>NW_017729034.1:31516591-31521585 GCF_001723915.1 Gavialis gangeticus
CTGCAATGATTTGCTTTACAGGATCACCACACCCAGCAAGACCAAGAATCTTATATAAATAAGTGCATGATGATAAACCACTCAGATACCTGCCACCTCAACCAGCTGTTGTTGAACCGTAAATTAATACCAGTATAACTAAAGTTAAAACATCTGGTAGTTTTTTCTATTGCTGAATCTCCTCAGAGAAGTGACAGCTTTCTCTCCCCTTTGCTTGTGGGGGTTGAGGAGTGGATAGGGCCCCTTCTTGGTTCCCTGGGCCCAGCCAGCAGCCCTAGGCCCAATTCATGAGCAATAAGATTTCTTGGTTAGATTTAAATAGTAATAAATAAGATGCAGGATAGTTCCTTGGTATTCCTAAATGCCTGCCTCAGTACAGAGACAACAGGTCTCTGGGAAAAACCCAGTGCCATTAAAATGGGAATATGTGACTAGATTTCTGCTAGGTGAGGCCATTTTTGAGTAGCACTGCTTGCAGGACTTAACTAGAGGAAAAACTCCCTCTGTGTAAATTGCTCCACTCTGCACTGTTGAAACCATGTTCCATTTCTCTTATAATTAGGTATCTTGGGCTTGGAAGGACTTGGTCCAACATGGCAACTGGAAGATGACCAGCAGTCTCGGCTGTCAGGGTGGAGGAATGCCTCGGAACCCATGGAGCCTGTGAAGAAGGGAGAGAAGGCAGCATCTCTCATGGAAAAAGGGGTTGTAGATCTAATAGTAAGCATGTGTGCAAAGCCAAGACTGGGAGAAACACTTAAGCTCCAAACATTTAGAGAAGCAAAAGGGGGAAGAGGGTGCTAGTGATATCTTCTATTGGACCAGCTGTATAGTTGAGAGAGATGTTAAACAAGCTTGACCTCAGTATGAAATGCTGACCTAAAAGCTCATTGTATGCCTGAAAGTTTGTCTAACACTTCTCACGACTACACAACTGGTCCAGTAAAAAAATATCACCAAAGAACCCCTTGCTTCTTGCATGACTACAACTCTCCATTCACATCCTAACCAAAATAGAACAAGCATTATTTTGGCTAGCAAGTCATAAGAAGCAGCCACCGCCCACAGGAAGACATGGCAGCCTAACTCCCGATGTGGTGGAACTAGGGGCCCTTTTTGCCATTCTTAGCTATTAAGAGACTCTTGCCTTTCATGGAGGAGCATCAAACTCACCCTCTTATCTGGGCTGGATATGAACCTTGGCCAGAGCCAGCCCAGGGCACAGGCTTGCTTTGGCAGTGGTGGCAGCTCCAGCCCCATCAGATGCACACAGTGGCGGCAGCAGCAACTCCAGCTCCCACTACACATTCTTTTCCAGAGCTGGAGCTACTGCTGCTGACACGTGTCTTTTTGGAGCAGCAGCAACAGCTCCATCTCTGGCATGGAGCAGCACACAATGGTGACAGCTTCAGCACTGGGTTGGGCACAAAAAAATAAGACAGCAGCAGAGCTGGCAGCCAAGGAGCTATGGTCATGGCAGCAGCAAAGCATGTCAGGAGGGCAACCAAGGTGTGTCAACATTGGCTTACCTTCTTGACACCACTTGCTATGTTCACCAGGGCTCAAGTGTGCTAGATTCTGTGGCCAGCCACATCCCCTAGCCATACCCCCCAACTTCTGGTGGCCTGTTGGTAGCCTAGCAGGCCAGAGACAGTAGCTTTGTGGGCTGAATCCAACCCATAGGATGTATTTTTTACACCCCTGCCTTATTGAGATTCTTTAGGATACTTAAGAAATTGGATTAGATGATTTATGGACTAGATCAGCATTTCTCAACCCATGAGTTACAACCCAAAAGTGGGTTGCAAGAACATATGTAAAGGTCACAAGCAAACTTTACAAATGAATTCTCCTTTAAAGGAACAAAATAGTGGGAAACTGTGGGTTTTCCCTTGCAGGTTGGCAGAGTTCCAGCCTGCAGGGGGCTGCTTGGGGGCCCCTCATGCCCCACACACCCACCCCCTGCCCTACACATTGGAGGGCTGGGGATGGAAAGTACCAGGTTGGGAGTGCGGGGGAGTGGCAGGGCCAGAAGGCTGTTTACTATTTAAAACTATTTATTGGGTCAGGACTGGCCATCAATGTTTACAAATGGGTCCTGGTACAAAAAAGGTTGAGAACCACTAGGCTAGACGATCTATGAAGGTCCATTCCAGCCCTGCTACTTTACTTCTCTATGATATATCCAAAGAGGTGACTGTTAACCAGTCTGGCTGACCAGACATATGCTTCCCACATGGAAAAGGGCAAATCAATACTGCTGCTCCAACAAACCCACGCTGGCGGGTCTAACTGACCTTTGAAGTTCACTGCAATTGGTCTGGATTTTATAAATTATTTTAGTAACCCAAAGTACAAGGCATAAGAGGCATACTCAGAATTTCTGGGTTCTATTCTCAGCTCTGTGACTGACTCACTGTATGATCATGAGTAACCCAGTGTAGTCTTTCCAGTAATCTCTGTAAAATGGGAAAAGTGGCATTTATAGGAGGCATGTTTCCTTGCTATGTTTGGAGAGCTTTAAGAGCCTGAGGGCCTTATTACATGGTAGACTTAGTCTGTGTTTTATTTAGTAAGCGTGACTGTGTCAAATTTAAAAGTTAAAATGTGTTCTGAGCAGTTGCATGGTAGTGTTTACTACAGTTCCTAAGTGCAACATGTAACATGGTGCGGCATCAAGACTCTGGTGCAGTACTGGATCTAAGACTGACAGTCAGCTGATTTTCAGTCCCAGCTGATTTTCAGTCCCAGCCCTGGCACTGCACCAGTCCTAGTCCCAGGACTGCATGAGAGGTAGTTCAAGGCTCTAGTACAGTGCCAGTGCTGGCACCCACAACCAGCAAGCTGTGCTGGTATTATCTCCACAGAGTGGTCAGATAATATGATCTGGAAATAGTCCTTGCCTGAAAAGTCCTAATTTGCTACAACATGATCACACTTAGCATATGTTTTACTGCTTGAATGCATGGACACTTGTGTCATAAGTGCAGTTAACATGTCATAAGTGTAACTTGTGACCAAGTCCTTAGGCTAGGGACAGAAATTACACATAAACCAATATAAGTAATTGGAAACCAGTTAAAATCGGAAACACAACAGAAGTTTAGTGCACATAAACCACTTTCAAAATAGCCAAAACCAGTTTAAGATAAACCTGGATGAATGTAGTATTATCAGACTTAACTGATTTACGTTAGATCAGTTTATTGAACTTCTGTCCCAGATACCCTCCAGATTAAAGTTAACTCACAGTCCTCCAGCATCCCAGGATGCTTTGCATATCCCCCACAAGCTCCCCCTCCCCCTGGATGGGCAGGCTAGCCTTGGCCCAAGTTGTCTGCTCCAGCTGAGTAGGGAGGCATGCTCTAGCACCCTCGCACCCTCCAGCTTCTGAACTGAGCCACTGCAGGCATGTGGCTGCATTTCCAGAATCAAAAGTGAATGTTTGTTCACTTGCTTATTGGTTCAATCTACGCAGTTTAGCCTAATCTGCGAAGATTGAATCAATTCAACCCTGGGCTTTTTGACTGTCTGTACTTAGCCTAGGTGAAAGCCTAGAATGGGGCAAAGCGGTATTATCATATATGGTATGAAATCCACCAGAGGGCGCTCAATACCCTTGCAATTATCACAGCTGCTCTTGCTTCAGGACCTAGAGATGCCTTTTCAAGCAGCCATTCTTTACCTTCTGTGTGTGTGTCCTCACCAACGAAAGCGAGTTAAAAATACATAAATATACATACATTATATTTCTGTGTGAGCATTTGTTAATGAGTGCAGGAGGATCTAAGGCAGTTAGAGGGAGACTGGGAGATAAAGCATCCAAGAAAGGAATTCTCTATTCAAATGCACTTCATGCAGTGAAAAAGACTGAGTCTAATAGTTGTCTAGATACTACAGGCCACCAGCTTCTCCCAAGCCTCAAGGTTCTGCGTGGCATGCTAGACTGACGTGCAGTAGAATATATTTCTTTTCCAACAGCCTTTTTTCTGGAGGCTATAGGAACAGCTAGATCAGGGGGAGCTCAGTATTGAGACAAAGGAAGTTACAGGGCAACAGGTTATGTTCCTCTCCTTGCTGCATGCCTGCCAGGCCAAACCTACCTACAGCTCTCACAACAAAGCATTATTATGGAAAGTCTGATCACTCAGCAGATAATGAATCTCACTGCTAATGCAACCAGGACCACATGGGAAATGTTAGCAGGGCAGATGAAGAACTCCTGCCTTGTTAATGAGCACTGGGTGATTCCACTCCCTGTCTGCTGCCTCACGTTCCTCATCTGATCAGATACAACCTTGAAAACATTTGTGTCTTGATGTCCTGAAGACCTCATTATGAAAGGAGCAGGAACCTGAAGGCTTCTCAAGTTCCTGGGACTGCCCTGGGGTAGAATATTATCCCTAGGATATATACATGTATGCATACATATGTGGGGGAAAGGGAGGCAAGGGACAGGCAAGAGACAGCATGACCTAGGTAGGTGCCCTTCTCATTCCAGGTGAAGTAGAGAACCCAGAAATCAAATGGAGGGGCAAAAAGTATACAGGCCAAATTTTGTTCTTCTCACTAACAAAAAGAATAAAATCCAAACTAAAAAAATGGCATACAGCACAGTCAGACCACTAAAATACACACCTCCCTCCTTTGCTTCCCTGAGCTTCTATTGACTCCTGAGAAGCCTGAAAGAATTTCCAAAATAGGATTTCTCATTCCTGCCTTCCACTCGGGCTAAGGAATGAAAGAAAAGAGGCAGCCCTTTTGCTTTGATTCTGGTTGGTGTCCCTCATGCACCACCTTCTCATGCACCAGCACCTGCACAGTGGAGAAGAATGTTGCCTTGTCACTCCTCTGGTGTGCATCAGGATGAGTGTCCTCAGTGGTTCTCAATGGTTTTTGTACCAGGATCCATTTGTAAACATTGATGGCCAGTCCTGATCCAGTGCCCGTCACTCCTGACCCACTGCCCCCTGCCCCCAGGCCCCAACCCCCCC
>NW_017729034.1:31521698-31530035 GCF_001723915.1 Gavialis gangeticus
CCCCCCCCAGTGTGTGAGGCAGGGGGTGGGTGCATGGGGCAGGGAGTGGGTATGTAGGGAGCATGGGGAGCCCCAAGCAGCCCCTTGCAGGCTGGAGCTCTCCCAGCCTGCAAGGGAAAAGCCACAGTTTCCCACGTTTTTGTCCTTTAAAGGAGAATCCATATTTAAAGTTTACTCGCGACCCTTTCATATATTCTTGTGACCCACAGGTCGAGAAGCATCATTCTAGGTGGCTTTTAGGAAGAAGCTACCTAGTCAATTTTGTTCACCTATCACACTCCCTGCTATTGCAGGGCACCAGGGAATTGCAGTGCCCTTGTCTCTCCTCCTCTCTTCCTGCAGTACCAAGCAGGCTTTCTCATCTTGGTGTTGCCAGGAGCTTTGCAACTCCAGTGTGAGAGGTAATGGAGCAAATGCCCCAGGGAACTCTTAATTTGTGTTCTGTGGTTGCTTAAGCTCACAGGGGACTAGACTCCGTGACTTGAGAGGTCCCTTCCAGTCCTATATGCCTATGATTTCCTAAGAAAAGTGTGATGTTGCTGAGTTTAATTCCTCAGGGGAATTGGTCTCATTACAATGCTCATCATTCAAATCTGAGGATGTTTTCATGCCTGTGAAAAGAATTGTAGTGTTCTGTAGCAACTTAATCAACTGCTAAAGTTTACAGAGTTTGAACCCACAATGGTACACTGCTCTAGTGTCACCTTCCTTTTTCAGAAGAGCAAGTCAGCAGTCAAATGCTACAATGCAAGTGAAAAAAGGCTTCCAACTACTGAATGAATTTCATCATATCTAGAGAAAACTGATTCATTTCACATGCTCAGCCTCTGCTCATTTTGGATGCATTCAGCAAAAAAGGAGATAAAGCAGGCCAGACTGCAAGGGACATTGTCATACAGATGACATCTGTGCCTAAGAAAATGTGCCAATTTAGCAGGACTCTAATACCATGCTCTTAAAGTGGTCTGAAGGTCTTTAATAAAGACAATTCCTGGATGCAAGTTCTTCATTTTGGCCACCAGAGGTTGCAATGTAACAGGGAATGATCCTTGTTTTCCACTAGGCAAATACTGCTACAGTTCAAGAATGGTGGGAGCCTTTCTGTGGGATCTCTTGTTCTCTTCTTCATCAGGGCTTAATAACTTCCTCACAGACCAAACTTCTGTACTTGTCAGCACCTAATTTGCTGCAGTTCAGTGCCTCAGAATCAGGCTACATTGCTCTCCACTGACTCCTTTCCCCGCTACCTCCCCGCTACCTGATTGCCCTTGGTCCTACTGTCAACAGGAACTCATTCATACCTTATCTTTTGTCTGCAGCTTTAATTAACTGCATCAGTTCCTTTCCAGCCTTCCCAGTTGCAGTGTTTTTCCCCCCCTCAGATCTCTGAGCCAGTTTCTCATCGAAGTTTAGGACCCTTCCTTTTCTTGACTGCTAAATAAGAAATATTTGAGTAACGTTTCACAGTGTAAGGTGTATTTTGCACTCTTGTACCTCAGGGGAATCACAGTGTGTTGAACCTGAATTAGGGCATCTTGCATGGGTTCCTATCTGTTTTCCATGAGGCTGGAATCAAATTCATAGATTCATAGATGTTAGGGTCAGAAGGGACCTCAATAGATCATCAAGTCTGACCCCCTGCATAGACAAGAAAGAGTACTGGGTTCAGATGACCTGAGCCAGATGCCTATCTAACCTCTTGAAGACCCCCAGGGTAGGGGAGAGTACCACCTCCCTTGGAAGCCCATTCCAGACCTTGTACACTCTAACTGTGAAGAAGTTCCTCCTAATGTCCAGTCTAAATCTGCTCTCTGTTACCTTATGGCCATTATTTCTTGTGACCCCCAAGGGTGCCTTGGTGAGTAGAGCCTCACCAATTCCGTTCTGCGCCCCCATGATGAATTTATAGGCAACCACAAAGTCGCCTCTCAACCTTCTCTTGCGGAGGCTGAAGAGGTCCAGGTGCCCTAGTCTCTCCTCGTAGGGCTTGGCCTGCAAGCCCTTAACCATACGAGTGGCCCTTCTCTGGACCCTCTCCAAGTTATCCACATCCCTCTTGAAGTGTGGCACTCAAAACTGCATGCAGTACTCCAACTGCGGTCTGACCAGTGCCCGACAGAGGGGGAGTATCACCTCCTTGGTTCTGTTTGTCATGCATCTGCTGATGCATGATAAAGTGCAGTTAGCTTTTCTGATGACTTTGTCACACTGACGACTCATGTTCATCTTGGAGTCCACTAGGACTCCGAGATCCCTTTCCGCTTCTGTGCTGCCGAGCAGGTCATTTCCTAGGCAGTAGGTGTGCTGGACATTTTTCCTCCCTAGGTGCAGCACTTTGCATTTCTCCTTGTTAAATCGCATTCTGTTGTTTTCTGCCCATTTGTCCAACCTGTCCAGGTCTGCCTGTAGTTGTTCCCTGCCCTCCAGTGTGTCCACTTCTCCCCACAGTTTTGAGTTCTTTCCTCCCGTTGCTTCTCATTCATAGTTTCATAGTTGGTAGGGTCAGAAGGGACCTGAGCAGATCATCTAGTCCGACCCCCTGCTTGGGCAGGAAAGGATGCTGGGGCAAATGACATATACTGTCTAGCCTCCTTTTGAAGACCCCTGGGGTAGGGATGAGCACCACTTCCCTTGGAAGTTGGTTCCAGATCCTAGCTGCCCTGACTGTGAAGTAGTGCCTTCTGATGTCCAGCCTGAATCTACTGTCAGTCAACTTATGGCCGTTGTTCCTTGTTACCCCCAGTAGTGCTCTAAGGAACAGGCTCTCCCATTGCCTGCTGGTCCCCCTCGGCAAGTTTATAGGCAGCCACCAGATCCCCTCTCAGCCTTCTTTTGTGGAGGCTGAACAGGTTCAGGTCCCGTAGCCTCTCCTCACAGGGCCTGCCCTGCTGCCCCCTGATCATGCAAGTGGCCCTCCTCTGGACCCTCTCACTACACCTCTTAATATTATTCCCTCTTACAAAACCAAGCATCAAGCCCTGAGAAGCTGGAGAAATCCATTTTGATTCTGTGAATAAATGAAGGAACACACTGAAGTGTGGCCAGAAATAATGGGGGGGCTGTTGGTTGAACTCTGACCATGCAGAGGACCGCCCTGCTGCTCCCATTGCCACCGCCACGACAGGAAGCTCTGAAAATGCAAAGACCCATAGCAAAATGGGGACTTGAATGCCAAGGATGGTAGTGATCATCCTACAACACCTTGCACAGTGCATAAAGACAGGGATATTTCTCCCATTGTGGAAAAGCAGCTGCTTCTGGGGTGAAACGCAGCAGCCATTCTGCATGAAGGCCACTGCTTAGTAGTTTAGGACAGGAAGTGAAGGAGAATCCTTTCCCCAGCTGAAAGGGAAGTGCAATAGTAGGAAAACAACATATAATTCCCTGAAGTTAAATGCAACCATTTTCTCTCGGGGCCTCACTTTTTTTCCATCTGATCCAAAAACACAGGTGAGTTGAAGATGTGCCCAGGTGGCCAAGTCATCTGCGATCCCCTGCTTAGGCAGCAGGTGGCACGATGAGATGACAGTTTGTAATGTTATGGAGAAAGCGGAGGGGAGGAGGCAGCAGCAATCCGTGTTTCTTGGTCCAGTGTCATGTGTGGGCTGAGCTGAACCGAAATGTGGCAGCAAGTCCTTCAGAGTGTCCAGTGAGTGCAGAAGGGTGCAGGAGAGCCCTTTGGGGAGCAGGTGCCATGTCAGCTGGACTCAGGCAGGGAGAAGAGTCCAACAGGGGAATGAGTCAGAGCTGCCAGCACTGATCACGCTGCTGGGGAGCGCTCACTAGAGCTGCCATTGTGTCCCTTTGGCAAGGAATGGCTCCCCTGGATGTGATCATGCAGGAGCCTTGGCTCAACTAAAGGGCTAAGCCAAGGGGCTGCCTGAGGTGGGTTAACAGCAGGATTAAGGCTGTTCAGTGCCAAATCAGCATGGTGCCCTGCTGCGATATTCTGTGCTTCTCACGAAACCCTATCAGGCATCTGGCACGAACATTTGGGTGCCCATTGAATAAGCTGCTGAGCCTCCAAGTTGCTGGGGAAAGGCAGAGACACAGGCTTCCTGTTCCCCCTTGGCAGGCAGAGCTTTCAGTACCCAGCTGTAGGGCTCTGGCAGGGGATGCTGCTGAAGTTTTAGCCACAGGGGCCTCCAGAGCTGGTGGGTGAGATGGGAACTGCTCCGTGGTGATGGCTTCTGTTTTGTTGTGGCTGCCCAGGCTCAGGCACAGGGCAGTCTGTCACACTCCTCTGGGCAACCAGGAACATTCACTCACTGTCTCCTCACATGTAGTCACTCTCCTCACAGCTAGTATGGGGGGAGCTGGGAGGCAGGGCTTGAAGGGGAAGGACTGTGTGCTAAATGTCAGACTGCTCACCTGAAGTATGGGTGCATAGCTTACTAGAACCTGCCAGGATTATGGCATTTTCTGAGAGAGACCACATTTGCAGCACAAGGTTGCAGTCTGATACAGGACAGCTGTCATGCAGTAGTAGAGCCTGGAGTCAACAGCTTAGGAAGACGTGGAGCACCTGATCAAAATGGATGTGCTGGTCCTGTAGGAAAATTGGGACCCAGATCCAGTGCTTGAGGCTGTGAGGAAACCATGAGGGAAGCCCTGCCAAGTGGAGCTGGCTCTTGGACTGCTGGCTTCTTCCAGGGTTGAAAACAGTCCTGTCTGGGATATGCTGCAATGCTGGCAGCTCCAACTGCCCTCTTGGACTTCACTCCCCACCTCGATTCTGACTGTTGCGTAAGCTGCCTGTTTACTCTCCACCTCCAGTCTGACTGACATGCAAAGTCACGACTGTTCTCCATGGCAATTCCACATTAATGTACACCCGAACACTGGGCCTCCCAGTGTCCCCTGGGTCAGTTCCCTGATCTAAACTGATACTCTTCTCTGTTGTTGAGGATACCGGGCTGAGAGCTTTCACAAAGTGGAGCCAGGAGAGCTCCATGACCAGTAAACAGACACGTGATGATCAGGGATCCTGGTTTTCTCTGATTTAAAATTTCAGTTAAAAAAGTAACCCAAAATCCACATTTTTCCATGATTTAAATGAAACACCACTTTAGACAGATAGATGTTTCATTTTAATCATGAAAAAATTTAGATTTGGAGTTACCTTTTTTAACTGAAAATTGGGGATTTTTTTTGAATCAGAGAAAACCAGGATCCCTGGTGAGGATCTCAGTTCTTTAAACCACATAGTGCTAATGGGCATTATCCCTTGATGGTGTGTTGGAGAGCTGTCAGAGGAAGGACTGTGGCTCTTGGACACTTCCTTCCAGGTGCTATTGTTCAGTTCAGCTCTTATTTACCCTTTTTAATAGTTTCCAAGATGAGTTTTTTTCCCCCCATTTAACCTGGGGGGAAAGCCCCTCATCTTGCAATAGAGTACAATGCAGCTGGGGGATCGGTGACAGGCAGCTGCCACAGCTCCAGCTCCAGCTCCAGCCCTGACCCAGGGCTGGGGCCAGAATTGTAACTGCTGCCTGCCCCCCACTACCTCTGAACCCCCCTGCTGCTCCTCCCCTCTGCAGCCTCTTCCCCACCACCATCTCTTCCCCTATCAGCTTCTGCTCCTTTCCTGCCGCACCTGGTGGTGGAAGAGGAGCAGGCAGGGAACAGATTCATAGATTCATAGATTCATAGATTAAGGGTCGGAAGGGACCTAGTAGATCTTCTAGCCCGACCCCCCGCCAGGGCGGGAGAACAACAAAAAACCCCAAAAAGAGAAATGGGACTCAAACGAGTCCAGCCAGGTAGGCATCCAGCCTCTTCTTAAAGATCCAGAGGCTGTGGAGGAAAGGGAAGAGGGGAAAGGGAGGGTCCAGAGGCTATGGGGAGGCAAGCAGCAAGGGGACAAACGGGTGGTGGAGCAGGCAGCAAAGGACAAGCTGCCTGACCTCCCCACATCACCTGCTCCCCTCCACTGCCTGCCCCCCTGCAGCAGTGGGGGGCAAATTAAAGATGATCCCCCCATAATTAGATTATAACAAATTTTATAAATTTTCCATGCATAGAGTCTAATTATTGGAGGTCATTTTAAATCCAGGGTAAACTTGGGGCCTATGTTCCTAATCCGACTGCAACCTAACCTGACTCTAAAACCAACATAGGCAGGTCATAGGATCAAAGGAAAATAGGGCTGGAAGGGCCATCATGATATCATCTAGTTCAGCCCCTGGCTCAAGGCAGGACAGACCATCTGCCTAACCTGCTCTTGAGAATTTCCAGGGATGGAGACTCCACAGCTTCTCTACATAGCCTGTTCCAGTGTTTAACCACCATCATAGTCATAAAGTTCCTCTTAATCTCCAATTTATATTTCCCCTGCTGCAGCTTGAAGCTGTTGCTTCTAGTTCTGTCCCCTGCAACTACAGAGAAAAGCCTATTGCCATCCTCTCTATAATCACCCTTCAGGTATTTGAAGATGGCTATCGATGTCTCTTCAGTTTTCTCTTCTTCAGACTAGATAACTGTAGTTCTTTCAGACATTCCTCTGAAGTGGAGGTGAGGCTGACTGGTCTGTAATTCCCCAGATACTCCTTTTTCCCTTTCTTAAAGATGGGTACTATGTTTGCCCTTTTCCAACCATCTGGGGCTTCACTCACCCTCCACAAGTTCTCTAAAAGGATAGCCAATGGCTCTGAAATTATCTCATCTTATTCCTTCAGTACTTGAGGGTATATCCCATCAGGCTTTGCTGACTTGAAAGCATCTGCTTTCTTAAATAATCCCTAATCTGTTCTTCCACTATTCTAAGCTGTTTGTCTCCTCCCTTATCATTGCTGCTAACTACTGTAGTCACGTGGTAGCTGCCCCTATTTGTGAAGGCTGAAGTAAAAAAGACATTAAATACTTTGGCCTTTTTTGTATGTAGCCATTTATCCTGTGTACCCCAAGTTCTGTACCCCCCAAGTTTTGTATCCCCAAACTGGGGATACAATCTTGGACTTGATCTTCAAAGGTGCTGGAAATCCATAACCCTTGTTGGCTTCATGAGTGTACATTGCCTCCCAAACCCATGCTGTATGGATGTAGGAAGGGTGCTCAACCCCAAGCCCATGGGCCAGATCCAGCCTTCAGTATTGCGTTGTCCAGCCTGTAAGGCTCCTCATGGGGCCAAAAAATTGTTGATAGGAGAGCAATGTCAGCATTAATTGCTACTTCCTAGCTGCCAAATTTCCATACCCCTAGAGAGCCCTATAGGCAGATAGTGTGACTCTGCACACTAGACTAGACACATGGGTTGTAGTGATGGAAAGTGGTGCAAGGTGGAATCTGTGCATGCAGAGACTAATCTGGGCAGTGTGAGGCAAGAGTTGGGTGTGCAGAGCCCCATCCAGGTGAAGCAAGGTAGGATCTGGTGGCACAGGGCCTGATCTGGATAGAGTGAAGCAGGATCTGGGTACCTGAAGCCCAATCCAGAGTGAGGCAAGATCTGGGCACACAGGTCCCAAACTGAGTGGCATGAGGCCAGATCTGGGCAGTGCAGGCAGGGTTCAAATTACACTTCGACTCTTGTGGGGGTCTGCAAAAAATATTGGCCAGGATCGGGGCTGTGTGCGTGAGTCCCCGCCAGTACTACGGGGCTGAGGCCAGCAGCAGCGGCAACCAGGAAGAGCCGCCACCACCACCGCCACCTGGGCTGCTTAGAAAGGCACAGGGTGGGCCAGGGATTGTGCACCGTGGCACATGACCTCTGGGCTGTTGGGGGAGAGAGGGAGGAAAGGGGTGCTGACCAGCCCACAGTGGGGCTCTTGTTTCTTAATGGGGGCTCTCGTCCCTTATGGAGGGGCTCAGCCCTCCTACCCCAAGCTCCCCCATAATTCAAACCCTGAGTGCAGGGCTAGATCTGGATCCAGATGGTGCAAGGGAAGATCTGGGTGGCTGGAACCCAACCTCATGTACTGACTCCACATGAGATCCAGCCTGTAGACCAGCTCAACACTTCTTACCTTGCCCATGGGGACAAAAGTTTGGATATCACTGTCCTGAAGGCATTGGAGTAGTCTAGTGTTCTGGATCTTTGGTTACTAAATACGATCATCTTTGTGTCTTTCTAGGTCCTTGGAATATCTGCAGAGTGTGATTGTGGTATCCACAGCTCTGGGAGCTGGAGGGCTGCTGACTTGTTGGCTCCTGTCTCGACGGAAAATCAAGACCTTAGAGGTGGGAGATGGATGGTGGGGTTCAGGCGAGAGGCCCCCAAAAGAAAAAGAAGATGAGAGCATCCGACCTTTCCAAATTGAAACCTCGGACAAGGAAATCCAGGGATCAGGGCTGGGATATAGGGAGCTGGGAAAGGTATCTGTCACGGGGGCACTTGGGTGG
>NW_017729034.1:31535035-31536002 GCF_001723915.1 Gavialis gangeticus
ATATGTCTCTGAGCAGGGAGGGGAAGGGGGCAGGGCTGGGCTCTTATAAACAGCTAGGCCGGAGCCTGGCTGGCAGTTCCCTTCTGGCAGCTGGTGTGTAGGAGCTCTGCAGGAGAGCTAAACAGAGTAGTGCCGCTTGGCACATAGAGGGATGCATTCTGGTGCAGGGGGAGAAAAGCCTGACCAGAAGGCTGTGACCCGAGAGCCAGGACAGCCGGGACTTGATGTAGAAGCTGGTAGGCTGATTGTGTGGTTATAGCCGGTGGGCTTATGATTTTGGTTGCAGCTGGTTGGCTTATGATTCAGTTGTGTGTATCATCCGGAGGACCGGGTGAGGCTGTAGGGGTGTGAGGAGGCCTCACAGGAGATCCCCAGTAGTCTGGGGGTTCCTGGGTGGCCTGTGCGGGCACCAAGCAGCGCCGGGAAGGCGCAGCAGCTTGGCACCAGAGTGGTGTGGTGTGTGGGATTGAGACCCTGGCCTGAGAGGGCAGTAGTCGGCCCAGTGAGGGCCTAGGACCCTGAGGAGGGTCAGGGGCCAGGCACGGCTGCATGCCACCTCAGCCTCAGCGCTGGGAAGCCCGAGACAGGGCTGGCGCGTAGGCTTGGCGGGAGCCAAGGGCACGCAGCGGGGAGCAGACCCAGTGAGGGCAGGCGTACAAGAGGCGCGTGGCATAGGGACCTGGAGAAGGGTCAGGGGCCAGGCACGGCTGCATGCCACCTGAGCCCCAGTGCCAGGAAGCCCGAGACAGGGCTGGCACGTAGGCGGCGGGAGCCACGGGCGCGAGCAGCGCGGAGGCAGGCTCGGCGGGAGCCACGGGCGCAAGCAGCGCGGAGGCAGGCTCGGCGGGAGCCACGGGTGCGAGAGCGCGGGACTGGCTAAGAGAAAGCCACTGGCGCGAGTAGCGCAGGCAAAGGCCCCAGTGAGGGGCAAGAGCGTGGGAAGCGCGTGGCCTAGGCCCCTGGGGGG
>NW_017729034.1:31536064-31544490 GCF_001723915.1 Gavialis gangeticus
AGAACAGCTGCGAGGCTTGGGGCGTGCTAAAGGGGAGGTAGGAGGCACGCATAGCCCATAAGGCTGGGGTGCACCAAGTCACCCTAAGATCACAGGAGATCATAGGCAGCCTCCCATAGTACCTTATACAAGATCAAAGACGTGGTGGGCGAGAATAAGAGGGTGCTGATCTCCTAATTGCCACGGCAAGGGGGGCGCTAGCGGGATCACGGCCGCTCGCAGGCCCCACTCCGTGACAGCATCCAAGGAGAAGGAGCTTGGGGGTCTAGAGATCAGGGGTGTACTGCTGATCAGTCCGTCCATCTGTCTGCTTCAAGCTGACATCCCAATGCACACAGAAGCACTGGGCTGAAAAAAGAAATGAGTTCCAGTCCATATTGGATCACAAATTGACTGAGTTAGCTGGATCCCAGGCTAGTGGTGGTTTATCAAGATTACAATGTTCCCATGCAGCCTGAGAGAGAAGCTGCTGAGATGCTCAAGGCTGAAATAGAAGGGACTCGTGGTGAAGCTTGAGGTACACTGAGCGGCAGTTGTATGCAAGGTTTTGGGAACAGCAGTGAGGACTGTAGGTCAGGATTGAAGGCAACTGTAGGGCTAAATTTGGAATCCTGGCACTGGAATAGCAGTGGGTGGTATAAGTCAGGACCAACAGTCAGCAGAACTGGGAAAAAGAAAGTACAAGTCCATATCTGACCCTAAATCTAATTCTCTAGTAAAGGACAGCTCAGGTAACTGGGGTTGAGCTTCAGAGACTTGCACCTCTTCAGTCACCAGTTCCACTCATCCCAGCCAGTAGTGACTAAAAGCTGTTATCCTTTGCTGTGAGTGGGCAGCTTGTGTGACCAGATCACAAAGCTGCTCTTCATCTGCCACCCATTATCTCCATTGTTCACAGCCTGAGCAGAGACACTAAGAGCATACTGGGCCCCAGAGACTGGCCTTAGCTTTCTGCCTTTAGGGGCTGTCCCTCCAGAGCAGCAGCAAGGCATTCAGATTTGGGCAATCTGGGCTTCCATGCCCCTTGTGCACTATGCATGAAGAGAGGCCTACATTTTCCTTAAGGTGCATCTCCACCAGGGCAGCAGTATGTCCCATCTGGTATAGCCCTGAGTACACCTTGCCCTCTGACTCACTCACATGCTCCAAACCTGGAAATACACTGATGGGACTGACCTGGGCTCATTCCCAGCAGCTGCTGGAAAGCATGTTGGAGACAGAGTAGTCACAGAAGGACACACAGCATCTTGCCCAGCGTGCTTCCAGGTTTGGAGCCTCCAAGGGGGATTGGGGTGGGGCAGGGCATGTTTGGTAATGTCACAGCTGGGGCACACTGCCATCAGGGTGTAAGCGTGTTCTGAATACAGCAGCCTGATAAAAAGAGAAGATGAAATGTGGGTGATAGTGAAATACCACCTTCTTTGTACAGAGAAGGAAACCTAAGCACAGAACGGGAAAACAATTTGCCCATGATTGTGTACTGTTAGCATTCAAGCCAGGAATAGAACCTAGGGGCTCCTGCCAACCATTCCCTGATTTAACTGGTAACATATGTAAAACACATTTTCACTGGGATCATAATTCAGGAGGTCCTCTGTGATGTGGCTGCCTAGACGGTGCCCTTTAGGCCATTACATAGCAGCATAGAAAGCAGAGCAGCTGGAAGACCTGGCATGTGATGTATTCTGCCAGCATCTTATGGCCCACAACAGAACTCTTCCTCTGCAGGACCTGCATGAGCACCTGGACAGGGCCCGCTACATGCCCCACTGGAGGGGGCTGCCTTCCAGTATGGATTCAATACCACCTACCTGCGGTGAGTTGTTGCCTACTGGAGGAACCAGTTTAACTGGCAGAAACAAGTGGAAATTTTGAACGAATATCCACATTTCAAAACTACCATTGAAGGTACATGAGGCTCCTTAACCTCTGAATGCTCCATTCATTTCCCCAAGGTGTCCTTCCCCTCACTCACGAGTTACCCCCTCTGTTTCTTTTTCTCCTTACTTTTATATAGTGCTCCGCCATTCTCCTCACCCCGTCTTCTCCATCTGCCCTCCTTTGTGAAAGGCACTTTTGAGACAAGGAGTCACTAGAACAGGGGTGAGCAAAATGCAGCCCAGGGGCTGGATGTGGCCCGCCAGGCCATTCTATCCAGCCCATCGGGCACCTAAAAAATTTAGAAAATTAATATTTATCTGCCCTGGGCTGCCTATCATGCGGCCCTCAATGGCTTGCCAAAACTCAGTAAGCGGCCCTCTACCCAAAATAATTGCCCACCCCTGTACTAGAACCTGAGACCTAGCAGCTTCCTCCATTGCAGAACTCAGCATTGTACTTAGATATAGCAAAGGAGACATCCATTGTTCCCCCAGGCTCACAGCCCTCATGGTCACCAAGTCAGGATGACCTTTTCATGCTGGGATCTAAGCCTTATTGACTGCGGCCTTATCACTCACCCTCAAAAGAGCTAACATAAACCCACAGCAATGTGTGGCATCCTCTCTCAGCTCCAACTGTGCAGTTCCCTCCCTCTGCCATGGGTCTTTCTGCATGGCTTTGCTGCAAACACTGGCTAAGAATTTGCCTTCTACCTTTAGGGTCCAGGTCAGGATCTGAGAAGCATGTGGAACATTAACCAGCCTGTCTTGGGTTTCTGGCAGGGATCGACATACACTTCATCCATGTGAAACCCCTGCATGTCCCCAGGGGTCAGATAGTCCGACCTTTGCTGATGGTGCATGGCTGGCCTGGCTCCTTCTTTGAGTTCTATAAGATCATCCCGCTGCTCACTGACCCAGCCAGACATGGCCTGAATGAGGACGTGGTGTTTGAGGTCATCTGCCCATCCATCCCTGGTTATGGCTTCTCTGAGGCACCTCACCAATAAGGTGAGTAATGAGCAGGAGGAGAAAAGTCATTAGAATCCCAGGGCACCTCAGAGATACCCCAGGAACACTCTGGCTATGGGCTTGTTCCTGAACTTTGGGAGTTGTTTCTTTAATGGGCCAGACACCTGTTGCTCCTTTAATGAAGTGAGTTTCATCCTGTAAATTCACTAATGAACTTGAGGATCTGAATGTATCTATGATAGTGTTCACATAGTCAACATGGGTCCACTGGCAAGTTTTCAGTTCATTTTTCACAAAAAACTAAATGCCTTGAAAGTGAAAGGCTTTGTGTCTGTTCCCAGTTCCTTGAGCCAGATAATCATTGCCCTGGTGAAAGGCTCCATAGCTTATTAACCTCCCCCGCCCCGAGTCAGCATTTCTCTTGCTGCATCAACATACTTATTAATGCAGGACAGGGGTGAAAACAGTGCTGTACAGTGGCATAAAAACACACCAGAATCCCTTCCCAGAGGGACAGGTGTGCAATAGAACATAGGCAAGGCAACATCTGTAGTTAGGCAGAAGGCAGGGTAGTGAAGCACCTTATAAACTAACTGAATCAGAGATGCATGAGCTTTCATGATCAGTTAGCATCTGATGAAGTGAGCTCTTGCTCACAAAAGTTTATGCATCTCTGATTCAGTTAGTCTATAAAATGCCTCTCTGCCCTGCCCTCTGCCTGATTTCAGACTAATTCAACTAACTGAATCTGCTCAATCTCTGTACTTGCAGCAGGGGCATGTTAAGGAACAGGTAATTTCCCAGTGGCCTTTGGAAGAAATGAGGAAGGACGCTGGGTGAGGGTTATCAGCAAGGTTCTTGCACACTGAGATGATGGCCTGAAGGATGATGCAGAGATGAGTGAAAGAGACCAAAGGAGCAGAGAACAGGGGTGGGATGGAGACTGGGCAGAGCCTTAAAGAGAAAGACCAAGGACATGAACTTGGGGCAGGAGAGTGAGAGCCAGTGGAGGGATTTGAGGGGAGCAGATGGAGGTATGCAGAGAAAAATAAATTTGGATGATCTGTAGCAGGACAAGGTGAAAAGGCTACAGAGCAAAGTCTGTGTCTTGCACTGCATGCAGAAAAGCGCTAGGCAGGCCTACAGTATTTACTAACAATGTTGATCCAAGAGACCAGCACATACAAGCTATTGTCTCTCTGCTAAGGAGTAAAGCAGATGTTGTCTCCTCCCTTCCAGTTCCCTGGTGCCCACAGTGTCTTTTACCACAGAGGAAACTGCAGTGAGTCCAATGAAGTCTCATTTGTTGGCTTTTACATCTCCAGGTTCTGCCAGCTGCTTTGTTATAAAGGGTCAGCTCCATCTGCTAGACATATTTAGTTAGCTGGTCTCTGACAGATGCTCCTTGCAGTGATATTGGAAAGGTCCACGGGGCTGAGGTCACCAGACTCCGGGCTCAGCTGTGGAAATTTGGATTGCAGGGTTAGTAGGGAGGCAAGTCACCCTCCCCATTCCCCATGCTTCCCACAGTGCTTCTGCATCCCTCCCTGATGCTTCTTATTAACAAAGGGTAACAGAGCACCATTGTCAGATGTTAGCCTCGGGATCACTCAACAGAACACAAAGGGCCTGGACCGATATGACATTTACATCAGTGTAATCAGCATCACACTCATGTGAAAATGTAGAAAACAGATGAGACAACCTCCTAAACTGGGCTAACGTCACACAATAGAGTGCAGAAGTACCCTGGAAAAGATGAGGGTAAAACTCTCTAACAGCATAAATTGGACCAGGATAGGTTTCCTCTGGTCTATGTCCAGACATTATGGGTTCTTGTTTGAAATCTGTGTTTATCTTATGAATCATGTTTGTGTGCTTAACAGGGCTAACATTGCATAACACCCCACAGCACTCTTAAAAGAACCTCAAAGCACCCTGCTGGAGAATCACTTCCATAGGTTAACTTATTACCAGCTCCCTGACCACCTACTAATGTGTAGGTACAGTAGTAGCCACGTACTGCATGCAGCTACCCCCAGGAAAGAACAAGGGTACTTGTGTGGTTGTTCAGGGCCCAAACACGTCCCCTCGATATTAGAGATGCCTGGCTGGAGAAGGCAATGTAGGAAAAACAGGTTTGTAATGAAATGTTTCTCCTTATGTGCAGGCTTTGACACTCTGGCTGCTGCCCGGATATTTCACAAGCTGATGGAAAGACTGGGCTTCAAGGAGTTCTATGTCCAGGGGGGAGACTGGGGCTCCCGGATCACCACAAACATGGCTCAAATGCAAGCAAAGTGAGTTAACAAGGAGTGGGGTGGGACAGCAAGAGGCCAAAGTGAGCTAGCAAGGATGGGGAGAGACAGCTGGGTGTTCTGGCTCCCTGACCACCCAGTACATAGTGCTGTCAATCTCTTCCTGAATCTACAGCATTAAGAATTTGCTTCCCAACCCTGGGACTCATGAGACTCAGGATCAGGATTTTAATGCGAGAGGGAACATTTCTCACCTTCATGGCTCAGAAACCAAACAGCTATTGAAACAGAGCCCCAAATCTATTGGCTTGCTTTTTTGTTTTAAATAATCTCATGGCTTTAGAGCCTTGCTTCCTGACTTTTGGGTGCTTGGAATGAAAAAGTCGCATAGGCAACAGTGGTGATCAGTGTGTGGCTGCTAATCATGTAGTCTTTAACCACAGAGGTGAGGTCCATGCTGGTTAGTAGTTACCCAACCCAGCAATCAGACAGGCCATTCTGATGAAGCATTATGATATAATACATGCTGTAGCTTCTTCAAGCTGCATCCCTGTATTAAAGAATCAGATAGTTGCTATCTTCTTCATTTGATAGACACTAACAGCCCTCACACTTCTGCTGAGTGAGCTGTGCAGCCCTAGCCCAGAAACTATTTTTATAGCTTCAAGTTGAGCACAAGTCAGGAGGGTTTTGACAATATTTCTCTTGATCCTTCTGGATCCCTGCTAGACAGTGGTCTGGATTCTAAAGCAGGTGGCAAAACAGTCTCTTGAGATAGAGCAGGAACATGCTTCCTGAGCCACAAAATACCCAGGATTTTCTTCACCCTGGTGGAGAATCACTGAATGTCCTTTTTCAAAAATGTCCATTAACTTGGTGGCCTGGTTTGTGAGCAGATAAGATTTGGCACCCAAACACTAGGGGACCGTTTTTAAGCATATGCTGGTCATAGCAAGAGCAAGATGTGAGCTGTGTCTACACCCCAAAGGCATGTAACATACACCAGCAATGACAAACCAGGAGAGCAAACCAATAATACACACAATGTATTGCAACTCCAGTTTGGTTTATCTAGCACTCTTCTCCTTCAGCCCGGTTTGCTCTTTATCCATATCCTACATCTTCCATTCCATTTGTGTGCCTCCTGCACATCTCAAGTTCTTTTGCATTCATATTTAGTCAGTCATTCTCCCTTCAATGATATCAACTATTTTCTCAGGTTTTTCTATTTCAGTAGCATCTAATTTCTTCAAATTCCTAGGTTTGTCCTAAGTGTATGAACTGCCACCCCTCTACTGTATTGTCTAGAGCAGCCCTGAGGCAGAATCAGGTTTAATCTCTAATCCAAATAAGGAAGGAAAGGAAGTGAGGAAATTCAGAAATGGCTGGGGAACTATCAAGAAGCTGAACTGTAGCCTGAGGCATAAATCTCTTATCTATCTAAAAGACAGGCTTAGGACATACTTGCTAACAGAGAAATAGGTTGGTCTTAGAAAATGGTTTTAAAAGCTAGATAATGAGATGTAGTGAAGTGTGCACTGCATTCCCTAGATATGAGCAGGCCACATCAAGACAAAAGGCCCTGAAGAAGCTCAAGTAGCTGCATTTTAGGACTGTGTGAAGTCCACCTGGCATCCAAGACAGCCTGAAAAGGAGCCTCATGGCCATGGGTAGGCTAGGTTAGGCTTCTCAGCAAGTACACAGTGAAGTGGTTATTATAGTCTCAGAATAAGGCAGAAAGGCTCCACAGTGATAGCTGAGCCACCCAAGTCTCATGGGAGCCAAAGACTGTTGCCATTCATGCATCCTCCTGTTGGTACAGCAGCGATGGTGTATCAGCTGCACCAGGCCTAGTCTACATCTGGCATCTTCATGTGAGAAAGTTGGGAATATATGTACTTGAAGAGCTGCCTCCAGTGAAAAAGAGACATCTTTGGGAAGTTCAATGTGGCCCGGTGCAGTGTTACTGCCACATGCAGATCTCTAACTTCCAAAGAGGCCACAGAAACAGGATCTCTTTTGTTCTTAATTAGCATCAACCTAATATTGCTGCTGCTTATTATGTTCCTTAACATTGTTGTTTGCAGGCAAGTGAAAGGACTCCACCTGAATTTGGTCTTCATAACCTCAAGCAGTTTAGGGAGAGTGGTGTCTTTGATACTTGGGGCCTATGTACCATGGCTCGTAGGCCTGACCAGGGAAGATTCCCGCCGCTTATTCCCATACTTGGAAAAGAATGTGTATGAACTCTTACAAGAGACTGGCTACTTGCGCATCCAGGCTACAAAGCCAGACACAGCAGGTAACACCTCCACGCAGGTAACATACTCCCTCACCTTCTACATCCCACCATGTAAGCCAAGCACCTTATTTTGGGAAGGTAGAATGAAAAACTAAATTTGTCCAGATGCTTACTTGCCGCAGCACGGGCTCACCATGGCTGAGTGCTGACTGCACGCAGGAGGGATGGAATCTTCTCTTTGGTGGACACATACACAGGACACTTACTGCACAGTTGACTAATTAACTGTGCAGTAAATGTTTCAGCATCTACACGTGCCCCTATCAGGGTGCATGAAACTAATAAACTGGCATTTACAAGTCCTACCCTGCTGCAGAATTTTTTTTGTGCACAGCAGCATGTGTAGGCACTGGCAGGGCTGGTTGGGGCATGAGGGTACTTCAGTGCCAGGGCTGTCTGCCAGGTAACTCCATGCTGGAGCACCCTCATGCCCCAGCCAGCCCCTCTGCAGCACGTTGAGCCTGGTCAGAGCAGCCCTGGGCTGGCAGGCTGATCCCACAGAGCCCCCTGCCAGCTGGGGCTGCTCTGACCTGGCTCAATGTGCTGTGGTCCAGGCACAAGTACATACCTAGGAGCTTACCCAGAGCAGTAAACCGTGGAGAAATAAGCAGCTTATTGCTGCCCCCTAATGGCCCAGTATTACTCATCCTCTCCTTACAGCTCCGCAGCTCAAGATTTAACCGTCACAGCTGCTGCAATATTGGGTAAGGGTGAGTGATACCTCCAAGGGAGCATAGCTCCCAACAACCAGTTCATTGTCCCCATACAATGCAGCGAGCTGCATGCTCAGGGGCAACCAGCACGGGTTCATCAGCGGCAGGTCCTGTCAGACCAACCTGGTGGCCTTTTACAACCAGGTCACTAAATCATTGGATGCAGGGGTGGCAGTGGATATAGTTTTCCTAGACTTCAGGAAGGCTTTTGATACTGTCTCTCACCCCATTCTCATTAGGAAGCTGGGGGACTGTGGCGTAGACACCCATACAGTCCAATGGGTCGCCAACTGGTTAGAGA
>NW_017729034.1:31544949-31554236 GCF_001723915.1 Gavialis gangeticus
GACCACCTTATTGGGGTCATTTGACCCCAGTGCTCTTCCTGCCATGGCAGGGGGTCGGACTAGATGATCTGCTCAGGTCCCTTCCGACCCTAGAAACTATGAAACTATACCTCCATTCCAGCACAGAAATCAGACTCCTCACTTAACACACACACACCCTAATTTGGGATGGCTAATTTTTGGGTGGATGCATACAATATGCAAGTACAGCAATAAATGTACATAAACTATGGGAACTATTACAGTTGAACAAATGTTTAATATATTTGAAGAGCAGCGTATCCTAGTTGACTGAACAAAGGATTAGGTGCTAAGACCTCTAAAGTACTGCTCAAGCTCTCCCTTTGATTTATGATATTATCTTGGACAAATTACACAGCACTTGATTACACAGGGAAATTATAGTCCAGTCAGTCAGTGTGAACTTCCAGCATACCACCTACTCCATACCAGCTCCTTATGTTGATACTCAGTGGGTGCGTCTACACGAGACACTGACTGCACAGTAGTCCAATACTACTTTGCAGTAGCATCCCATGGAAACAACTGTGACACAATGTTACTGTACAGTAGCATTAGCCTACTGTGCAGTAGTCATGAAAAAGGCATTCACCAGTGCTACTGCACAGTAACTCAGATTACTGTGCAATTTAGGACTTGTACTGCAGGCAGTGTCTCATGTAGACGCAGTCAGTGTGCAAAGTGCTAAGCAGCTTTTTCCACTATGTTGGAAGCTAGCTCATACAAAAGATGTATTCTAAGAGCATCCACAGAGGAAGTCTGTGAGGAGTAGCTAGTGTGCTACACAAACTGTAGGATCCATTGGCAAAAACTAACGCCATCACTATGTCACCAGAGCAATGTGCTCCCTCACTATAGCAAGTTGCTACAGTGACATAGTGGCCAAAAATACAGTGCAGTAACAGCCTGGCAGCACACGGTTCTTTTTGTACTTCCACGCCCAGTCATACCTTTGCTTACTACAAAGTAATTTCCCTTTGTAAAGAAGCCCTTTATTTCCCACGCTCCATTACCTCACCTGCAAATGGTGGGTAATACTCATCTCCTTGCATTCATGCACTCTGAAGAGGCAACATGCTATAGAAAGGCTAAGTTTATGATTCACACCAGAGGTAAAAGAAGGATAAATGTACAACCTTGTCACTCTCCCACCTCCATAAAAGGCAACCAAGGACCTTGAAGGGGCCTGGATATCTTTCCTTTCAGATTGTTTGGGAATCCTGTCTCACTGTTACTGCTTCCTGCCTTCCTTAAAACATAATCCCTTTAATGACTTAACTATTACTGACTGACTTGGTTCTATATTAAAACTGGGGACAGTCTCTGAATGACAACATAGGCTCTGTCAGTACCAAACTGTCCTGACTGATAGAGCACAAGAGTACTAGTACCCCAAGTCTTTGCTAGATCCCTTTAGGAAACTTTAGACTTCTTGGAAACCCAATTTAGCTTTAGCAGAGGTAGGACAGGCTCACATGAATCTAAAAGCTGTTTTGTTGCTTTCCTAAATTAGGCTGTGGATTAAATGATTCCCCTGTAGCACTTGCTGCCTACATTCTGGAGAAGTTTTCTACTTGGACTGATAAATCATTCCGGGACCTGGATGACGGAGGTCTGGAAAGGTATGAAAATGAGTGACATGCCTGCAGACTAGAGCAAAGAAGAAATGTTACTAAAAGGAAGGGTCTTGATAAGCTCAGGGAGGTGAGATCTGCCACTAAGATCAAATCTAAATAAAGGAATATCACACAGGACTAGTAGAATACAATAGATAGCAGAGCAGCTGTTCTATGCTCCCCAGCTCAATCTATAGCCAACTAGGCACTGATTAATTCACAACTCGGAGGTGATCTGAGAACAGAGGGGCTTTTCCATTTTCAGGGTACACAGTCAACACTGCAACCAGCAGCAGCTTAGCTACTGATGATGATCCTCTGGCTTCTCTCTCTATAGAAAATTCTCTCTGGATGACCTTTTGACCAATGTGATGATTTATTGGGTGACTTCATCTATTGTGCCCTCTATGCATTTCTACAAGGAGAATGTTTCCACAAATCCCACCACTGCTCCAGATGCCAGGTAAAAAAAAAAAAAAAGGTGGGGGAGGTAAAGGCCTTGGAATCCAGACTAAGTAATACTGTACAAATTGTTGTGATCATTATGTTTGTTAAGTGGCCATATTCGCCAATCAGAAAAGTTATACAAAGTTATGTAACGGTTGCTAGGCAGACTATAGTTGCCTTTCAGCCATGAGTGTAAAACATAGACAGCAGCTAGAACTTTCTACAAGGCGGGATCCAGCGTCAGTCAGTCAGTGCCATGGGCCTATCGAAAGGTGCCTCACACAATCACATCACGGCATGTCACACCCAAGCTATAAAAGGAGCCCCCGGCTGATCGTCAGGGTCCCTTCTGCGTCCAACGGACTCGGAACGACTCACGGCAGATTATTACAGACACGGCTCGGCCTTCGGAGTAGCTAACTGGAGGAGGACGCAGAGACCCGCCTGATGCCAGCGACCTGAAACCCCTGAGACAACTCACCAGCCAGATCCATCGGTCTCACGCACCATTAGGGCGCGCGAGGCGTGGTGAGTGAGTTTAAGCTGCTGCGCAGCTACGTTAACAGTTATCAATAAAGATCACCAAGCCTGTTCGCTGCCTTCCCAACTCCTCATGATCTGTGGTAAGACCAACCAAGAAAAGATCCTGTCACACAAATATGGACAAAACCACCTTCTGTTTCAGATAAATTCTTATGCAGTGGCATTATTGTAATCGCTGAGTTTCCCTCTCTTTAAAAAAAAAAATCCAAGTTTAAAGTGAAATTCTCACTAACCAGGTGGTGGTTCCTCTTTGGTTCCAACATGTAGCAGAAAAAAAGTTCAATTAGTTAAGCTTTTTTTGGAGGTGGACAGTACTGGAAATAGATGTCCTTCCTCAGCAAGAGAAGTTAATTTGCAGTCTTGTATTTAACATGGTCAGACTAGAGGCCTGTAGTTTCACATCTCCCTTGGAGGTATGGTTTTAGTCTGGGGCTGCCTCCCATGAGCTTCCCGACAGTCCGAAGACTCTCTTTTTTTAGGCAACAGTTTAATTGAACCAGTAATGGAGCCACCTACTGTTTGATAAACTACATCAGGTAACACAGGGAGGAATGTCCTAAAGAATCGGTCTCAGATTATGTAATAAGCACTTAACTTTAAGTTAAGATAGAATGAGTCTAACACCAAATTCCAAACCGGTGTCCTCTTCTTGAGCACAAAGCTGACTACCCTGAAGGAAGCTGTTTAGAAGGGCCATCCCTTCCAAACAACTCTCACTAATATGAACAATGATAAAATGGAGACTTCTTTAGAATGGAATTAATGCTTGTAATTTGGATGGGGGCTTAGATTTAATACCAAATAGGGGCCTATTCAGTTCAACCAAGATTTTGACTACACTGCAGTCTGTGGCATGGTGTGGAGATATGGGAGTTTGCATATGGAAGTGAAGACAGACAGCTTCCACTGCCTGATTCACCTTGGGTGCCTGCAGCACAGGAAAACGATTGTTGTACAAGAAGGTTTTGCCTCCTGCCAGAGTAAATTATCAAGATTAGTTTAAGTGCTCTAGGCCAGTACTGCTTTTTACCTAGCAGGTCAGATAGGTAGCACCTGGTCTGTCCATGGGCTGGATCTGGCTGGAGGTCCCAAACTGGCACCCAGAGTGGCCATGAGAGGGCCCCATCTAGCTATGCAAAGTGGGGCAGGAGGCAGCTTACCCCTAATCAAGCTGCACAGAGGGAAGAGGGTCTCTGTCTTGGTTCCAAACCATCACAGGGCTCAGGAATTTGGCAGCAGGGGGACAACAGTGGTATTAATTGCCACTGCTCCCCCCACTCTCAAATTTCCTGATGTGTAGGGAGCCCCACAGGCTGGATGGTACAGCTCTGCAGATTACATCTGGACCATGGGCCAGTTTGAACACCCTTGCTCCAAGCTAAAGCTTGTCTTAAGCTTTCCAAGATCAAGATGCTGCTGCTCCAATCCTGCCATGTTCCCATTTCAGTAGAAGCATCTCATAGCCTAAAGGAAATAAACCACCTCTCCATTCAGTATAGTAAATTCAGAAGCAACAAAGCACTTCCAAAAGAGTACAGTAGAATTGCTTATGGCAGAAACTGTAGAGCAGTCCATTTCTAATTTAGTTCCAACTGGCAGTATTTGTATGCCTTACCCCAAAACAAATCAGAACTGCTCAATAACTTGCTAATAAGACACTTGAATCTGTTTAGGGTTGGAGTGTATGTCCCCACCAGCCTTGCTGTCTTTCCTCAGGAGCTTGCATACACACCATGCACTTGGGCAAAGAAGTTCAAGAATATAGTCGCTTACACTTACATGCCACGTGGGGGGCATTCTGCTGCTTTTGAGGAACCAGAGCTGATGGCAGAAGACATCAAACAGCTGGTGAGAAAGGTGGAATGTCTGTGAGCCACTGACAGCATTCACAGGCGTGTGAATACACACAGGGCTAACAATTGCACCACTGCTCATACCTTATCCAATCCGTTCATCTGATTGAAGCTTTCATTTGATTTTTGCTAGATGCCAGATTCATTCAAACAACCAAGCTCTAGCTTTTTTTTTTTTTAAACATAAATAAAGTTTCCTCTAATGTATGTTGTCCTATTTCATTCTAGGAGCATTTTACTGGGGAAATTCCCATGTATTTGAACTTCAGTTAGAGCAAGGAATGCAAGCAGTTTGATGCAATAATATTGTTGTTTTTGTTTAAGGAAAAATTCCTGCCCATTCCTCT
This sequence comes from Gavialis gangeticus, assembly GCF_001723915.1. NCBI lineage: Eukaryota > Metazoa > Chordata > Crocodylia > Gavialidae > Gavialis > Gavialis gangeticus. Next base: position 31,549,777 of record NW_017729034.1, read on the forward strand.
AGGCTAGTACAGCAGAATCTATAGAAGTCTCTTTGAATGCTTTTCATTTTTTAAGTGCAGCTTGAAGGAATCCAGCTGTGCCACCATAAAACTAGGCTCAGCAGTTAGTGGGGAAGGCACAAACATGAAGATTTCACTCACCCTGGCATGTGCCCAAACCATTCCTCCTAGACAGAGGCAAAACATCATATGGAAAAAAAAAAAAAAAGAGCTGCCACAAAGATCAAACAGTGTAACCCATTATAATGGAATATTCCCCCAATAAGTTCAGCAGCCCTGCACCAAAAAGCAGGTTTTCAACTTGTTTATAGAAATTCTGTCTCCATACAAGTCAGTTTGGCATCTTGCTGTATATTACAGTGCACACCATTTGTTCTGTATATAACAGCAGCCATGGCATGACTGACAAACCTGCCATTATTAAAGTGCACTGCTGACACTCACAGGGCCTTCTGTTTTCACTTTGTTCTCTAGGCTGAAAGCACTGAGTGAGCACAGTTACCTTCCAAGTCCAGGTCTCTATTCCAGTTTAGTCTTACATTTATGCTATTCTAAAGTGTTAAACAAGGTAGATATGGGTCACATTTATGGATGGGTTACTTCTCCTCTGCACATTCCAGATAGCCGAAATAGCCAAATTCGAAAAAAAGCTACTCCTCTTCTGTTAATGACAGGCCTGGAGCAACTTTGCCATTGAAAAGCCACTGTCTCTTGCCAAGTACAGTGAAGACAGTCATGTTAAAAAAAAAGAAACAAGCTGAAGTCAGAGGTAGGATCACCCTTAACCAAGGGATTAGAGCAGCTTTATCAGGACTTTGGATCTACAGTTCCTTTTCTTAATGGGTTTTACATTCAAGTCCCCAGTGCAGAACTGAGAGGATACGTTCCCTTCAAGTCCCATTACCAATCCTGAAAGCAGGAAAATTTTCCTTTGAGTAACACAGACTACTCCAAGCTCAGAACATGAAGCTCACTGCTATGTCATCTTGCTGCCCTACTTCCATTTTCTCACCAGTTAGATCAAACAGCATAAAACTGAGTCTGAAAGTTTAAGAGCCTAGACTGGGTGGATTCATGTGAAACTGGTCAGAAAACTCTTCTGAAGTACAGAAAGATGACATCAACTGCTGGGTAGAAGGCATTAACTGCTGTTGATGATCCCCCCATCTTTGGAACATCAACCTTTGTGTTAAGTGAATTAGCTTACAGCACTGTATATTTGTACTTTACAGGAAATGCCTAAGCAACCCCTACTCTCCTTCATAATATGACCGTGCTGTAAGACAGGGGTGTCAAACATATGGTCTATGGGCTTGATCCAGCCCTTGGAGGCTTACGATTCAGCCTGTGGGTATCCAGACCAACTACATGCACTGCATGGGGCACATGCCGGCTCTGGCCCTGCATGCTGCATTTCGCACATAAGCTGGACTCAGTGCTGTGTGTGCATAGAACACAACACAGGCTATTGGTCCAGGGCATACCCTGTATGCAGCACAAAGGCTAGACTGGCTTGTGCACCAGCTCCAGAGGTGGTCTAGCAAAGGACCACATGCAGCTTGCGCCACAGACCCCCACCACCACCCCAGTGCTGCAGGCAGCATTGACGGGTCCAGCCTGTGCACAGCAAGCTCTGGAGCAGCAAGTGCTGCACTCAAAAGCACAGACTGAACCTAGCACTGTAAGTACTACACGTGGCACAGGGAGTCAGTCCTGATCCAGCAATCCTCATCCAGCCCTGCATAGCAGGGTTGTCAGCTCATGGTCTAAGGTAAGAGATCCTGAGTGCTTAGTAAGACCACCTATAGCATTTACCTCCTTGTATCATTCATTCTAAGCATTGATTATAAAAGTCCAGATTCACCTATTAACATTGCACAGTGATTTGCCAGCCAGCAGAAAGGGAATACTGCATAAGCACCACAATAAGCCTGGAGAAAAAAAATTCTCCAAAACAGCTACTTCAAGTATTGGCTGGTTGATTGGACAAGCTGCAGAAGAGTTAATGTTGCTTTAACCCACTAGCCAGTTTTGCCTGCTGCAAGTCAGTTCCCCAGAAAACTGGCACCTTCCTTCATCTGTGGACATAACTGTGTTCTACAGGGATTTGCCTCTGACAATGTAGCAGTGAGAAATGTAAAACATTGGTCAAAAAAACAACCCCCCCCCACAACAGAACATTGTCCAGATGCCAGGAGGTAGCAGATGCCCTGGAGAATGGCTTCAAACAAGAAAGGATATGTGGTTATGTTTGATAAAAAGTCAAGTAAAGCAGCACCAGAGAGTTATTAAAAGCCCCACTAAAATGCAGTACAACAAGAGTCATTCATGGAAACCCTTGACTGTCACTGGTGCCTGGAACCATATGTAGTCCTCCCAGGGAGAAGTCATTCCCATGTGGGTAGAAGGACTTGTACAGCTATCTCCACTGCAAGACAAGTTGACAGTCAGTTTCCTCCCTCGAGTTGGCACTTTGTAGTTGAGCTTGGGTCGGAACCAGTCAATGCCACAGTCACGATGCCCTTGGACCATGACAGTGGTGCCCATGACAGGGAGAGCCTGTAATTCACTGAAGACATCTGCAAGGAAGAGCGAGTGGAAGAGCTTACGAACACAGGATGGTGTTTGCAGGCTCTCCTCAGCATTACCCACACAGATGCCCTCTAAGTTGATCTCGTAGAGCTCCTTAGGATTCATGGCATTGCCTCCAAGCAGGATAAGGATCCGGGGGACTAAAGTCAGGCGGAACATGGCTTCCAAGTGCTGGAACAGCCCCTCCAGCTCCACTAATACCTGCTGACACTTTTTGCTGCCCAAGTCTGTGGAATGCAGTTTTGTAATCACATCTTCAACCTGAAAGGAAGAATTTGGTACATTCTGAGCAAGTGGCAGGAGGTCTTTGTTAATGTCTGTTTGAAATTTAAAAAAAAAAAAAAGCAAGCCCACTCCTTATTTTTTAGGGGTCTTCAGAAAGTTTAAGTTCTTATTAAAAAAGGGAATAAAAGCAGCTTTGTTTAGAATTGGCCATATCAAAGACAAGAGCTGCTTTGCACTGCAGCTAACCTATTGTGTACCCCACACGTTCTACAATATTCTCTTATTCAAAATCTGGGGTCCCTATTATACAGGGATTACCATTAGATCTGTTCTTTCAGAGACTGCTCTTTTTTTTTTTTAAGCAGACAAAAAGAAAACATTTTCTATTAATTCAAACCAGAAAGTGCAATTCTGGTTGTGAACCAGAAGACCTGATGATGGATTATTTTTTGTCAGAATAGAAAAATGCATTAAGGTAAATGATCTCCCCCCTCCCTCATTTTACATAAAAAGATTCCATTTTTCCAGTTAGATTCTCTTAAAAATGGATTATTTTTAAAAGTTACACTTCAAGTTATAACAGCCCATATCAAAGCCTAACTTTACTCTATTAAGTCATTTAGAAAAGTGTTTAAGCAGTATTTTTTCCAACCAAGTGACACTGAATTGGAGGAAGTCACTAGCTAAGCATCTTTAACCAGAATATACTGAAGTACTAAACCATCTTCAGCAGCAGTATCCTCACAAATGGCAAAACCTGTGAGCGTGGCACTGCGTTCATGAACGGCGCGTGCCCTTGGGGTGGGGGGTGGGGCAGGCACAGCTGCGCTGGTGACAATGGGAGCGTGGCAGTAGGAGCAAGCATGGAGCTCCCAAGGGTTTCCTGCAAGTGTATTTAAGATGCGGGTTCAGCATTTGCACTCTAACAAGGTGAATATTTGGTGCACCACAAATATTTGAAACTACGAATAGTGAGGGTTTTCCTGTATCCTCTTGAAGGCAGTGTCCCCTCAGAGGATAGGACATGCCTCAAATACAACCCCATGGGTGTTTTATGCTGCTAACTAACAAACCTTGAAACAATCTGAAAAAGGAGGAGAGCGTCTTGATACAAGACACAGCACTAAATGCTCTCAGAGCAGCACAAGGCAGTTGGGCCTGACAGGTGCCAGCACCCTGGAGGGGAGCGAAGCAGAGCACAGCAGAGCAGAGCCAAACCTCTGGGCTTTTTCATCCTGAGTTTCTTCAGGATCCAAACCCCTTCCTTTGCCTCAGCCCTGCAGAGCAATTACCTCCGACGAAGAAACTCCCAGGTCACAAAATTCTTGCAAGACCTGACAGCACTAGTCTCCAAGAGCCCTCCTACACATTCAAACAAAAGCCAGACAGACCAAGCTTGGTTTCTAAGATTCATGACCCATTTCTAAGCACTAACTTGACAGCAGGCAAGGCAGCTCTTGGCATAAGCTGGAAAGTCCTATGGTGGGTGGGATAACAGCTTTGCACTAGGACCCCAGCTGCATTTAGGGTGCGAGTCACCAACAGAATCATGCAATAAATGCAACAGGCCCCAGGGGCCTCTGCCCCACCCAGACAGCAATCCAGAAGCCCTGGGGTGGGTGGGTGCCTGTGCGGGGGGGTGC
>NW_017729034.1:31554640-31558385 GCF_001723915.1 Gavialis gangeticus
TTGGTAGGGGGGCGGGGGACACTCACCGACGGGGGGGGCGGCGGCGCGGCGCGGGAGCAGAAGTGGGCCAGCTGCTCGTAGGGCAGGGGCAGCTGGTGGCGCTGGTGCAGCACGTGCTTGAGCAGCTCGCAGGCAAAGCGGCAGCAGCCCTCGCGCGTCACCGCACCCGGGAACACCACCGACACCGGGCCCGGCTCGCCCGCAAGGGGCAGGGAGACGTCGCCGTCACGGGCCCGCCCCGCCCTGCCCGGCATCGCCATTCCCTACCCCACCACCAGCCCAGGCCCCCGATTTGAATGGCCGCCGCCCCGAGGCATCATGGGAGCCGCGGCCCTTCCGCTTCCCGTCGGAAAGCAGTGGGCAGCCGCCATCTTGGTGCGGGGGATAGCGTCAGGGCCCGGTTGCGGGCCCGGGGGGCGGGGTCTTTGCCGGCCGCGGGGGCGGAGCGTTCTAGTGACGCGACGGTGACGTTCCGGGCTGTCGCGGCCCCGCGGGGCTCTAATGAAAGCCGGAAAGAAGCCAGCTCCGGCGTCCCGGTAGACGTGATGTTTATTGCTTGGTCAAGCGCCAAGTAGGTGTAGACCAGCCACACGTGCCAAGCATAGGCACTGACTTTTATTTTCACAGGGGGTGGCAGGATTGCCAACTCTCAGGGTTTTTGACCTTGTTCTTAAAATTGATGCTTCAGGAATGTGAAAAACGGAGCTCTTTCTTTTAGCCATATATATAAATGTCCGTAAAAGAAAGAGCCCGTTTTTCACCTTTCTGAATGCAATGCCAAAAATCATGAGCGTTGGCAATGCTGGGGTAGGCCAAAGAGGATAGACTTGTGGAAAGTTTTACACATTTCAGCCCTTTTCCCCAGGGGTCCACAGCCCGTGGCCCTCATGCTCAGTGCCTCTGGTGCCAAGTCATTAGCTTGTGAGAAAAATGACCCTCCGGCTGCAGAAGGAGCCAGCCATCCAATTAGTGCTTGGAAATGGGCCCCTAGTCCATGCCGGTTGCTGTCCAGCTCTCATTCCAACCGGTAGCAGATGCCTAACAGAGTGGTGACGCATTTCCAAGCACTAACTGTAGAGCTTGTTGGCTCCTTTTTATAACCGGAGTCATGCTTATCCAGTGGTAATGATTTTGCATGTGTGGCTAGTTGACATTTGTGGCACAATTCATGTTAATGGTGTGATAAGTCCTTTGCGCTTACAGCCTGCCTTAAGTGCAAAGGCCAGTGTGAATGTATTGTGTGATTCACCTGTTTATTGTGTAATATAGGTAATATGTAGCAGGGGCCTTAGAGGAGCTGCCGAGTGGACATGGACATTTAAAAAGCAAAACAAAAAAAGCAAATGGTAGGTTAGAGGATGCTGCACTTGCACCCTCTAAGATATTGCAGGTCACAGACCAAAACAACACTGGCTCTGAATCTTTCACCAGGCTACTCTTCAGGTACAAAGTTGTCTGCAGAAAAGATGTCATTGTGGACGTCGCTTGCTGTGCTTAGTGAGACCCCCTAACTAGACTGACCATAAGGAAATGCCGGACATCATCTGGGAAATCGCCCCTCCTCGTGCTTTCACAAGTTGGCAGGGGTGGGTCACCATGCCAGCAATGACTGCCTGCCTGCCTGTAAATCACTCCATGCCACCCCGACTCCTGCCCAGACTGTGTCCCAAGCCCCTGTGTTTTTGGGACACTGGTTTCTCAACAGCCAGTCAGGACCAGCCCCTGAAATCTGGGACTGTCCCAGCTAAAATGAGACATATGGTCATCCTACTCACCACCTTTTGCCTTGATCTGTGGTGTGGCCAAATGCAGTTTTTGTTCATGCCAGGGTTAAAAGGTATTGGACTAAGTCATTACGCCTAGATTCAGTGGGTGAAGAAACACAAGCAGAGACTAGGATTGTATTATATGGCTTTCACTGGGGTGTTTTCAGGTCTTATATGGACTCCTGGCCTGGTGCTAAGCATGTGGGGGCCCGAGGCCCCCCCCCCGGCCCCCCTCATGAAGAAGTCTGTCACCTGAAATGCATAAAACTTTTCACCATCAGATGTCCATCATCTTAGCGCCCCCGACCCTAGCAAAAATAAATTTGGCACCTATGCTCCTGCCTATAAAAATATGTTGTGAGACTTAAAATCCATGTGTAGCAATGTGGCTAAGGATGAGAGGATCTAGGCAGGACTGCTGGATTCTGCAGCCATCTCTTAGCTATGCATGGATCTTCCTGCTACGTACTGAGAGTCCTCTCATTGTCTCTTCTTTTATCCCTCCCATTATTTTAATTAGTTGTGGCAATTATGGTGCTAGTATCTTACAAGATACAGCTGGAATGTTGCAGCCATGAGAGTGACATGCCATTTTTATGCCTAGGCTGCTGTTGCACGCAACCAATGACCCCACTTGAGCTGTGCCAAGACAGGGGTGGAGACTGCTGATCTTCCTTCCGGGGGCAGACAGGTTACCACCAACCTTAATAGATCAATCCTGAAGGAGGAGGAGGAGGAGGAAGAGGAGCAAAACTGCAGTGAGAGGGTGTGGTTGCAGTCAGCTGTGTTTGCAAACAAAGCATCCCTCCCAAGATCATTGGGCATGATCTTCAAGGTAAAAAGAGGGGGGAAAAGGAACAGGTCCAAGTGTCACAGCCTGATGGGAGCTGTAGTTCAGTAGCTCCTGTGTGGTTGTGTGAGACCATTTCTAGTCCTGTCAGCAACGCCCCGAGAAGCGCTGTGCAAACAGCAATTAAAAAAGTATCACCAGGACAGCAGATACTTGTCCTTCCTGTTTGGCAGCTGAAAAAATGAGATCTGCTGAAATTCAATCCAAGCAGTAGCCAGGCCAAGTGGTATGACTGAGGCCCTGCTGTGAGTCAGTGGCAGAGGCAAGGGTTGGAAGAGATGCCAGGACATTCTTGGCCCCAAACCTCTCACCTGGAGCATGCAACCCTCTCGTAACCATGAAGTGCCTGTATCCAGGGTCTGCCTGAGCCGTGTCCCTCTGTATTTCCACACGGCCATGAATGTGTCTGAAGCTGTGGAAGAAAGCAATCAGGACTTGTAGTAGAGATGATATCCTTTATTAGACCAACAAGATTTTTGCGGGGAAAAAAATCTGTAATTGCAAAAATGTTGTTGGTCTAATAAAAGATATCATCTCTACTACGAGTCCTGATTGCTTTTTCCTCTAGATTAATAGGGCTACAACCTGGATACCTGAAGCTGTGGAATGCGTGCACGGCCTGAGGTGCGGGTGTGCTTGCACAGTGTACAGCATTGCTCTGCCACCCCAAGCCTACTCCCACCTCCCGGGAGCCTGAGTGGCCGGGCAAGCGGGCAAGAGGCCAGCTAGAGCCAGCCTGCTTCCTTCCACTCCGGGGCTACACCTCCCATCAGATCCCTGGAACAGCCGGCGCCGCCCTACAGGCGGCCTGCGTGCCTGGGGCATGCTGGGAACTGTAGGCCTGCCGGAGCCGCTGCCTCAGAGAGGCACTCTGGTCACTGCTGCTCCCGCGGGGCCTGCCGGGAGCGGTGGCGGCCGTGGGCCGCGCGGGGCATGCTGGGAGGTGTAGTCTGGCGGGGGGGGTGTTGAGGACTCGGTGTCCCGTGATGCCCCGCGGTTGTTTCTGACGCCAGGGCCAGGGCCGGTGCCCGGGCGGGCCGGGCAGTGCAGTGCGTTGCGGGCCGGGACCGGGGTAGGGGCGGGATGGACTCGCGCGTGTCGGAGCTGTTCGGCGGTTGCTGCAGGGCGG
>NW_017729034.1:31563385-31579329 GCF_001723915.1 Gavialis gangeticus
CAAGGCGAAGAAGAAGGGCGGACGCGGCCGGGGCGGCAAGGCCAACAACCCGCCCTACCTGCCGCCCGAGGTACGTGTGGGCTGGTCCTGCGTGTGCCTCCGCGCGTACGCGTGTGTGTGTGCCCATACGTGTGCATGTGTACATGCGCTTCTGCATGCTTGTGCCCCTTGGGTGGACGTGTACACGCCTGGAGCTGTGTGCTTGTTTGTGTTTGCGTGTACATACATATGTGCATGCACTTTTGTGTGTGTGCGTACACATGTGCACGCTTCTGTGTGTATGAGGGCATGTGCGTGTACTTCTTTGTGCACATACACATGTAGGTGCACTACTGTGTGTGCACACTTGTATGTGTGTGCCTGTGTGTACATGTGTGTGTCCTTCCAGGTGTACCTGCACGTACAGACATGCACAGGTACAGGCGTGCACACCTTTCTGTGGGCACAGGGTTGTGTGTGTGTACAGGCACTGCTGTGTGTACATGCATGTATGCCTACATGTGTGCATGTGTCTGCACCTGTGCACATGTGCATGTACATGTGCACATAGGTCTTTTGCAGCCTCGTGGAGGTGGCGTCCCCCCTGGCTGATTGTGGGCAGTGCCCTGAGAGCAGTGGGCAAGCAGAGGGAGCAGGGGGCCCTGGCAGCAATGCAGGACATGTGATGAGGTGGCAGACACGTTATCTCTGAGCTGGGGCAGGACACACAGGGAAGGGTTCGCCTTGGCTGAGAGGTGGCCGCCTAAGCAGTAGATCTCTGCAGAGAAAGAGTCTGCCCCGCCGTGCCCATGACCTCTGTCTCTTGTAGCCTCGCCCCTCGGCTCCAGTCCTGGGTGCATGGAGGACTGAGGTGGATGGTTTTCTTGATTAACCAGGCTGGAAACAGTCCCTGCAACTTGACTCAGTTGCCACGATTGTGGCTGTTTCCCCTAGCGCCCGCTGGCATAACAAGAAGCAATGGGCACAAGTTGATGGAGAGGAGGTATAGATTGGACATCCGCAAAAACTACTTCACAGTTAGGGCGGCTAGGAGCTGGAACCAACTTCCAAGGGAAGTGGTGCTGGCCCCTACCCTGGGGGTCTTTAAGAAGAGGCTGGATGCCTACCTGGCTGGACTCATTTGAGTCCCATTTCTCTTTTTGGGGTTTTTTGTTGTTCTCCCGCCCTGGCGGGGGGTCGGGCTAGAAGATCTACTAGGTCCCTTCCGACCCTTAATCTATGAATCTATGTTTAAGATGCAGTTCCATGCTGCATGAATTGTGGCTTGGCCCCTTGGGGTCTGAGATGGCACTGCTCCTTGACTTGCCTGACCCAAAGATGCCCTGCCGGGAGTGTGCAGGCATCAGCACAGCAGTGCTTGGCCTCCTGCCAGCAGGTGGGAAAACCTTATAGCCTCATAGTTACTGGGTTGCATAAGGATGAGTGTTGTTCCTTATGCAACCCTCAATGCCCTGTTCCCATCCCTTGTGGATATCTCATCTGCCAGATTGCGTGGGAACAGACCCCTAGCTCCTAGGCCCACATTCCTGGCTCGGTGGCTCCACCCCCTCTGGTCTAATGGGATTCCCTCTATATTTGCTGATTTAGGGGAGCCAGCATGCAGAGGGTCCCCACCCAGACCTGGAGAGCAAGAGAGGAGGCATCCCATTGCATGGGCTTGGCCTGGAAAGGGGACACTGTAGTCTCTTAAGTGCAGATGGTTCCCCAGGGCATGGGGCTGAAACCCCTGTTCTTGAAGCACAGAGATTGCCAGGCTGGCGGCACTGCTGCTGTCTCTTGAGGAAGGTGTAAAATCCCAGAATCCAGAATGGTGGTGAGGGCACCTATTTTTGTGCAAGGCAGAGCCCTTGCTCTCGAGCTTGGGGATCAAAAGGTGTAGCTTCCTATAGCTTCAGTTAGGACCTCCATAGTCTGTTCCCAGGGACAGCATTGTCTTTTGTGGCACCTTGGTGGTTGTACCTGTCAGTGGATAGCACAGCCAGTCCCTGGAGGTTTCGGTATCGCTTCCTTTCCTCTGCAGAACTTCATGCTCCATTGCCGGGCAAGTCTGTACTTTTTGCTTTAGTTTGTATAAGCTGCTCGGAGACGAGACACACCCCTTGCTTAGGACAGCACAGCTACCAGTACCGTGTTGGGAGACTATGCCTTCCCCACAGTTGTAAGGCAGGTGACTAAATGGGTAAAAAAAATAGGAGCCTTACACTGATGCCTTTCCCTCTATGAGCAGTTTCACCTGTAAAACTAGAGTTGTCAATCCCAGGCCCCAGTTACTTTTGCCCTCTGCCATCAGCAGCCACCAGTGTGGTTAGGAGTTGAGCTAAAATGCAGGGAGACCTGCCAGGGAGCAGGGCTGCGCCTTGCCCTGACAAAGAAGCCGTGCCCTAAGAAAAGAGATGATCTCTCGAGAAGGACGACAAAGCAGTGCTGCAACTTGCCTCCAAAACCACAAAAAACATCCACGTGGGTCAGTCTCTGCACTGCTATCAGTGATTTACTGCCTCATCTCCAGAGATTCTGTCTCCCTACAGGAACCAGCCTTGTTTCTTTTGCCCTTGGGTGGTGATCAGTAGGAGATGGAATTTGATATCGGACACACCTTCTTTCTGGGGTTGGGGTGGACTTGATGAGTTAGTGGCTCTTTTTTCTATTTCTGGCTACAGCAATCTGATTTGGCAGCAGTCCCTCCTGGGGAAGCCCCTCTGAGTTGTGCACCTACAGGAGCTCCCACTCCAGTCTGTTTCTCTGGAGCTGTTAGTAGTTTGTTTCATCACAAGCGGATCAATAGTGCTTGCTTCCTGATGGCTGTGTGGAACCTTGCTCCCCGCCCTACAGGCTAGCCAGAAATGTTAGTGCCTCATTTAGTTAGAGAAGCACTTAGTGGAAATGGGAGGAACTGCTCTCAAGGAGCTGATGGTCTCTGGCAGGCCAGTTCACTGCTGGAGTGATTCTTGGGAGCAGGTGTTAGAACAGTACAAGGCAGGTGGGAAGGACGGGAACCGCCGTGGCTCAGTGTTGGAGTGGGGGAGGGAAAAGGGGGAGGCTGAGTGTCTGTCCCAGATCACCAGTTCTTCTTGTGCAGATCTAGGGGAGGAGGCACTGGATAGTGTGGCATTGGGGAGGGGAGATATGGCACCTTTTACCCCAGATCACCAGATCCTGAATAGGTCTAGCCAAACTGCAAATATAAGTTATACCTGTCAGTAATGTAATGGCCTTTGTAAAATAAAATGGAGTAGGGAGAGGATTTCTGTCTGTTTTATAGAAAGTCACCTGCTCTACCACTTGTCACCTCAGCAGTGACACCAGGAACTGACTGTGCCGTGGAGAAGGAGTCCTCTTCATTCACTCCTACAGGGCAGGGCTGTTTTGGAGATAGTGATCTCTTGTTACTTTCAGAAGGGTCTTGGCTGTCACCAGACAGATTGGCTAATGCCTTTACACTCTGCTCACTTAAATTCCTAGCATTCACAAGAGAACATCCCAGCTGATTGTTACCAGACAGACAACGGCAGCATGTCTGGGCAGTTTCAGGGGAGCACCCGAGTGAGCCCTGCAGCTCTGGCCAAAGAGGCTACAACGTACTGTGGGTGCTGAATGTTGTATGGTTCCTTTCTGAAGTAACAGGAAGAGCCCTAATGCTGCTTGACTGCTGATTATACTTCCCCCCCAGGCCATCTGCATCAGTGCGCAGGCTCATGGTGTGAGGGCAGCCCGGTGGGTGGGGAAAAGTATCTGCAGAAGGTGCCTTGGTGGCACAGAAGGTTATTAACCCACAAATCTTTTTTTGTTCTTTACCAGGCAGAAGATGGGAACATTGAGTACAAGGTGAGTCCTTTGGGGGTTGCAGAGAGGATACTCCCTAATCTGGGGCTCATAGGAGATTAAATGAATAAAGGCAGTATGTAAGGGACGTGTCCTGGTACACCCCAGGAAACCTGCCCTGGGGAGGAGGTGCAAGAAGACAAGTAGACTACACTATCTACGTAGCTTTGGACCCTCTGAATTCAGTGGTATGGGTTGATGTAGAATAGACTGAATCCTAGATTTCATGCAGTACAAAGTCCCTTAGAGCTATGCTGTGTATGGGCCCTCACATGACTGGAGCAGTCAAGTGATCAGTGTGCACTTTGCTTCTTCTGAGAGCTGTTTCAGCCATATTCCCTCCTTAGAGAGACAGAGCTACTGATGCCAGTTATGGCTCTTCCAACCACACCGCAGAGGTGTCCCACCATTCTCAGCTATTGAAGCCATTACAAATGTGGTAGAGGCCATGCTGGCCCTAGGGTGCCAATTCTCTATTCTAGTCCACAGCTGCAGTCTGCAAGGTGCTTGAAACATTCTGTTCTTGAAATATGCAGCTATCTGTAATCCCATTTTTCCTTTACCCCTGGCTCTTCAGGCACTAGTTTGGAGTGTGTTTCCTAGGGGCAAGTCTGCAGGAGGGGCTGTTGTTTCACAGTGGAGGATTAGGGAGTTGTTTTCTCTGGGAGGTGGGATCCCTTCCAGTGCAGGCCATGATCATAACTGCTCTTTCCCTCAAGCAGCTGAAGCTGGTGAACCCCTCACAGTATCGCTTTGAGCACCTAGTGACACAGATGAAGTGGCGGCTGCAGGAAGGCCGGGGCGAGGCTGTATATCAGATTGGTGTGGAGGACAATGGGCTGCTGGTGGGCCTGTCAGAGGAGGAGATGCGTGCTTCCCTCAAGACTCTGCGCCGCATGGCTGAAAAGTAAGCCTCAGGAGCTCTACCTTCCCTGTAGCCGAGTGGTTCAGATGTTCTCCAGCTTAGGAAAACCCAGCTCTGCCCCCAGCACCACTAGAGCCCTTGCAGATCTGGTGGCTGTCCTGCCACCTCCACAAAGCTTACCAATCAAGGAAATTCCCCCTAGTCAATGTCCTTCATAACCAGAGAGGACCCCAGATGAGGGCCTGTGGTCTTTGCTGCTAGAGAGCGCTATGGCTGACAGTGTTAGGTTTCTGCACAGGTTTCTGTTGCTCACAGTTGTTAATCTCCCTGGCAGGTTGAGTTTTGCTCTGAATTCCCGTGTGGTTCCCTGGGAAGGTGATTCCCTGAAGGGCCAATCTTGCAGTGACCAGTTCCCTCCTGCCCCCTTTGCAGGGTCGGCGCTGACATCACCGTCCTGCGGGAGCGTGAGGTAGATTATGACAGCGACATTCCCAGGAAGATAACAGAGGTCCTTGTCCGGAAGGTTCCTGATAACCAGCAGGTATGGGGCCCCTTGACTGGACTGTTCTCCCTGGCTTGGAGACCCTCTGGTAATGGAAACTGCCAGGCTCTGTTTAAGAGATTTTCTGTTGGGAAGAGATAGGAATCTTTCCCCTGGAGGCACCTCCCACTAGAATAGTTCGTAGAGCACACTTTAGTGAGCTGCCAGAGTGGGATCATGAGACCCTCCTTCATCTGGAGGGGATCAGTTAGAACCCACTCCAAGTAGTGGGGGTTGGCTGGGTCAGGGAGTGAGATGATGAAGACTTGCACCTCCATGTCAGTGGGCCTTTTGGAGATCAGGCCATGGCAACGAATGTCTGTCACACCAAGCATGTACGTGAACTTCCTTTTGTGATGTCGTAGGCCAATATGTGTCATCACAGCAGAGTGTGCTGTGACAAACTCTGTCCCATGAGACCATGGGCTAGGGATCAAATCTAAAGCAGCAGCCAGAGATTGCTGTGCATACAATCCCTCTTGGCTACCCTTCAGGGAGCTTGTAGGGCATGCCTCTGCTGACATCTGGTGAGCACATGCCACCTGTCTATATGAGTGGAGTCCCTGTCCAAAGGGGACAGGTTCCCGTGTGATTTTTCTCAGTCTCGTTCCTTTAGTTCCTAGACCTGCGAGTGGCTGTGTTGGGGAATGTGGACTCAGGGAAGTCAACCCTGCTGGGTGTCCTCACGCAGGGTGAGCTGGATAATGGGCGGGGCAGAGCTCGCCTCAACCTCTTCCGGCATCTCCATGAAATTCAGTCAGGAAGAACATCCAGCATCAGCTTTGAGATCCTGGGCTTCAACAGCAAAGGAGAGGTAAGGGTGGCAGTGAGGAGAAAGGGACCAGATCAGTTACAGCAGAGAGTGGGGGAGCATGGGTCTCCTGGCTTGTTGCTTCTGGCCGCTGCACCTGAAGGGACTGTGGCTGATCCACTGGTGATAAGGAAAGGAACAGATGTCTAGTCCTGCATGCCCTGTTGATGCAGTAGGGGTTAGGAATGATGCAGCTGAGGTGCTGCTTGTCCAGGTGGAACAGACATACTTTCTAGTATCCTGCCTCTGCCTCCAGAAGAGCAGCTCTGAGGTTGACCTTATAGTGCAGCCATAGCAGGCTGAGGTCTGTTGGGCCTGGTCTCTTTCCAAGTGCCAACCCTCAAGTTCTCTCTGGCACTTGTTTCTGCTTAGGTGGAGTTGGGGTTGGCAGCTCCTTTGTCTTTTCCATGCCCCTTCCTCAGCCTCTGGTTTCTCTTCCTCACTAGGTAGTGAACTACAGTGACTCACGAACCGCAGAAGAAATCTGTGAGAGTTCCTCCAAGATGATCACCTTCATTGACCTGGCTGGCCACCACAAGTACCTGAAAACCACCATCTTTGGCCTCACCAGCTACTGCCCGGACTTTGCTATGCTGGTGGTGAGTGCCAACACTGGCATTGGTAAGTATGTCCCAGCCTGCCTGAAATCCTCCTAGTGCCCCCATCTTGCCCTGTGCCATCTGGATGGCTGTTTTCTGACTAATCCTTGGCTCTGGAAGAAACACTCGGGGTTCCTAGGGAGAGGCCCTGTCTTTCTGTTTAGGGTGATGCTTAAAAAAATCCTGCCCTCTTCCCATTACCCAGAAGCTGAGCAGATTGGGTAAATTGTAGGTTCCATTTTCACCCCTGGTGAGCTTTCTGGCCTGGGAGACAAAGGCATCCTGCAAGCAAGTGATTTTGGTTCCTGTTACTTTTAGCTGAGCTCTCACTGATCTCTTGTAGCAGGTACAACGCGAGAGCACCTGGGCCTGGCCATGGCCCTCAAGGTACCTTTCTTCATCGTCATCAGTAAAGTGGACTTGTGTTCAAAATCCACTGTGGAACGGACTGTGAAGCAGCTGGAGCGCATCCTGAAGCAGCCGGGCTGCAACAAGCTCCCCTTGTTGGTGAACTCGGACGACGATGCTGTTACAGCAGCACAGCAGTTTGCACAGTCTCCCAAGTAAGGGACCTTCATCCTTTCTTGCAAGGGTTGTGGTCAGTCAGCTTAGTCTGGACTCGTTGGGGTATTCCTCGCTCCACAAAGATGCAAGAGGAGACCACCTTTTTAGGAGGCATTAGCTGAAATAAATACCTCTTAAATTATCCACCTGTCCCCTCCCTAGTTTTTGTGTCATTATCCTCATTCACGTTCCTTCCCTGAGGCCTGTTCTGGACACACACAGCAAGAGCCAATGACCGATAGTGGGATGAATGTATTCCTGTACTATCTAGGAAACAATGTTCCTATGAGGAAACTTGAATTGACTGGGTGCAGATGGGCTGGCTTGAATCTTTTGTGGGTAGGGGAGATCACTGCTAGCCCACGTTCCCTCCCCTGGGTGGGGTTAGTTATTTACAGTACAGTTCCCCAGGGTGGGTTCTGCAGCTGCGTTGCACCCCTAGCTCATTCCTCTCTGTCTGTTTGGCAGCATCACCCCCATCTTCACTCTGTCCAGCGTTTCTGGGGAGAACCTGGATCTCTTGAAAGTTTTCCTCAACATCCTTCCTCCTCTGACCAACAGCAAAGAGCAGGAGGAGTTGATGCAACAGCTCACAGAGTTCCAGGTATGTAAGAGTGTTCCCTTCAGGTTATTACACTGTGCTTACCACCGTGGTGGCTCAAGCCAGGCAGAGGGTCCCCTGGACCTGGGGTAGCAAAAGTTCTTAGCTGCTGGACAAGTAACAAGGGAGCTGAAAACAGAGACCCAGCTTGTACTCATGCTACAAGTCTATGAGACAGTTGGGTCCCCAGCTTAACTCCAGTGAGGAGATGCATTGACCATATCTGACTAAAGTCAGCTTTTGTGTCCACTTCTTAAGTCTGGGGTGCTTTAAAATGGGGAGGTGTGGGGGTTGATGAAATCTCTGATGCATGCTTTGGTACCCTGAAGAAAGGAGCCTTCCTGCAGCCTGTGGTAGGTGGATGACTGTGGTTGCTTTCCCCGTTGCCCAGTGACTAAGGAGCTTGATCTTGTTACTGTAGGTGGATGAGATCTACACAGTGCCTGAGGTGGGGACTGTCGTGGGAGGAACACTGTCAAGGTGAGTGCTGCTCTTCGTATAAAAAAAACCAACACACAGGGCCAGGCTTTGGGCATGGTGAGGGTGATGTGGTATGACCAGTACTGATCTTGCAGGGGATTTAATCCATCCTGCACTGCCAGGACAGTGTAGGTCAAGCTGCCTTAATACCCTTCGCTGGGTGAGATGGGGAGCAGTGTAGGGATGAGCTTAGGAGCAAGTATTGTTCTAGGAGACAGGCACTGGTGAGAATCCTGAGCAGCTAGCTGCACCTGCGGGCATGAGGAGACCACCTTGCATGAAGGAAACTGGAAGAGATGATTGGTGAGTGGCCAGAGCACAAAAGATCCAGCGTGGAAGCTGCTCTGCCCTCAGGGCAGTGGCTGGTGTTTGGTTGGCCTCCTGAGGTAGCACTTTCATTGGACTCCAAAGTCCTGCCTTGGGTAGTAGGGTAGCTTGGAGAAGAGCAGCAGGACCCATAACCCTACCCCTGATGAGAGCAGTGTTTGCTGTGTGTTGCCTCTGCACAAACCAAGGGGAATGTTCTTACTGTTGGTCTCCTGATCAAGATTGGGTCTGCTGGTCCATCTCTCAAGGATCCTAGATAAACTGATCCACAGTTGGTGCTAAATTCTCTGCATTCCAGTGGAAGCAACAGAGAGCGCAAGGAGGAGGTGCAGACTGGGGTGCCTGTATCTCAGGACCAGACCCTTGGAATCTGAGCATCAGCATACCTGCCACAGAGGAACAGGGGGTGGCATTGATTGCTTTGAGGAATTCTGACTCCCACGTTGCCAGCGTTGATTACTTGGGCAGACCCTGGACCAAGAGCCCAAGCAAACTGCCTTGTAGTGGGATTTGAAGAGGCTGTGGATTGACTTCACTGAATGTCACTTTCCTTGTGTGAAACGGTTAAAATGTGCCCTGCTCTTATGCCCTCTGCAGTGGGATCTGCAGAGAGGGGGAGAACCTGGTGGTTGGCCCTACTGATGATGGCAAGTTCCTTCAGCTGAAGGTGTGTAGCATCCAGCGGAACCGTTCAGCATGTCGCGTGCTCCGGGCAGGACAGGCTGCTACCTTGGCCCTTGGGTCCTTTGACCGGTCCCTGCTACGCAAGGTGAGTCTTGTTCCCATCCTCTAGGACAGGGGTTGTCAACCAGGGGTATGCTTCCACCCACCACCCTGCGCCACTGCCTCCCAGGAGCAAAAGGGGAGGGGGAGAGCAAGGGTAGTGGCGCCCCTTTGCAGGCACCGCCCACCTGGCCAGACATGGGAGGGTGGGGGGAAGCTCACATGTAGTGGCCACTGCCACCACCCACCCCTCTGCACTGCTGCCACTCTGTATCTGGTCATGAGCCTCTCCTTCTCCACTGCTCCACGTCCAGCCGCCAGGGGTACACTTATTGGAGCTGGAGTACTGCATCCAGTTCTGGGTGCCGCACTTCAGGAGGGATGTGGACAGCATCAAGAGGGTTCAGAGGAGGGCCACTTGCATGATCAGGGGGCAGCAGGGTAGGCCCTATGAGGAGAGGCTATGGGACCTGAACCTGTGCAGCCTCCACAAGAGAAGGCTGAGAGGGGATCTGGTGGCTGCCTGTAAACTTGCCAAGGGAGACCAGCAGGCAATGGGAGAGTCCCTGTTCCCCTGAGCACTACTGGGGGTAACAAAGAACAATAGCCGTAAGTTGACTGAGAGTAGATTCAGGCTAGATATCAGGAGGTACTACTTCACTGTCAGGGCAGCTAGCAGCTGGAACCAACTTCCAAGGGAAGTAGTGCTTGCCCCTACCCTGGGGGTCTTCAAAAGGAGGCTAGACAGCCACCTAGCTGGAGTCATTTGACCCCAGCATTCTCTCCTGTCCATGGCAGGGGGTCAGACTAGATGATCTGCTTAGGTCCCTTCCAGCCCTACCAACTATGAAACTATTAAAAAAGGTTGAAAACTCCTGCTCTAGGAGCTGCCACTCAGCTCCTCAGTGGTCAAGGAATGATGGGGTCAGCGACCAAGACCTTAAGCAGGCAAGGTTGGAGGTTATTACTCTTTCTCAGAGCCCTCCTACTTGCTGGGAAGGGACTTGGGATACACATGAGAAACATTCACCCCAACTCCAAGCCTACAACCACCACCCTAAAATCTGTTTCAAGTGGTTGTGACAGCAGGCCTCCAGGCTTTGGCATGCATCCATGCATCTTTGTAGATTTTCAGGGGCTGGGTTGGGGCTGAGCCCCAAAGCAAGGAAGAGATTATGGCAAGTTAAAGGCCATGGGATTCAGAGCAAGAAGGGGCTGTTCTCTGGTAACCTGAGTTTTGGGTTTGGGGCTGTCATGCAGGGCATGGTGATGGTGAGCCCAGAGATGAACCCCACCATCTGCTCAGTCTTTGAAGCTGAGATCGTACTGCTTTTCCACGCCACAACTTTCAGGAAAGGATTCCAGGTGACTGTGCATGTGGGGAATGTGCGGCAGACTGCCATTGTGGAGAAGATTCATGGGAAGGTGAGCTCCCAACTAGGGAGTAGGTGTTGCCAGGATTCCTTAGTGTTGTTAGGACCTTCAGGCAGAAAGAGAAGTGGGTTAGGATGTGCTGGCTATCACAATCATAGATTTGAACTCACTGCTTATCCCTGCTAAAGCCAGTGGACTTGGTCAGATTCCTCCTTTCCTCTCCTGAGAAGCTGCCTCTTCACTTTGCAGATGGTCTGCTGGAATCACTGGGGAAAGCATCAGCAGGACAGGATAGGGGAGTAACCCCTACTCCAATCCTCACTTGAAGAGAATCAATTTTTGTCCCAGGTTCCCCTTACAGTGGGAGGGACTTGGGCTGCGGCAGTGTAAATGGTGGGTGACTGGGGAAAGGAGGGATCTTGTAACCATCCCTGTTTCCCAGTGCCCGTCAATGCAGGGGTAAAGGTCATACTCCTGTTTGTATTGTGGTGACTGATTGCCCTCTCTCCCCCTCAGGACAAGCTTCGAACAGGGGAGAAGGCTGTCGTTTGTTTCAGGTTTATCAAACACCCTGAGTACTTGAAAATCGGAGCCAAGCTGCTCTTCCGGGAAGGAGTCACCAAAGGCATTGGGCATGTCACCGACCTTCAAGGCATCACCACCAAAGAGAACAGCTTAGAGGAAACCCTGGGGACAGGAGGGCTGAGCTTCTGACTACCATTCAGTGGGAGCACTCTCCAGACACCAACGATTGGGGAGACTGATGGGAGCTCCCCCAGCTCTTCAGGTGCTGCCAGGAGCTGCTGCTACCCAGTTCTAGCATGGGTTTCTCTCCTCCGCGTTGCAAGATGGAGCCCAGGAGATTTTCTTGCATTCAGTGCCCTTCGTGGGACAAATGAAGCATGTCTTTGCATCGCCTGCTGTTTTCGTTAACCTGCCCTCTCTGAAAATAGACCAGCGGCAGACCTGGGCAGGCGAGTCCTGGCTTTGTCTCGTTTGGAAAGTTACTGGCTTATGCAAAGCAAAGCCCCTGAAGTGAATGACTGGCAGTGAAGGGAATCTGCCCCTGCCATGCAGAAAGATCAGCCCCATTCTGGCTTTCCAAGCATTGCGCCTTGTTGTACTGTTTTCCCTATGGGGCATAGACCTTTGGGTAGGGGCAGGAGCAAGCCTTGCCACCTACAGCAGGGGCTGGGTTACACATGGACTCACGAACAAAAGGAACGCCTCTCAAATTGCTTTCAGGACACTTTTTAACCCTTTGATTTTTGGCTGGTTTTAAGCCAGTCCTCATTCCCTTCTGTGCTGAGTTTTCAGGACTCCTGCTTAGAGTTTCGTCTCTTCCTGTGTGTGTCAACTTGGGGGAAACACCTTCCTGGACTAGCCCTCACCTGGTGGGGTGACTTCTGCCTACTGCTTCTGTCATGTGGGCGGTCCACACAGCCCAGTGCAGTTGGCCTGCTAAAGGCAGCATGAAGCTAGATTTTACACCTGTCTCTTCTGCTTACTGAGGCTAGCCATAGCCTGTGCTTATACCTACAGGTGTCTGTTGGAGTTTAACAGCAGTGATTTGCAGTGGATTTTTTGCAGTCAGGCTCTGCCCCAGCCTAGCTCGCTCTTTGGGGACTTGCCTTAATATTTAAGAAGCCTAGTGGGCAGTTAGTGTTACAACACACAGTGGCTTCTACCATTGGATGCAATTTTGACAGCAACTGCTGCAGTGATACTTTTGCTCTCCTTCTTGGCCAAGTAGAGGGAACTTCCTTGTGTCTGCCATGGAGACTCGGTGTCAGAGGGGAGCTAGTGTGAGCCTGTAATCACTGAAGCAGGTAGAGACCAGCATGATCCTGTCCCCCTCCACTCTGGCTATGTACTTCCCCACTTGTGTCCTTCAGGTAACAAGTGCTGAGTACTGGTGAGGGGCAGCCTGGAGAGTGCAGTGGAGGCTATATTGCTATACATAAGGCTCCTGATTTTCTTGGTGACTTCAGCCAGGCTGGTTGGCTGGAGCACTGCCTGAAGCTAGCATGCTGTGTAAGGAGACATGGACAGCTGGGCTGGGTAGCGTCTGCAGGTGGTGTTAAGGAGAAAGAAGGGAGCTAGTGTTTTGCTCCCTGTGATGCAGATCAGATGCTCTCAGGCAAGTGCCCCTCAAACAACCTGGGGGCAGATGCCTCTGCTGCCTCCTGCTCTGGGTTTTCTTGCTGGGGCTGCCGCCACAGTCTGTGGAGGTAAGACTGAATGGCTGAGCTTACCACTCCAGTGAGCTGCTCTAGATCAGCTTCCTCACCACCAGCTCTGCCCTTGTAGCTGTGTGTCCTCTGGAGGTGGGGAGCTCTGCCTGCAGCCTGCAAAAGTGGCTGGCAGTTTTGAAGGGGGGGAGGGGAGGAAGATGGGTGGTTTGTTCTACCAAGAAGGGTTAAGGGGAAGTGCCTTCCTTCCCAATCCGCTGTAGTGATTGAATCCTCCCGGCTTGGGCAGGCCTGTTACTAACACAGAGCAGGTGCTGCCCATTCCCTTGGGAGGGGCAGGGAACTGACTCTTGGACGCACAAACTTGCCTGCTTCCAGATGGGACTAGAGGGCTCCTCTCCTTCCCCTTCACATATGGATGTGGCTGCTTTATTGGCTCAGATTCATTAAAGCAGGGTGCTTTTCCCTTTCAGCCCTGACAGCTGACTGGGTCCCAGTGCAGTGTTTTTGCCCTTATGTATGCTTTTAGGGAGGACAGGGCCCTAACTACCAGCAAGAACTTCCCTCTGGTGCTACTGTCAGTGTAAGCATTGCCCAAGGTGGGGCTCCGTCTCCCTGTTGCCTGCAGTGCCCTTGACATGGCCTCCAGCACAGACACATCCTTAAGGTGCTGTTTCTTCCCTGGATGAGCACTTTTCCCCCCTGTCCTGTCCTTCCTTCCTTCCTTGTGTGGTGTAACTGTTCTTGGTGCCATGCTTTTCATACTTCACTGTTGTGTCGTCTTGGATTTCTCATGCTGGGAGATAGCGCCCATTTCTTTGGCATCTCTATATATAATGTACAGAATAAAAATGTTTTATTGAGAGTGTGCTGGCTGAGTGGTGGAGGTGGGGAGAGCTTTCCAAACCGTACAGCCTTCTGCAGAAATGACCTTGTTGCTAGGTCACAGCTTAAAAAAGCTGTCCTCCACCCCCTTCCTGTGCTCGGCCTTATAAATACAGTCTGGGGCTGTGGAAAGAATGCACGTACGCTGCTGTTTACAAGCTTGCGCTGCCTGTTTATCAGGCCTTAGCCACCCGTGGTTAAGATGACTCAGCTACATCACCCTGAGCTCAGCAGTTCCTGCTGCAACAGGCTGATCTTACTGTACCCACAGTGCTGAGTGGCCACGCATGTGTTACCTCAGGCCCTAATTAAAGGGTCACTCCCCATAGCCTCAGCTTAACTGGTAGTTTTGTTCTGAAATAGTTCCAGCATTGGTGGAAGGAGGAGTCTTTCCCTCAGCCTCCAACAAGGCTGGAAACCAGCTTGTCCTGCATTTTAAGGGACTTGTTACCACTTCCCTTGCCTGGAGAGCACAGTTGAACCCAGCTGTTGGGTTGAAAGGTTGCATTGCCTTTTTCCTTACCCATCCTGTTTACTTTTTTTTTTTTTTTTTTTTTGCATGTCAGCCAGCTTGGCTGGTGCCACACAGTCAGTTTTGTTTCCTGGCTGTCCTGCAGCAACCTGCTGCTGTCACAAGAAAGTGATGCAATCTTATCAATAGGGTTGTAATTGCTACTCACAGGACAGCTGAGAAATCCCTGTTTCTAAACTCAAGATGTACAATGATGGTGAGCCCCTTCCACAGGTCAGTGTAGATAGTTATGGGACAGAAAGCTCTGTACCCTAAACCTAGAGGGAAGGTATGAAAGCTGCAGCTGACTGAGGGAAAGCAGCTGTTCCCTGACAAGAAACAGGCCATGGCTGAGAGAGCCAGTAATCAGTATGGTACCGGGACAGAAATAATCATGCAAATGCTGTTCTTGCTAGTGCTGGCTGTCTGTACTCAACAGTAGACTCTTCCCTTCCCCCTCTAGGACTTGCCCATGGAGAGCCACACAGCTGATGAAACTGCCTGCAAGCCCGAAGTTTTTAGCCACACCCAGAACTATTACAACCTGGCAGGAATCCCCTCCACAGAGCCAAGTTCACATGCCAGCAGCTAGCAACTGCTGTTTTGAATATGGCCTGAGCCTGAAGAAGTCATCTCATGTGGGGGAGGTGGGGGTAGCTCCTGATAAGCTGAGCTCTGCTATGGAAGTGAAGGCTTCCTTATTCAGCACAACAGCCAGTCTCTCCTCAGCACAGATTTGCTCTGCTGCAGCAGTGCTGTGTACTGGGGTGATCCTCTCTACAGCCTGTAAAGTAGGCTGTTCCCTACTTTGGGAGCTTGTTAGCCAGACCCTTGTAGGCCTTGCTGCAGAAGAGCTGGACCTGTATCAAAGGCCAGCTGATACAGCTGCTTGCAACCTCCAGGTAAAGGACATGCTACTATAAGAGCAAAAAATAGGTAGAGCCTCCTCTCTGTTAAGGGAAAAGTGCTTTCAAGGGATTCTATCTCAGCTTTTTTTTTTTTTTTTTTTTTTTTTTTAAAAGAGAAATCACATCATTGCTGTAGCTAGCCCCTAGTTCCAGGGGCCCCCTAGCATAGTCCAAAATAGTTAATCAACGCTCAGGGAGAATACAGCAGAGCAAGTAGAACCAATACTAGTGCAATGAGTGCCATGCACCAGAAAGCTGTTTCCTGCCAATATCTACACCCAAATTCTGTCATGCTTTGAACTCCCACCTCATGCAAAAGAAAGTCCTCAGGGTCCTGACATTAGTCAGCTAGAGTAACCAAGAGAAAGAGAAAAATCTATTACACTCCAGTGGCCTAAGCTCATGACTAAGAGAAGGATACCATGTCAGACTACATGACAGGCAAGCCCTACCCCTGCTCTGCCTCATTGCACCATGCTAAGTGGGGAAAACACAACAGCTTACAGAGACCAAGGATAACATTTCTTTGCTTTTTATGCAAAACCCCGCAGTAGCAGGACACACACCCTGGCACCGCTTCCACCAGCACCCCCAGAGGTGACCAGAAGGGCCTGCAACTCCACATCCCCTAGCAAAGGTGGTGAAAATTGCTGCTGTTTCCTCCTCAGTTCTAGCTGTTCTCAGCCAAAGGGAAAAACATTTATTAGATATAAATTGACAGGATAAAAAAAAAAAAAAAAA
>NW_017729034.1:31579362-31583415 GCF_001723915.1 Gavialis gangeticus
TTAGATATAAATTGACAGGATAAAAAAAAAAAAAAAAAACTTTAAAAACCAAAATCAGTTCCTTCTAAAATTGTTCTGGAGCACCTGGCTGGGCACAGGCTTAGGGTGGCAGCCGTTTAAAGAAGTAGTCCAGAGTCCTGGTAACTCCCTGTCTACGTCGCTTTGCGCTAGAGCCTGTGGGGGTCTTGGGCTTGCTTTTGCCATTGGCAGGACTGAGAGGCATGGCACAAGGACGAGCCGGCACAGGGGAAGTGTGAGGGAAGCTGGGCTCTGTGAAGGAGTTTTGCAGCTCCACTGCAAAGTGATAGTCCATGTGCTCTGGAAGGTCCCAAACCAGCACCTGCTGGCCACACTTCTCACAGAGCAACTGGTCCCCTGGAGAAGTGCGGGGGGCCTGGCCACACCCAGAAGGTGCTAAACTCCCCTCCTTCCACTCAGCAGCTTGTTCTGAAGCAGCTTCTGGTTCCGCTTTCAGGGTGGTCCTGGGCACTAGGGCAGCAGAGGGGGTTCCTGCAGCACCAGATGACTCTTCACAAGGAAGTGGCTTAGAAGAGGGAGAGTTGCCCCCCTTGGGGCTTTGCTTCACAATGGCTTCTGGACTCTGAACTGTGTTGAGATTGGGATCTTCTAGGTCCTGGTGTCTATCAGGACAAGGCAACAGTGAGCCTGCACCAATGACAGCAGGTACACAGAGCCCTGCAGCAGCACAGGCTTGCTGCTTCTCTGCTGCCCTCTGGAAATAGGAATCAATGGCATTCACTGGCTTCTTGCCAGGCTCTTTCCTTGGGCTTCCAAGGGACTTGGCATTGGGGCTGACAGGTGCTGTGGCACCAGCTGTTAGGGCTTCACTGGTCAGAAAGGTGGCAATGCCTGCAGGGAGGAGGGTGGGAGCTTCAGAGAACTTGCTTGCAGACATAAGCAGCATTGTAAGTGGAGGGGACCTGTGAAGAAAAATGGATTAGCAACAGCTTGAAGACTGGCTGCAGCAGCAAGAAGCCTGCCAAGGCAGGCTTTAAAGCTGCAAAGTTTCAGCAGGCACAGAACATGGGTTGTGGACTGCTTGAAGCTATACAAAGTGTCAAGAGGCAGGAGTGGGCAAAACAGTGGATCCAGGTGAAGGCCAGGGACTGGTGGGAAATGGAATCCAGCCACCTTACTGTGGCTGGTTTCCATAGACACCCCAGCAGCTGATGCACTATAAGAGCAGGGTTTCCATGGAGACCAGCCCCAGCAGCAGGGAGCTACTCCACAGCCAGGGCTGGGATCTTGCAGTGGTGATAGTGAGGTCCAGAGCTAGGGCAGATCCGCAATCCACTGCCTACATGCTCCTGCCCAGGGTGTGCAGATAGTGGATCACAGCTCTGCCCAGGCCCTGGATTATGCTGTCATTGTCATAAGATCCCAGCCCTGGAGCACTCCCTGCTCTGCCACAAGCCCACCTAGTGTTGCTGGGGCTGGTCTCCATGGAAACCCTGGCCCAGTGCTGTCACAGCAGGGACACTGCTGGGATCTCCATGGAAACCAGCCACAGCAGGGGTTGCTGGGAAGTGGAATCTGCTGTGGTTCCAATGCAGCCTGCTGGACCGAGTGCCTGCCCCTGGTCTGTGGTGAGCTGGGTCTGGTGTTGTTTGACAAAACATTAGTGTCCCCTCAGCCTGCAAAATGGACTGCCTTCCTCTTCTGCCCACACCCCAACAAAGACACCTAAAATCAGGCTGGGCCTTTCACTCTCAGGAGCAGAGGGAGCCCAGCCAGGGCTAATGCATTTGGGCCCCAAGGCTGTGGCAGCTGCTGCAATCCCCACAGGCCAGGCTGTGCTCAAGTGCCTGGATTTCCACCCAAGCCCAAGGCACAGCATCCTCCTGTCCTAGCTGGGCCCCACTTATCTGCTTGGGAGGAAAGCCACACATGGGGTGATATGCTTGGGATTGTGCTTTTGTGCCCATCCTGTGACACAGTAACCCTGTGTCCCCTAGGTTTATAGCACAAGCTCTCTCTTGTGTAGCACAAATGATGTTACAGCCACACTAGCAAACTGGGCACTCAGCACACCCTGGAGCACACAGATTCAATGGCAGTGAAGACCCTGGCTACAGCTCTAGCGAGCTCTGCACTGCAGGGTCAAGAGGCTCAAGTGAGCTGATGCATCTTCCATAGGGGCAGTGCTCTCCTTTAGACAGGTGCAGGACGCGCCCTGTGTGTCCCAGCTTTGTTCCCTACTTGCTCTAACAGTCCCTGTTCCTGCCTGTATCCAGCAAGAACCTGCTGTTCTGTATGTTACCCCTCCCAGGACAGAGAACCTCTGCCCAGCAGTAGCAGCAGCAAAGTAGCTGGGAGTTGAAGCTGCTCACCATGCAGCCTGCTGGGCTCCAGCAGCATTGCAGTTCCGGATGAGCGCAAAGGCATCAGTGCTGATCTTGTGGGCATCATAGCGGGGCAGGGCGCAGCACCGTGTCAGGCCATGGGGTTTCAAGTTGCCCTGCATGCGGATGCTCACCATCAGCTGCTTGGCTACCCGGCCATTCTGTGGGGAGAGGACACAGCTGTAAGATGGGTGACACCTAGAGGGCAAAGTTGGCAATGCCAGAAGCCTACTCACACTATGGGCCAAGAGGTCTCTATCCTAGGAAGACAAGCTGCCATCTGTCACTGTGGCAGTGTGGGAACACCTAGCGCGGCAGGAGCTGCTACAGCTATATCATGTCACAGGGAGGGTGTCACCCCTACTTTCCGTCTATCCTCACCAACACTGGAGAGCTAGCAGGTCCACAGCTCAGGCCCACAACCTAGCACACAGGGCTGAGCCAGCTTGCTCACTTGCCAAGGGTATAAAGGAGCCTGTTTAATTTACAAAGCTGTCACTGGGAGATGCAGGATACTAGGCTAATGGGCCTGTGGTCTGACCCACTGGAGAGTTTTTCTTATGTTATCAGAGGCCTTGGCAGAGTAGTTTTGGCAGGTCCCAGGATCAAGCTGCACAGCAGGAAGAAGCCTGAGCACCATCTGCACACTCGCCCCCAGGTGACCATGACCCTTGCACTCAGCAATGGAGGGGAGGATAGCAACCTTCCAGCTCAGCAGCATTTTGGGGCCAGGCCCTCTAGAACAGGGGTCGGCAACAATGGTTAAAAAAGAGTTCCAAAAACACCTCAACCTCAACCCATGCCTCAACTTGGCATGCCAGGGGCAGACAGTGGGGAGCTGGGGGGGGGGCAGTCTTCATTGCTGGTGGTGGGTGCATGCGCACCACAAGGTGCACAGCAGGGAAGGGGCCAGAGTTGGGCTTCCCCAGCCCCTTCTCTGCTGTGCACGCCAAGGAACACATGCAGCTACCGCTACCATGGAGCCCAGTGGCAGACAGGCTGCAAATAGCTGCGCTGGGGTCCAGAGCCCTGGCAACCCTGGCCCCTCCCCCGCTGTTCACCCAGAGATGTGCGTACAGCAGCCGCTGTCACAGAGCCCAGTTGCAGCTCTGGACCCTGATGCAGCTGTTTGCAGCCTCATGGCTGCCTGCCACAGTCAGTCCAGGCTCTGTAGGCTCTGGGAAGCCACTGCTTGCAGCAGGGTTTGCAGCCTCCTAGCCACCTGCTGTGAGCAGCCCAGGCTTCATGGCTGGTGGCAGCTACCCAGAGCGTGGGCTGGCTGTGGTGCAGAGAATAAAATGGCCTCACATGCCATGCTCTAGTATGTGTACCAGGGGTTGTCAACCACTGCTCTAGAAGGCAAGGGCACCAGTGCCATGCCTAGGGCCTTCATCATCTCTTCAGTCAGTAACACAACGCATGCGAATGCAGGGTTATTTCCATGGCCACTTGCTACCAGAGCTTGATGTCACACCCTGCTGCAAAGATAGCACATGCCTCTGGCCCAGCCACACAGCATGTGGAGTCAGGCCTCTCCTTACTTGGCTCCTGTCCTTGTTGAGTCTTGACTCCAGCTCTGAGGCCAACTGCAGGATCCAGTGCTGCACCTGCAAGTAGCACACAGTGGCAGTTGATGCAGTCCTAGGGACACACACACACACACACACACACACACACACACACACACACA
>NW_017729034.1:31583570-31592280 GCF_001723915.1 Gavialis gangeticus
CCCCTCCCCTCCTCCTGCCCAGTTGCTGCCACATCCAGAACCAAAGGGAAAACAGCTCATCCCAGACTGGGCCCAACAATCCATTTTTTGACAAGCCAAAGAGCAAGAAACTTCTGGAAGTTCAAAGCTAAGGAAGAAGGGGTTAGGATTCTGTTGAAAATGCATTTGCAACCCAGAAGCAGTGGTTCTCAACATTGAGACTCATGAAAAATATCTGCTCTTAGTTTTCACTTTTTTTTTTTTTTTTTTTACACTACAGAAGAGCCGTTTTTTCTGCTGTAAGGAACTAAGGAAAAACACAAAATACAGGTTTCTATTTGAAATTTCTGGGCTTATCTTGTGAATCACATTTGCACAGCTAACAGTAGTAATATTGTGGCTCCCCTAAAAGGATCTCACGACAATCCAGCATGCTGTGGCACCCTGGTTGAGAATCACTGAGTTACAGCATCCCAGACTATGCAGCACAGGCTAGCACTGGGAGTCTGAAAGGAACACAAAAATCCCTCAGCTTGAGAGAAAGGCAGTGAAGCATCCCAGAGATGCTAAAAGCACTATTTCTTCTCTGTACAAGGAGGAAGGGGGACTTCTGTTATGGTGATGTCACCAGTCTGCATAAGAACCCACACCTTGGAAAGTTAAAAGCTCAGCTTTGAGCAGCTCCATCATCTGGGTGCTTAGGGCTAGGGCCCCCCAACCTGGCCCAGAGACATGATGCTCCCCAGCCCAGCATTAGGCGATTCATGAGAAGTTGAGTCTACTGCCTGACAAACATCACCCACCCTACTGCACTTGCATGAGGACTTTCCCTCTGTCCAGGCATCTTAACACTCCATTGCAGCAGGAGCATGAAGCCCCCTTGGGAAGTGATAAAGGCCTCATAATGGTAGCAGCTGAGGCACTTCAGCCAGAGCCTTTCAGCAGCACCATCAGGTTCCCATTCAGCCTGCCTTGGTTAAACTCCAGCAGAGGCAGTATCCCCCTCTAAATTTTACTGGGACAAGTACTCAGTTTTTTTAAAAAGTGGCTGCAAGGTACAGATGTAGAACCTCAATCTCATACACCACCCAGGATACACACACCACAGTCCAAGAAACCCAACATGAGAGCATCCAGTGGCAAAAACAGAGACGGGTTATTGTAAAGGAGCCTTTCTAGTGACTAACCTTGCTCAGCTCAGGAAATTCTTCCTTTTCCTGGCATTTGCATGGAAACACATCCATGTTAAACCACATGCTGCACACATGCTCCAAAAGTGCCCAAAGCATAGGATAAACAGGAAGCAACCCCACAGAAACAGCATCAGCACCCACCCGTTGGGATAATAATCCAAAGGCTCCAAGTTCCTCAAACAGGACTCATAGCCTAATGACTTTATGGACTTGGCCCCTCACCCTGGGAGGCCAGCCACATGTGGCTCTACAAGATATGAGCCACTTCACACTCAGCTACAAGGTCTTGGATCCTACTGACAAATCCAACATATGCTAAAGAGAATATAAAAGTTATGCACAACAGGCCGTGGCCACCTGGGCCTGTTTTCCTCAAAAAGCAGGATCAAGAGGATCAGAGCCAGGAATGTCTATCACCACCCATGTCCTTTGCCACTTTTGTACAATTCAGCATTCTGAAGTCTAAATGCCAACAGACACCCTTTTTCTTCTGGCCTGAAGGGCATAGATGTTTCCTGGCTGTTCCTGCACAGGCTCCCCAGAGCCTGATTTCCGGACACTATGAGGGCTGATCTTTAGCACACACAATACATGCCGAGACAAGAGGGAGGGAGGAAGCCACAGCTGACACAGCGGTACAAAAGCCCCCTCTGCCTCTACTTCTGCTCAGGAGGCCTTCTGCTCTCCTACCTGCTGCTGAGTAGCCAAAGCTGTTTTCCCAGGGAAGTTCTTGCTGCAGCCGATGGACTGGGGCAAATACCTGGGTCTCACAGGCTCATATTCAATTCCTCTGCACATATCATAGAGCCAGGACCTGAAAGTCACACACAGGAGGTTTGCATTGATAAACATTCCACCCTTCAGGGCCACTGACCATCTGCCCAGGAAGGGCTCTACACACTTGTGAAATGGACACTGGGTAGCTGTGCGACAATGCATGTACGCACAGCATAGAGACTCCTTCCTGCCCTAAATCCAACCAGCTATTTAGATGTCCTGGACCCAAGCTAATCTAGGCAGGCAGCATACAAGTCACAGAACAGGCGATGCAAGAATCAGCTCTCATACAGAGTCCATGCAGCTAGGTGACCTCAGGTAGATGATACAGCCAGCTGCATCTCAGCTTGGCCATTTTTCAGCTATAAATCACTATGGCACCTATGTCACAGCTACACAGGAACAGGAAACCTGCATAACAGCTGGGAAGCAACACTCAACGCCAATAATTGCTCAAGTCCTCTGAATTTCTCCTCTCCTGATGCAGCAGGGTTCACCAGACTGGAGGTTCCATGGCACAGCTCTGACCCAGGATGGGGGCTTCAGGCTCAAGAGTGGCAAAGGAGGTTCCCGTATGCTGGGCCAGTGCACTACCCACCTTCCACTCCACCATGGATGCCCCCTGCTACACAGCTTAGGCAGAGCCCCTGGAATGGCTTGCACCCCATGGCCAGATGGAGGGGGGGGGACGGGATGGACGGACAAGTTGGATGGGAGCTAAGTGTGGGCACCAGGCACCTGCAAAGAACTGAAGTGAGGCAGAGCACGCTCCCTGCATCATCACAACCCCTGAAGGCTCAGACAGAAGACTTCCTGAGCAGTAATGCCTGCAGAACCAAAGCTCCTCCAACTTTGGCAGCACCACAGTCTTCATACCCTAATGAGACCTGCCCTTGAAGGCAGCAAGTCACTTACCCAGTCTTGTTTCCAAAGTGTGTCTGGAGCTGCAACATGCTGAACTGGGTCAGCTGCCCCATGTACTCCACCCCCAGGATCTCACTGACAGAGGCGCCCAGCTTCCCACCTAGGTTGCGGCTGCAAGAGAATGAAGAAGAGAGCTGTCACCTGAATGCTATGAAGGGTATTTAGTACTCAGCTGTTCACTGGCTGGTCAGCTGGAAGCAGGACAACTGAGGGAGCAGTACTGCCTGGAAAGTCTACAGGACAAAGGGGAAAGCAACATGATTCACAAGAACATGGCTCAGCAACAGCTTCAGCCAGAAAGGAGGCTGCACAGGAAAGGGCAAACCACCCAGGGAGAGAAAGCACAGAGAGGTACAAAGTCAGCACCCCCATGGTGTTTAAGAACACAGACTCCACTCCCCCATACTTGCACTCAGGCCTCAAACTCCTCCCCCCACCTTTTTCTTTTTCAAGAGACACAGCCCTTAACCTCCGATTTGAGGAGCACCTCCTGCAGTTCTTCCTAGATAAGCATGAACTGCCCCTTCCTTCCCCTCTCCCTGCAGCAGGTAGATTATAGCAGTTTCATGTGGGCCTTGCCAGGAGTAATGCTGTAGAAGGCAGGAACAGTACTTCCCCCAAGCACCACCCATGAGCCTCTTACTACAGTGGGCTGTGATCATCATGCATGTTTGCTGGGCTGCTGGAACTCAGCTCCCCACTATGTAGGTACGAATATACCCATGGGCTCTTCATGTTCAATTTCCACTTTCAGGGGCTTGTACAGCCCACTGAACTTCTCAACGTTAGCTACACCATTAGGAAGGGACAACAGTAATGCCCTTGTGGACTCTAGCAGGTTCCTTGATGGGTCTGCTCCTTGGTATCTCCTTTGCTCCTGGTATCAGAACATGAAGATCTTCATAACTGAAACTCATTCCTCTTCTTCCTGACATGCTTTAATAAGCACCAAGATATTAACCACTTCAGACATCCATGTTATCATCACTAGGCATCCGAGCAGTTCCAGAGATGAAAATGGCAGTCTGCACTTGTGCACTCTTCTGGTTCTGCATGTGGGTAGCCATAATGGAGAAAACCAAACTGAAACATACATCTTAAACAGAACAGCTAGAGGCTTTTTTATAAAAAAACAAGTACAGAACCCAGAGAGCAAGAGAGCAGCACAAAGAGGTATGGATGTACTCTACTGCCATGAACCAGCTCAGCCTGAGCCCTGGGATCAGTGAAAGCAGGTAGCTCCTCATTACTTACATGCTATTGATGGGCATCTGGCTGAAGAGCTGCGGGACGCGTCCCAGGGGTATTAGTGTCTGGCGGTTTGGCTTGTGCAGCCCACAGGCCAGTTTTGCTAGTACCTGGAACATGGAAGAGGGTGGAAACCCCATTATTGTGCACCCTGCACATTCAGAGGAACACAGGTGTATAAAAGGACTATGCCCAATGGTGTAGCCAACTCTGCTAAAGGTTTCCTTATCTTCATGTTCTTGGTGAAGGATAAGTTTCAGGTTCCACCACACTACTCTCAGGTGCTAGCTACCCGCAGGTCTGAGCTGTGCTAGCTAAGCTTCAGCTGGAACCTGCAAAATTATGACTTTGAAAGGGGAGGATCAGAGCCCTGCTTTAGACCATCACAGAGGAGCAGGGGTCTAGAGCAGTGTGGGTGGCTGAATTTTTGATCAGAAAGCTATTGCTAGAACGTCAAGAGCAACTGCCACATTTCTGTCCTATTACCTATACCAGACCGCATCTCTCTCTCTGAGCATCTCCTCTTCCATCTTCTCTGCTGTCTAGCTGTGACTGTTATTCTTGTCACTAAGGTCAGCAGCAGAAGGGTAGATCACGAAATCATCAAGATGAGGAAGTCAGATATATCAAGACCATCCATGACTAGCTTGCTCTTAAAAAACCCCTCCAATGATGGCAATTCTGTAACATATTTACGTAGCCTGTACTGCTGGTTAACTTCTTATAGGTTTTCCTAATATTTAAATCTCAATCTTCTTTGTGGCACATTAAAGCATTACTTCTCATCCTGCCCTTACTGGATATTAAGAACAATCACTCACTGCCTTCTTCTATTACTGGAAAACTGGTGTCCCCCCCGAGTTCTTTTCTTTTGAATGAAATGGGTTTGGTTCTACTCTTCCTCAGGGGTAGAAGTCTTGTAAATGTAAAGTCCGTCATTCTTGCTGTTCTCCCATGGATTCTGTTTACATCTTTTTTAATGCGTCATCCACAAGACAAGACAAAGTATTCCAGCATCAAATACAGCAGAATTACTGCCTGTGACACATCACTCAGAATAAGATTAGTCTTTTTTGCAACAGCATTGCATTGCCTTGCCAAATTGTATTCAATCCACAGTCTGCTAGAGCCCCACCTTTTCTGCAGTACTGTGGCCTAACCAATTATTGTTTACTTTGTATGCATGCATTTGACTTTTTGTAGCACAGTCCCTTCCATTGCCATATTCTGAACTTGTTGATTTTGGTCCAATGTATCAAAATCATTTTGAATTCCACTCCTGCCCTCCAAAATGCTGGGCACCTCTCTCAGCATGAAATCCTTAAATTTTGTAAGTGCACTCTCTACTCCACTGTCCCCATCTTAAATAAAAATATTGAATAGTACTGAATCCAGAACACTCATCTAGAGAACCCACTACAACAAATGCCCCCCCCAATTTGACACCAAAACACTGGCTGAAATGCCAGTCGGAATAGTTATCATTCACACACCTATGCAAGATAAAATCTTTTAGATCTATATCACTGTAGTTTACTTATGAGATTGCAACAGGGGACAGCATCAAAGCCTTAAAGTCAGAATCTTGTATCTACCAATTTTCTTCAACCTGCTAGGCCAAATTAATCAAGAAGGAAATTTAAACTGGTTTCACAAGATTCATTTTTGATGAATGCATGCTGTTCTCCTCCAAGTGCTTACCCTATCTGCCTACTGTAGGACTGATGGTTTAATAAATAACCTGTAATGCAGTGATTTTCAAGTAGGGTGCTGGGGCACTGAAGAGTGCAACAAAATACTGTGAGGGGTGCTTCAAGGTGTGAGGAGATAAGCAGATAAGCTTAGGTTCAGTCCATCTAGCTGTTCCCTGAACCCCACCGCACAGCCTCTCTGCAAGGAGCTAAGCACTATAATAGATAAGTCGGGCTTTTAAAATGGGGGGCTGCTCAATTCACAGGCATTCTAGATGAGTGCCTCAAATCTGGAAAGGTTGAGCACCACTGCTCTAGTGGTTCGTATACCAATTGTGGTAGTGCTTTTAGCAGTATAGTGTGATCATCAAGCCCTGGATATTATAATGTACTCAACTATTCTTTACATCTTCTCGCTTTGTGTTCTGGCTACTGTTCCCATTCACTTGGGAAAAATTTAGTTAACGAGCCACAATTAACCCTTTTTGTCAACAGCCAAAGCAACAGCTAGACATTAGCCAGCAAAGCATAACATTTAATTCATGCAACAGGAAACCCGCTACAGCTGCAAAGTAACAGCTTGCTCCCCTTTGCGCCTGGATGCACGTGTGAAGTGTTCCTGTGGCTGCTGCTGGCAGTCTGCTGTGCATTACCACAAGCTGCATCTGCCTGCCTGAAGGTTAGCCAGTCTAAGGAAATGCAGTCTCACTCACCCTATGTTTGTGGGTGCAAGTGAGAAGAGCACAAAAGGCAAGGTTTTTCCCATCTAACTGAATGGTTTACGCCAGTAAAAACTTCCCAGGGTTACAATATCTGTCCACTGCTTTCAGGAAAGAAGACTCCCTTTAAGGTAAGCCATTTCAAGAGGACACTCTCCTGTGGTTCACAGGCCTTTTCTATAGCAAGCAAACTGCTTGGGATACAGCAGGAAAAGAAGCCCCAGCCAGTAAATGAATCCAGCTCCTCTTAGAGTTCACATTTTTGGACAAATATTCCTTACACTCTGCTTAATGTTACTCTCAAGTAGGTATGTCCATGTTTGGCCAGGATGTTCACCCTGCTCATACCCAGACAGGAGCACCGACTGTCAGGCACTTTACAACCTGTGCAGAGTTTACTGTTTGGACCAGTTATGTCATGAACTGACCCGCACCTTATTGTGTGAAATCCCAGCCGAACACCTGTAACCAGTGACTTCTTCTACAGCTGCCCTCATTTCCTCCACGATTACTGCTCCTACCGTCAGCTGCAGGTCCGGGCAGCTGGAGTCATCAAAAGGCAGGGAACTGAGCCACTGGTGCAAGCCACGTTGCCGCAGCTCCTCTAAAATACACACACACACACACAAAACAACCGAAGAAGATCACAGCAGGTACTTCCAGCTCCCCACAAGTTAGGGTGCTGGTTCTAGCAAACCCCAATGAACAGTGCCCACATACTCTTGTCATTGTGCTTTTATATCCAGAAAGGCAAGCTCCCTAAACCTGAAGTGTGTACTTAAGCAGAAATCCTGCATGTGCTTTGGAAAAGGGAAGGCAATACCCATCTCTCTAAAT
This sequence comes from Gavialis gangeticus, assembly GCF_001723915.1. NCBI lineage: Eukaryota > Metazoa > Chordata > Crocodylia > Gavialidae > Gavialis > Gavialis gangeticus. The sequence goes on from NW_017729034.1 coordinate 31,590,939, forward strand.
AATTTAATTGCCAACTGCTCTCCCACTGCAGGGCGGGAAAGAGAAGGGGAAGCTAATAAGATAAAGCTGTTAAGTTTTAGCTGCAAGCCTGTATTGCAGAATACCTTAAAATGAAATTAAAATTGGCTTTAAATAGCCACCAATACATAACCCCTGATCTGATATGCAAATTATTTAGATGCATAACAGTCCTCCCAAGCAGTTGCTTCAATACAGATGAAGTCCCTAGGGTCATCTTTAAAGCTACTCCCAGCCCACAGATGAAAGTTTTCTCCTGGAAGTGGAGCTGCAGTCTGAACATGAACTCTGGCACCAGGTTTGACGTGCTATCATCTACAGAACAGGTAGGAATGAGAGACAACAGGGAAGGGCCAGACAAGCAGATGCTCTGACACTTTAGAAACCTGGCCCCAACTGAGATCCTCTTTGTAATGCCACAGGCAAATTGCCTTCCACCTGGTCCCTGCTTCTCTGTCCCTCGGGTTAGAGATCGCCTGGTTTTTCTTCCCTTAAGAGTTTCCTGCTTTATGAGGCCTCTACCTCACCTTCCCACTAAAGCCAAGCTGAAAAGCAAGGGCAAGGAGGCAGCACCTGCCAGCAGGCTGGCAGTACCTTTGCGGTCTGTGCTCCCACCCTGTGCCGCTGCAGCATCAGTGTCATCAGGCATGCCCTGGATGAAGGTGGTAGGCAGCAGCTCTGCAGGGACAGGCTGCCCCCGCATCTTTCTGAGCCTCTCCTGCACGGCATTCGTGAGGTCCATATAGGCCTCATCGATGCTGGCCCGCTCGATCATGGCGAAGCGTGACATCACCTCCATCACCTCCAGGCTCGCCTCCCGGTACCTGCAGAGGAAGGGAGCAGGGAGAGCTCCACCGAGCTAGTAGCAGTACCCACCCGCGATTACGAATGAGGATTGGGATTAGGACGCCTCGTCCCGCCCCACTCACCTGGTGAGATCGGCCTTGCCGCGCGCCTGCGGCACCCGCGCCACCAGCAGGTCGGGGCAGAGCGTGCGGGCCTCGGCTGCCCACATGCCCCGCGCCACACCAAACGCGCGCGCCTCGTAGCTGACGGCGATGACCCTGTGGGAGAGGGGAGGGGAGGGACCGGGGGTGAGCGCAGGGCCCGGCCGGCGGGATGGGGGCGGTGGGGGGTGCGAAAACCAGCACGTACCCGCCGCCGCGCCACCGGTTGTACTGCACCACGGCGCAGGGGCGGCCCCGCAGCCGCGGCTCAAGGCGCTGCTCCACCTGCATGAAGAAACAGTCCATGTCTGCAAGCGCCACCACACGCTCCCGCCCCTGCGCCATAGCTAACGGCAGCCAACCCGCCAGCCCCGGGC
>NW_017729034.1:31593093-31594588 GCF_001723915.1 Gavialis gangeticus
CCCCTCTTTCTGGCCCCGCCCCCACCTTGCCTTGGTTCTGCTTTCCCCCCTTACCTCTGGCCACACCCCCTGGTTCTGGTCCCACCCCCAGCTTGCCTCTCTCCTGACTGCCCCTCCTTGGTTCTGGTCCTGACCCCACCCCCTTCCCATAGGGCCCACGGCAGCAGGGGGTGGCGGCTCTGGCCCTCCCTTCCTCCCCCCAGCTACCGGTACACCCAGCCCTGGGCCCAGGGTGCTGCAGGCCCATGTAGGGCCCACCCCCAGGGGACGGGTGAGGCGCACGCTCCCTTCCATACTCTGTCCCCTGAAACTGGGCTTGTGTTTGTCCAGTCACATTGGGCACCAGGAAAACGGGCCCCCTAGCAGGAGGTGTACAGCCCCTGCTGCCATCCCTGCCGCAGCCCCCCTTCCCACGTGCTGGCAGTTGGTGGTATGGCAGCTTCATGGCCTGCAGTGGGCGGGGAAGGTGTCTGCCAGTGTCAGAGAGCCTTGCTCTGTGAGTTAGGAGGCACTGAGCTCTGGTCAAGTCACCTGAAACTGCCTGCAGGCTCAGAACATGCCTGGGAAGGGTGTAAAACAGTAGGACAGTGATTCTCAACCTGGGTGCTGCCGCATCCCAAGTCCCTCAAGGTCCTTTTCAGGATGCTGTAGAACGCCATGCGGTGTCAACACTGACGTGCGCAAACTCAATTCACAAGATAAACCCAGAGATTTGAAACCAGAATCCGTAGTGTTAAAACCACACTGCCCTGTTGGGATCTTTCTGAGTTCTTTGCAGCAGAAGAACTGCTTTAATATTTTTATGTAGTTAAAAAAATAAGTGAAAACTAAAAGCTGGCATTTTCCAAGAGGGCCTTGAGTCTGCTGTAGTAGGGGATAGCTTAGCACCCGCAGGTGTGGTTGGTTCAGCCTCCCCCTGCTTCTCTAGGAAAATTCCCCTCTCCTCCCTCCCCATATACAGAGTAGGGAATTTTGAAGGCATGGGGACTTTTTGTGTGAAATTTGCCTGTTTCACTTTTCTGTTCCTCCTCTGGGTTGATGCTTGGTAATTTTATACTCAATGTTTTTCTTGTTCTTTCCCAGTTCTGCGAGGAGTTTAAGGAGAAGTGTCCCATCTGCGTCCCGTGTGGGCTAAAGCTGGCGGAGAAAACGCAAACGGCCATTGTCAGGCACTTTGGTCTTCAGATCTTGGAGCACGTGGTCAAGTAAGGGGTTCTCCTTTCAGATGTTGGGGACTTTGCAGAGGAAAAGAACATAATTGCCCGTTTAATATTTCCAGAAATCTGTTGGTGATAGCAGGAGACTGTGGGTTTGGGGTTCTGGGTCTTGGCTCCAACACCACTGCTGTGTGACATAAGGAGACAAATCCCTGTCCCTCCCTGTGCTTCTCTCCACATTTGTAAAAGAGGGATAGTAGTAAATACTGTTCAGAAGGAATGTGGAGGTTATTTCATTGGTGTTTATAAAGCACATTCCTGCCCGTGGCAGGCAGTCA
>NW_017729034.1:31599588-31600331 GCF_001723915.1 Gavialis gangeticus
GTGGGGGGTGCGAAAACCAGCACGTACCCGCCGCCGCGCCACCGGTTGTACTGCACCACGGCGCAGGGGCGGCCCCGCAGCCGCGGCTCAAGGCGCTGCTCCACCTGCATGAAGAAACAGTCCATGTCTGCAAGCGCCACCACACGCTCCCGCCCCTGCGCCATAGCTAACGGCAGCCAACCCGCCAGCCCCGGGCAACGGCTGCGCCGCCCCGCCGCCCGACGGGATATAGAACGCCCACCCCCTCCAGGCACGCTGGGAGCAGTAGTTCTGGTGGAGCGGAAGTCTTGCGCTTTCCCCACCTCCGGGTGCGGAGAATTGCACCGCCCAGCTGCCACCGCCTCTGATGGGCTGGGCTGCAGCTAGGGGGCGGGGCCAACGTGGAAGCGCGCGGCGCGCCCCACCATGCTCCTCTCCGCGGCAGCTTAGCCAGACCTACGCATGCGCAGGGCTCTCGCATGGGACCCCTCGCACATGCGTAGTGCGCTCGTGTTGCCGCGCCTGCGCGTTGGCGCCCCTTCTCCTAGTGCGGGGCCCCCCTCCACAGTGCCCGTCTCCCCGGCACCGCCATGTCCGCCGAGCAGGTGAGCAGCCTGTGCGAACAGCTGGTGAAGGCGGTGACGGTGATCATGGACCCGACCTCCACCCAGCGCTACCGCCTGGAGGCGCTTAAGGTAGCGGGAGCGCGAGGGTGCAGCCGTGCTGGGCAAGGGATGAATACGTGGTCAGCGGCGGCCCTATAT
>NW_017729034.1:31605331-31625871 GCF_001723915.1 Gavialis gangeticus
CTCTGTGAGTTAGGAGGCACTGAGCTCTGGTCAAGTCACCTGAAACTGCCTGCAGGCTCAGAACATGCCTGGGAAGGGTGTAAAACAGTAGGACAGTGATTCTCAACCTGGGTGCTGCCGCATCCCAAGTCCCTCAAGGTCCTTTTCAGGATGCTGTAGAACGCCATGCGGTGTCAACACTGACGTGCGCAAACTCAATTCACAAGATAAACCCAGAGATTTGAAACCAGAATCCGTAGTGTTAAAACCACACTGCCCTGTTGGGATCTTTCTGAGTTCTTTGCAGCAGAAGAACTGCTTTAATATTTTTATGTAGTTAAAAAAATAAGTGAAAACTAAAAGCTGGCATTTTCCAAGAGGGCCTTGAGTCTGCTGTAGTAGGGGATAGCTTAGCACCCGCAGGTGTGGTTGGTTCAGCCTCCCCCTGCTTCTCTAGGAAAATTCCCCTCTCCTCCCTCCCCATATACAGAGTAGGGAATTTTGAAGGCATGGGGACTTTTTGTGTGAAATTTGCCTGTTTCACTTTTCTGTTCCTCCTCTGGGTTGATGCTTGGTAATTTTATACTCAATGTTTTTCTTGTTCTTTCCCAGTTCTGCGAGGAGTTTAAGGAGAAGTGTCCCATCTGCGTCCCGTGTGGGCTAAAGCTGGCGGAGAAAACGCAAACGGCCATTGTCAGGCACTTTGGTCTTCAGATCTTGGAGCACGTGGTCAAGTAAGGGGTTCTCCTTTCAGATGTTGGGGACTTTGCAGAGGAAAAGAACATAATTGCCCGTTTAATATTTCCAGAAATCTGTTGGTGATAGCAGGAGACTGTGGGTTTGGGGTTCTGGGTCTTGGCTCCAACACCACTGCTGTGTGACATAAGGAGACAAATCCCTGTCCCTCCCTGTGCTTCTCTCCACATTTGTAAAAGAGGGATAGTAGTAAATACTGTTCAGAAGGAATGTGGAGGTTATTTCATTGGTGTTTATAAAGCACATTCCTGCCCGTGGCAGGCAGTCAGACTTGTTGATCTGCTCAGGTCCCTTCCGACCCTACCAACTATGAAACTACGATTTCAGGCAGACCATGTTAGGGATTGGCAGGGTGTTATCTCTGTAAACTCAGAACTCCATGTCCTGTCATTACCAGTAAATCCTGCTCACTCCAGGTGCATCTACACATGAAATTAAGGCAAATCAATAAACTTCAGAGCTGTTTGAGTCCAAGTAAACTTCTCCTGGGCACAGCATCTGCATATGCACCTGGGACGGCAGCAATTCAAGTCAGGGTGGAGCAGGCCTGGGCTGGCAGGGGTCACTGGAGTAGCAGCAGAGGGGCTGGCTGGGGCTAGGGTGCAACTCTGCTGACCCTGTGGAGCCATGTGAGTAAGTGCTAAGCAGGAGTCTGGCCCGCACCCAGTTGCCATCTATATGTGTGTTTCAGTGCAGTAAATGTTCTTGCTGTAAGATAGTACTGTGCCTGACTGTACCACAGTTAATTAGTTTACTGTGCCCTAATACTGGTGCGTATGTAGGTGGTAATGCGTTACTGTGCAGCTAATTAGTTCACTCTGCAGGAAAGCACACATGCAGATGGACCCTCCCTGAACTGTGCTGGCAGCAGGCATATGAATGCATTAACTGGGTAATTTTAACTCTAACCCATGATGTGGCTTGGTTTTTTTCAGTAAGGAATGGGGTGCTGGCAGGGCAGTGAACTGTACAGCCTCAGCCTGCCTAGCTTGGGCAAAGGGCTGAAAGTTCACTAAAGACACATGTATGTTTTAGCTGCTTTAGAAGAGGCAGTGGGCTGTGGCTGTTCTGGAGTGCACAGCAGCTAGTACACTGTAATTGTTAAGCCTGAAGAATCCTGTAGCACAGCAGCTGGCAGCCTACTCAGGCTGTGGGCTGGAATGATCCAGCTTGGGTCAGAGGCAGGTGGGCAGGCACCAGAACCTGGTTGCTGCCGCTTCTCCATACTGCGAAGCCCCACACCTGCAAGCCAAATTTGAACCACAAGCTATAGATTGCTGACCCATACTGCAGTGATGCAGGTGAGCTAAGTTGCCCTAACTTGGATCCTGAGTGAAGCAGAGTGGTTTTGGAGTGGTTTTGCCACAGTTGTATTGTTACAGAATGAGACGGGTATAGCGGTTGCATCCTAGCAGCTCATATCCATATTTTCTGATACTGTTCCAATTGTCATATTTATATCCTAAGAAACAAATTGGTTTCTATGAATGTGTTCACTTGGTGTCCGCTATGTGTGTTCTTTGGCAGGTTCCGCTGGAACAACATGCCTCGTCTTGAGAAAGTTTATTTGAAGAACAATGTCATGGGGCTCATCTCCAATGTAAGTACTGGCTGTCTCCAGGCCAAACCACCATGGGGGCTCTTCCTCTTTTTGGAGGTGGCTAATGGAAGTGAGGCAAAAGGGATGGTTTTGGTTTAGAGCACAAAAGAATCTTTACTATTCTGGGTTTACCATTTACTTGCTTTGTGGCCCTGCAGGAGATGCTGTTTCTCCCCGTGCCTTAGTCTTCTTACCTCTAGGATAAACCAAACGCCTCACACACAGGGATCTAAATGTAGCCCTGCTTCATATTTATAAAGTGTTGTTGCAGGTCTTTGTTGGAAGAGTTAGTAAAGGAGAGAGGACTGCTTCTGTGTATGAACAAGAGAGTGGGGTGGAAAGAATCTGGACTTTACTAAGGTGCTTCCTGTTCTGAAATGCAGCTCTGGGATGAGAGAATTCTGCTGCTCTTGGCATGAAAGCCAGACGAAATGCCTAATCCAAGTTCTTGACTCTTAAAGGGAGTACCTTTTGGTTGACATTGTAGGTCATACATTGACATACACTGGTGGCTGGTGGATTAAACCCAGAAAGCTCACTGTTGCTTTCATGACCTCCTCTTACTATGGCACAAGAGGAGGCTTCTGAGTTGATCTTTTCTCCCCTTCCTCACTCTGTCTCCTGGGAGTAATGGTCTCCATAAGTTGGTTCTGCCAAGTACTACAGGAAAGCTGTTTCAGCTGAGGCAGCTGGGACGAGGATGTATTTGTGAGGGTGTTTTTTTGTAGTGTGCAGTGTGTCAACTACCAGGATTCTTTCAGGGTCTGACTATTGAATGTGCTGGGGGCAGTTGGCCCCCTTCATATATGACTGGTCCTCTTTCTCTCACAGGGAACCCAGAGTATTTTGGAGGAGGAAAGCCACATTAAGGATGTTCTGTCCCGCATTGTGGTGGAGATGATCAAGCGTGAATGGCCTCAGCACTGGCCCGATATGCTGAAGGAGTTGGACACGCTCTCCAAACAAGGGGTATGAAGCACACCTGTCAGTCCTATTTGTCCTGTTTTTCCAGGGGGGCTAGTTAGTAGAAAGGTCTGATGTCATGTAAGGGCTCATTGGATATGTTTCTTCTTGGGACATCAGGAGACACAGACAGAACTGGTGATGTTCATCCTCTTACGTCTGGCAGAGGATGTGGTGACTTTCCAAACACTGCCTACCCAGCGGCGACGGGACATCCAGCAAACCCTCACCCAGAACATGGAGAAGATCTTCAGCTTCCTGCTCACCACCCTACAGCAGAATGTCAACAAATACAGGCGCATGGTAAGAATCTCCTTCCCTGTAGTCCAGTCAGCCTTGGAGACCTCAGGGCATTGGACTGAATCACAGCTTTTTGAGAGGCAAGAGGGTCCTGTGCTGCCCTCCTGTCTTTCATTTGCTGTGTAGATCTACCCAGAGGCATTCACTTGCCAAGTGCATCATGAGTTGTACCTTGGTTTGTTCAGCTGTTTTCTCTTACTTGTCAATTCACAAACTCCTGGCTACCAAGAAATGCCTAAAGGTGCTGCTACCTTCCTCTTGCAGACACCCCTCATCTCAGCTGGACTTTATTAGGCCAGATATATGCACATTGCTCAATACCTGTAGTACTGGAGATTCTTCCCCAATGGACTTTGGTGACCTGATCCAGTGAGGGTGAAGTGGGTTTGGCAAGGCAAGGCACACAGCTATGACTAACCCAGATGTATGCTTCTCATATGCACTTTATGTTCCCTCTTTTCAATCCATTAAAATCGAGCTGCATTTAACACACAAGGCTAGGGGGAGGGGTGGTGGTCAGTAGCGAAGATTGTGTCCTATCTGTAGAGAGGGACATCTCTACCCTGTTTCCTGTGGCACATTCACTGGCCAGACAGATCCTTCCACAGAGCCACGGTAGATTTTTGTGCAATTTCTGGCTGCAAGAGGTGGTGGGTGGGGAGCCATGGTGAGTTTCGTAGAGCAGTTGGAATGCGTGTCCAGGGGAGGTTGGAATTGCAATGCTGAGGCTCTGAAGTGTGGCTGCTTCTGCTAACAGTGGCATCTTTCTGATTGGCAAGGTTGGAGCACCCCAGGAACAAGACGCCCTCGCCATTCCACAGGTTAGCAGATCTTTGAGCTGTTTGTGCGCAGGGTGAATTCTGAGGGTTGGGCATTCAGCTGCTCATCTGCACATTAAGGTTGTGGGGGAGGTAACATATAGCCCCCCAAAGCTTATAATCCATGGTGCTTTAAGATATGCAGCTCCAACGTGGTGGGTCTGCAGAGGCATTTGGGGCAGTAACCAGGGTGATTTAAATCATTACACGATCTGTGTTGACAGAATTGAGTTTCCAAATCCAAACCTTGCAGCAGAAAGATATGCTTGCAGCATCCTTGCATTCAGGGAAACTGAGGGTCTGCCCAGGTCAGACTCTGCTGTTGCTATATTTAGGTGCTGATATGTCCCCAAAAGTGCACTAGCTGCTGTTAAGCGGTAGGAGCTGGGAAGCAGGACTCTGGGGTTCCATTCCTGGCTCTACCCCTGGCTTGCCTTGTTCCCTTCGGTAAGTCACTTCACCTTTCCAAGCAGTAGTTTCGCTAAAATGAGGCCACCAGCATCTCCTGGAGCTTGTAGGAATTGGATGCAACATGCTCTAGAAGGGCAAAGACATCTTTTTCCCTGGAAGTTTCCAGGAAGCTCAAGAACACCTTCCCATCTCCTGCCTTCCTCTCACCCTCTTCTGCCTGGAACCTGCTGACTGGAATGTCTTCTTTCAGATGAGAGAGAAACTGTGGCTAAACTTGCTGTGGAAAGTCCTGTCTCTCTACCTATCAGCGGGTTGTGGAAATAGCTGTGGTGGCTACGGCCATGTCCTGAGCTGGAAAGCGTGTTGTAGCCTCTTTCACTGGGCAGCTGTTTATTGAGGCTTCTCCTGGCTGTGTCCTCGAATGAGCCAGGGCTTGCCCAGCAGTGGCTGGGAGAAGCGCACTCTGACAATCACTTACTGTCTCTTGTTCTCTTTTCCAGAAGACTGACCTGACTCAGGAACCAAAGGTGAGTATAAGGCAGGGCCGATATAGCTGTCCCCAAGACCAAGGCTACTGAAAACCAGACCCAACGTTCCCATACTGCAGGCTAATACCAGACACAGAGTTGCTGTTAACTCATCCTTTAATTACTGTATTTTTCTCATATAGAATGCACCCTGGAACAAGATACACCCCTTTTTCCCAAAGGCAGAATGAAGAAAAAAGATCTTCCCTTGTAGTAACTGAGTAGCAGCTGCTAGGGAGTGAACCTGCTCATTATTCTGTTCCCTCTTGGTCCGTGCAGACTTTGCTTTTGCCCTGTAAGCAGCAGAAACTGCTCTTACTGTGTTCCTTGCCTTTCAGTTTCCAGCAGCTGTTTTTTTCAGGGTAGAAGAAGGCATGTTCTATCCAGCAAAATACAGTACTTGGGGAAGCTCTCCCCTTTAAGCTGTCTGCCCTTTTGGAAGAGAACTGGTAGGGGCCAGAACTGGTAGAGCATGGATTTGCTGTTTTTTGCCTGAGGTTTGTGCTTTACTTCTCCTAGCTCAGGGGAAGACAAAGTCCAGCCCACATGCTGGATCAGGCCCACAGCAGACTCCATGTTCCAGCAGCCCCTGCTGGCTCTGCAGCCAGTTTCTGTGGAGACCCCAGCAGCAGCAGGGCTATGACAGTACAGGGTCAGGGTTTCCATTCAGACCAGCCTTAGCAGTGCGAGCAGGGTGCGTGGCTGGGCAGGAATCTGCTCCGAGGTTAGGACTGGGATCTTCCTGCAGTGACTGTACAGTTCGGATTCAGGGCACAACTGCAATCTGCTTTCTGCACATCCTGGCAGGGGCTGCTGGGAAATGGAGTCCAGCCACTGGCTGGATCCACCATTTGCCCACCCCTGCCCTAACTGCACCCACTTCAGTTTCTTCCCTTGAGAAACGTGCTTCAGAAAGTTGTCCATGTTGTTTATCCTCTGAAGCAGCCAGCTGTGATTGAGATATTGTTCTGTCCATAAGTTTTGCTGTGAGTTTGGTTTTATGTGGAAAAATGGTTCTGACTCTGACCTCTTCCTCACTGTCTGTCCACAGGCCCAAGCAAACTGCCGTGTGGGGATAGCAGCCCTTAACACTCTGGCAGGCTACATAGATTGGGTGGCGATGAGCCACATCACAGCAGATAACTGCAAGCTCTTAGAAATGTTGTGCCTGCTTCTGAACGAGCCTGAGCTCCAAATTGGAGCAGCAGAGTGTCTCCTGATTGCTGTCAGCAGGAAGGTGAGTTCATCCTCAGGAGTTTCTCTGACTCTGTCCTTTGAGCTGTTGCTTATTTCTTCAGATTGAGGAATGGAAATCTCATTCCTTTGTTGACTGAAGCTACCCTCCCTCCAGCTGCCCAGGAGCCTGGGTGATGATAAGGTGAATATCACACCATGAGGGTGTGCAGAGCAGTGGCTGGAACTCACCCTGGCCCAGTTATCTCTGTGCCCCATCTCCTTTGAAGTTGGAAAAACTTGCTTGAGTGAGTAGTATTATGTCTGCCTCTGCAGAGCATTGAGGTGTTGCCATCCAGCTTTAATAGCAGGATTTCTGATGTACAGCATCATGAGCCCAGTACTTGCAGTCAATCCTACAGCCCGGCTATTCATCACCTGCCCTTCAGTGACAAGCCAATGTGCAGCCTAAGAAGGAAAATGCACACAAGGGCCCAGGTTGTCTCAGTTTAAGGCTCCCATGTAGTGATGTTTAGAATAGTGTACCTTTATGTCAGCGTTCCTTAAGTTTCTTACTACAGTTTTTACTTCACATCTGGGGGGAATGCAAGGCTCCAAATTGCAGCATGGCTAGTGACTTGGCTAGCAGGAAGTACTGCAGTCATCTCTTGTGACCTGGGTGTTTATGCTTCTTTATGCCTAGGGGAAACTGGAGGATCGGAAGCCCCTGATGGTTTTGTTTGGAGATGTTGCCATGCACTACATACTGTCCGCTGCTCAGTAAGTACTGTCTTGCTGCTGCTGTGAAGGCATGTTATGGTCTTCAGACAACAAATGGCTGTTTCTGATCTGCATTAATTACTTTCATCCCCAGCTTTTAAAACTTAAAGCTAGATGTAGCCTCAGCCAACACCTGTCTCCAACTTGGAGTGGGGGTGGAATTCTCAGCTTCCTACGCACAGAGTGCTGCCCTTTAAACCATTACTCCTTGAAAAGCTAGCTATTGTCTTAAGTTCATAGTTTAAGAAGTAGCTGCTCTGCATAACATCTGGTTTTTAAAAGCCTTCTCTTTCAGGCTGAGATTTGATCAGAAAATATTTGTAAAGTCCAAAAGATATAGACTAGAAATACTTCTAAATTTTTATTTGACCCATGCTACCAAGAACTTCAGTAGTGGTAAAAGAAACCGTCACATTGACATCTCACTGTCCTGACAGTTTTCCTGTGTCATCTGCTTTGTGTTTAACTCTGACCTGCCCTTTCCCTTCCTTTTCATCCCAGGACAGCAGATGGAGAAGGCCTAGTAGAGAAGCACTATGTCTTCTTGAAGAGACTTTGCCAAGTTTTGTGTGCTTTGGGCAGCCAGCTGTGCGCATTATTAGTAAGTTCCCTAAACATGCCAGAAATGGTCTTGAGAGGGCTGTCTTCCATGAGGATTGATTGGCTTTAGATATGTATGCCACATTCCTAGTTTTGCACCATTGATGTTGGCTGGTTTTGGATTTTTTCCTCTAACATTGGTGAAAGAAAACCTTCACTTTGAAGTGTAACCTGGGGGCTGTGTCCTGTCAGCACTCTAGGAACGTGGGACGTAGAAGACCTGTTGGATCATCAAGCTTGGTCTCTTGTTGTTGTGGGAAAATGCATCATATAATCTTCTTTATACACTGCTCCAGCTGACTTTTAAAACTAGTTAGTTCTTGTCCCTCCTGCTCCTGCTGTAAGAAAACCTATTCTGACTTCCAGCCTAAATTTATTCATAGCTAGTTTATTCACATTTGCTTTTATGCCCTTTAATTTAAATAGTTATTTTCTCTTCTTGGTGTTCATATCCACTGTTAGTGTACATTAAAACTTTGGAGCTTTCACTGGCTGCACCAAGTCCAGGATGTGTTAGGAGCTGTTTATGTAGTAAGGGAGGCAGACTTGTTGGCAGATTCTGTTTGTGGAAAAACAAGGGCAGCTGGCTGCAAAGAAATGGTGTGACAGTACATTCTTGCAGAAAAAGAAAACAACCCCTTTGAGAAACAGGTGCAGGTAATCTGTTACCTCAGATGAGGTTCATTTTGTTTGCTGTCAGAGTGGAGAGGATAGCTTTCCCTTTTAATTCTTCATAAAGACTGCTGTGAGCATTAGGGATCTCGGGGGCCTCTTTAATTTAAGTTCTTCTCTTGCCTCCCCTCAAGGGAGGTGAAGGAACACCAGGGAAGAGTCTGCTGCTATGGTAGTAGTGACAAGAAGAGCTCCAGAGAAGGGAGTGCTTAAGACAGCATCAGGTCAGGGTACAGGCAGTGCAGAGAAGCAGCACCTTGAAAAGAAGGTTTCATTTTGAGCACACAGTTGCTCTAAACACATATTTTGGACTTCTCAGAAATGGGGGTGTGGTGACCTGGGAAAATGACACTGAACTCTGGTCAGTGAACCTGCATGTGAAATTCTGCCAGTTTTGTTAAGAACTGCTACCACCCAGGCTTTCTTTTCCCACCATTTCTGTGGTGGTCAGGGAGTCCTGGCCCAGCAGTGACCTGGTTACCTGGGGTGTTGTGGCTTAGTTAAAATGGCCTCCAACAGGCTCAGAGCCTATCCTTTCCTCTCAAATGTGGATGCCGACTCCTTCAGCTTCTCCAAGACAACCTAGTGGAACTAGCTGCCCTTTGAGCAGCGACAGTTTCAGAACATAGTCATTCTGCTGTGGCTTCCCAGCCCCCCCAAGATGCTGCATCCTTGTTGTATAATAACACTGCCACTTGTGTCCCATCTCCTCCTGCTCTGACTCTAAAGTGTTTTGTCTGAAATTACTTCTCTTTCTCTTAAAAGGGCTCTGATTCTGATGTGGAAACACCAGCAAATTTTGGAAAATATCTTGATTCGTTTTTAGCTTTCACAACCCATCCCAGTCAGGTATGTAAAGGACAGAGAATCTCTGCAGCATGTATATAGTTAAGCTACCCATGTAGGTGGCTGCATAACTTCTCCCCCTGAAGGAATCTTTGCTCATGTCTATTGCATACTCGAGAGCCAGACACCATTTTCTAGCCGCTCTGTTTCCTTTTCTGACAATATGGGAAGAAGCAACACCTCTGCTGCTCTGCCCTTCAGCATCCCAAAAAATCCAATTCAGTATGGCTGACATATTGTCAGTGAAGCCCCTGAGACTGAGAGGCTGGTATTTGCTTTCTGGAGAGTCTTATTTAAGTCTGGTTTAGCTTGGAGGTTTCAGGTGAGCCTGGGAAAGTGCATGGCCTTACTAGGGTGTTGATGTGTAAATTGTGTTTGCCCTCTGGTGCAGAAGCCTGAACCTTTTGTGCTAAGAAATCCTTGCCCTGTTGAAATCTTTGTTTTTCTTCATGTTTTCTCAGTTCCTGCGCTCCTCCACCCAGATCACCTGGGGAGCCCTCTTCCGGCATGATGTCCTGTCTCGTGACCCTCTGCTATTGGCTATGATCCCAAAGTATCTGAGAGCATCTATGACTAACCTAGTAAAGGTATGGGGGATCTCTGACCTGCTGGATGTTGAGCAGGTGGCTCTATTAACGTTATACAGCTGTAACAGTAGAGAAGCTGGGTAGTTGATGTGGCTGTAGGGAGAGTCACCTCCAAGCTGCTGTGCAGATCTCCTGAAAATTGCTACTGTCTAGTTTGTGACCTTAGTCTGAGCCTCCTTGGAGCTAGCTCTCAGCTGACATGGATGGTTTCATCCCCTCCTTCACCTTGTCCCTTGTATTTCCAGGTGGGCTTTCCCTCCAAAACAGACAGCCCCAGTTGTGAATACTCTCGCTTTGACTTTGACAGCGATGAAGACTTCAATGCCTTCTTCAACTGTAAGTCACTCTTGCCTGGGAGCCTCTGGGCTAGTTGTGTTGCCTCTGTCCAAGGCTTGCAGCCTTCCCTCGTTCTTGCCAAGCTACTAGCTAGGGCCCCATATACCAGCTCAGCAGTGGGATATACTTGTTCACATTGTCCCAGCTTATCTTTGTGCTTTGCGTCTGGTGAACTTTTTGGCATTTTTCATGCATTTAAGCTCTTGACCAGCAAGTGGAGCCCAAAACAACAGCCTCTGCAGAGCCTTCACCACCTGCTGTGTCAGGCAGTGATTCTCCACCAGTGTGTTGTGGCATCCTGGGGTACCTTTACATCCTTTCAAGGGCACCATGCAGTGTTACCACTGTTAGGTGTGCAAACGTGATTCACAGGATAAATAGTTTCAAACAGAAATCTGTAGCATTAAAACCATTCTGCCCTGTTGTGGTCTTTGAGTTCTTTGCAGCTGAAGAATTGCTCGAGTATTTTTCTGTACTCAAAAAAATGAGAAAAAATTAAAGCTAACATTTTTGCAGGGGAGCCTTGATCTCAAATGGTAGAGAGTCACTGGTGTAAAGAAATAGCTACCTCGGAGTCAACTGGGGAATTAACTTGGAATGAAACCAGTTATACCTAGCACAAGATCAGGAGCTGGGCCTGGAAACAAAGGTTTAAAAAAAGAGGGCCAAGCACTGGAGTTCTGTCTTTACATGTGATTCATGTCAGGGTCCCTTTGGATAGAAATTGGGAAGCACTTGCACAAAAACAGCATTTTAGATTGTTTATTAATTACATAAAATATCCTCAGTATTAAAGGCAAAACATATTTTGGTTAAATTTACTGAAACAACAATGAAAGCATTGTCAGTACTTAGTGAATTGAGCTGGCTCTTTTTAATGTCCTTCAGTTTTGTATACAAGATAACTTAACTTATCTTCCGTTGCCTAGTTCTTAGATATTGTTTGTAAGAGGAAAATAAGCATTCCTGCTTCTTCAGTTCCCCATCAGTTTCTCAGCTTTTCAGTGAGTCACTGGAGCTAATCTGGGGGGAACTGAAGTGAAGAGAAAATGTTCTCTCTGAAGCTGTGAAGAGGTTACTGTTGTAAAACTTGGGATCCAGAAAATTCCAATTCTGTATTTTTAGCCAGTGATTTCCAGTGCAGTGGTCTGAATTGCTTTAAAACTTTGGCAGCAAAGATATTCTCTTACAATATTTATAATTAAAATAAATTTAACAGATTATATTAAATGCAGGCCTTAGCATATGTTGTTATAATTTACTTTTTAAAGAATGCAATTTGTAATTAATTTCATAGATTTCATAGACATTAGGGCTGGAAGGGACCTCAGAAGATCATTGAGTTCAGTCCCCCGCCCAAAGGGCAGGAAGTCAGCTGGGGTCATAGGATTTAAATGTGCTGAGCTCACTCTGCAGAGCACCACTGCCTAAGCAGTTGCCACAAATGTCCCCAACATTGCAAATGGCGTCTACCTCATCTTTCCAATATCTAAACCTACCTCTTTTTGTCCATTTCCTGTGGCAGCTTTCCGAGCACAGCAGGGAGAGGTGATGAGGATGGCATGTCGTTTGGACCCAAAGACTGGCTTTCAGATGGCTGGGGAGTGGCTGAAGTACCAGTTGTCATCACCTGTCGATATTGGAGCCATGAACTGTAAGTTGCCTGAAGCAGGGCAGGAAAGGCAAGGAGCTTGGGCTCCTATTAGAGACCAGAACAAACTTTTGTGGGTATCTTTTAAGCCTCTTAAAAGTGACCTGGCTTTCAGGTCAGACTTCCCTAGGTCTCTGCAGGCAAATCCTTGGTAGCCTACTTATGCACACCCTACCACAGAGCCTTTGGCTGAAAGGAAGACTCCTGCCTATCCGAGTTCTGGTTTGTATCTTTAAAAGCAGCTGTTTCAAACAAAAGCAATTTCAAACAAAAAGGCCAGAATTGGTTGGGTCTATCATTTCTGTAAAATCCAGGCTATCCCCATCCAGAGAAATTCTACCTTCCCTGGCTTACAAAGGACTTTGTCCAATCACTTTTCCTCCAGCAGGCCATTTGCTGCTTTCCAAGTCCCATTGTGGTTAGTACTGTCCCAGGTGCCACTGACACAAGAAGCAGTGGTCTCAAGTTGCAGCAAGGAAGGTTTAGGTTGGATATTAGGAAAAACTTTCTCGCTAGGAGGGTGGTGAAGCACTGGAACAGGTTATCTATGTAAGCGGTGGAATCTCCATCCTTGCACGTTTTTAAGGCTTGGCTTGACAAAGGCCTGGCTGGAATGATCTAGTTGGGGATGGTCCTGCTTTGAGCAGGGGGTTGGACTACATAACCTCCTGAGGTCCCTTTCGACCCTGACTTCCTGTGATTCTCTGAGAACGCTGGGCATTCAACCCATCCCTTTCTTTTCCACTCAGTTCTGGGTTGTTGGAATCAATTCCTCTCTATATCTCCAGAACGGTATTTGTGACTCAGGAGCTGAATTGTTCCTTGAATAATGAAAGTGATAGCCTTCAAGCATCATTTGACACCGTGGGGGTTCTCTAACCATGAATCTTTCTGATGGAAAAGATTGCAGAAGGAAGAGACTGAAGTGCATGTTAATGGAGTGGGTAAAATCATCCAGTGTAGGATTTTGCAGAGAATCCACAGGCTACCAGCATGCTCGAGGGATGAAGGAAAAGGTAGGTGATCCTAGGGCCATGGCAGTTCACATAGTCTTTTTTTCCCTCTCTTGTAGCTAAGACAGGGGAAGGTCTCTGTTCCATCTTCTCACCTTCCTTTGTGCAGTGGGATGCTATGACCTTCTTCTCAGAGAGTGTCATCAGCCAGATGTTTCGAACACTGGATAAGGAAGTAAGTACTTCTCTAACCTATTTCCAGGGACTGTCTTGGTTTGAGGTGGGTGTTTCCCAGCTGCATTGCTCTTCAAACAGCATGAAGCAAAAATGCTGGCTTGTAACCACAATATACATCAGTGCTGAATCCTGAACTCTGTTAGGAGAGGTCTCAGTTGCTATCTGTGTGTGTAGGGAGGATGATCTATTAGGATGGTAAAGCCAGTCCCACTGAAATATTCCACTGTCAGAAAAATGTCCTGTACCTAGATGCAGTGTTCTGAAAGGAATTGGTGCAGAGACTAGAGCCCTAGGATGGTATAGTCACAACAGTCTGTCCTGTCAGGAAAGCAAGTGTATTTTATATGGCACCTTTCACAGTTTGTTAAAATGGCATCCTGTGGGGTTTTTTGTGACTAAACGAGAAAGGTTTATATATGCACAACACGGGGCAAGTGCACAGCAAACAGCAAGGAAAATGTAGTTTCCTTCTCTGTTGTTAGCAAGCCAGTTACTGAAAAATCACAGGCAGTAATCATTAGTAACCTTTGAAACTGGCTTTTATCTGGGATTAGGTTGTTTGTTATTTTAGCTGCTTGTTCTGGTCACAGCAAAATGTGGCAAGAAAAAATGGCTTAAACCAGAAAATATATTAGACAGGAGGCAAAAAAGAGAGCTAGGGAAAAAGAGAGGAGTTTTGATGCCCTGGAAAGGAAGTAATAGTAAGTATTTCAAGTTGACATCTCAAGACCACTGTAGACATAGTGATGCCATCTTCTATCTTTCAACAGCAGTTTCCCATCAAATATATATAAATTAACACATGCCTTTGTACCAGTTGTCTTGCCTAGTTTGAAAATGGACAACTTCACCCACAGGTGTCAGTCAACACACAGACTCCTTGGTGGAGACATTGGAGTGTTTGCTGTGTGCTGGAATTCTGACCATTGCTCTCTTTCTCCCCCCTCCCCTTATTTCTCCTCACAGGCAATTCCAGTAAATGAGGGCATAGAGCTGCTGCAGCTTGTCCTGAACTTTGAAACAAAGGACCCCCTCATTCTGTCCTGTGTTCTTACCAACGTCTCTGCACTTTTCCCCTTTGTCACCTACAGGCCAGAGTACCTGCCACAAGTCCTCTCCAAGGTTGGCACCATCTAGCCTACCCCTTGATCAGTTACTCTGTAGGTGGAGCAGTAGTACCATGTAACCCTTGCATTGTTTTTCATTCACACGTCTTCCTCATGACATTCCTCTGAGAAAGGAATAATTCTTCTTGTTAGAGGTGGAAAAACTGATAGAGCCTGTTGCAATGTCAGAAAACCCAGATTTGATTCCCAGCCCTGGACTTCAACTATTGAATGAGAGCCTCTGGCCAGAGTGCCTTAGCATTGCTAAAGACCTCCTCATAGTGAGAATTCATTGTTTTGCTTAAAATGAGAGCTCCCATTGACTTGGTGATTAGTGTATTATCCCCAGGTACAGGAGTGAATTCCAGATGTAAGGATTGATTTCATTTTTCCCTTTGTCCCTCAGCTCTTTGCCTCGGTGACCTTTGAAGTTATAGAAGAAAGTAAGGTGAGTCCTTACTATCCCACTATGTTCATATCATGTGCACTCTGTGTGAGGGTCCATCAATGCCTAAAATGGGGTAGGACATAACACTACAACAAGATTCATGTTTGTAGGTCTGTTCTTGGAAAGGGGAAAATAACCTAAAGAGCTGTCTCCTCTTTGTTGTCTTGCCTAATATGCCTGGGCTGATGGAAGCTTGGGAGGTGTGTAGGTTGAAATTCAACCTCATGAAGAAGTCCAGAACAAAACCACTTAGTTCCTAGTCTTATGCTAGACCTCTAGGGATTGAATTTCATCTGGTAGACAGACATCTTTCAATGGTTAGCAAGCATGTGGCTGTGATTCATGTGCTAGCCCAAGATGCATGTTGGGAACCTGTTTACAAATAAGATCAAGCATGTTTGTGTCCCTGAAACAGAACTAGAAGACAGCTTGTCTGGGTTGGGGCACTGCTCAAACTAGCTGTAACCCCTTGGGGGATAAGCTGCAGTTAATTGATCCCTAGGAATGCACATGTGCCAGTGTCTGTTTCCCTTAGCTCTGCAGCACAGAGTGTTGTGTAGATTTTGTAGACCATTGGCTCTAGCTGGATTCCAGGTCTCTTGAATATTGTTATATCTGTCCAGGCCCCAAGAACTCGTGCAGTAAAGAATGTGAGAAGACACGCATGCTCCTCGATCATCAAGATGTGTCGGGACTACCCTCAGCTTGTCCTGGTATGTACATGAAAGGTTATTCTAGGGACCTGCCACCTGACCTTCATTTGCATGCCCAGGTTCTATGGGGAGTTCAATTGTAAGATAATGAGTAATAGCTGAAGGGGCAGGGGCAGGAGGAAGTCAAGCCTACAACAGCTTAATAGGCACAGTGGCTATATTTTAATTTTTGTACTGATCAACTGTCCCTATTGGCTCCTTAGCTGATACGGCAGCAGAAGTGGTCTGGAGCAGAGGCAGTGGTATTTCCCTTCTGGACCAGTTCAGGGAGTTTACAAAGGAATATTAGCTGCTCTTTCTCTTTGAACCTACCAGAGTCAGTTTTTTCTAGAGACCACACGCTGCTGGCAGGTCTGGGCTTGTGGCTCCAGTAGTGCTGCTGCCTGGATTGCTTTGTGACTGTGGGAGCTGTAATTCAAGTGCTGTTGTTGACTTCGAACTTTGGAAACCTGTAGTGATCTGCCTGGTATTCCCCACCCCTTTGAGGTTCCTTCATTTGTTGGGATCACAGCAGCTCTCAGTTGCTCTGTGGTTATAGGTTAATCTCCCTGTTGTGGGAGAACACAAGCTGCTCCTTTGAACGTGCTAGTTGGGGCTGTGTAACATTTTGGCCGTCATCATCACTTCTAAGACAGAGGGGTTTTGGCACTACCTATCCATGAGTGTTCCCTGGCACTTATGCAGAGCTGCCAGGTACACCTGGCCAATTAGTGAAGAGAAAAACTGCACATACAGAGACACCATTTGCTTGGATCATCGGGATGTTTCTGTTAGGCTCCCATGATGGAAATATCCTAAGGTCTGACGTTTGAGAGTCCTAAACCAGCTTGTTTCTTTGCCAGTCATGTGGGATATAGAATGTGCTGCCTTGGCTATAAGTGGTCAGGTCAGGGAGTAGGGAGATGCCAATGGCACTGATCCAGATCCAAACTACCATTATGAGAGGGGTTGCAGGCAACAGAGATCCCAGGGAGATTTGAGCGTGAAAGGGAGTAATGGATGGATAGAGTAGAACAAGTTGTACACAGTCAAATGGGTCACCGACTGGCTGGAGGGCTGCACCCAGAGAGTGGTAGTGGATGGGTCATTTTCGGCCTGGAGGGATGTGGGCAGTGGGGTCCCCCAGGGCTCGGTCCTCCGGCCCGCACTTTTCAACATCTTCATCAGTGACTTGGACAAGGGGGTAAAAAGCACCCTGTTCAAATTTGCTGATGACACTAAGATGTGGGGGGAAGTGGGCACGGTAGAAGGATGGAATAGGCTACAATCAGACCTAGACAGGTTACAGGGGTGGGCAAATGAGAATAGGATAGGATTCAACACCGACAAGTGCAAGGTCATGCACCTGGGGAGGAAGAACCTACAGGCTGGGGAACTCCCTTCTCATCAGTGTAGAGGCAGAAAAGGATCTTGGAGTCATCATTGATGCCAAGGTGAACATGGGCTGGCAGTGTGGGGATGCAGTCAGGAAGGCCAATCACACCTTGTCATGCATCCACAGATGCATCTCAGGCAGGTCCAAGGAGGTGATCCTCTCCCTCTATGCAGCACTGGTCAGGCTGCAGCTGGAGTACTGTGTCCAGTTCTGGGCACCGCACTTCAAGAGGGATGTGGACAACATGGAGAGGGTCCAGAGGAGGGCCACTCGCATGATCGGGGGCAGCAGGGCAGGCCCTACGAGGAGAGACTATGGGACCTGAACCTGTTCAGCCTCCGCAAGAGAAGGCTGGGGGGGGATCTAGTGGCCTGTTACAAACTATCAGAGGGGACCAGCAGGCATTGGGGGAGTCCCTGTTCCCCCGAGCACTACCAGGAGTAACAAGAAATAATGGTCACAAGCTGGCAGAGGGTACATTCGGATTAGACATCAGGAGGCGCTACTTCACGGTCAGGGCGGCTAGGATCTGGAACCAACTTCCAAGAGAAGTGGTGCTGGCTCCTACCGGGGGGTCTTTAAGACAAGGCTTGACAATCACCTTGGTGGGGTCATTTGACCCCAGTACTCTTTCCTGCCATGGCAGGGGGTTGGACTCGACGATCTGCTCAGGTCCCTTCTGACCCTACTAACTATGAAAAGGCTTGAAGATCACAGCGGGGGACGGATTCTTCTTGAGAGAGAAAGCATGTCAGTCAGCCCCATTCACCAGCTATTTCCACTGCTTTGTTTTCTGGGAATATAGTGCACTCTGGTTTGCCTGGGCTTCCCAAACATGAGTGCAGCAATGCCAGTCAGGTTCCTCACCACACCATGTGCATGACGCTGTCCTGTTTTGGGTGGGTGTGTTCCAGCCAAATTTTGAGATGCTGTATAACCACGTGAAGCAGCTGCTGTCCAACGAGCTGCTGCTAACGCAGATGGAGAAGTGCGCCCTCATGGAGGCCCTGGTCCTCATCAGCAACCAGTTCAAGGATTATGAGCGGCAGAAGGCCTTCCTGGAGGAGCTCATGGCTCCTGTAGCCAGCCTATGGCTCTCTGAAGAGATGCAGAGGTACGGGACCTGTATTAACTGTTCCTGTGATAGAGCTGAAGGGCAGGCAGAGGTGATGGGAGTAGCACATCTCTCCTGCTGGAGACTGTGCACACCAAAGGAAGACAACCGTGTGTCTCCTGGTCACCTGTGTCCTGGATAGTGACTGATTGCTTGCCACAAGCCCTCTGCTCTCAGGAAGTTTGGCCACCACCCAAGGTCCTGCTAAGTGTCTCGAGTTGGTTGGGGGTGTCTGTCTGAGCTGAGAGCTCAGGAAGGTATCATAGGTCTACAGCACCCTATAAACAACTGGGAAAAGGGGATCAAAATAACCCCTGAGAGCACTAAACAACAGCACTGCTGAAACTTGAGACAAGCAGAATACTTCCACAGTCGTTGCACTGAAGGGTTCTGGGCCCCAGGGAGAGGGCTCTAGATGGGGATTTGTAGAGTGGTTTGCTGGCTGGTTCTTGTAATCTTGAGCCAAATCAGAGTTGAATACAATACAGAAAACTAGTTGGTCCCGCCAGCCTCTTCTGAGCCCAGCTGGTTGATCTGAGGCTCTATAAACAATGTGGAGGGTCACCTTCATCAAAAACCATGGAGGAGCTGATCATAGGAGCTCAAGGTCACCTAAAGTTTAGCTTTAAATCAGTTAAACTGGTTGAGCAAGCTCTCCATGAATCTGATTTGCTGTTCTCCTTCCAAAGCTTCCCTTTGTTGTGATGCCTGCTTAAATCCTGATGGCCATTATACTGGTATGCCAAGAGCAGTGCCTGCCCTGTTTACCATTATGGTCTCCTCATCTCTTGGTTTTTTACCATCTTTCTGTACCCATCTGTTGTC
The DNA here is from genome assembly GCF_001723915.1 of Gavialis gangeticus. Taxonomy (NCBI): domain Eukaryota; kingdom Metazoa; phylum Chordata; order Crocodylia; family Gavialidae; genus Gavialis; species Gavialis gangeticus. Next base: position 31,624,102 of record NW_017729034.1, read on the forward strand.
TCTTGTCTTCTTAGATTGTCCACTCTCTGAGGCAGAGACTGTCATTCTGTTTGCGCAGTGTCTGCCATTTGATAACAGTCTTCAAATGTCTGAAGGGTGATTATAGAGAGGATGGAGATGGACTTTTCACTGTGGACATTGGTGACAGGACTAGGAGCAACGGTCTCAAGCTACAACAGAGGGAATTTAGGTTGGAGATTAGGAGGAACTTTCTGACTATAAGGGTGATCAAGCATTGGAACAGGCTACCTAAAGAAGTTGTGAAATTGCAATCCTTGGAAGTTTTCAAGAGCTGGTTGAACAGACACGGGTGGGATGGCTTTAGTCAGGGATGATCATGCTCTGAGAAGGGGGCTGAACTAGATGAACTTGTAAGGTCCCTTCCAGCCTATGATCCTATCACAGTGAGCTTGTGGTTCACATCAAGGCTGCCTAGGCATGACAAAATACAAGTCAATTGGGGTAGCTGTGCCAGAACACAAGGAGTGTTGACTGCAGGTGCCAGACTGCTGACATTGAAAAAAATCTATGGTTTCTCTCTCCTCTTAGAGTCCTATCAGATCCTGAATCTTTCATCTCATACGTGGGTGCTGATAACAAAATCACTGACCCAATCTTGGAAGATCCCAGTGGTCTGAACCGCTCCAGAGTGAGTATCCATTATCTAAGGAGCCTTGGGCCTTGGAAGAGATGTATAACCTCCCTGCATTGTACATGCACTTACCTATCCTGCCTCTTGGGCAGGGCCTTGGGCAAGGCCTACTGTCCCCCTTCTGTTGGATTCGGCCTGTTTGTGCTGCAGGATGGTTTCAGACTCTTCAGCTCAAGCAAACAATTGTGGGTCATATAAGATGAGCTAGCTCCACAGGGTGGAGTTTTCCATTTTACCCTTCCCTAGCTGCCACATAGGTTCCAGAGATGATCTGTACCTCTTCTAGAATGGAATTTTCCTCTGTTCCTGGTCCGTAAATCTTTATACTTGGTGTGGCTCAGGTTCTTTCTGGTGCTGTCAGATTAATGCTTGGTGTTTGGGGAAATGGAGTATTGTAAGTTGTGATTTTATATGGCACAGTGTCTAACTCAGGGATAGGCAAAATGTGGCCTATGGGCCAGATGCAGTCCACCAAGCTATTCTATCTGGCCTGGCCCAAAACCCTAAAAAATTTAGAAAATGTATAGTTATCTGCCCCTGGCTGCCTGTCATACGACCCTCGATGGCTTGCCAGAACTCAGTAAGTGGCCCTCCACCTGAAATAATTGCCCGCCCCTGGTCTAACTAAAATACGTATTAGGGTCATGGCTTTGTACAATCTAGTGGCTGCAGTAGGTGCCATTCTTGACAGGATTTGGTTGGTAGGTACCATCCTTAGGGCTGTAGATGATGTCAAAAGGCAAACTTCAGAATTTTGCTTGATGCTAATTCTCACTTAGACTATTGTATGAAAATGGATCTTTCAGTTGAATTGTCACGTGATGGAGATGAAAGACTGATGGCTTAAACATTTCCTTTTAGAAGGTACCCTATGTGGTTCCTTGAACTCTGCAAGATCTTCTGCATTGATACTTTGTCCTATAAGAAGTTCCTGAGCTCTGCCAGAGGGACAAAAGGTTATTGCAGACTTCAGAAGATATCAGAGTAGCATGCCGCATCTCACAGGGTTGGACCAGTGGTGGCAGGCCATCCTGTTGTGAAAAGTTCCTGGGAGAGAAGATGGGTAACAAGGTCCTCTTTAGCCTTATTGCTAAGAAGTGTTCTTTCCATGTCTTCTG
>NW_017729034.1:31630871-31638398 GCF_001723915.1 Gavialis gangeticus
GCCATTCTTGACAGGATTTGGTTGGTAGGTACCATCCTTAGGGCTGTAGATGATGTCAAAAGGCAAACTTCAGAATTTTGCTTGATGCTAATTCTCACTTAGACTATTGTATGAAAATGGATCTTTCAGTTGAATTGTCACGTGATGGAGATGAAAGACTGATGGCTTAAACATTTCCTTTTAGAAGGTACCCTATGTGGTTCCTTGAACTCTGCAAGATCTTCTGCATTGATACTTTGTCCTATAAGAAGTTCCTGAGCTCTGCCAGAGGGACAAAAGGTTATTGCAGACTTCAGAAGATATCAGAGTAGCATGCCGCATCTCACAGGGTTGGACCAGTGGTGGCAGGCCATCCTGTTGTGAAAAGTTCCTGGGAGAGAAGATGGGTAACAAGGTCCTCTTTAGCCTTATTGCTAAGAAGTGTTCTTTCCATGTCTTCTGGTTTGCTGTAGATAAGCTTTTGCGTGTACACCATTTTGGGAGTTGTGAAACGGGCTCGCTGGCCCACTGCCCTGGAAGAGGCTACGGCTGGAGGATTTGTCGTCGGATGCACGCCCAGCGGTAGTCCGATCTACCGTAACCCCTGCACTGAGCAAGTCCTGAAACTTATGGACAACTTGCTTGCTCTCATCAGGTGGGTTGAGTTGACATGACCTCAGTTATGCCGACTGAAATCTCTTAAAGCAAAATTGCCACATACGTTGTGCGTTCTGAGCATGTTCTCCCATTGAAGCCGACGGGAGCACAGGCTTGGGCACCTGCACCAATGCTGTTCCTGACTGTTCTCAGTGGGGAATAGGACTGGGGAAACTGAGCCTTCCCAGCACTCACTGCCCTGGCCTACAGGATTCCATCAGAGCCAATGGGAGCTTGGGCTGGGGCTGCCACCCCCACCCCGACTCCCACCTTGGATTCTGCCCGTAAAACTGCCACAACAACTAACAAAGCGTTTCTCAACTAATGTCTCTGCTCTGCCCTCAGCCCCCACCAGGCCACCTCTCCAGGTACCACCAGGGCAGTCCCAGCTCTCATCGCATCCAGTGGGAGTTTGCACTCTTCTCGCTTCAGTACTCAGTTGAGCTTGTTTGATTTGCCAAATGTGAATTCTGGGGGCCTGAAGCATGATCTTCTGTTGAAACTTGAGGGGGCACCTGCTGAGGCTGTCTGTGACCGGCAGGACACCTGCTGGCACTATGATTATGTATCTGTAAGACTGGCTGATGTGGAGGGAGATGAGGGTTCAGGTGTGTAAGGTGAGCACAGGAGTGTAGCCCTTGAATTACTGAAGTATCTAGGGAAAAAAGCAGCCCTTGGATTTACAAAGAAGCCACCAAGGTGTGGACTGTGCTGTGGAGGCACTGCTAGCTTCAAAGATAATGTGAAGTGATGCTGTGCAGAGTCTGAGACAATTTCCCTCTGCCTGCATCTGAAGCTAGATGATTGCTGGAAAGTGACTGTCCAAAGAGACTGGTCTAATCCTCTCTTAGCTGTAAGGACATTGTAGTTACCCAGCTTGGCAGGACTTACACATCATTCATCAAATCAGGACCTTGCTGTTTCCAGTAGGAAGCAATGTCCTGGGCAAAGATGGGGGTGGGGCAGGTTCCTACAATCTTAATCCACTCCTCATTAGAAGGCTTAGGGTGGCTCATTTGTGGGCAGGGTTGAACTATCCAGTTTGTTACTGATGAAGCATAATCCACCCTGTCCCATATGATTTGCCTTTTGGTTGCATAGGTCAGGGATCTCATGGATCAGTTCTTGTGGCAAGTTGTGAGCTTTCTGGGCAGAGACAGTCTTGTTCAGTGATTTGTGTACAGCTCAGGACATTTTAGTGACTAAAGCTTACACATCACCATGGCTGTGAAATCCAATAAAACAGCATCCCAGTTAGTGTTCCCCTGCCTTACAGCAGGTTGTTATGGCCACAGATGAGGGACCTGTTTGCCCACACAGTCACCACTCCCAAAATTAATATGTTAAAGACCTTAGGGGATACCTGTTATGAGCAGCCTAAGAAACTAAATTCCACCCTCATCCATCCGGGTCCTATTCTTGCCTCCTTTTGCAAGGAGACACGCAGGCTGTGCTCTATGACTAGTGTACCTTCTCTAGCACTAGGAACATGGCTCCCATGGTGTGTTCTGAGGCAGCAGATTGATGTTGTCATTCAGGCTTCTCTGTTACAGACTGGGGCCTTTTATTTTAGGCTTTTCTGAGCAATAGGTTGTGGCTTGTACTTGATCCTCTAAGGTTCCCAGACCCTGTTTCCCAGGAGAGTTTTATAAAGGTTGGCACTCTTTCAATGGGTTCAACATGGTTGAAGTAGTAAACATGCCCAGCCTCCTGCCTTGCATCTTGCTTCACCGAGCACAGAAGAATGAGGCCCTGCTCTACAGGGTAGTTGCCAGGTGTAAGGACATCCAGGTGTCATAAATCGGCAGAGCTTTTGGGCAAAAGCAGTATTGAAGCTTCCAGGAAAGCAGAGAGCCTGTGCTCTCTTTCCCTCTGGCATTGTTTCTGTTGTCCAGGAGGGTTTTGCTACATGTACAGGTTCACGTGGTTCACACAAAGGCCTCTGAAGTCTTGAGAAGCTTCTGTGTGGATATTAGAAGTACTGCACTAGGGCCAAGCATGGCTGCCTTGTGTGGTAGTTGCAGCTTCAGGACAGTAGCTGACTTTATGCTTGGGTACATTGCATAGCATTGGATCTAAAGGGCAACTTTCAGGAAAAGCCAGCTAGTTCCTGCAGTGTTACTGTGCTGCTGAGGGAAAGGGGCTAATGCCAGGGGCTTGGAGGTCTCACAGGATGCACTGGCTGACTGGATCTGCAAGAAGCAGCCTCACAAATTCTCCTGAGCAGCTGAATTGAACTGTAAGTAAAGAAGCTCCTATGAAGCTGGGGATGTTCTCCACTGTAAATGGTTGTGCTTACTCCTTTCTGGGTCCCTTGTGTGGTGCCTTAGGCCATGTAGGGGAGGAGACACAGGGAAAGTGTTAGTAATCACTGGGTTGATACCAAGGTAAGTAGTGTGTGTAATAGCTCCTTGGTCTTGGCCATGACCTCCGAGATGGCCAGGGAGCTCAGGTAACAGGATAATTCCACAGCAGTTCGTGTGCACCTTGAGAGAGACAGACAGTGTAAGGATGCCTCTGACAGCTGGTCTTTTTGTGTTTGACCTAATTTGCCTGTTGCTTTCACAGTGGATGTCCAATTGTTGAATGAACTTGAAGTTGCTCTGTTAATTGTTTGCAGCTTGATGTTTGATAGTACTTCTTGTCCTCTGTGGTATTTCAGTTTATCCAGCTGCTTCCCCAGCTTTTTGGCTTACGGTTTTTGTGATGTTCTTGCTTTCTCTTCTGGGTTTGAGCCTAAATAAAAGGCAAGTTCTGTGGTATCGGAATGTCTTGGAGTCAGCAGCTGAATAGACCGACTCACCCAGCATCGTCCCCAGTGCCTGGGATGTGAACAAACCAACCAGGCTTATCAGGAGTCCTGCACAAACTGGGGGCTTTTTCTGAACCCAGCTTGACAAGATGCTGATCTTACACAGCATTAATATCTGCAGTGGCCTGGCTCTATAGATACAACTATCTCTGATTTTTCTAATATAGACAGTTCCACTTCTGGGTTAAGACCTTCTTTTTTTTTTTTCACCACAGACTCCCAGGAAGTTCTGAAAGGCTCATCCTCTAGCCTAGCAGACAACATCTTGGTATCAGAGATGCTTCCAGCTTGCTTAACAGAGCTGTGATTCTCTCTGAAAATACACCCCCCCATTCCCTGCCATATCCTTTTTCTGTGTCTTTGCTGGGCTATAAATGTTTCTCTCTTGAATGTCATTTTCCATGTTTTCCTGGGCACTGGATTTCCCAGAGGTCCCTTTTTATCCGGTAACAGTACTCAGTGCTCAGTCTGAGTGCCCTGACCTTTTCATATCTGGTGGCTGCCTTCTAACTATGCCTGGTGGCTGAGCAGTTTGGTCCCACTAACTTCAGTTACTGCTGCAGCTTTGCTGAACCCTCTGACTGAGCATCTACCTATGCAGGTTTACTACTGACCCAAGAGTATGTTTTAAGGTGTGACTCGTGGCAGCAAGCTGCAGGGTGCAATGATCTCTCCTCAGTGGGACCAGCCAGCCAGCTGCTTTGATCAGAGCAAAGCCACTCTACAGGACTAGTGGCCAATTCCATCATCATGCATTTGATACATTGTGATATAAGAGGCAGGACCTTCCTTCCCATTATGCAAGTTCAGCCTTTACTAGCATAAAACAGGCTGGAGACACACAAAGGGTGACTGAGTAAAGGTGTCCTCATATCAGTGGTGGTTGTGGTCATAGTATAGCCTCAAGCAGGGGTACATAGCTCTCTGAACCTGTAGGGCAGCGTTTCCCAAACTTGAAAGCTGAAACCCTTACCAGGAAAACAAAATTACTGTGCCTCTTTGAGATCCATCCTGGGGTGGTAGTCCTACTCCAGATGGGTCAGTCAGTACGTTATATAGGTCTTCACACAGAATTTTACTGTCCTTCTCTACAGTAGGACAGAGTGAAGTAGTTAACAGTGCAGACACTTGGGGTCTGTTAGCACTCAGTAAGAGGAACAGGATAGTTTGGAGTCAGTTCAGGCCCTCTACAAGCTCAGGCCAGCACTGGTGCATTGGTGTTGCTTCACAGTCATGACAACTACAGACTCTTTAACAAAAAAAAAAAATGAGGTCCAAAACTCTAGAGAACAGCAGAGGTCTGCCCCTGTCCCCCTCCCCCTGCCAGTCCTTTGCGCCTCACGCTTTGGGAAACGCTGCTCTAGGGGTTGATACTGAGTTGCCCTTGATCACCTCTAGCAGCAGGTACAATGGCATTGCAGTTTTGACGGAGGCTGTTGGGCCGTTTGGCTGCAGGATTTGTGCTGTGTGCAGCTGTCGACACCCAGAGTGGAGGTCTGAGGTCTCAAAGGAGAGCGAGGTAGGTGAGAGAGACACCCCCTGCTGAGGCAAGCTCTTGAGAGTTATGACCCTGGTTAAGGGAGGGACTCATTTTGGCCTGGATGGCAAAAACCAACCACCCTTGGCTGAATTGGTGTCCCTCAAAGAGAGCAGACCATGTGGCTGTCTCCTGGTTATGCAGAACTCTTCCCAGTCAGATGCATTGTCCAGGGGCGTGTGTCTCCGCCACTAGCAACGTGTACATTAGGCCATGGTGCTCCCTAGAGTTCCTCCGGTGCCGCCTGCCATTCTGGGGACTGTGACCCATCCCCGAGGGGCAGTGCGTGTATTTCGGAGCAGGGGCAGCAGGTGCAGGGAATCTTGCTAGAAGTGGAACGGTGGGGTTTTAAATCTGCTCTCTGGTCCCTCTGGCCAAGCCAATGAGCTGCTGCCAGTTTCAGCTGGAGACTTGTTGGGAGTCTTTGCTGCCCACACTCAGAAGGGCGTGGCCTGAGCAGTCGGACATGCGAGTGGGCAGCTGGGAGCTCCAGGACACGAGGTGGAGTCTCTCCAGGTCTCTACCTCTGGGGGAGAAGTGTCCCCAGTATTTTCCCAGGTGGGGAAGGGGGATCCCATGCACAAGTGCTTGGTCTCTCCTTCCTCATCACCTGCCACAGAGGAGCTTGTTCACAGGCTGAAGGAGGAGGATCCCACTGTCAAGTACGAAGGGGCTTCACTTGTGCGAGTATGAATCGCTCTCTTCTTTTTCAGGACTCACAACAATCTCTACATGCCGGAGGTGGTGGCAAAGCTGGGGGACACTTTTGCAAAGGCCTTGGACATGCTGGAAGTGGAGAAGAATGCCATCCTAGGTAAAGGGCTCTTCCTTAGGGGGACCCTTTGGGTAGCTTCCCTAGGAAGACAGCTTTGCATTCAAATGAAGCAGCTGGAAGGGGCCAGAAATCCAGTTCCTGTTTATCGGCTCTAACTTTTATTTATTCCTTTTCATGAAACATCTTTATACTAGTGATGTCTGAATCCAACCTCCCACCCAGTTTACCCTTGTGAAGAGATACCAGACATCTCCCCCCTCACCCCAACCCACCCATCCCAGCTGTGGAAAAGTTGCTGCTGCTTGGTATGAGTTGATCCCCCAGCTTATGTTCATTTTGCTATGCAGACAAGGCTAGATGTGTGTGTGCTGCTGTAATTAGAGCAGTGCTCCATGGTCGCATTAGCTACCACTGGTGCAGGAGCCTGATGTTTGAAGAACTTCAGGCAAAGGCCTGCAGCCTGGCTCAGTGGTCATTTCCAAATGCTTCATTATGAGTAGGATTTGTCAGAACCTGATTCCAAAGATGTGAGCTGCCTCGGGCAGTATGATCTACCCAAATAAAAAAAAATGGCCTTGCCCCTGGGCTAGGACTCAGGAGACTCAAATTCGGTTTCATCCTCTGCCACAGATGCTCTGGGACCCTGAATAAGTTGTTTCTAGTTTTCCTGTGACTGTGAAATGAGGGTGCTCTTTTCCCTTCTCTGTCTTGTCTATTTTAACTATAAATCTTCAGGGGAGACATTGTGTCTGCTGGTGTGTAACAGCACCTAGAACAACACAGGCATGACCTCAGTCAGTATCAGTAACATACACCCAGTGAGTTTAGCCAATCCCCATAATTAACCTCAGGGAGAGGCTGCTGAAAGAGGGTTGCAACACTGGCAGGTTTTCTTACGGATTAGTTTGAACATCTGGTCCTGTCAGCCTGTTTGGAGGAGTGAGGAGGTACTGATGCAGCTGTAAGGAGCTGCACACTCTTGCTGCCTTTTCACTGAGGAGATCTGAGATAGCTGTGCCCTCCACCTGCTGGATGCAGCCAAGTTGAATTGAGCAGGTGCCCAGCCCAGTTCACTGGTGGCAGGAGGAGTGTAGTGCTGTCCACATAAACAACTTACCTGAGAGCAGAGGATCCTTTGTTGGTTTGCCTTGGTCCTGGTGATTTCTCACTTGGTGCTTATCTCAGAGCCAAGCCTCCCTGAATGGGCTCTGTCTGTGAAGGTACCTTGGCTTATGTACTTGATTTCTCTCTTCTCAGGTCTCCCTCAGCCTTTGCTGGAGCTTTATGACTCTCCTGTGTACAAAACTGTTCTAGAAAGGATGCAGGGCTTCTTCTGTACCCTGTATGACAACTGGTAAGAGTGATAGAGATCTTCCATGCAGTTGCACTGATTCACTGGAACCCACTATTCTAGAGAGGGACTGGCACTCGGACCTCAACTGCCTGCCAGCATCTATGTTCACTTGATGCCCAAGTGCCCCTAAGCAATGAGGAAACACATTGCGCTCACTCTCCTATACGTACCTGCAGCATGGCTCACTAAAAACATCCGGGAATGTCTCCTTGCCAAAAAGGAGGCTTACTCCCAGTGGAAAGGAGGGGTCATCATTAAGGAGAACTATTCTACAGTTGCTCGGGGATGTAGGGGGATGGTTAGGAAGGCCAAGGCAGAGATGGAACAGGGGCTGGCTTCCCGGATTAAGGACAACAAGAAGTCCTTTTTTAAATACATAGGGAGTAGAAAGAAGGCCCCAGGAAATGTGGGGC
>NW_017729034.1:31639006-31660326 GCF_001723915.1 Gavialis gangeticus
GTGCATCCACAGATGCATCTCGAGCAGGTCCAAGGAGGTGATCCTCCCCCTCTATGCGGCACTGGTCAGGCCGCAGCTGGAGTACTGCGTCCAGTTCTGGGCGCCGCACTTTAAGAGGGATGTGGACAGCATGGAGAGGGTCCAGAGGAGGGCCACTCGTATGATCAAGGGACAGCAGGGTAGGTCCTATGAGGAAAGGTTGCAGGACCTGAACCTGTTCAGCCTTCAAAAGAGAAGGCTGAGGGGGGATCTTGTGGCCTGTTATAAACTGGTTAGGGGGGGATCAGCAGGCGCTGGGGGAGTCCCTGTTCCCCCGAGTGCCGCAAGAAGTGACCAGGAACAATGGTCACAAGCTGGCGGAGGGAAGGTTTAAGTTGGACATCAGGAGGCGCTACTCATGGTCAGGGCGGCTAGGGTCTGGAACCAGCTTCCAAGTGAGGTGGTGCAGGCTCCCACCCTGGGGGTTTTTAAGAGGAGGGTGGATGACCACCTTACTGGGGTCGTTTGACCCCAGTGCTCTTCCTGCCATGGCAGGGGGTCGGACTAGATGATCTGCTCAGGTCCCTTCCAACCCTAGAAACTATGAAACTATGAAACTATAACTGCCAGAAAAGAATTCCAGGTTGCCAAGTCTGCTGGGAATTCTTCCACTGTAAGTTAGTCCTGCTGAAATGCTTGTAGAATACCCTGGCCTAGTGTGCCCTTTTTCAGGGTAAGTAGCATCAGTGCTCAGAAGTACATTGCCCTGATACTTGCACAGTAGTTATTTTGCAAGTACCCACGACACACATTCTGAAATGTCTCTGTGGAGCCACAGCACTTCCAGCCTTTGCTAGGAGGGAGCTGACAAACCCATTGTCTAGCTCAGTTACCTTATACATTGTTTTCCATTGTAGTTTCCACGTCTTGGGAAATGCTGGCCCATCCATGCAGCAGGATTTCTACACCGTTGAAGGCCTGGCCAGCCAACTCCTCACCTCAGCCTTCATCAACCTCAACAATATTCCTGACTACAGGCTACGTCCCATGCTTCGTATCCTTTCTCTTTGGCCTCTGGACAGCCTGGGGAAGCTGCTGCAGTATGTGACAGAGGGCTCCCCTTTCCAAATTGGTGCCAGCATTATGGCCACCCATCCTTTTCTTGAAGGCTGGGCAGTCAAAGGAGTAGGAGCTAATTACTAAACAAGGCCCACGTCTGAGTCCCTCATGCACAGCTAGGACTGTCCTAATAGAGTGAGCAGGGAAAGCACAGTTTGGAATGACTTTAGCACAGATGGTGATGCAAAGAAGTTGTGCTGGAGAGACTGCAAGAAGGAGGGCCTCTTTGGTGACCTGTATTTGGGAGGGTACTTCATTTAGGATGCTGGCAAAAGAATAAATCTGCTGACTGGCTCCAGTGATCTTGGGGCTTGCTGTCTAGTTTCCAGTCAGTGACCTCTTCTCAAAGCAAGCACAATAGCTGGCACTGATCTTCTTACTTCTGGGCGGGAAGTCTAACCCCCCTCAGATCTTATCACTGGTCCCTCAAGACACTGGTCAGAGCTAATGGTAAGAGGGTCTAGGTAAGTCTGCTCTGGTCCTGCTTTCACCTCAGTCACTGGCATTGTTCCAAGTACAATAATCTGGTGTTATATCACTGTAATCCTGCTCAGCTGAATGGTGATCTAGCTGTTGTCAACAAGTCTGTCAACCAAAGGAACAGAAGGCATGGGCCTCCACCACATACCAGATAGAGCACAGCATGCCAGGACCCATGTGCTCCCTGCTGCACAGCAGTGGTATGAACTGGTATGTGGGTTGCATTGTCTTTAAGATTTGCATGCTATGTATTTCCCTTAAGCAACTTGTACAGGCGTGTTTGTGAAGCCCTTGGTGCTGTCCTGCCCGGCCGAGTACTACGAGACCCTTGTCTGCCCTATCCTTGGACCACTCTTCACATATCTGCATGTGGTAAGAAACTGCATATTGAGTGTGTGTCTCTTTGTGCTGCTGAGGAGTCAGGGCTCCCTTGTCAAAGTGGGGAGGGGTCCATTCAGCTCCAGCTTCAGAGCCATTTTGGTAGGGGACAGAGCCTAGAGGGTTGATCACTGGCTTCTTCAGTGTGTAGAATGCTGGGCTGCTGTGCCCAGTTGCACCCCTGCCCTGGCTTATTAAAACTCAGATCCTTGCTATGGGTTTCTAGGCTCCAATGGGTTTGACCCTATAGTTTTAGCCACTTTCCTGTGTTGCCAGGCCTACACACCCTCCCTCTCCCTCACTCCAAGAATTCTACACCCAGCACAGCCTCCCCAGCTTCCCAGCCACTTTTGAGGGATTGTTGCTGGGCTCCTGGCCTGTGCACAGTCATGCCTGAAAGAAATCATGTTTATAGCTCTCTTGGTCCAACCTTAAGGTTCAGAGGGCCACTGCTAGTAGTACAGTTGCTTTTCTTTTGGCCCTTGTCTGGTGAGTGGTACTTGGGCTTGTCCACAGTGTTTCAGGGATGGCTTCTCAAGAAGTTGGTGACTCCTTCTCCCTTTCTCTCCCTCTCCCCCACCTTGTCTTGGTGTTTTGCAGAGGCTGTCCCAGAAATGGCAGGTCATCAACCAGCGAAGCATGCTTTGGTAAGGAACATGGAGGACTCCAGTGCTAAGACCCACCTGGCCCTTTGCCTTCAGCCAGCTGTGCTTAGAGATGAGACCAACCCAAGAGCAGCATTGACACGCTCCAAATGGAGTCAAGTTCAGCCTTCCCAATTGGGGTGGTGTCACTGGTGATGTCTCCTGCAGAGAGAGGGGACCAAGACAGTGGGGCTGGGCCTTTGGCTTGAGCCTGCAGCACAGGAACCTTGCCATTGGGCTTACTGTTAATGGGAGGGTGTGCAAGTGAGCAGCTCAGGGAGGCAGATGTTGTGTGAATCTTGAGGTGTAGGACCATGGAAGGGAAAATTGCCTTTGGTGCTTCTCCATGAACCTGAGTATCCAAGAGTGCTGAGTAGCACTGTTCTGTCAGCCCCACATTGCTACTTCCCTCAGAGAACAATGGTCTTTATTGCTACTTGATCTTAGGAGAAGCTGTCCCCTCCTTTTGTTTATCCTGGGTATGATCCAGTCTGGCCTGCTAAATCATTTCCTTGTCTTTGCCCAAAGTAGGCACCCTGAGATGCTGCTGCCCTCTCCCCACAGCCTTCCCCTAAACTCTCCTTCTCTTCTGCTAGTGAGGAGGACACAGCAGATGACAACCCTGAGTCTCAGGAGATGCTTGAGGAGCAGCTGGTCAGGCTGCTGACCCGGGAAGTCATGGACCTTATCAGTAAGTGAAACAAAGCTGGGAGTGAGGTTTTGCTTGAGGCATCCCATCCTGGAAAAGAACCACATGGACTTTGGAACTGTATCGGATCTGGGGACCAGTAGCCAGTAGCAAAATATGTCAAAAGAAAGTAACAGCATGGAAAGCAGATGAAAGAGGCTCCCATTAAACCCAAATAATAGAGATTAGTTCCAGATCTCTGCAGCACAGGCTTTTTGTCTCCTTCCCAACTTCTTTTCCTGCAAGTATTAACTGTTATCCCCCGGATGTTTTTGTCCCTGTTGAAGATAGTCCCTCTTTGACTCTTAGTTCCAGATTGGTTTCTCATGACACATGAGATGGGTGCATCCCTTCCCAGCCTGACTATATTGGCACTTGCAAGAGCAGAAGGTAGGGCTTGGGGCATCTTGCTGCCAGGGCTGATGATGTTTCTTACTAGGTGCCAGGAGAGCCCTGTCTCTTACTCTGTTCTGCCACTCAAGCTGAGAGTTTTATATGCACCACAGTGTAATTTTGAGCTCAGAATCTGAGGAAATTAAATAACCTTGAGATCATCTAGTCCTAGGCAAGATCAAAGGATTGCAAGCTTTGAAGGAGCTGTTTTGTCACTCCTTTCCTGATTGGCTTCATCCCTTTCAGCTTCTACATCCCAGGAAGAGTCCAAACACTAAATAATTTTGCTTTAGAGCCTTCTTTGTGGTTCAGTAAATCTGTAGCATCTGCTCCATAACCCCACTGTTCTAGTACGAGGCTGCAGGTTTGGCAGTGGGGGGAGGCACTGCAGTGACAGATGCATGCACTTCTGAGTCGACACAACCTCTGACTCTACCATCATGTGGGTAATGAAGTTTGGGGAATGCTGGGAGAGAATAAAGCTGCCATGGCCCCACAAGAGTGAGCAGGATGATCCTAGTAGGTTCTGCACTAATGTCTTCCCCACTGCTGCTCTTCTGATCTGTGCTTCTCTTTGCAGCTGTTTGCTGTGTTTCAAAGAAGGGTGCTGAGCACAACACTTCTGCCACTGCAGATGGAGATGGTGAGTAACCTGCCCTGCTGCATCCACTCCCCACAAGTAGTGCACACAACTACTTCCTAGCTTGATGCTGATCTTTCACAAGTTTGTGGCTTCTCTTTTGAGGTTTCTGTGCAGAGCTTGGGCAGGGTCCTCAGGTCCTGCCTTGGGTGGTTCTTCTCCAAGGCTCTGAAGGAACTCAGTCTTAGCCCCAGAAGTTGACATTTTCCTGTAGAGGCTTTGCAGAAATTCAAGTACTTGGGATCTGACTTGCAGTACTGAGGAGAAGGCTTCCTCCTCCCAGCCCTTCAAGGATGGAAGCTGCCTTTCCCAACCCCAGCACACTAAGCAAGCCATCTTCAAACAGCTCTCCATGCCTTGTTAGGAATTAACCCTACTCAGATGACCTCTTTTGCTTGGTGAGGATGGGGGTCTGTCAGCAGGGCTTCCATCCTAGCTGGGAGAACAGGAAGAGTTGGGGAAGCCCTTTCTCTCCTTTGTGGAGGTGGGTTAGGTAAGGGGGCTAGACTGAGCCGTACTTGTGTCACCCCTTTCTGAGGAGTGAAGTGTTCATGCAGCTGCCTTGTCTCTGCTTGTAGATGATGAGATGATGTCTACAGATGTGACTCCACCTGCCAGCGCCGAGCTCACTGAGCTGGGAAAGTGTTTGATGAAGCAAGAGGTAAGGCATGGGGAGCTATTGGCTGCTTCCCCTCCATCTCTTTCTCAAACTACCTGCTGTAGGCATCTTTAATTTGTCACAGTCACGGTTTGTCTGAGAATTATTTGTGCTGGCTTCAGAGCAGCAGCAGCAGCTGGTGAGAGTTGGATGGGGCTGTTTTGGTGCCTACTCAAACCCACTTGCCTTTGCTGCAGCAAGTTTGCTTGTTGCAGCTCTCACGAGCTGACCAAGTACATGGTGGATCCTCTCTTGGGCACAGAGTGGAACTGAGTGGATGGCTGAGGGCCTTGGCATGCTTTTTGCCTTCAAATAGAGAATGAAACTGAGCTGTCCAGTCCCATGTGGGGGTTCTCTAAATGCCCATATGGTCCTTCTGCCTCCCTCAGAAACAAAACCTCTAGCTTCCACTGACCTGTCTTTCCCCACCTCCTTTCCAGGATGTCTGCACTGCTCTGCTGATCACTTCCTACACATCCCTCTCCTGGAAAGACACCCTGTCCTGCCAAAGGACCACCACACAGCTTTGCTGGCCATTGCTCAAACAGGTACTTTTTGCACAGAGAGTAGAATGGGAGAGGGGATTGTTGATGGAGAGGCAAACATGGAGGCTCTGTGCTCAGGTGAGAAAGCAGGGTACCCTTCCCTTGCTGTCCACTTTACGTTTGTGCTCAGGCTCCATCTTCAGTCTGAATGATGGCTGGGTGTTTTCTCCCTTGTGACAGGAAGAGCAGGCCTGACTTGTGCTGGTGGTATCTTGGCTCATACAGTAGATTCCACTTCATTGCTTACTGGTTATGTGCATGTTTTTAGTTCTATGTTTTCCTGTAAGACAAAAACATTCACTTCCTATTCAAGGAAATGTCACCCGAGTATCTCTATATTGGTCTTTAGTGTAGTTTCATAGTTAGTAGGGTCGGAAGGGACCTGAGCAGATCATCAAGTCCGACCCCCTGCCATGGCAGGAAAAAGTACTGGGGTCAAACGACCCCAGCGAGGTGTTTGTCTAGCCTCCAATATTTTGGTTTATTGCCCAAAACCTGAAAAAATGGAATTCAAAAACTGGTTCACTGAATAATGAAAAGATTGAGCTGTGTGTGGAAAGAGATTTACATTTGCAACACAATTTATCACAGTGTTTGAAATTTGTGGAATGTTTTTGTACTCTGGCAAATGACAACATAGGGATTTTTGTTGTTTCAAATGAAGCACATTTCACTTGGAGGTATATTGATCATATTAGATCATTCATTCAGTGGCTTATCTGAGAGAGAGAACCAATCTGTTACATGTGGGATTTCCTTATAATTATTTGTGTTCAGGTAGATTGTAAGGATGTAGTGTAACTGTTAGTTGTAAGGGACAACAAAGCATAAAAGGCCATTGAACAGCAATTGCTGTAGTTATCCATTTATTCACCAGCAAATCTTTTAAGAGCTGACAAAAGTAAAACTGGGCATAGGAACTCACAGTGCAGCACCACATGACCAGGAACTAGAGGTGCATTGAAACATAGGTCCAGTATCAGATCAGCACCAGTATAAAGAAAATTGACTATCGGAAATTGACTTTTTGTGTCTGATGTGGCTGATAATGTGGCTGATAAATGCCCCATGCATGTGTGCAGCCACAGCACAGCACATAGGCGGCAAGAACCGCAGCCTGGCAGCGTGGAGAGCTGGTAAATCCATTGTGGTAGAAGGGGAAAGGGCATGGGGGAGGGGTGCAGATTGAGGCAGTGAGGGAAGGAGTGGGGCTGGGGCAGGGGCAGGGGCAGGTGCTGCCCTTGCAGGGCGGGGCACAGGATGGAGCCACAGTTCAATGGTGGGTCACACCACTGCATGCACCCCAGGAAGGCATGGAGGGTCATGTGCCCCCCAGATCTGCGCAGGGTGAAGGCAGGCTGCTGCTGCAGCCAGGGCTGGGCCAGGCTGTGCTCGGGGCAGGGCAGGCAGTGGTGCTGGAAGGAGGGTTGGGGGAACTATGGTGAATTTAGGGGTGGCTGCAGCATCCCCCCGTAGCTCCCCCCTTCCCAGCGTAGCTGCCTTCTGCCCAAACCAGCCCCCACCAGGAAGAGCCTGGTACAGCCCTGGCCCCAGCCAGTAGCAGCAGCCCGCCCTGCACTGCATGCAGACCTGGGGGCACATGCACACCCCTCCCATCCCCTCCACCCCAGGTGTGTGCAGGGCTGGAGCCACCTTCCCCCCTCCACCCATGAGCTGCGGCTCCATGTTGTGCCCCACCCTACCCCAGCCTGGCTGAGCAGTTCCTGCTGCAACCCCACTCCCTCCGTCACCATGGGGGGGGCCTCAGTCTGCCCCCCCCACCATGCTCCTTCCTTTGCCACTCCCCTTCCACCACAACAGGCTTACCAGCCGGACACTGCTTTTCAAGCTGCCAGACTGCATATCAGAAAATGGATCATATGACTCCTTAAAAATCGGCTATCGGTATTGGCCCAAAAAATCTCTATCAGTGCACTCCTGCCAGGAGCAACACTGTCTGCTTCCAACCTGTTTCCCCCCTCTCCCCTCATTTTGCCTATTTCCATAACTTTCTTGGTGGAGGACACTGTAGATACCCGGAATCTCTTCTATTAACTGTCGCAGGTGCTTACTGGGAACCTGATCCCTGATGCAGTGACTTGGTTCTTTACAAGTGTGCTGAAAGGATTACAGACACACGGGCAGCACGATGGTTGCATGGCAGCTCTCGTCCACCTGGCCTTCCAGATCTATGAGGCTTTGGTAAGGAACCTGGGGTGGGGAGAAGGGGAGCCCCCTTGTTCTGATGCTAGGTTTCATAGGGGGCAGTGAATGAGCTGATCCCAAGTCTAAGCGGGGAAAGGGTGGGGGGAGCTAACAAGCCCCATGTTCTGACCCATCAGAAGAAAGAAGGTGCTGAGCAGATTCTTCCCTTCTTCCTGCAGCGCCCACGCTATGCAGAGCTGAAGGCTGTGATGGAGCAGATTCCAGAAATCCAGAGGGAGTCACTAGAGCAGTTTGACTCCAAGCTACTCACCCCAACACTGCAAAAGGTGGCAGATAAGCGCCGGAAGGACCACTTCAAACGCCTAATTGCAGGCTGCATTGGGGTAAATGACCACTCACAGCCAGGCCTTTTACTCCTGAAAAAAATGTCCCTAGCTAGCCTGCTCCTTCTTTCAGCATATGTATGTGCTGCTGCTGGGTCTCTTCAGCACTGGGCTGGATGGGATGGTACCTGAGCACTTAGAGGTGTCTGCAGGATGCTCTTAGACTGAGGGCACTCTAGGTGCAGGAGGCCTTTCAAAGTGGGAGGGGTAGCACCATTAGGCAGAGCCCACGGGTGGTACAGAGCTTTGTGTGGGACAGCAAAGGGTTGAAAGGCATTGAAGCCTACTGGGTTGATGTACGTGGTAACAAATCAGGGTCCTATTGTAGCAATGCACTTCTGTCAGCATCTTACTGTAGATGCCAGGATATTCTTCTGGACCTAGCAAGGGCCTTCTCAGAACCTGGATGGGTTGGGGGAAGTTGGGGACCTGGGCTAGTTTGTGAGAAATGGAATGGGGGAATGAAATACAATGGAAACCTTTGGCTGAGTGGGACTAACCTACAGCTGCCCCTCTGTCTCTTGCAGAAGCCGCTAGGGGAGCAGTTTCGCAAGGAAGTTCACATCCGGAACCTCCCATCTCTCTTCAAAAAGGTGAAGCCATTGTTGGAGACAGACATACTGGAGAATGAGGATGGAGGAGGTCTCACAGCACTGTTTGAGCCCTGAGCTGGGGGCACTTCAGTCACCCCCTCTCGCACTTCATATTTTGTCTCCTCATAACAGTCACCGTAGAGCCCTCTCTGCCCACTCCTCCACAGGTGTTTGTTTGACTAAAACCCCTGCTTGGCCTGTCCCCATCCCCTTCTTAAATGGTGGAGGGCCTAAGCTGGGATTTGATCCAGTTGAATAAGCTTCCCCTGACCTTTTCCCCCAGCAGATTTGCAGCTTTAGATCTAAACTCCTTCACCAGACAAGAGCTGAGCACATAGACTCTGTTATAGTGCCTGGTCACTCTGCAACCTTGGGTCAGCCTAACCCCACATGCAAATCCTTTGGGATTTGGGTTTATTGTGGGCCCCAGCTGGAGATGGCACCCCCTAGCTTCACCTTGGGTGGAGGCTTCACTGGGGTCACGAGACATTCCTGTTATGTCTGCCACTTGATGTGTCTATTCAACCTTCTCTATTCTTCAGAGGGTTTGTATCCTGATAAATTTGTCTTTTTCTTGGACCATTTGAAAGACCCAAGCTGTGACTGCTTCCCTGGGGTGGGAGCTGCACAGGTGGGAGCATGGTAGTGCCCTAAAATTGTCCTTTAACTGTTGATTCACCTTTTTAAGGCACTGCACCTCTCTGGAAGGAGACAGTATTGCTGTACGCATGTTCAGTACATCTCATTCCACTAGGAACCAAATGGAAAGCTGGCTTTGGTTTTGTGCCGGTGTCTATCAGGCATCTCTCAGGAGGATTAGGGCAGGAATGTTTTGAGCAAAGCAGGATATGCAAAATCTGGACCCATCTGCCATAAGCTTGTAACACCTTAATGTGAGGTGTGTCCCTACTGCTGCTGTTGGGATAATGGGCCATGTTGACTCGGGGATGTGCAGCATCTAGGAACATCCTCTCCCTGAAAACCTGACTTCCCTTAGCCAGCACTGAAGGCAATGGAGGTTTAAATTCCCCTCCCATTTCAGCAGAATAAGGGACTGGGACTTGGGGTTTAGGACCCTTCTGTGTATGATGTGGTTGCTGTAGTGGCTATTCTCTGTCAAAGGGTTGAGTGTCATAGTAGGAGGTTGGGGTCAGTCATGCAAAATACCCATGGGGAAGCCTGACCTGAAAGTTGCCTTTGGAGGAAGCAGGAGGCTGTATTAAACCACTGCAGAGCTGGCTGTTCTTACAAAGCAAACAATCCACTCATTCTCTTCCAAGAGAAGGCAGTAGCACAGAAGCTGGGTAGACATCTATCTAAAACTAGACCTGGTGGTTTGCCATATAGGATGCATGAACATGGCTGCAAAGAAACAACTGAAGCTGCTGGGAGGTGTATCAGCTGGACTGGGCAGACGAGCTGACAAGAAGGGGGCTCCAGAGAACAGGCCTTGGGAAAGCAGTCTTTGGTCATCATGTGGCCTAAGTCCTGTTTCATCCTTCTGCCTTTGCTGTTCCACAGTCCACTCCACTCTCTTGGCCTCAATCTTTTACTAAATTCCTGAGCTGAAGAGGCTCCTGGCTCCAGCAGCAGCTGGCTGTATTTATTGTGTTGTGATTTGTAACATTCTGTGACTTCATGCTAGAAACAGATTTTTTTTTAATGGTTTTTAGAGCCTTTTTTGTAGGAACTTTCAACCAGAAGCCATCTCTGAATTGGCCATGTTACACCTCTGAATGTCAGTAAAGATATTTCAGTTCTACATGCAAGGAGTCATGGCTGTCTCTTCTGTCTAGGCTTTATCTGCGTCTCAGCTCCCAGTCAGTACTGAGGACTCCACGTGGTAGCTGAGTGTTTTTCCTCTTGTATTACACTTCAATTTCTTTTATTTCAGTGGCAAAAATGTCAGTGGGTGAAATGATAAGACTCTGATCTAGGCTGTACCAAAGAGAGTACAGCCTGGATCAGAGTCTGTCGGGAGCTGTATTTGTGTGAAGTCTAGCTCAGAAACATGTGAAATGAACTGCTGACGTACCTCAGTGGGGGGAAAGGCACAGCATATGTGAGCTTTGCACACTAGGGGTTGAAGTCAGAATGCAAGGAACAGAAGCTAGAATTCTGGCGCACATTCAGCTGCTTCAATTCTAGTGCAAAAATGAAATGCAAAGCATTGCTTGCAGCACTTATTACTACCCCTTCATATGGAGCTATGGCAGCTAACCTCAGCTGGGGCATGATGGTCTAACCAGTGTTACACAGGAGTTCAGCATAGAGAAAAAGAGGCCCCACCAGAGTTTAAAAGGTGAGAAACAAGGTAGTAAATGGGGAGGGTGCACAATATGCTGTTTGTGTGAATTACCAAGGCAGCACTGGAACTTCCTAAGGTTTTGCCTTTGCAGTTAAAATTATTGTGGCCCTTACTTGTCCACTAAATGGCTAAAGTGGCAAGTGATGTAGATGTTAGATTAAATAATAAGGCTTGCCATGCTTGCTTGTGCCCAAACCTTAGAATATGAGACAGTTTGCAAGTCTTGTGCATTCTTGCAACATTTAGCATTTTTTTGTGTTAATTGCATTCAACAAGTGCAGCTACTTACAGTTAATTCATTTACTACCTGATGGGCAGAGATGAGCTAGTTACAAGTTAGATTTTGAAATATTTTCGAAGCTCATGCTTTAATAGGCCTGCAGCTTTACTTCCAAGTTACCTTGAGGAAAATACCATGTTAAATTTAATAGTCCTGGCCCAGAGTTGGAAAGAGTAAAGGCTTATATTATGGGAAAAGGGTATCTTTTATCCTTTTCCAAAACCATGCATTTTGCTTACTTTGAAGATCCAAGGTACCTCTTGCTTTTTAAGTTTACTTTACAGGCTGTCTGCTTAGTTGATTTCATTGCTGGTCAGACACTTCTACCAAAGCTATGTTGTTATCAGGGGTATTACTGTTTCAAAAGTGTAGTTTAAAATAAAAGATGGGTTGAGTCCTAGCTTTTAAGTGGAAGGGTCCATCCAGTCAAGTAGTAAAATAAGGCACCTTTATCAATAGAGTATCCCATAATGGAAGAAACTTGACCCCAGCCGCACACTACCATGCATTATATATATTTTTTGTATATTAATGTAAGTCTCATTGTGGGGGATTGACTTTGATGCAGTAGTATTGCTGCCAAACAGATGTCAGTAAAGTAGGGCCCAGAATAGTTTAATTGTAGCAAAGAGTCATGAACCTTTGTTAGTGGGATCTACTTTGCGTCTGGGTAATGTTGGGCCACAAATCGCTTCCATGGGTAGGGAGTCTGAGACTTGCATTTTCCCACTCTGGTACAACTTTCTGAATGCATGAGGGACAATCACTTGTGACACTGGAAAGTTTGTGGACACTAGTGCCATTTGGGAGCTACCAACATGAGCATGATCTGGTCTCACCTCACTTTGGTAGTCTGTGTGAAATAGAATAGGTGGGAAGGCACCCAAGATGCAGTCCCCTATAGCAAACAAGCATCTAGCAGTAATCTTGGGTTTGTTCCACTATGGAGCAGAAGTGCAGACACTAGCATTGCTCTTGGTAAGCAACTGTCCCTGGAATCCCCCCACTTACGGAATTTCATCAGAGATTGCTTGCAGTTGGTGGCTGGCTGCCTGCCAACCAGGAAGTCTACCAAGTCATTGCTGCTTCCTGGGAAGGGCAGGGTTATGGGAATTATGGCAATTTCATAATATGGGTGCTTCACTGATGGGGTAGGGGAAAGAGCAAGACTCCTTTATGAAGTGTCCAACTGTTAATCACAGGTGCTTCCGGTAGGCCTGAAGGATTGGGCTGTAAGCAAACAACCACAAATCAGGTCTGTCTGAAACAAACTTTGCCATCCTGAATCTGAGGCAGCATGTACACTTGTTCAGTGTCGTTGCCTTTAGGCTAGGATAGAGGCTGTGCTGGTCCATCAGTATCAGGGCAGAATGATAGCTTCACCCAGAAAACAGGACTCTTAAAGAGAGAAAGGTAAGTGGGAATACTTCCTGGGGCAGGCAATGAAGACAAATTAGAGAGTCCTGTGGCTTTGCTGAGGGGATTTAAGTTACTGATGCAAAAAGTACGACTCCATGGAAAGTGTCTACACACACATTAATGCACTTTACTTAATGCACATTAAATCTTGTACCTCCATTGAGGTACTAAAAAAATGTGTATTAGCCTGCCTTAATCCACCTTAACTGAAAAGCAGTTAACTAAACAGCATGGATTTTTAGTGATGCTTTAATGCACATTAAAATAGGCTAATGCACATTAAAGTGTACATGTAGATGTATGTCTCCATTCATCTCAAGGGACACAACTGGGCTTCAGCTTGGGACCGCAGGGAAGGCTGATGCTAATCAAGCAGTTCTTAAGTGTACCCAGGTGACAAAAACATATCAGCAGGCCTTGACCCTACCCCATCTATATTGCAGACTGTTCTTTAACGGCTTTTTTTATGTTGGACAGGATACTGTGAAAGGTACTAGGGCTTCCTAAACCACCTCCTTGTCACAGAGGGCTTAAATGACCTATTTGTAAGGAATGCTTTTAGTCTCCGTGCACAAGCTAAGCTATGCCTAGTGCAACTACTACTTGGCAGCTGAAATAAACATTGTTTGTACCAGGATCTTTGCTTCAGTTAGTGCTGGGGATCCTGAAACTAGCAGAACTTTCAGGTTTTTCCCTTCGCCTAAATAAGAAAAACAGTTTCATAGTTAGTAGGGTTGGAAGGGACCTGAGCAGATCATCAAGTCCAACCCCCTGCCATGGCAGGAAAGAGTACTGGGGTCAAATGACCCCAGCAAGGTGATTGTCTAGCCTTGTCTTAAAGACCCCCAGGGTAGGAGCCAGCACCACTTCTCT
The DNA here is from genome assembly GCF_001723915.1 of Gavialis gangeticus. Classification (NCBI taxonomy): domain Eukaryota; kingdom Metazoa; phylum Chordata; order Crocodylia; family Gavialidae; genus Gavialis; species Gavialis gangeticus. Next base: position 31,652,553 of record NW_017729034.1, read on the forward strand.
TGGAAGCTGGTTCCAGATCCTAGCCGCCCTGACAGTGAAGTAGCGCCTCCTGATATCTAGTCTGAATCTACCCTCTGCCAGCTTGTGACTGTTATTCCTAGTCACTCCTAGTAGTGCTCGGGGGAACAGGGACTCCCCCAATGCCTGCTGGTCCCCTCTGACTAGTTTGTAACAGGCCACTAGTCCCCCCTCAGCCTTCTCTTGTGGAGGCTGAACAGGTTCAGGTCCCATAGCCTCTCCTCATAGGGCCTGCCCTGCTGCCCCCTGATCATACAAGTGGCCCTCCTCTGGACCCTCTCCAGGTTGTCCACATCCCTCCTGAAGTGCGGTGCCCAGAACTGGACACAGTACTCCAACTGCAGCCTGACCAGTGCCGCATAGAGGGGGAGGATCACCTTCTTGGGATGTATCTGTAGATGCATGACAAGTTGCCGTTGGCCTTCCTGACTGCATCCCCACACTGCCGGCCTATGTTCGTCTTGGCATCAATGACGACTCCAAGATCCTTTTCTGCCTCTGCACTGCCAAGAAGGTAGTTCCCCAGCCTGTAGGTATGGTGCTGGTTCTTCCTCCCCAGGTGCATCACCTTGCACTTGTCAGTGTTGAATCCCATCCTATTCTCATCCTCCCACCCCTGTAACCTGTCTAGGTCCGATTGTAGCCTATTCCTTCCTTCTAACATGCCCTTTTAGCAGTCCAGTGGCCAGCAGTAGCACTACATCAGATGTCAGTCAGTCAACATTATAATCACAACAACAAAATGGCTTAAGGCATAATGCAAAAACCCAGTCCAGCATGAGACTTCAACCACCTTAAAACCTCTACTGGACAACTTGGCATTTTCAGTGGTCTCTGGTGGTCATCAGGCACTATGAAGAATCCCCACCATCTTATTCCATGAAGATATGGCAATATTGAGAGCCACAGTCTCCTTCCAGAAGTGACTGCAGTTTTACATAAGCTAGTTCTGCACATCTTTCCCAAAGCAGTGCTCCACAAAAGGGAAGAAACTGTACTCTGCAACTTTACAGAACCAATGCCGACTGTCCCTGCACCTAGCTGTGGCCATATCTATCTGCTGCAAGGGCTAGGCCATTTCACAACTGGCAAGAGACTTCACCTGCCTGCCACTAGCTGGTATGTCAGGCGATGAGAGAACAAACATACTTCGCCTACTTTCCATATATGCCACTCAGAACTCAGCCAGGCACCTATGCAAAGCAATGGGGTTAGCTACTTTACCGACTACCAGATTTGCAAGAAAAGGAATCCAACCTGTATTTGACTGATGCACCTTTGCCTGCCATCCTGAGAATTCATCTTGGCAGTCAGTTACACTAAGACCACAAATGACAGTGTCTGGTCCTCAGTTGCCCATACAGGTTCTATAGCCTATCCCCACTTCAGTTCTTAGCCACTCCAAACCTTTCATTACAGGGGAATGGAGGGGAGATCCACTGTTTTTAGTGTATAGTCCTGGATGCTGCTATTCAAAAGATTAGATTTCCATGTACCATTATGGGGATATGGTTTTAGTCACTGATAAAAGTAATCATGACCTTAGGCTCACACAGGCTAGCACTTTCTGCCCTTGAGCAGTCTCAAACCCAGCACAGTAATGCCTGCAAACAAAATCTCTAAATGACCTAGTTTACACCTGCCTCCTTGCTAAAATAAAATCCTGAAGTCATGCAATACCTCTTTGTAGGTAACAGGATAGGAGATCAGATGAATGAGACAGGGCCAAACCATCTCCCCAAGCCTTTCACAGCCATGTTAATTCTTCCCCCTCTTTTTAAATTCTTCATGCTTTATTCTTTGCTCAGCTTGAGCAAGGGGCCACACTCCTGCTGTCCCAGCCTGTTTTACACACCCCTGCTTCAGCAGGTCAGCCATATCTACAATTATCCCTTCCTGTACCAGCAACTACTCACCTTGGGAAAGTAGTGTATTTAGCACTGCAATGTGACATTTAAAAGCTGAAAACCAGGAACGTGGACTACAGCAGAACTTGCCAGGTACCCTTGCAAGTTCAAGGACATGAAACTTTGTACTGATTCATAATTAAGTCATCAACCAATAGTATGTGACTCTTCACTTAACCCAGTTAAAAAAAAACCAACAAATCACAGCCACTTCATTAAGTTAACTTCAGACACAAAAAAGTCAGCAGCCCTTACTTTATTAGCAATTCAATAGCAATACTTTGCAGTAGACTCTTTACTAAGGTCCACTTGCCCTTGCTATTAGTTCTCTTCAGGCGCTACACAGTTGGAGAACAAGAACCACAGGACACTTTCATAGCCTGCTGCTAATGGGTAGTACATCAAAATGTCCTCTGTACATTGCCTGCAGCAGCTGACAGCACAGTCAGGAAGACCTTTATTCTGGAGCATTTCCTCCTCAGAGCTCCGTTTTAAAAAAATCTGTACAGAGAATGGAGAGCACACAGTAGATGGTCTCAATGCCTCAGCACACAGAAGGCCCCTCACTGCTCAGACATGTGGACTGGAAACAACCCGTGCAGATGGCTGCAAGAAGCCCAGGCCAACAGCATAAGCTTCTGTTTCTCAGACTTGCAAAGTTCAGTCAGTGGGGACAGAGTCCAGCTCATCCAGGAAGCGCTGACACTTCCCCATCAGCACCCTGATGGCTTCGCTCACCAGCACGTCTGGAGGCAGGATACCGGTTGATTCCACTGAAACTGGACAGAGACACAAGGATCAGCACAGGCACCAGGAAGCAGCATACATGCACCACCACCAGTTTAATCCTTCATGGCCAACACATCAGATGATGCAAAGTTAGTCAGCAAAAGGGGCACAAAATGCAGATCTATCTTCACTCCAAAGCCACCAGAAACCCAGCACATTTATAAGAAGGGAAACTCCCTTCTTGAGAGCACAGAGGCAGAAAGGGATCTTGGAGTCATTACTGACTCCAAGATGAACATGGGCCGACAATGCGAGGTCACAGTTGGCAGGGCTAACCGGACCTTGTCATGCATCTACAGGTGCATCTCTAGCAGGTCCAAGGAGGTGATCCTCCCCCTCTAGGCAACACTGGTCAGGCCACAGCTGGAGTACTGTGTCCAGTTCTGTGCGCCCCATTTCAGGAGGGATGTGGACAACTTTGAGAGGGTCCAGAGGAGGGCCACCCGAATGATCCGGGGACTATAGGGCAGACCCTACAATGAGAGACTGTAGGACCTGAACCTGTTCAGCCTTCACAAGAGAAGGCTGAGGGGGGACCTGGTGACCGTCTATAAACTCACTAAGGGGGGACCAGAAGGGTTTGGGAGAGACCTTGTTTCCCCTAGCTCCCCCTGGCATAACAAGGAATAACAGCCACAAGTTGTTGGAGAGGAGGTTTAGATTAGACATCCGTAAGAACTACTTCACAGTTAGGGCGGCTAGGATCTAGAACCAACTCCCAAGGGAAGTGGTGCTGGCTCCTACCCTAGGGGTCTTTAAGAGGAGGCTTGATGCCTACCTAGCTGGGATCATTTGATCCCAGTTTTTTTTTCTCCTGCCCTGGCAGGGGGTCGGACTTGAAGATCTATAGGGTCCCTTCTGACCCTACTTCTACAATTCTATGAAACCCATAGGGACACCTACCTACTGGAATATGAACATACCAGAGTTAACCTGGAGGAAAAGGAACAAGAAGGATTAGAATATGCTGGCAAATCTCTGCAGACCCTAAGCAGGATGAGAAACGACGCATGCAGCAGGAAAGGGGTGTACTCTGTGGTTAGGGCTGAGGTTACTTACAGATATAGTGATTCCGCACTCGTGCCAGACGCACCATATTTTTCAGCTCCTCATGACGAAAGATCTCCCGGCTAAACGTGTCCAGCCGAGCATTGGCCACCCTCGCCACCTTCTTCCCTGCAAGAGGAGAAGAGGTGAAATAGGAACCTGCAGTGGGTAGGGACAAGCATTTATGCTTCATGCTACCAGACCTGCATGCTGCATTCAAAACAGGCAGTTCTCTGCACCTAGCTATGACACTGGAGACCTATACTAAGAACTACTTCATTTCTAATACAAGGTTCAGCACAGGATAAGTTCCAACCCCCACCCCCAAGTACTCCCCAGGCAGGGCCAGCTCAAAAAAGCTCAGCTTGTCCAATATTATACCTGGAGCCAGCCAGCAACTCATAACCACTGGGAGCAAGTGGCTAACAGCCTGGAGTTACAACAAGAGAGGGTTTCTGGACCCTGGAGCAGCAGGTAACAGTGTTGAGGACAGTCACAGAGCTGAGTGAAGAAGTACTTCCTGCCTTATCAAAAGTGTTAAGGATTAAGAGAAAAGGAGGTACCAAACCAGGCACTGGATGCATCTATATGACAGCCATTCATGGGTTAACCCCAGGCCCAGGACAGAATGGAATGGCCTAAGCCGGGCTGGAGGGACATCAGAGGAGAGAATCTATCTGTACAATGCTTGCCTCTAGTCTGCGCTCAGTCTCCCCTTAGCCAATGCTAAGGTCCTGGGGTGGGGATAGAAAATACCTTTGATGTCCTGGATTTCAATGACTCCAGGGGAGAAGCACTTTTTCAGCTTCTCAGCTGCCTCCCCCTCAATGGGCTGCAGCAAAGTGATGTCAGGCAGCAGCCGGTAACTAGCAGTGGCCACTGGAGAAAACTTAGCATGATCTTTACCTGGAAAATAAGGAAAGAAGTCGTCATGAGCCCCAGCCAAACCTTATGCAATGGTGCAGCCAGAGGAGCAGAGGCACCATATCCCACTCAAAGGCCACAGCCCCTGCTTTACTAGCCAGGAGACAAGAGCCTGAATGAGTTGCTGGGTGTCATGAAGCTCCTCTCAGTACTGCCTTGAGCTTCTCCAAGAATCAGGAGAAACCACTTCCATCAGAACACCTGGTAACACCCCTTGGCACAATGAAACCCCATGGGGGGGTCCTCATGTCATTCAGAACTTCAGGCACTCACCAAACCACCCTAGAGGAATGTCTGGGTTCCTTTTCCTCCCTTCCCCACATACCCTGCATCAGGGGTACTCGCACTCATCTCACTGCCCCAGCTCACAACCCCAACTCACCAATGCCCTTGACACAGTGCATGAGCACATCAATTTCTTGGCCAGGCCGTAACTGGGCGATGAGGATGTCATCGTGAACAGGTCGAAAACATGCATCTGGGAAGAGGTCTGCCTGATTGCCTAGAGGTACCCACGTCATGTGTCTGCTGTATACTGTGGAGAAGAGAGGTCACCAACATCTAACCAAGTTGCCTCAGCACCCATGGAGAGAAGCCAATACTCAGGCAAAGGGCTGCTGTCCCAACAGCATCAGGTCTTGCCAAAAAGAAAGTTTCACAGAATTACAGGACTGGCTCTCTTCACCCTCAAGGACAAGAAAAAAAAATTCAGGTTACATGGGGCTTACAGCAGGATCCCCAACAACTTGGAGGTTTACCTTTGTGATTAATATAGAGCTCATTGGGATCAGAGGACTCCTTGGCTGCCCGGGGGTTTCGGCTGCACTTGATTTTCAACTGGAATTGGAGGGTATCAATTTCTGTGCCTTCCTCATCTCCTGGGAAGAGGAAAGCAGAGTGAGTCCCAGGCTAGGCCACCTCCTCCACCCCTTCCTGAACCTCAGCCCACACAGCAATCTGTTACCCCTTCTGAAGATCCCCCCCAATGCATCCTTTTGTCCTGGTGCTGGCTCTCACCTTGGCTTCTGTACTCAAAAAGGCGAGGGTCAGCCTGGATAGGGATAAGGCCTAAGCGATGGGCCAGGATCTCATCCTGCACAATGGATGTGTTGTTATACACAAAGACCTTCTCCACAGCCATTGTCGGTACCTTAAGGAGTAGAGAGAGAGCAAGTCAGTCCTGGCAGGCAGCATGCCTGCAGTGCACCCCCACCCAATATCAAGCCAGAACATTTCTGCTCCACGCAGACCCTTTTTGGGATCTAATTAACTCTTCCTGGTGACAGCCCCTTCCCACAAGTGATCCAGATCAGTGGTTCTCAACCCTTTTAGACTCAAGCTCCCTTGAAAGACACCAGCTCTGAGTTTTCATTCATTTCTTGAGTGCAAAAAAAAAATACTAGAGTAATTCTTCTGTTGCAAAGAATTCAGACAGATTACAGCAGGTCGCAATGGTTTTGACACCAAGGATTCCCATTTGTAATTACTGGTTTTACCTCACACATTGCATGCAGGTGTTCCCACATCTAGAAGGATTTGACAGTGCTTTGGTTGAAACTTGCTGATCTAAACTAGGTTCCTCCATTTCCTTTCTCCTCTGTTTTTACTCATCTTTTCTTGCTCTCTGTGTATCTCCTAGTTTTCTTGCAGACCAGACTCTGCAGTCTCTTCATAACTGACTAATACCACTAGTTTCACTGTTACCGTAGGCCAGGCATGGAGATCTGTGCAAAACTCTCCTAAGGAAGCAGCTCCAGTGCTGCCATTAGCAGTATATGCTGGTTAATTAAACAGCTTCAATTTATAACACTAGGCCTGTCTTAGACCACCCTCTCTGGCTGTCTGGAGAGGAAACAATCAGGTTGCTTATTTCTTCTCCAGAAGATACGCGTTGCATCCTCCAGCATAAATATGAGCTCAGCAGCAAATGAGTCGACCCACGGCCCTCTGACCTCCCTCTGCCCCCAGCAACTTTGGCACTTCTGCCTTTTCCATCTCTCTCTAATCAGTCTCCTCCTTTTCCCAAAGTATGACCTTATTTCTCCAACCTGCCAACTCCCACATCTGCTCCAGCAGCTAGGACAAAACTTGATGAAATGCAAAGGAAACCGCGACCAAGCCTGCAACTTCCAGCCTGCACCAGCCCTGCTCTGCATCAGCTCCCTGCGGCAGCAAGAGAGATCCCAGGGGGGAAAAACAGACAACGACTGGGTCACGAAGTCATCAGGAAGCTGGACTGGAAGGGACCTCCAGAGGTCACATCTAGTCCAGCCCCTGCCTGAGGCAGGATTGTTTTTGTCCACACCATCTCACAAGAACCACAACCGCTACACCTGACTGACTGCAACCCTGACACAGCATAGACCCGACACCCCAACCTGCTACAGGTCAAGCCAAGGACCCACGAGAGCCACCATCCTGCTTCTTCAAAATATTGAGCAGTCCTGGGCAGAGGCCTGCACCCATGCTACAGAGCAAGGCAAATCCCCCCACAGCCCAAACTAATCTCGCCACGCAGCAAAATCCCTCCTGACCCCAAACCTGGTGCTCGGTCCGACCCTGAGTGGAGCCCAGCACAAGCCCTACCTCGGCCAGCAGGATGCGGCGGAAGGCATTGGCAATGGCAGCATCAATGCCCACCAGATCGAACTCCAGCAGCCCCTCGTCCATGTGGGTCACGTCTACGTGGAAACCCTGCAGCCCGCCAGGGCGGGGGGAACGGGACACCGCGGGGTCAATAGGGTGCCCCGCTGCCATCCGCAGGAGCTCGGAAGGGCCGGGGATAGAACACCCGCTCCGCTCCGCCCCTTCTGCCCCCACCCCCCTGCTCACCTGGCGGAAAGTGACCGGGTCCCAAGCGTCGGTGTAGCCCGGGTAGCTGCCGGGGAAGTCCGTGGTGTGCACCTGCGAGGCGGGCAGAAGACACGCGTGGGTCACGGGGGGACACGCGTGAATCCGAGCCCCCTCCGGCCGTGGCCCCCGCACCTCTCCCCCCTCACGTGGCGGACGCCGAACTCGCCAAGCACCACGCGGCTCCGCATCTCCTCCACGCTGCCGGGCTCCGCCATCTTGCCCACGTGACGCAAGCA
>NW_017729034.1:31660401-31661764 GCF_001723915.1 Gavialis gangeticus
TGAGGGTACTTCGGGGTATGGGGGGGAAGGGTGTATCCAGTGGGGGAGGGAGTTATCATGAGCCGGTGGAGTGTGCTAGGGTATGGGGGAGGTCATGCCAGGGGCTGGGGGTATCCTGGGCACAGGCTTGCCCGCAGCAGTGCTGACAGGCTGGCGGGGTGTGCGCAGGCTGGCGGCAGCAGCGGGGCAGCGGTGATCGACATGGAGAACATGGACGATACGTCCGGGTCAAGCTTCGAGGACATGGGCGAGATGCACCAGCGGATGAAGGAAGAGGAGGAGGAGGAGGCTGAGGCGACAGTAGGGGATGAGGAGGACAGCGAGTTCCTGGGCATGAAGGGCTTCCGCGGGCAGCTGGGCCGGCAGGTGGCCGATCAGGTGAGGCAGGGCTGGGCGCCATCCCACCCCACACATGCACACACTGTCGCCTGCCTTCCCAAAGGGTGCCGGCGTTGCTGGCCCCATAGCACATAGAGGGTGGGTGGCTGGAAGGCATGTACCCACAGGTACACATGTGTACGCGGGCAAGCTCATACATGCATGCGCATGAAGCTGCACACGCACACAGATGTGTATACATGTATGTGCATTCATGGACACATGCACACGTGTACACACACCTGTGGTCTCTGCCCAGCTTGCAGCCCTCCGGTTGACCCTGAGACACTCCAGTGCCCCTTGCAGTTGCAGGGGATGACCAGGCAATAGTTGCACCAGGCTGGTGGTGGGAGCAAGACATTGGGTAGCCCCCCGGGAAGTCATTTCAGGGCATTTCCTGGGACCGTGGCTCCTGTCTTGTTTTCGCACAACTGCTCTGTATCCTGGCTGCTTCCAGTTGCCTAGTGCTCCAGCCCTGGGGTAGTCCCCTGGGAGGTGGGAGGGTGGCAGCAGTGGTCAGTCAGTCTACTGCAAGTTTCCACCTCTTTTCCCCCCCAGATGTGGCAGGCGGGTAAGAGACAGGCCTCCAAGGCCTTCAGTCTCTACGCCAACATTGACATCCTGCGCCCCTACTTTGACGTGGAGCCCATCCAAGTTCGGAACAGGTGAGCAGGGGCAGGGAGGAGGGGGGCTGTGAATGAGCCTGCGCAGGCACCTCACCTTCCTACCCCATCCCACCTATTGCCGTGTCCAGTGTGAGGGATGCTTTGGAAAGGCTTCCCCAGGAGAGTAGAACAGGGGCTGTCTTGTTAGAGCTGTAGCGGTGTTGGCAGAGCCTTAAAGTGGAAGGCTGCTCATTTTGTTTGTAGGTCCTTGGTGCTGTTTCCAGACATGAACTCAGCAGCACCTTCTGGTCTGTGTAGTGCTCATTTCCCACCTCTTCTGATGTGTAGCGAGTGATTTCTCCACCTCTCTCTGCCACACA
>NW_017729034.1:31666764-31668130 GCF_001723915.1 Gavialis gangeticus
AGCCCCTGCCTGAGGCAGGATTGTTTTTGTCCACACCATCTCACAAGAACCACAACCGCTACACCTGACTGACTGCAACCCTGACACAGCATAGACCCGACACCCCAACCTGCTACAGGTCAAGCCAAGGACCCACGAGAGCCACCATCCTGCTTCTTCAAAATATTGAGCAGTCCTGGGCAGAGGCCTGCACCCATGCTACAGAGCAAGGCAAATCCCCCCACAGCCCAAACTAATCTCGCCACGCAGCAAAATCCCTCCTGACCCCAAACCTGGTGCTCGGTCCGACCCTGAGTGGAGCCCAGCACAAGCCCTACCTCGGCCAGCAGGATGCGGCGGAAGGCATTGGCAATGGCAGCATCAATGCCCACCAGATCGAACTCCAGCAGCCCCTCGTCCATGTGGGTCACGTCTACGTGGAAACCCTGCAGCCCGCCAGGGCGGGGGGAACGGGACACCGCGGGGTCAATAGGGTGCCCCGCTGCCATCCGCAGGAGCTCGGAAGGGCCGGGGATAGAACACCCGCTCCGCTCCGCCCCTTCTGCCCCCACCCCCCTGCTCACCTGGCGGAAAGTGACCGGGTCCCAAGCGTCGGTGTAGCCCGGGTAGCTGCCGGGGAAGTCCGTGGTGTGCACCTGCGAGGCGGGCAGAAGACACGCGTGGGTCACGGGGGGACACGCGTGAATCCGAGCCCCCTCCGGCCGTGGCCCCCGCACCTCTCCCCCCTCACGTGGCGGACGCCGAACTCGCCAAGCACCACGCGGCTCCGCATCTCCTCCACGCTGCCGGGCTCCGCCATCTTGCCCACGTGACGCAAGCACGCAACTCCTGCCCGTCACGTGACGCTAGGTGGGCGCGTTGTGTACAAGACCTCCCGGTGTTTGTGCCCTCCCTGCGCAGGCGCACTAAGAGTCTGATGTGCTGCTCCGCCATGCTGTGCGTGGCAGCTCCTAAGAGAGGACGGTTTTAGGTACTATTTCTATGGCACGTCTCTTGCCTTGATTCCAGAGCTGTTATGACTCACGGAGGACGTCTCCTTTGGCTGCCGGGTCTCAATTTGCGTTTCTCTTTTATTTGCTTGAGGTGTTTTGTTTTGTTTTACGCTTCCGCCACCACCACGATAGCACCTAAGGGGAACTCTCGCGAGAGGGAAGCCCAGCTTCCACGTCCCAGGCAGGGTGTGCGTCACATCCGCTGCCCGAGCTGTTTGGCTGCAGCTGTCGGGAGACCCCAGTAGCGCGGCGCGGCCAGGCGGCAGGATGTCGGGAGCCGGCGCCCCCCCAGCGGGGGGCGGCAGGGGCGGGGCGGCCGCGGACTGGGGCGGCTTCGAGGACACCATGCAGGTACCGCGGGGGGCGGGGCATCC
>NW_017729034.1:31669205-31671236 GCF_001723915.1 Gavialis gangeticus
CCGTGTCCAGTGTGAGGGATGCTTTGGAAAGGCTTCCCCAGGAGAGTAGAACAGGGGCTGTCTTGTTAGAGCTGTAGCGGTGTTGGCAGAGCCTTAAAGTGGAAGGCTGCTCATTTTGTTTGTAGGTCCTTGGTGCTGTTTCCAGACATGAACTCAGCAGCACCTTCTGGTCTGTGTAGTGCTCATTTCCCACCTCTTCTGATGTGTAGCGAGTGATTTCTCCACCTCTCTCTGCCACACAAAGTGGCTGGTTCAACAAGGCAAAGCTTTGTGGGGTCTTCTCTGATAACGTCTTGCTGATCCCCACATCCCTTGTGATGGCAAGTCCTTCCTTAGTCCACTGGGCTGGCAGCCACCTTTCAGGAACTGGCTTGTGCAGTTAATTAGGATTGCAGTACAGGCTTTTTCCCTCGAGGCAGTGTTGCCACCAGTGCCCCAGTTTTCCTGGGAACTGGCTGGCTTGGTTGTGATGGACGATAGGATATGGAGTCATGCATCACTGAACCACAGGTTCCAATCTGGCCCTGGGTTCAGGGCTTAGCTGGCTCAGGGATTGGGGGACAAGGGATTTTCACATCTTGGATTTATTGTTAACCTCTTCTGTTACCTTCTTTGTTCTTGACATTTTTGTGTACCTCTGTGTGGTGCAGGTTGCTGGAGTCCATGATCCCTGTGAAGATGATTAATTTTCCACAGGTGAGTACTTTCCCAAGGAAGCTTTCCCCACAGCGAATTAGCCTCTATATCCCAACTGAATGGGCCTTGGGCCCATGGAACACACAATTCATTCATATAAACAGGAGTGGAGATGGCAGGGTGACAAGTGCTGTTATCAGTGTGCTGTGCACCTATACTTGTTGGGAGTTCAACACTTAACGAGAAGCAAAAAAAAAGCTATTACAGAGACTTTATTAAACCTTTGCTTCATCTTCTGTCTCTGCAGAGCTGGCACAGTTACTCAGCTCTAGCTCCTACTCCCCTCTCCAGGGACTTTTCTGAATTGCCAGTTTGCTAAAAAAGAGAAGCCAGTTAAATATATTGCTGCCAACAGAGATATAAACAGCCTTTGTTTTCTCTTGTATGAGAGCTGGAAATTCCAGGTCTGACATAGACTTTCTGTGGCCCTATGTTTTGCCTCAGTCTCCCCACAGTTAATGGAAAGCTAGTGCTATACGGGTGGCGAGTTAGTTAAATTTAAAGCATTGTGTCAGACACGTGCAACAGTCCTTGTTTCATGCGAGTTCCTCAATCATATCTTTGGGCAGTGGGACAGAACTGACCCAGGCTCCTGTTCTGGTGCCTCACTCAGCAGCTCTGTACTCTTTCCTCATAGACTCTTAATCAAATGGTGGGTATAGTGTTGTCCTTGTCACCAGCCTTCACAGAGTAACAGCTCAGGTCAACAAGTGGTCAGGTCACAAACTTTGTATGAGGCACCTGCTGTGTCCCTTGTTCGGTGTGATACAGCACTTACCAAGCCCCTTCCCTGTCTGTCTCCCCCTGTAGAAGATTGCAGGTGAGCTCTACGGGCCTCTCATGCTTGTCTTCACACTGGTGGCCATCCTTCTGCATGGGATGAAGACCTCGGACACTATCATTGTAAGAGCAAGTTTCAGCTACAGGTCAAGTTTTGCACCCAGCTGTGAGACTGTGTGGAGGTGGGTGAGGGAGGCTTTGTTTTGGAAGGGACTTGACTGGGAAGCTGGTGGGAAGAACTCATTGCCTAAGGCTGGAAGATGCAGAGACCGATACCCTGCTGCCCCAAGAAGCTGGCTGGTGGCAGGTCAGTGTAGTAGATTGTATAGCGTCCTCAATGCTGCCATGTGCCGCACCTCTTGTGTGAGGTACTAGTTGGCAGCAACAAGGGCTGGGTTCAAATTTCGGCATACCCAATACGTTTTTACTGTGGCTCAAGTGCCCACCCAGAAATCTGGGATCGCTCAATTGGATGGGGGTGCCCCTCATAAACAATGCCCCCTCCTCGCAAGCAGTGTAAACACAAAAGGTTAGATATAGTACAGTACACACAAA
>NW_017729034.1:31676236-31695811 GCF_001723915.1 Gavialis gangeticus
AACAAGGGCTGGGTTCAAATTTCGGCATACCCAATACGTTTTTACTGTGGCTCAAGTGCCCACCCAGAAATCTGGGATCGCTCAATTGGATGGGGGTGCCCCTCATAAACAATGCCCCCTCCTCGCAAGCAGTGTAAACACAAAAGGTTAGATATAGTACAGTACACACACAAAAAAAAAAAAAAAGCAGTATCAAACAGCAAGGTATAGTCTGTAGTTGCACCCCTTTGGAGAGACTCCACCCATGCCCAGGCAGTCTGGGACTTGGGAGCTTACCCAGAGGGTTAGTTCTGGAGGCCTGCACCTCTAGACCTGCCACTCAGCAACAGGCTGGACAGGAGGGACCCACGCCAGAGAATCTTATGAGCTACTCCTTGGGGTTTGCTGCACCTCAGGGACCTATCGTTGCTCCCTGGGAGGCTGTGTAGGGTGTTGATCTCTGCTTCTACACGGTGACTTGGCCCAGTTAATATAGTGCACCCCCAAAATTCCTAGTCCCGATCACACAGCTCAGCTGGGGCAGAGAAGCCTTATGGGCTAAGCGTACCTGTGGCAATGCCTGGCTGAGTTTTCCTTTTCACATTGGCTCCTCTTGCTGGGGTGCTTCGTTGGGGTCCTTTTTCCCAACCCCAGCTTCAGCCCCCTCTTATAGTTTCATAGTTTTAGGGTCGGAAGGGACCTAGTAGATCTTCTAGCCCGACCCCCCCCGCCAGGGTGGGAGAACAACAAAAAACCCCAAAACAAAAACGGGACTCATTTGAGTCCAGCCAGGTAGGCATCCAGCCTCTTCTTAAAGACCCCCAGGGTAGGGGCCAGCACCACTTCCCTTGGAAGTTGGTTCCAGCTCCTAGCCGCCCTAACTGTGAAGTAGTTTTTGCGGATGTCCAATCTATACCTCCTCTCCATCAACTTGTGCCCATTACTCCTTGTTATGCCAGCGGGCGCTAGGGGAAACAGCGTCTCCCCCAAACCCTTCTGGTCCCCCCTAGTGAGTCTATAGACGGTCACCAGGTCCCCCCTCAGCCTTCTCTTGTGGAGGCTGAATAGGTTCAGGTCCCGCAGTCTCTCACTGTAGGGTCTGCCCTGTTGTCCCCGGATCATGCGGGTGGCCCTCCTCTGGACCCTCTCCATGTTGTCCACATCCCTCTTGAAATGGGGCGCACAGAACTGGACACAATACTCCAGCTGTGGCCTGACCAGTGTCGCGTAGAGGGGGAGGATCACCTCCTTGGCTCTACTCGAGATGCTCTACTCTTCTAGTCAGCTGCCTCTTCCTGTGTACCCGGCATGATATTACCAAGTTTTGCCATGCTTCCATGCCTTTCTCTTAACCAGTTAATTTAAAAAACACTGCTGACCCTGGCCAATGAGGCCAGGGCCTCAGGTATCCCCTGATTCGTAGTGAAGAAGAGAGACCAGTTTTTCTGGTCTCAGAACAACAAGCTGGGGTGGGGGGAGCCTGAAAGAAAAGGCCATAAAGCAGGGGTGGGGTTCTGCTTACTGTCCCCACAGCATGCATTTCACCAGATCAGCACTCACAGGAGGCCTGGGGGTAGAAGGAAAGCAAGATGCAGTATTACAGCAAAATAGACACTGGTGGCATCCATGATCATAGCCAAACTAAAGTGCACTTTGTAGTACAGAAATTATACACAGCAAATATGTAACCAGCACACTTCACAGTAGAAACAAGAAACTTAGCAACATGAAACCAGAACACATATTGCAGTACAAAATAACTTGTATGGTTTGTGTATTATGTTCTCCCTTCATTTTATGTTACATTCTCCCCGCAGCACAGAATTTGACATCCCCGCAACTCAACAGCTCCTTGGTATGGGTTATTTCTAATGCCAGCATGGGAAAGTAACAGGTGTATGTGATGCAGCTCTGCAGCTATTATAAGTTAGGTGCTGCACAGGCCTTCTAATTCTTACTGCTGTGGACATGGTAGGGACAGGTGCAGAGTGGCTTTCTCCTGTAGGTGACAGGAAGGTTGGAGGTCCCTCTCCCTCTCTCAATTTAAGGGGTGGTCTGTGCCAGGCTCTAGTCAGGTCCCCCTTCTGGGAGTCTGTCCTTTCTGGGTGGTCCTCCTCCATGGGTAGTGGGGGACAAAGTAACTCCTTGACTGCCAACTGCACGTTTCGGTGTACAGTTTTCCCAGTCCTATCTCAAGTCTTGCCTTATAGACAGGTAGGTCTCCAAGTCATTTGACCACTAAGTAAGGTGTGGCCTTCCATCTGTCAGCTATCTTGTGTTTTTTTTCTACTATGCTGAAATTCTGCAGTAGCACCCTGTCTTCAGACTGGAGCCTTGTATCTACTCTCTAGCATCATACTGGTGCTTGTGTCTTATCAGTGTTCCTAGAAGTGGTTGTCATGGTGAGGTGATGCACTTTCTTAAGTCTGTCCTGCAGTTTGGTGAGATACTGTTTATACAGGTCATAATCCTCGCTGTCTTCAACTACCCTGAAATACAAGTCTATAGGGAGGTGAGGTTCCCACTCAAACATCAAAAAGTAGGGGTTGAGTCCGGTGGTGTCACTCTGAATGGCATTGTAGGCATGTGCCAAAAATGCAGCATGCTGACTCCAGCTCACTTTCTCTTTTGCACACAGTGTTCCCAACATGTTTAGCAAAGTCCAGTTGAAATGCTTGGGTAGCAGGTCCCCTTGTGGGCGATATGGGATGGTTCTGGATTTCTGAATTCCAGCTATCTTGAACACCTTTCAGAAATCAGCTTTCAAAGTGTTTCCCCTTATCTGAGTGTATTCAGCCTGGAAACCCATAAACGGAGAATTATTTTTCCCACCGCACACAGGTGACTGTAGTGACTCACTGGTCCTGAGTGGGTTATACTTGGGCATACCAAGGGAAATGGTTTGTCACCACTAAAATATCCCTAGTGCTCTTTCTGTCTAGTTCCAGAGACCGGAAGTTAATACATACCAGTTTGAGTGGCTTCATACTGGTAATACTATGCAGATAGGCGGTCTTGGAGGGTAGAGTTTTCCTTTGCATGCACTGAGCACAAGACTCACAATTCTGTCAGACATTGCCGGCCATCCGTGGCCATTAGAATCTATCTTGAATAAGTTCCAGAGTCCTTTCAGACCACAAGTACCCAAAGTCATTGTGGAAAGCTGTCATGGCTACAGTTCTGTATCTGTTGGGCAGCACCAACTGCTTTCATTACTTACCACATGGGTTGGTGGTTACTCCACGCAGCACTCCATCCACCAATTTTAAGTTAGACCCATTCCCTCAGGAATACTTTAGTACCTGCAGCTAACCTGATTAGAAGAGTACCCCACTTCTTTTACACCTTTTATAACATCATGTGTCTGGGGTTGCTCTTGCACTTCTTGCAGACCAGCAGCATTAAGGCTCTGCAAAGGGGATTGTTCCAGCACCACATAGTTAACAGATAGCTGGAGAATACTCTCCAGGGGAAGACCCAACATTTTAGCACTGCACTTTGGCATAGAACCTGGGGGCAGCGTTCCTTTACAGCTGTGGTTGCATATACCCCTAGTTACTTCCTCCTTGACTCCCACAACCTCCTCTGGGAGCTCCAATCAGATTATAATGTAGTTGTTATAGGGATGTGCCTCTTGGCACAGACCACACAAACCTAGCCCATTAAGGGTTGCAGCAGCAAGTGCCTCAGGTCTCAGGTACTCATAGAATGACTGAAAAAATCCTGCCCCTTGGGTAGGGGGCTGGACCCAATGATCTTGCAGCCCAAATGCCTATGAAATCTGTGAAATGATAGTCACCTGAGACCAGCTGTCTAGCATATTAGGACACTTTCTCCTCAATCCTCACTAGGACCTCTACTCAGGGTGCTGCTAGGCCTGGAGGGAGCTATCCAGGCAAGCCTGGAGGGTGGGAGTCTTGGAGTCATGGAGATTTTGGCAGCTCCCTGGCCCTACCCCATCCTCATTTTCTGACTTTACCCAGCCAGCTCTCAATTTCTGCAACACCAGGGTGGCGTTCTTGGCATTTCCACACCTGGTAGCTGAATGCCTGTGCTCCCCACACTTACGGAACAGGGGATGCCCTGCTTGCTTATGGGGTTCTGAGATGACAGACCCCTGGGGGTGGGGCCCAGTGGCCTCAAAAGACCTGTGGGGTTTGGAACCCACAAGATCTATCCTGCTTGGTAATGCAGCCACCTGTTCCCCCAGGATTTCATCCTGTCAAGAGAGATCTTGGGTGTTCACTACCAAGGCTCTAGGGGTTGCAGGGTGGGGAGCAGCCCTGCCATGGGACTAGATAGACTCCTTCACTGTTTGCTGCTCCTCCTCCCAGATCTTTTATCAGTTGACTGAGACCCAAGGGATTGACTATCTGATTAGTGAGGTTGAGGTTCACTAGTATTCTTCTATTGTATACCACCCCATCAATATCTGGTTGAGTCTAGCAAGGTTAACTCCTTTCTGAATTAGACATTCTATAGCTGTTGCCTTCTGCAGCATCTTCTCCAGCCTTAGCACGTAGATGGAGACCTTTTCCCTTTTATTTTGGTAGATGCTGCAAAATTTAAAATACAATTTGTCAGCCTTCTCTGTACCTCTGAACACACCTAGTAAGTCCTCAAGGCACAGTTGAGCCATGATGGTAGGATTGTCATATTTTAAAGCACAAATCACTTCAAAGGCTGGCTCCCTGAGGCTCTCCATTAAGCAGCGCCATTTCTCTTCATCCAGCATTTGCCAGTGCTCTAAGCATGAGAATACCAGACCTCCAAAGCTTCCTCACCAGGCAAGGGGGGAGTGGCTCCTGAGAACACTGAAAACTTCCCATATGACACAGACTCTGGATGGGGCTGCACAGCCTCCCTCAAAGCCTGCCCTGGCACTGCTGCCTGTGCACCAGGGAACCCCTCAGAGTTATCCATGTTCATAGACTTACTGCTTTTGCCTGCCTTCCTTCCCCCGCTGGCTCAGGTGGACTCTTTGCTCCTGTCAAGTACATCCTTAGTAGGGATAGATAGAGCCTGGATCCTGAAAGCAGTCAGGGTCCAAATCTCATTATCTACCTCTATTAGCACTGGGACTTTCAGAGGGTCTGCTGATACCGGTAGCTCACACAGCAAAGCCTGGCCTCCCTCCTCTGTCCGAACCTTCAGTCTGTGTACCTTGCACTTTTCTAAAATAGGTAAAAGATTTTTGCAAGAGGCCCTATACTGTTTCCCTGGTTAGCTCTCTCAGTATGCCAGTATAACTAGTAAGGATTTCTCTGGCTGTACCTGCACTTCCTTGTACCAGGTGCCCAACACTGACAGCACCATCTGATACTAACCCAGTCCAAGGTTATCTTTATTCACTACTATGTAACTGCTTGCAAGGGATAGAGAGTAACCCCCAAAATATCAGGGGACCCTTTGAATCTTGAGGTGCAGCAGGCAACGCAATTTTGGGGGGCAGTGGACACCCCAAAACCATGGATACAAAATCCACCCACAAATCTCAGAATGCACCTCCAGTTTATTCAGGGTACAGTGGACACCCCAGATTTTATGGGCACAGTCACCCCAAAAATTGCTTTGGGTATATCCAGAAATGATATCCCAGACAAGCACCCAAAATAACCTTTCTGCCAGGCACTGGTCAGAAGCAACAAGGGCTGGGTTCAAATTTCAAGGTACACCAAAAGTTTTCACTGTGGCTTGAGCCCCCACCCAGAAATCTGGGATCAGCAAATTGGATGGGGGTGCCTCATAAGCAACCTCCTCTTTCCCCCTCCTTGCAAGCAGTGTACCAGAAAAGGTCAGATTTATTACAGTAGAGAAAGACAAAGAGAGCACCAAATGCAATTCAAAACACTATTAACTGCAAGGTATAGTCTGTAGTTGCACCCCTTTGGGGAGACTCCACCCATACCCAGGCAGTCTGAGACTTGGGGGCTCACCCAGAGGGTTAGTTCTGGGGCATATACCTGCCACTCAGCAACAGGTAGGACAGGAGGGGCCAAAGCACACTTCACAGTACAAACAAGATACATGAAACAACATGAAACCAAAGCATGTGCTGCAGTACAAAATTATGTGTACGTTTTGTGTGTTACAGTCTCCCTACATTTTGTGTGTGTTACATTGTTAACAGCTACCAGAAGCTAAGGACCTCTTCAAGGATGAGTGTTTGAAGAGTGGCTGGTAACTTTTCTGTACATGCATGATGTCTCCTCTCCCAACCTTCACCTTTTTGTTTTCTGTGTAGAGAGAAGGCACACTGATGGGGACAGCCATTGGCACCTGCTTTGGTTACTGGCTGGGCGTCTCCTCCTTTATCTATTTCCTGGCATACCTGTGCAATGCCCAGATCACTATGGTGCAAATGTTGTCATTGCTGGTACGTACAGAATGGAATTTCTGGAGTACATTATGACCTGCTTGGAGCTTCAATAGGTTAGGAAGTTTGGGCTCCCTCCTCAGGATTGAGAATGTGTTTTCTGCATCCTGGTAAAGTGAGGATCCCTGTGTGAAGGTGAATAAGCTGCACTCCCCCCCCCCCAACACCCCTACATGCAGCTCGTTTTGGAGCAAGAAAGGAATTTCCTTTGAGTCCTAGGCAGCTCCTTCTGCCCATGAGAATCCTGAGATAAGGCGTTGGGGGGAGGGGGCAGTAATAAGATCTCTTGTTACTTTTCCTGGGGCCTGGTTTTGAAAGTTGAGAGGTTTCAGTTTGCCCCTAAAGGTAGCTTTCCTTCATTCCCTTCAGACCCTGTCACTCTCCAATTTTCTGTGGGTCCTCCAGCCCCATGTACCTTAGGCAGGCTCCAACCTCCTGATGTAGAACACCATGCTTTGAGCACAGGTATCTGTGCTGTATGATGGCTGCACTTCTCTGGAGTTTTGCAGGCAGCTATAGTGAAGCTTTGGGCTTCTCTGACATGCATCAGGAATATGTTGCTCTTGTTCCTGTCCATTTAACCCCCCTGTACCTCCATGCCCAGTTGTTCATTCTGACCTTGCACTTTCTCTTTCTGACAGGGCTATGGCCTTTTTGGACACTGTGTCACTCTCTTCATCACATATAACATCCACTTCCACTCCCTCTTCTATGTATTCTGGCTGGGGATTGGTGGCCTCTCCACGTTACGCATGGTAAGAGATAGCCAGCCTGGCTTGCAGCCAAAATACTTAATTTTGCAGGGGGAGGTGTTTGTCATTGCCCTGTCCAGATGCATCACCCCTCCTAGAGCAGTGACATTCACTCCTAACTGGCTGAGGAACTGCATGAGAAGCTGGTTTTAATCCAAGAGCCACAGCAGTATATTCATCCCCCTATGAATTGTGGCAAAGGCACTCCAGCTCAAAAGAAAAGGGAAAACATACAGTCCACGAGTTAATGTTTTCAGTGAAGACCTGCATTTGATATGTTATAGAGCCACTTGAGGCTTGGGAGCTAATTATTGATGATGGCATTATGATCTGCTCTCTGTTCATTGGGGTTAGCAGTGATTCTCATCACACCCAGTTTGTCTGTTGCGAAGCCCAGCCTGACACTACTGTGGGGTGGTTGTGAGATGTCCAGACCTTGTCTACTTCCGTTAGCGTGTCAAGAGGTTGCTGCTCCCAGGTGGGACTCTAACCCTTTCTCTGAGGGGCCCCAGAGGCCTGATTGCTTGCAACACTTGATGCAGCAGGGATCCTGTTATCCTGCCTGAAGGTGGGGATGAGGGATTGGTAATGACTCTTTCTATGTATCCCTCCGAAAATTAAAGCAAAATGAACCAGGACATTAGGGCTTAAGAGCTTTTCCACCCTTTCATCCCAGGATCTCCATTAGCTCTTACAGCATGGCCCATCCTCGTACATGCTCAGGGTTCTAAAATTGGAGGCTGGGGCAGCAGGAATCTTCTCTAACATGTCTTGTACCTAGGTTGCTGTTTTGGTGTCACGCACAGTGGGACACACCCAACGGCTCATTTTGTGTGGAACCCTATCTGCCCTGCACATGCTCTTCCTCCTCTATCTGCACTTTGCCTATCACAAGGTGGTAGAAGGTAAGAGAAGAGGCAGAAAGGCAACACCCTTGTGTACCTGAAGGACTGCTCATTGTTCTCCCTAGCTGTGGGCCAACTGTGGAATGGGCTGTGTTGGATCAGACCCTAAGTCTGTCTGTGTGCATATGTTGTATTTGGCAGAGGCCACTAGTGACTGCTTTAGAGGGTGGCGTAAGAGCCCAGCAGGAGGCAGAGCTGGGCTGACCTGCTGTCTACACTAGGTCTCCTTCTAGCATTTAATATCCCTAATTCAACAGGATTTATCTCCCTGCCAAGATGTATTGATGCACCTGTTATGCCTCTGACCAGTCTTACTGTAGCTATGAACATCTAATCCTCTTCTTAATCTTGCTAAATACGCAGGCAGGGCAACTCTCTATGATAGGACAGTCCACAGCATAATTATGTGTTTGCATGACCATGTTTTTTTCTTACAACCTTTAGCATTAGTCATCTTTTAATGCCATTGGCCATTCCCTTGCTACAGTAAAAAGGACAGAAGCCCCCAACGTCTGTCCCCTCTAGCTGGCATTGTGTGCTCGTATGACCCCTCCTTATTTGCCTTGTGGCAAAGTGAACAGTCCCAATTTTTCCAGCCTCCCTTTTCATGTAGAAGTTTTTCTTAATCATACTCATCAGCTTGCACTAGAACCTCTCTAATTCCACAGTCCCCTCTCTGAGATGCTCCCAGATCCACAACCACTGTCAGAGTAAAGGTCCCCAGGTCCCACTTGCAAATCTCCAGCAGACAGGTTATGGTAGCATTTCCTCTGTGGGGTTCACCTCAGGGGGCCCAAGGAGAAGTCACTTGTATCGAGGGGAGGAACTGAGAGGGTAATAAGTAGGGACTGGGGCAGAGCACCTTAGTTGATGCCCACGTTACCTGCCAAACCAGGTCTTTATTGAAGAGATATACAGATTCCACACTCCACCCCTCCCAGCTGCAGCTCCTAATATAAACTGTGTTAAGAGTACCTGGGGATGGAAAGTAGGAGTGATCTGGGCTGAGGACAGCAAAGCAGCGTTCACTAGTAGTGCCTGTGCTGAGGTCAGAGCCACGTCTCTAAGGTGACAAGCTCTGTACTGCTCTGGGAGGTGCCCACAGCTTCCCTGCTCTAGTTCAGGGGTGGCACGCTCTGATCTGTGTACATGGTGCACGGTATGGAGGTGTTTCTGCTTTCTGTGAAGCTGAAGGCTGTTGTAACTCCTCGCTACCTGTCCCCACCAGCTACTCTTTGGTCTGAGTGGAGTAAAGACGTTTGCTGTGTCTGATTTAGCCCAGTAGTGACCCCTGCTTCTTTTCCCTTCCCCCACAGGTATCTTGGACACGTTGGAAGGACCCAATGTCCCCCCATTTCAGAGAGTTGCCAGAGACATTCCAGTTGTTTCCTCTGCAGTACTGAACACAACAGTCAAAGTCATGGCCCTGACCTCGTAGTCTCATGGACTTGTTGCCCTCGTCTCTTCTGGGGCCAACTGGGTCACAACCTCCTGCTGTTACTTGGAAAAAAGACAAAATGGCAGGCATAGGACTCAGTTTCTCTCTGCCCCTCTCCTTTGGGTTAAGGTTTCAGGGAGCTGAATGCAGGGCTTCTTGATTGACTCAAAGGAGGCAGGCTCCCTCAGCCTGGACCTGGGCTGCACCACGCACAGTTGTACTCTCAGCGTCATCCATGTAGCTGGGATTTTGTAAGTCATTTTCCCCCTCCCTTGCTGTCTTGCTTGCTCTTGTACACCCCAGGCTACATGTTCTGTTCCTCTCCTGTAGAGGGAAGAATTAAATTGCTGTTGGTGCTGAGCGATGTCTTACCTTGAAACTGCCTTGTACAATGGGAGAGCTCTGATAGGTCCCATCAAATCTGTTCTCTCTTCTCCTTGTGGGGCCAAAGTGGAGTTATTTGCTCCATTGTATTCTCCAGGCATTTGTCCCATCTACTTCTGAAATATCTCAAATGAAGCGACTTCCCTAAGGTGATTGTTTCACAGCCCAGGAAGCCAGAGGCATCTGTAGTTCAACTGGAGCACTGTGTAACTGAATTGCCTTCTCTTTATGCCCACAGACAGCTCCTGCCAAGAGTTGCAGGCTGCTCCTTGCCCTTCTTTCCCTTTTGTTGCCATGCACCAAAACCAAACAGGTTTCCAGTCTGTCGATGCAACATATTCCCTCCAGGGGCTTTGTTGCTTTTCTCTCATCTCTATTTCCTTTACTTGGGCTCAGGGGAAGGACTAATTGTGGCTGCTCAGTTTTTGGTGAAGAGGCCTATTTACTTTGATGCAAAGCACCCTGCCTGTCTCCTAGCTGGGGGCTTTTTTTTTTCCTGTCTGGGGGAAGCAGTGTCCCAGCATGCATACTTTGCCCTGTGCTCTCCAGCTGCTTCAGGCTGAGACGCAATTACTTTGTTTTACAGAATCACAATCAGTGCAGAGGCAGATCTGCTGGCCTGCTCCACTTCCTGTGCGCTGATCTGGCGATGTACTAAGTGAAGAGAAGCCACCCTAAGTCCTTCCCCTCCACCAGCTCTTGGCAAACCTTGCTGTAAGGGGCCATTTAATGGTAGGGTGAAAGAGCAGTCTGCACTTGCTGGGCCTAGCTGCTGTCTTGCCTTCTGGGGTCCATAGCTGCTTAACACAAGTAGAAGCAGCTTCCAAGCTGCTGCATCCTGTACTAGGCAGAATATTGTGTCTGGTTCTTGGCTCGGCTCCTTTTTCTTCCTCTTCTCATAGCCTCCCCTGGGGTACTTTGGGAGAGGAGCCAGCCTTGCAGTAGCCATTCCCTGAGGCTTCTCAGAGCTTATCTCCTTGGAGCTCCCACAGGGACACAGACACCATCCTGGCTGCATCTGCACACTCCTTTCCTACAGCACAGTTGCAGCAAGGGTGGAGCAACAGCTACTCAGAGCAGAGTTGGAGAAAGGGTGGGAGGAAGTGGAAAGATGAACTTGTAAACACCCTGGTGGGGGGGTGCTGCCCAAGCACTTCAGTGTAGAAATCCCAGAGGATGTCTTTGAAAGCACTTTGAGTTTTTGAGTTCATAAAACCAGCTTAGCAGGTTTAGTCAAAGGTGGCCCACCCCAGGGAGAGAGCTGTATGTCCATAGCTGCAATCCAGGCCTTATTTTGCCTAAATAAGCCATGTGGAGAGAAAAATGTTATCTAGAATGAGCCATGTGGGGACACTGAGGGACTTACTGCAGGCCATAAACTGTGGCAAAAGAGGGTGCTAAGGCCTGGCTTCTAATTCACACCTCCTGCTCTCACAGAATGAGCTTCTGAATTGCTGGTTCCTCAAGCATGGAATAGAGGCAACAGGACTAACTTGGAGATGGGGAAAGACATTTCTTCTCTAAGGCATTGGGCTGATTGCAGGTTGAGCAGTGACCAAAAATTATTTTTGCTCTGACAGCACAGCCACAAATGTGCCGTGCCTCCAGCCTGCCACCTGGCCACTGACTAGCAGGGCCTCGCAGCAGTCCTTGCTGTGGGAGAAAGCAAGCTCACCCACAGAGGGATGGGCCCTCCAGTCCCTCCAGCTCCAGTCCCTCCAGCTCCAGTATCTCAGATCATGCTCCACAGACTCACTTGAAGCAGAGCAGATGTCAGAGACAGGGCAAGTCCAGCACCTCCCTTCACAGGCAGGGCAGGGTAGCACCCTGGAGACTGACATCTTAGAAGCTGACGAAATGGGCTGTTACATATGCCTTATGCCTTTTTTTTAAATGTGTCTCAGGCCAAATTGGCCATATCAGTTCTGAATTCTCTTAACTGAGCAGAGCTCAATCATTCAAGTCTGTGGTGCTACCACCAGCAAGTATCCTACCTCCTGGACTCTTCAACCTGGGGCTTCAGATACCCCCACCACATCCATGGCAAGCATCGTATATGCAAGCCCCAAGCCTGGAGGCCTTGGAGTTCAGATGCCCCCTTGTCTTGTTTGCCCTTAGAGAAAAGGCCGAAGGAGCAAGCTAGAGCAGTGTTTCCCAACCAGTGTGCCACAGCCCAAAATGCCATCCGGCTGGCCATGCACCCCCCCAACCTGCATCTGGTGTGTCACGGTGCTTTTTTATTTAGGTGAGTGTGATGTGAGGCAAGAAAGGTTGGGAAACGCTGAGCTAGAGGGAAAGCCCAAAAGCAGTCCCCCTCACCATAAATTATGTAGCAGAGATATTCCCATTGGGATGCTTAAGTAGATTCTTGCAGGGGTCAGCCTGCCTGCAGTGCAGGGGACAAGCCATTACCCTCAACTACACTGAGTCATTCAAGGCTGAAAAGAAGGGAATCTACCCTGCCAGGTAAGTAAAACCACCTGGGCTGAAACCATCATCCTTGTATCTCTCCTGCCTCTTCCAATCTCGTGTCTCAGGCCAAATTAGTAATGAATTCTATTGACTGAGCAGAGCTCAATCATTCAAGTCTGTGTGGTGCTACCACCGGCAGGTATCCCCCCCTCACAGAATCTTCAGCCTGTGGCTTCAGATACTCCAGCAGTGGGCAAAATTTGGCCCGGGGGCCAGATGCAGCCTGCCAGGCCATTCTGTCCGACCCGTGCGGCCCCTAAAAAATTTAGAAAATTAATGTTCATCTGCCCTGGGCTGCCTGTCATGCGGCCCTCGATGGCTTGCCAAAACTCAGTAAGCGGCCCTCTGCCCAAAATAATTGCCCACCCCTGAAATACTCCCAAATCCGTGGCAGGCATCCTACGTGCAGGCCCCACATCTGGAGGCCTTGGAGTTCAGATACCCCCAAGTCTTGCTTTCCATTAGCCAACCGGCCAGAGGAGCATGCTAGAAGGAAATCCCCAATCTCCATAAAAATAAAGCATATAGCTGAGATCCTCCCATTGGGAGACTATAGTAGACTCTCATAAGGAGGTCCTGCCCACAGTGCACTGGGCAAGTCTCCACCCTTAACTGCACAACACCAGTTAAGGTGATCTTGGCTTGGTGATAATGGTATCTCCCCTGCCAGAATAGAGCAAGCTGACCTGAGCCAAATATCTCCCCTGCCTTTTTGAACAAGTTGGTCTGTAAAGAATCCCTGCTATACCTTTAGCCTGACTTCAGACTAATGCAGTTAACTACCTCTATCATCCCTATTAAGGAGAGTCTTATATGTTGCTTTGGGATCAAAGCCTGGCACAGGTCATGACTTCACTTCCTTCCTGCTGTGTTGCACATTTGGCTCCTGTGTTCCTGTCCCAGGTCATACTCTGCAAGTCTTTGCAGAACTGTCAATGTTTTTTGCAGGTTTGTATTCTGTTTCCCTGAGCCAGTCTTGCAAGAGAAAGCATCAGACTATTTTGGTAAGAATGGTGTGTATGTTATGGATCCATAGGATGTGTTGTACCCCCCAGCTTTCAGACTGTCTGAGAGATCAAAGAACACCAAATTTCCCCAATACAGTGGGCTGTCAGGCTAGTTGGTTAAAGCAGTGGTTCTCAAACTTTTTTGTACCAGGACAAATTTGTAAGCATTGGCCAGTCTTGACCAGTGCCCCTAACTCTAAACCCGCTGCCCCCTAGGCCCCAGGCCCCCACCCCATGTGTGGAGCAGGGAGTGTGTGGGGCTTGGGGGGGCCCAAGCAGCCCCTTGCAGGGTGGAGCTCTGCCAGCCTGCAAGCGAAAAGCCATGGTTTCTTGTGCATTTCTCCTTTGAAGGAGAATCCATGTTTAAAGTTTGTTCTCCTACCCTGGAGATCTTCAGGAGACCGGACATGCACCTTGCTGGGGTTATTTGACCCCAGCAGTCTTTCCTGCCCAGAGCAGGGGAGCTGAACCCGATGATCTCATGAGGTCCCTTCCAACTCTAAACTTCTGTAAATCTGTAAACCTTTCATATATTCTTGTAACCCACTTTTGAGGAACACATGAGTTAAAGCACACTGTAGCCAGTGGTACACAAGACAGAGATGTGGCTAGCATTGCAACCAGTTGCTCAACTCCCTGGCCTGAATGACAGATACTCTGAGTTCAACTGAGGGCAGACTGACGTAAGTCTAGAATGGGACTTTTCACTTGTACTACTGGATCCTGAGCAGGACTTGTTCCCTGAACAGTTGTGCTTGAGGTGTGGTCAGTTTTGAGACATTCAAGGAGAGATAAGGGTTCCACTCTATAATAAATGTGCTTTGAGAGAGAAACACAATGCATTCACAAGCAATGGGTTAGTTACCTTGCTAAGCAGATGTTCAATCCCAGAGTGATGATCAGATAGCACTTAGGTCAGCAAGACAGCATATCGCCTTGGGAATCTTGCTTCACTCATGCCCATTCAAAGTGATGTTTGCTACATCTTTTTCTCCCCAAAAACAAGATTACAGGTTTTATTTTAACCTTAGTCATCACAAAGTTTTAAGCAGGCCTGGCAAGCTAGAGCAAAAAACTGATAAAACTCAACTTTTCTAATTTGATAGGGCCTTGATATGTTTCTACAACTTAATGATGAGCTCAGCCTTTCCTGATCTTTGTTGTGGAAGAAGGTAGAGAAGCAGAAAATGCGTTCAAATGCTGACTGTAGCTTTTCGGCCTCTAGCTTTTTGGGTTTGTAGCTCCAGCACTGCTGTTTTTCACCATGACTCTTCTAGTTACTTCAAAATAACCCAAATTCTTATAAGATTTGATTTCCTCAGGAGCCCTGTGAGTGACACTACAGCAAACAGGGGGCTACCCTTACAAAAGAAAGCTTTTATTAGGCAGCTGGAAGGTAGTGTTCGGGCACACTGGGACAGAACAGGAAAGTGAAACCCACTGAAGAGGCCATGTGGGCAGTGCAGTTGGTCTCTCTAGTTCGCAGTTTCCAGGGTTTCTTCCCTTTCTGCAGCTGGCTCTTTATCACTGCCTCCAGCACCCTCTGGTCTTTCAGAAAATCCATGCTCAGCTGATTCCATGTTTTCTTTGCCAGGTAGTTATGGAAAAAGTAACATCCAGTTGCTGGTCTTATATCATTTATTTATTTATTTATTTTTAAACATTGATAATCCTTAGTGGAGTCAGACCAACCAAGCCAGCCTCCTTTTATTACTGTGGGCCATGAGCATCATAGTATACAAAATCTTATGCTCTAGCTGTCTCTTATGTAATTAGTCTATAAGATGCAGCTCTGCCCTGCCTTTTGCCTGACTTCAGACTAATACAGCCAGCTGCCTCTCTCATATACTCCTTCACACCCAGGAGCAGTGATTCAAAACAAGGAAGTTTTGCCTAAAAACACCTGTTTCACTCCTACCCCACAATGTACTGCTGCATAAGCCTGTGTGGAGGTTGCTAAACCTGATGGGGTCAGGACTAGGAACAGATTAGCCTCTAAGCTTTCTTGCCCAATGCCTTGTTGCTGTTTGTGCCCACCCCCCCAGTGCAGGGAGCAGTATAGCAGGGAATGATGTGATGAGAAACCTGAGTGGCTGCAAGCTGCTCTCGCTGTGTAGAGCAGACAACAAAAGATTCTGGCACAAGGACTTTCGAAAGTGCCAGGCTGGTGTCCCAAGTGATGCCTTGGATTGACAGCAGAAGCCATACATCAAGCATATCCGAGGCGGGGGGGTCCGCTTCTCACAGCCACTCTAATAATAGCTCTTTAAATGGAACAGTAACTAATTGGGGCCTGAAGGTGGCTACAGGGGAGAGACCACAGCATCTTCCTCTCAAACCCGTGCTGTTTAGAGGCACAGAAAAGACTTAGCTGGCTGTCCAGGCACCCTCCCAGTCTGGCTGCTGGCTGTGTTTCTGGAGTGCTTGGACACTCAGCCTGTTTTGCTCACCTGCCCTGCAAGCCAAAGGACCTTCTTCCTGCTCCGCTACACAGACACATGTAAGAAACCACAGTTCCTGTTTGCAAGGCATCCCGTGCACTTGTGCAGGATGCCTGGTTTCAGAGAATTGCTGTTTGTGTGACAGGGCAGGGCCCCTCCTGCAGCTCCCATGCGGTGCCTCTCCATGCCCACATTCCCCTCCCTGGGTTTTTGAGCCTTCTCAAAACTGCTCTTCCCTTCCTCTGCCTCCTTGCTCTCCATACCATTGCTGCTCAGCAGGGAAGTAGCGGGGAGGGCACTTGCATTTCTCAGTAAAACAAGCCCTGGGTGGAAAGCACCAAAGCATGGCATGGCACGGCACTATGTTCACAGGAACTTAGACGCTGCTGCCAAAGCCTTGGAATCGTCACCTGAACCCAAAGCCTTATCTCCCTTGTTTGGCTGCTCCCCTTTACCATCTCTCTGCTGGGATGTGAAATGTGATCCAGGGCTCAGGTGACCTGCTTTCCGCACCAAAGACAGAAGGCAAGTGATGGTAGGACAGGCTCCCCAGGATCCTGTTTCTCCCTCACTTTCCATTTCCACTCACCTACTGGTGAGCCTGTGGTGGACACTGGGGGCCTGGGTTTGCACCCTTCATTACCTATTTTGGAGGTTTCTGGAGGCAGCACCAAGCCTTTTTCTTTAGTAGCCCGAAGACCCCCAGAAGCTGCCTACTTGTGTGGTTTCACCCAACCTATACTCTGCTCCCCTGGTTTCCTGTGCAGTTTACCTGAGTTGAAGTTGCAGGCTCTCTCCATCCCATTTTCCTCCAACTGTAGAATTCCCTCAGGCACGTTTGCTTCATATTTCCCCAGCTTGCTCTGATCGGGCCCCCTAGGGAGCACAGCGACAGGAAGAAAGTCATGCCCCTTCATTTGCATTCCTCACACTAAGCAGGTTCATTACATGGGACCGGAGCCAGGAAACCTTGCCCAGTGTGTGCTGCTGAGGTGCAAACAATGGTGCTTCCCAACCCTGTTGTTAGTGCAAGCTGTGTCCTGGCTTTGAGCGCAGGGTGTTACAAAGGCCAGTCTGCGTGCATTAGCCCTGGAAGATGGAGGCCGAGATAGCAAGCCTTGAACAAAAGTGGCCAAAAGCCACACCTGGCCAAGCCCAGGTAGGATGCTGCTCAAACCTTGTTGCCCAGAAGTATTTCTCCATCTTGGTGACTCAGGGTCTCTGTCTTGTGCTCAACACATTTATTCCCGTGCCCTGGCCCCTGGGAAACCTTCAGGCAAAAAGTCACTTGTTCTGGATCACAGGGCGTCAGTTCAGACAGGCTGTTCCATGGGCCCCGCTATTTGATGACACGAAATCTCAGAGAGATTTGGCTAGACCCAATACCCCAAAATGGCCACTCTTTTTTTTTTTTTTTCACAGCCTGGAGGTGGAAAGTGCTTCACTTCCCTGAACACCAAGCCAACAGTGGGAAGCTATGTTTGTGGCTAGCCCACTACCCTAAACTTTGCATTGCATTCCCAGTCACTGCACTCCTACAGGCATCTTTCTATAAGTTGTACTTATGCCTTGTTAATACATTGCAATGGTGCAAAATGCAGCCTGCTAATTCCCAGTCTCACCTGGCCCAGCCCCAGCTCTTTGCCTACCTGGACCCTGCTTCAGAAGATGGTGCTGGTAACAGCAGCCCTGAAAGTGCCATTTAAAGTTCTCTCTTCCCCTTTCCAGGCCAACCACTCAACCTGCCTGAGATCAGGGTCTGTGCTTGTTTCATTGGTCCTGCCACAATCTCTCCTTGCCTGTCATTGTGTCCTTTTCCTATCCCTGGTTGTCCTGGGACATGCACTGAACTTGCAAAAGAGGGCTTGTGGGGGAAGGCAGTGGAGGAGGCTGAGCCAAGGTTGGATGAGCCCTGCCTTATCCTTTGTTTGCAACTTTTTTAGACCCAAGGCACCTCTTGTTAGACTGTAGGCTCCCCTCAGAAAATGCCAGCTCTTAGTTTTCATTCATTTTTTGATTACAAAGAAATACTACAGTAGTGATGCTCACAGTTTTGGCCTCACAGGCCATAAAAATGGCATGGAGCCAGCCTGCAGGCTGGATCACTAGCAGCCCTTGTACTAGACCAATTCTTCCATTGCAAAGAACTCAGGAAGACCCCAGCGGGGCAGAATGGTTTTAACGCTGTGGGCTCCTGTGTGAAATTTCTAGTTGTAGCTTGTGCATTGTGTCTGCCCACCTAACGGTGCTAACATTGTGTGGCACCCACGAAAGGGTCTCAAGGCATCCCCATTAGAACTGCCATTTAACGAGACAGATCATCGATCTGTCTTGCTCCGTCTCCCGTGTCACACGATAGTGTCTATGGGCTCCTTGGATGTGTTCAAGGGTCAGTGGGTGTTGCCCGGTATGCTCTGCTCCATACCCCCACTTGGCACTCTTGTTTTGAACCTCTGACCAGTACTCCCATCCCCGTTTTTTTATTATTTGTCCCAAGAAATCTGTTGTCTCCTTTTCCTGTAGCCTCCCTGCCTGAGGGAGGCCAGTGAGAAACTTGGTGGGCTGGACCCCCATAATTAAAGGGTGACAAATAGGCCTGAGTCACACGGCAGTGTCCATGGGCTCCTTGGATGCGTTTGAGGGCCAGTGGGTGCTGTCCACTGTGCTCTGCTCAGTGTCCCCCCCCCCCGACACACTAGTTGTTACCCTTTGACTGCCACTCCTGTCCCTGTTCTCATTATTTGTCCCAAGTAATCTATAACACATCATTATTGGCCCCCAGTACTAACCGGGGCTTAGCATTTCCTTGGTGGACCCTGGTCTGTGATTTTCCCTGACATGTTAAAAGTCCTGTGTCACATGGTAGTGTCCATGGGTTCCTTGGAGGCATTCCAGGGTCAGCAGGCACTGACCAGTGTCGCCCCCTTGATGCCATCGTTTTGAACCTTCAACCCTTGCTATCTGTTTTCTTCTATAGTTGTCTCCCATAATTACTTGATATGCATTTAGTGCCCACCCCCAACAGCCCATGTTCCCAACATGGATCAAACAGGCCTGTGTCACACAGCAATGTCCATGGGCTCCTTGGACCCATTCGAGGGCCAGTGGGCGCTGTCCGGCATGCTCTGCTCAGCGTCTCCCCTCGCAGCACTTGTTCTGCACCTTTGACCTTCTCTTTGGTTGTGCCCCCAACTCTGCTGGTGCGTCTCCAGCAGCCTCCCAACTCAGGGAGGCCTACAGCTCCTCCTTGATGGGAGCCCACGATCTGTCACCGTGCCACACGGGGGGCCAAGAGCAGGGGCTGGCAGGGAGAGGGCACCAGGTCTGATGGGGGTGGGGGGTGCTCCCTGCTGCTCCTCTCCCACTTGCAGCCTCTGTGGGGCACTGCGAGGCCCAGGCTGTGCCCCTCACGCCCGTGGGTGCCCCTGGCTGAGAAGCAGGGCTCTGGGGCATCTCCTGGGCTGGGGACACCTGGCGACTCCCCCTTTGCCCTGTGCCCCGGCCGGATGTCCCCAGCCCAGGAGATGCCCAGGAGATGCCCAGGGCCCTGCTACTCACTGGCACTGGCCAGGCACTGCCCTTTCCCCACCAGCCGGGGGAGGGCTTAGAGACATCAGGGGTGGAAGGGACCTCGGACGCTGCCCGAGTCAGCTGGGGCCAGAGGCTCCAAGCAAGAGACGCGTCCAAACGCTTCTGGAAAGCGTCCAGAGGCGGCGCGTGCGGAGCAGGGGCGTCCTCGTGTCTCCCGCGGGGGGCCGCGTGCGTTCACACGGGGCGCGGGAATCCTGATCGCGCCCGCGCAGCGCCCGGCCCCGCCCCGC
>NW_017729034.1:31695965-31696195 GCF_001723915.1 Gavialis gangeticus
CCTGCTGTCGCTGCGCGGCTGCCGCCTGGCCGACCGCGACTTCGCCCGCGTCTGCCGCGGCCTGGCCGAGACCCGCGCCCTGGCGCAGCTCAACCTCAACCTGGGCGTCGTGAGCAGCGCCCCCCGCGTCCGGCAGCTGGCCGACGGCCTGCGCGGAAACCGCTCCCTGCAGTCCCTCTTGTGAGTGCCCCTTCCCATGCCAGCCCTGCCTCGCAGCTGTCTCCGGGACT
>NW_017729034.1:31696349-31705551 GCF_001723915.1 Gavialis gangeticus
GCCCTGCCTCGCAGCTGTCTCCGGGACTCCCCGTCCCTTCCCCTCCCCCCACCTGTCTCCGCACCTGCATGACACCCTGTCCCTTCTCCGCCCCTGCATACTGGCGGTGCTTGCACCCCTGGCGCACCGCCTGCCTTCCTCTTCCCTCCGCCATCTCCTAGATGTCTTTGTACCTCTGGGACACCCCGTCCCTCTTTCTCCCTTGCAGCTCTGCACCTACAGGACACCCTGTCCCCCCCCCCCCCTATTTCCTGTCCCTTTGCTTCTGGGGTACCCCTTCCCTCCCCCCCCCCCCCATATTGGCTGTCTCTGTGCATCTGGGTTACCTCATCCCTTCCCCCTCAGCTGTCTCTGCATCTCTGGGACACCCCCTGCATTCCCCCTGCCTCCCAGGCATACAGTTGGGACACCCTGTCCCTTCCACCCCCCCTCAACTGTGTCTGGCCCCAGGGATACCCTATCCTTTCACCCTCTCCCAGGCTATCTCTGCACCCCTGGGATGCCCTGTCCCTTTGCCCCTTTGACTGTCTCTGCCCTTCTTGGTCTCTTTCCCCCTGCCCCATATCAGCTGTCTCTGCATCTCCACGACACCCCATCCCTCCCCCACCCCGGCTGTCTCTGCACCTCTGCCACCTCTCACCAGAGCCTCTTGGGTGTCCATCTGCTCCGTGCCCTCACTCCTGAGACTGGCATCTCTAGGCATGTTGGACCATTGCCACCGCCACCAGGCACTGGGCTTGGTGATGCTCCCCTTTTCAGACCGTCTGCATCCTCATCCATGTTGGCCAAAAAGGCCCCCGGTGGCCTAAGGAAGCTTCCTTTGTGACCCCAAGCCTTTCCCCACACAGCCTCCATGGGAGCCCCCTGACAGATGCTGGCTTAGCCCTCCTTAACCCAGCGCTCTCCATCCATCCCTCGCTGGTGGCTCTGGACTTGGGAGACTGCATGCTGGGCGACGAGGGCATCAACCTCATCTGTGGGCTCCTGCCCCCTGACGGGGCCAAGTCAGGTAAGAAGAAGGGGCTGCGGGGCATGCCGTGTCCAGTGTAACTCATGGGTAATGCAAGTCATGCTGCTCAGAGCCAGGCTGTTGTTCCTTCCCTCTCACACTCTCGGGGAGCAGGTTATAATGTTTCTCTCTCTAGTGAGTTTCCTCTGTCCCCCAGGCATAATCAGGGTGAAACAGCCCCTTGGTAGAGAAGCTGCTCCCACCGGGTGAGGGTCCTGTATTCCCCTGTGTCGTTCTGTGGAGCCTGGAGTTTGTCCAGTAGACCACAGATTGTGGCATGGTGGATGGGGAGGCCGGTTGGTTTTGCCTCATGATGGGATAGTTTGTTTGGGGAGACAGGGCTTGCAGTTAAGATTTGTCTTGCACTCATGCCATCTAGGCTGCGATCAGTGCATTGACAATGAATGCCAGTGCATCCACACTGCTTCCCCTGGCCCTTGCCCCAGAACTGGGAGGCACAGCATATGGTCTCTGTGAGAAATGATCAGTGAAGGATCTCGCATGGGGGTTTTACTGTCTCCTGGCCTGGCTGAATAAGCTCCAAGGCCCCAATCCTTGCGAGTGATGTCTGAGGCCAGTGGGCTTTTTAACCAGGATATGGCTCTCACTGAGTTGGCAGAGAGTGCCCTCTAGTGAACCGTGGTCTCTGCTGTCTCACCCTGGCACCTGGAATGGCTGCTGATCATCTGTATGCTTACGATATGCACGACTGCCACCACCACACCTTGCTCCACAACTTGTCCTCTTCTGAACACAGGCATCAGTGCTTACCTTCCCCTCTCCCCTCTCTCTCACCTGCAGCCCCCCCAACCCCGGGCCTCAGGACCTGCTTTCTCCGTTATCACTTATCCGTATTGTCCATTGCCTCCACTTAGTGAGACCTACTCCTGTTTTGATTCTGTCATATTTGCTGTTTGGGATAAGCAGGTGCCAGGTTGAAGGCAGCATGTGGTCAGGCAGCCATGTTTGTTGTGGGCAAGTTAAGGGACTGGGCTGCACATGGTGTTTAAGCAGATAAATGGATGTAGTTATTATGCAAATCACATCCCTTAGCCATTCAAAATGGAATGAATTGCATAATTTGAAACCCTGCCATTTCCCTGCTCTCTGATAGGCTGGTCTGGTTTCTCTCCAGGAGGTTTGGTTGAGCTGCCTGGCCCCTTAAGGTGTTATCTGGCTTCTCTCTTTTCTTCAGGCCTTAAGGAGTTAACACTGAGTGCAAACCCGGGTGTCACAGCCAAAGGCTGGGGTCGCCTGGCCATTGCAGTGGCTCACAGCTCCCAGTTGCGAGTGTTGAACCTGGACTACAACCCTTTGGGTGAGCTGGGGAGGGTAGGCATGTGGAAGAACTACTAGAGGATGGGGCTGGGGTGGGTTCGCTGCTGCTGAATGTGCCCATCTCACAGCTTCAGACCTAGCACTGGCAGGGCAGGGCAGTGAGGGGAGGAATCCACTCCCTATGGCCCTTTAGTCCTCTGTGCTGGGAGTAGTGGGTCCCACTTATGGTGATCTTGTGTGATGAGGACACATCCTTCTAAGAAATACACTGAGGCCCACTAACTATGTTTCACAGGGACTTGTCAGCTGCGGGAACCGTCCTGGGCTCTGTCCCTGCCCCTGGCCATGTGGGTTTTTTTGTGTTCTCCCCCAGCTCCAGTGTTGCCTGCCCCCGGCTCCCCCCATTCCCAGTCCCTTAAGGCCTCAGTCATTGGCCTGGCAAGGGAAGGTGCCCACACCCAGCTTTCCTTCCCCAGAGAATAGCAAGGAGAAGAGATTGGCAGTGGTTGCTATAGAAACTGAGTCTTCTTCAGCATAGGCTGCAGGGTAGGCAGCTGGCAAAGCAAAGTCCAGGCCAGGCAAGACCAAATTTGGGATAGCAGAACCTGGGCTGCAGCCTTAGATGCACCATGGAGCCCAAAAGTCCCTGACCTGGGAATTTTGTCTTGAATTCGGAGAAAAAAATCAGTTCCATATCATCCAATCTTCTGCTCACAGTGCCCCTGTGGCATCAGGCAGCATCCTGCCACATCTGTGGATAGGCAGAGCTAAGTAGCCCAGCGTTTCTCTATCCATGGGTTGCAACCCAAAAGTGGGTCGCAGGAATATATGAAAGGGTCATGAATAAACTTTTAAAAGGGATCAACAAATTTAAAAAATGGATTCTCCTTTAAAGGATGAAAATGTAGGAAACCGTGGCTTTTCTCTTGCAGGCTGACACAACTCCAGCCTGCAAGGGGTTGCTTGGGGTCCCCCGGCCCCACAGACCCACCCAGTGCTCCACACAATGGGGATCTGGAGGCCAGGAGGAGTGGGTCAGGAGTGAGGGGCACTGGGTCAGGACTGGCCATCGAGTTTACAGATGGGTCCTGGTACAAGAAAGGTTAAGAACCACTGAACTAGCCTACCAACATCACCACATAAAGGCAGCTCTGCTTACTGGAAATGGAAGTGGTGCAAACTCCTTCTGCAGAGCTGCCTTTGTATGACAGTGTTGGTAGGTTAGCTCTGCCTCTCCACAGATGTGGCAGGAAGCTGCCTGGTGCTGCATGGGCACTGTGAAAAGATTGGATGATATGGAACTGATTTTTTCCAAATTCAGGACAAGTCCCAGGGTAGGAATGTCTGGGAGACTCTGGCTCACAGTCTCAAACTTTAGAAGTGTTCTGGAAAATTCAGGACAATTAGTCACTTCAGGGGCTGCTTCTTGTGACCCAGGAAAGCAAGTCACGCAGGGTTTTTTTGCCCTATACTGCCCAGGATGCCAGGCCAGGCCTACTTTTTCTGGTCTGTCCTATCAAGCTGGGTGCTGTCTATTTTTGTGGTGAGACCCTCTGGCACAGGAGTTGATAAAGCCCCTTCTTCTAACAAAAGTCAGGGAAAATCCCATCACTGGTACAGGCACCAGCAATTTGCTATGGCCAGCCCTGCTGCATCTCTGGGGATTTTTCAGGAAAATGCTTTGGTATTCATCCTCTCTACTTCCAACCCTGCTGGAAAAGAAGCAAGCCCATGCTAAGGGCTGGGAACAAGGATTCCTGAGTTTTATGTCTAGCTCTGGGAAGAAACGGTTTAATGGTAAGAGCAGAACCCTAGGAGCCAGGAGTCCTGGGTTCTTGTTCTGACTGGTACATGCTTCCTTCTCATTTGTAAGCCAGCTACATTCCCATAGGGGAAACTCAAGCACAGAGGTAGGAGGCTCTCAGACCCTTGGTGAGGTGGCTGGAAGGCGCTATGGATGAGGCAAGTTTTCTTGCAAGGGAAACTATTCCACTGTGTTCCTTGTCTGTCTCTCTTGGATGTGCCCAGCCGTTCCCACAGTCAGCAGTCAGTCCCCACCTTTGTCTCTCTTTGCAACTAGCAGCCTTTCATTTCTTCCTCCCAGGGGTCCTTGGCACCTGGAGCTTGGCTGGCAGTGTTGGTAGGGGGGGTTCCCAGAAGGCATTCCCAGGGTATCTCTAGCCCAAGGGCATGTGTGATCTGAATTGCGTGAAGCCAGGCACTGCTGAGTTCCCTGACTTCCTTCTCTTCCAGGTGACCAGGTAGCAGGGATGTTGGCTGTCGCTGTGGCCTCCAGTCGTACCCTGGAGGTCCTGGACTTGGAAGGAACAGGGCTTACCAATCAGTCAGCACAGGTAAGGAGTGCCTGGTACTGATCTAGCATCACTGCCACCTCAGGAGCATGGGCCTCAGCCATCTGTAGAATCCCCAGCCCCTGCCTCAGCCTCCTCCCCCATCCCAGGGATCTCTGCACCCCCTGCCCATCCCCTTCTTATAGCAGCCTCTTCCGCTATGTGTGCTGATGTCCGCCTGTTCCTTCTGTTGACCCAAGGCTCTCAGACACTGGAGGTCCTGGGCTGGCCTCAGCCCAAGGTTCTTGTTCCTGATTCCCCTGCTCTGGCCTCAAGCAAATTGGAATAAGCAAGTCATTCTGGTTTCTCTGGTTCTCAGAAAAAAGTGAGGGGAGGAGGGGAAGATGCAGGAACTAGCTTTATAACTAGGGCAGCGGTTCAGTGTTTAGGTGTGTGTGTGTGTAGGGGTGGGAGTAGAGCTTGAGGTTAGGGTTTTGTAGCTTATGGCCTGGGTGAAATCCCCTGCAGTCTCTTCCCTGAGAACCTTGGCTCATGGCAGTGAAATTTGCCATTCTGGATCTCCTCTGACTTTGTTTACATGGGTCATGCCTGGAGGCGGCAGGGGAGCTAGCAGGTGTGCAGGAGTAACTCTTTCTTTGGGTATAGCCCTTGTGCAGAGAGCTCAGAGCCAGTGAAGGGTGGAACTAAAATGTGCTGGCAGGGGTATGTAGATGGTAGCTCTAACTTCCTCCCTCACCAGTCTGTCTGTGCTGCTTGTCCACCTGCTTCTGATTTTTGTTCTGGTCAGACCCTGCTGGACATGGTGGAGAATTACCCAACAGCCCTGCGCACACTCATTCTGGCAGAGAACAACATCAGCCCCGAACTGCAGCAACAGATCTCTGACCTGCTCTCCGAGGGTGAGGAAGAGGAGGAGAATGAAGCTCGGGAAGTTACAGCCAGAGAAAAGAACCCCTGGATTTGCCAGAACAGTAAGATTTCTGGGGGCCTGGGGAGGTTGGAGGGGAGGCTGGACAGGATGGGGCAAGACAGGAGGGAATCAGGTCTCTATGATGTTCTCTGGGCAAATGAACATCTTGCTGTGGGGCTGGTACAGGGAAGGAGGCCCAGCTCTCTGTGGGCTGGAATTCAAACAACCTCAAGGTGGGATCTGCAAGTTAAGCAGCCATGATAAGCCATTGCTCAGCTTGGGATCCTCTAAGAACAACCCAGATGCTTCCAGATGTGGAGGTGAGCCATAGTTGGCTCTTCCTTGCACCAGTGTACCAGGACAATGCTATTGGTGTGGAGACGGGGCAACATGGGCATGAACCTCTTTCAGTAAAGACTTTAAACTGGCACAGGCATTAAAGATCTTGTGGGCTTTTCATAAGTACTGGGGTGTTCCCTCTGGTGTCGTGGCCAGTGTTGAAGTTCACCATTCCATTCTGCTTCACTCAGTTCACCTACAGGTTACATGTGTCTTCATTGCTTCCTGACTTAAGCCTCATGATGATTCACAGGTGCCATGTTGTGTTGGTGGAGTGCTTGTAGGTGAAGCACAGGGATGTCACTGAGCTGCCTGTGAGCATTATATTGATGTTTGATAGGACTCCACCAGGGCTAACAGGGAGAAAGGCCAACAGAGGATCGATCTTAATCCTGCTGGTTTTTGGTTTAAACCAGTCTCCCAAACTGTCCGGTCCAATAGGAACAAGTCCAGCTGTTGACAATGCACCAAACAAGTCTAGGCTGCGATGACAAAGCAGCACAAAGACTTGAGAGCGGCACCTAGATCTGGCCAAATTTTTATCAACGACTTCCTTCCCTTCCATTCCTCCCCAGTTCTAATGTGTAAACAGCACACAAGTTAACTGGTTACAGCATGTCAAAAAATCTGCACCCTGTTGCATCCCAGCCACCAGTGATGCAACCTCCTGCTGATACCTGAGTCCTGCTCAAACCAGCTAATTTGTAGACCCCACCCTCCAAATTCCACTGCCCAAAGCTGGACCCCAGTGCTTCCTAGTTCAGCTGCTCTGCAAAAATCTGTCTCCACCACCTGAGGAGAACAGTATTTTCTGGCTGGGGGACAGCCAGATCTTCCAGTAACTCATCCCTAAAGGGGCTCTGTCACTTGGATGAGTCTGAGGAGCAGTCTTGGTGCCAGTGACAGGCTGTTGCTTGGTGTGGTCACATACTGGCCAGTGCTACCAAGAGCAGCCAGGAAGGGGTGATGCAACAGCCTATTAGCAGCTTTCTGACATCACCTCCCTCTTTAAAACTCAACAAGGAGTATAGTTATCCACCCTCCAGCACAAAAATAGAGAGCTTCTAGGGATCAGCTTAGACAGAGAGGTACATAATTGCAATTAAATGGCCACTTGTAGCCTGACAGCACTGTTATTGTCAGGCCTGTATCTCCTCTGCACCCCTGCAACTCCAGCCCCAGCACAGTAGGGTGGAATCTAGCAGGAAAGGCTTCAACCCACACAGCCTCAGTGTGGGCAGAGGCTGAAAGCAGTGGGCTTGCCCAGGTATCCCTGCAGGTTTAATTTCATAAACAGAACACATCTCACTTGTGACAGTGAGTACTAGGGGAAGAACCCAGCTTGGTGTCAGATCCTTGGAAGAGGTTTTGGGCTGGCTATTCCCTCATAACTTGAACCCACTGAATTGTTCAGAGACAGTAATTCTGGATCTCCACTGTGATGCTGGTACAGGCATGTTAAGTGCTCTACTCTGTTGTGTTAGACAGATAGCAGGGGCCTAGTCAGCTCCCCACCTCAAAATCCTCTCATCAGTTTCTGGCTCCTTCCATATCAGATTCAGGCATCATTTTTCCTTCCTCAACTCTGCACCTGGCAAGAGGACCCAAACTCTTCTTCAGCCCAAACATCTCACAGTCTTACTTCCATCTGCTCTGCAGATTCCAGCTCCCAGATGGTCTTGATGACATCAGGTCTTGGCGACAGTCTATTAGCAGAGACGGAGATGTGACCTGTGCTGAGCAAAGCAGCCTCCCTATACGTGTGTGGGTTGTGTGCAATGCGTGTGTGTGTGTGTGTGTGTGTGTGTGTGTGTGCGCGCGCTTGTGTGCGCCACATGCGCCCTGCATGCACAAGCCCACATGCATCCACCAGGCCTGTCTGCCCCAGCTGCACATCCGCACAATCCTCAGCCCAGCAACGCCACCTTTGGACTCGAAAATTTTGGGTCCTGGTGTAAGTGAACCTCGCCACGAGTCTCTTGTCACGTGCCCCATCAGCTGCTTGTGATTGTCCACTTGCTGCATGTTTCGATCTTGTTTCCCCTCCTGACTGTACATTCCTGGCCCACATGCTAGAGGTTGTATTTATTCAGATGTGTATATCAGATGGTCTTTCTATTGCTTGTACTAGTGTCTTGATGAGAGTTTTATAAAAGTCACAGACATGGCACAGCTTTCTGCTGCAAGGGAGTCTGTCATTCCTACTCCAACTCAGAGGGAAGAGCTCTGAACAGACTGAAAGAAGGAAGGGTGAGACCCTGAAATGTAGCCAGGTTTTCCAAAGCATAACAGTACCATGGGGCTCCTGGGCTACCTGCAGCCACATGACCAGCCCTCCACTGACTATCTCCAGCTGATGAAAACTGCAGGCCAGAGTGGTGGCAAAGGGTCCAGGATGCATCTGTGGAAGGACAGGAGGCCCCAAGCCTCCAGCATTTCGTGTCTGGAATGTACTTTTATTTAGAGAAAAAGGTAAGACAGGAGCAAATGTCAGGCCTGGGCTGCTGCTGTGCTCCCATATGTTCACAAAGCCAGCTGAGGGGGTATGTCAGAGCAGATACCCCATGGCCATCTACAGTTCCATCTCCATTCCTGTAGCCCAGAACCAAAGTTCATGGTTCTTTCCTTGATGTAAAGAACATCACAGCCAGTGCACTTATGGATTAGGTACTAGTGTATGCTCAAGGGCCTTCGTGCATCAAAGGCCTCTCTGCTGCTGTATGAGCAGAGCCTGCCCCCCTCCCCACTCCTACTGCCTACAGCACATCTCCAACGGGGAACAAGCTGTGTGCCAGAACCCTGGAAAGTGCCATCTTCCTGGTAGGAATCCAAGTACCAAAACCTTAGCTTGATGGAACTGGACTTAACCCTTTCAAGCTGGAGTCCTGCCTCTAGCCCATGGAGGGAGGAGGCCTGACCTTTGTGAGACAGCTGTAGAGTTGGCCATAGAGATGGGGAGGGCTGCAGGCAGTTAAGGACATCTCAGTAAGGGGCACGCTGCCCTTGCCTTAGGGCTGCTGCTGAGTGTGAGAAGAGGATTCAGTAGGGGATTCTCTGGTCCAGCTCTACCAGTTCCCCTGTGTGGGGCTGAAGGACATTTTGCTGTTGAAGCTGCCATGCATCAGCTGAAACTGCCAAGGGGCAGGACCTCTGTGACAGCTGGTTTATGCCATTGTAGGAGTCCATTCTGCCTGCCTTAGACTTTACTTGGGAGCCTCATAGTTTCATAGTTGGTAGGGTCAGAAGGGACCTAAGCAGATCATCAAGTGCAACCCCCTGCCACGGGCAGCAAAGGATGCTGGGGTCAAACGACCCCTGCTAGGTGGTTGTTTAGCCTCCTTTTGAAGGCCTCCA
>NW_017729034.1:31710551-31715824 GCF_001723915.1 Gavialis gangeticus
TCTGCCAGCTTGTGACCGTTATTCCTGGTCACTCGTGGCAGTGCTCAGGGGAAACAGGGACTTCCCCAGTGCCTGCTTATCCCCACTGACTAGTTTGTAACAGGCCACTAGATCCCCCCTCAGCCTTCTCTTGTGGAAGCTGAACAGGTTCAGGTCCCGTAGCCTCTTCTCATAGGGCCTGCCCTGCTGCCCCCTGATCATGCGAGTGGCCCTCCTCTGGACCCTCTCCACATCCCTCCTGAAGTGCGGCGCCCAGAACTGGACACAGTACTCCAGCTGCGGCCTGACCAGTGCCGCATAGTGGGGGAGGATCACCTCCTTGGACCTGTTTGTGATGCATCT
Organism: Gavialis gangeticus; assembly: GCF_001723915.1. Lineage (NCBI taxonomy): Eukaryota > Metazoa > Chordata > Crocodylia > Gavialidae > Gavialis > Gavialis gangeticus. The sequence goes on from NW_017729034.1 coordinate 31,710,894, forward strand.
GTGGATGCATGACAAGGTGTGGTTAGCCTTCCTGACCGCATCCCCACACTGCCGACCCATGTTCATCTGGGAATCAATAATGACTCCAAGATCCTTTTCTGCCTCTGCACTGACGAGAAGGGAGTTCCCCAGCCTGTAGGTATGCTGCTGGTTCTTCCTCCCAGGTGCAGCACCTTGCACTTGTCCATACTGAAACCCATCCTAGTCTCATCCACCCACCTCTGTAACCTGTCCAGATCTAGTTGTAGCCTGTCCCTCTCTCTTGGCGTGCTCACTTCTCCCCACATCTTAGTGTCATCTGTGAACTTGAACAAGGTGCTTTTCACTCCCTCGTCCCAAGTCGCCGATGAAGATGTTGAATAGTGCAGGCCCGAGGAACGAGCCCTGCAGGACCCCAGTGCCCACATCCCTCCAGGTTGAAAATGACCTCTGCACCACCACTCTGGGTGCGGCCCTCCAGCCAGTTTGCAACACCACTGTCGCCTAATTTTTTAATGAGGATGGGGTGAGAAAGTGTCGAAGGCCTTCCTAAGGTCCAGAAAGACTATGTCCACCGCAAAACCTGCATCCAAGGCTTTTGTGACCAGGTTGTAGAAGGCCACCAGGTTGGCCTTACAGGACCTGCCTCTAATAAACCCGTGTTGGTTGCCCCTAAGCATAATCTCCCCTGCTGGCCCCTTGAAGATGTGCTCCTGGATAATTTTCTCAAAGAACTTCCCCAGGACTGAGGTAAGACTAATGGGCCTATAGTTTCCTGGATCCTATTTCCTCCCTTTTTTGAAAATGGGGACTGCATTGGCCCTTTTCCAAGCACCTCACCAGAGCACCACGAGTGCTTGTAAAGCTGTGCCAGGGGTCCTGCAATGACCTCTGCCAGTTCCCTAAGCGCTCTCGGGTGGAGATTGTCAGGACCTGCTAATTTGAACACATCTAGTCCCTCCAGAAGTTCCCTGACTAGGTCCTCACTGACCCTGGGCCTGGCTGCACCTCCCCTGGGTCCGTCCGGAATCCCAGGTCAGGGGATGACCTGGTCCCTGCTCAGAAAATGGAAGCAAAGAATCTGTTAAAGGGATTAGCTTTGTCATCTGGTGCTACCACCAGATTACCAAGCATGTCCTGCTCATCTGCCCCTGATTGGGAGGATTCCTAGATGCTCTTAGCCAAGTGCTTTAGGGGGGGCAGAAGGAGTTTTTCAGAAATACATCTTATTCCATAATGCCTCCTGCCCAGCTAGAATAACCTGAACCCAGGACTGCAAGGTGGTTCCTCCCCTGCCAGATTCAGCAGCTAGTCAGGAAAGGGGAGGCTGGTGCTCCAGGTTGTGCTTCAAAACATGAGATGAAAAATGAGCTTGTGTGGGAGAGGGTGGGTAAAGAAAGTGAGGAAGTAAAGCACAAAAAGTAGGGGAGGAGTAGGAGAGCCACGTGGGGGCAGTAGTGCTCCACAGATCTTACTAGGGATCAGTTAGCTGCCAGCTAGGCTTCCAGCCACCGAGGTCCAGCTTCATGTCCACTCAGCTGAGGACACAAGCAGTAAGGTAAGATGTTTGAACTAAGCACTGGTCCCTGCCCCATGACATTATCAGAGTCTGAGCTTTTATGATGGATCTTGATCACCCTAAAAGGGATCACAGGATGTGGCTGGCTGCAATGGCAGAGCACCAGATTGATGCACAAGGCCATAAGTAGTTCTACCTCCCATAGGTGAGTCCATGCCTGGATGGGCTCCACAGAGGACCAGCTTTGCTAGGAACAGTACTACAGCAATGTCAGGTCAGTAGGAGTCTCCCAGCTCTACTGCCTCCACTGCCCTGATGAAGAAAAGTGCATATCTAACAGGCTGTAGGGCAGCAATTCTCAACCTGATGAGACAACCCCCTGAGGTGCTGTGATCCTTTTAAGGGTGCTGCACTATTAGCACTGCTGTGCAAACACCTACATGTGATTCACAAGATAAACCCAGAGACTTCAAACAGGAATCCAGAGAGTCAAAACCATTCTGCCACATTATGAGCTTTGAGTTCTTTGCAATAGGAGCATTGCTCTGCTATTTTTCTGTAGCCAAAGAAGACAAATGAAAGCTCAGAGCTGGCAGTCTAGACATTTTCTGAGGGAGTGCCTTGAGTCCCACAAGGTTAAGAAGCACTGATCTAGGCCCTGTGGTGTCCTGGAGTATGGCAAGAGGAAAGGGAGAGTGAGAAAGAAGTGCTCTCCATTTACTTGACAGATACCAGAGCCACCCAGCTCTTCCAGGCTGTCACCACTGGTTTGTTTTGCCATGCAGGGGGACTCTCACCGAATACAGCAGCAAAATGGAGGAGTCCCCAGCTAGGAACTAAGGGTCTGCTGCCCATAGCAGAGAGAAGACACATGAAGAGGGAGAGCCCAAGTAGTATGAAACAACAGCTCCCTGGGCTACTCCCCAGCCCTGTGCAGATCAGATGTAGTTAAGAGCTGGATGCCTCACGGCTTTAGAAAATCCACTTGCACCTCTGTCTGCATCCTCAGGAGCCCAAATACCTTTATCTGTTCCTCCTCCAGCTTTTCTTCAGTCCCGTCTGCAAAATTGTGACTGCGCCAGCATAACCTACAGAGGTTCTGTGAAGATAAACTTGTTATAGCATGAGGCATTAAGATACTGCAATGATAAAGATCAGAAAAATGCCTGGGTTAGCTACAAGGGGCCCTCATCATGGGCCAAGGGGGAACAAAAGCAACCAAGCCTAAAGAGGGAGCTGTGCAAATACCAGGCACTCTCTCACATTCCCAGTGGGACACATAGGGCAGCTTTCTAAGATGAGGGGAAAAGGCATTCCCACCAGTGGGGGCAGGCAGCTGGACAAGGGGCTTTGATGGGCTCCTAAGAAGCATGCAGGAGGGCCAGGCAAAGAGCGAGCTGGCAGCTGCTCACACAGTTGCTAGCTGCTCTTGGCTCCTACCTACTGAGGCCAGGGCCGTGACGTGTTCATTTCTATCCAGAGCGCCAGCTGTCATGTGATGAGATCAGAATGTGGCTATTGATTGTAGATCACTGTGCAGCCCTCTCCGCATGCAGGGGGAGGGAAGCAGCAGCTGAGCGTCAGTCTCTGCAGTTGCCCAGGATGTTTCCCCCAGTGCCCAGGCAGAAGCAGTGAATAGGGACAGCCCCACTGCAACAGGGACAGGCTTTGCACAGCGGAGAATGATGCAGTGTACAGCCAGTCCACTCTGCAGCACAATGAGCCAAGATGACCAATGGGGCATGTGACTGGTAAATCCAGGGAGTGGTGGGACTCTCCTGATTTCCATCCTTTCCGCAAAAGCACGAACCTGCAAACTGGGGCTCTGAGGTCCTTGCCCCAGCTCTGCCACTGCCTAACTACATGCCAGACCCCTTCTCTGCACCCTGCCTCAGTTTCCCCATCCGTATGAGAGGAATGCAAGTAGTCCCTCAAGCCTGAGCACACTGGAATCAGAATCATGCTTCCCTCCTAGCAGGGCCCAGCTGCTTCTGCTTCACCTCTTCCCCAGCACTGTGGAGTAGGGAGGAGGGATAGGGCTCTTGCTGGGCAGAACCAAGGGTATCTTGGTCCAGAGCATGCACCCTGGTGCTTCATCCTGTGCCTGCCCAGCAGGATGCACATGCTGAACCAAGTGCCCCTTGCACCTTGTTGGAACTAGGCAGGGGGGAGATTATGTTTCAAGGCTGGGATTAGGCAGGAGGATTAAACTGCAGCAGCTGCTGCTGCTCCAGGGAGCACAGAATAAAATCATTAATTATAGGGACAAAGGGCCCCAGAACTGCAACTCAAGAGGGAAAACCCCACATACAGGCTGGAGACTTCCCCCCATCAGGATGCACACTCTGTGCCAAGTCACCCTTGGCCCTGCCCAGCAGGGTTCCAGCAAGGGACCCAGCCCCTCCCCCTGCTCCATGGTGCTGGGGAAAGAAATAGCAGAGAGCAGCCTAGAAGGCAGAGTTGCCTGGTTGCTTTACCCCTTGAAGAGCAGGAAGGGGGTAAGCACCCCTGCACAACAACAGAACAGAGGACACTCTGCAAGCCAGTAAGCAAGACATTCCCCAGCTCTTGGCTTGCCGTCAGCATGGAGAGTGCCCAGCACACCACAGCCAAGGCCTACTTTTAAAATAGTTTATTTCTGGTCTTAAAATATACATCAGTTTGAAAATCTCAGAAAAAAAGAGAGCGAGAACATGTTAGTTGCAGATTAACAGTCTGGAGTTGGGGGCTGAAGAGCGGGAGCTATTCTAGGCCCCCAGAGTCAATACTGCCCAAGATGAGTCGGAGTGCCAAGGGCAACGCATGCTGTCCCACGTGAGGGGCCTGGGAGCAGGCTGCTCTTCCACTCCTGGCTCCGTGCTCTGCTCTTGCCCAGTCGCATTCAAGAGATGGCACTGCAGGATGAGCAGGGAGCAGCTGGAGGTCAGAGGCACTCCCTTTGCCCCTCTTCACCCCCTCCCCACTTTGCTGCCAGTCTCCTGTGATCAAAGGCAGAAGGGAGATGAGCTTTGCCCGACACTGGCCTTCTCTACCTGCTCCAGCAACTAGGTGGCTTTAAGCACAGCTCTTGCAGGGGAGCCACACACCCCCAGGTGAAGCAGTGAGTGGAAGCTGCTCTCACTATGACAGCTGTCACTGGGTCCACCTACACTAGCTGGCTCAAGTGACAAGCACCAGACAGCCAAGGCCAGGTCTGTGCCAACAGCACCACTGTTGCTCCCAGCATGAACCTGCAGCTCAGCAGGGAGCCACCAAGCAGCCTAGGAAACTTGGGAGTTAGCAAGCTGCTTTCACATGGGAGCAAGTCTGGGCCCAGGAGCCTGATAATCAGGAGAGCCCTCGGGACCAGGAGGCGGCAGCAATGGACCTTGCAGCTTTCACTCGAGGCATGGAGAACATGGGAGAAAAAGAATGCAGCGGGGGGGGGGGGGGG
>NW_017729034.1:31715864-31739240 GCF_001723915.1 Gavialis gangeticus
GGGGGGGGGGGGGGGGGGGTCAAGCAACACAGGGCAGCCCCATCTCCAGGGCACTGAGGATTAGCACGTTACAGGCTGAGCAGAGGCTCCCACCATCAACACTGATCTGTTAGCAAGTCCCACTGAGTCCCACATGGACACTAGCAAGCAGTACTTCCCCACTGAGCTCAGTGGCAAGGAAGAAGCCAAGTACACAGACAGCAGCTACAACCACTGCCCAAAGACAACCCACACAGAAAGCAGCCCCTGGCGGGGCCAGATACCCACAAGAGAAGGCAGCAATTCCCTTTCACAGGCCCTGGAGCCTCCAGGCGAGAGCCAGAATGTAGCTTAAGCCCCGTCTGCCACAACCTGCAAACAGAAGGACTCAGGGAGAGGTACTGCCTACAGGTCAGGAGCAGGATCCCTGGACAATTGCGACCTGCATCTCTTTGCACTGGGGTGCAAGTGAAAGCTTCTTCCCTGCACAGAGGGCCTGCACTCTCCCCATGCAGCCTAAGAGCAAAGTGCCCACGCAGAGGAAGGCAGGACGCCACCGCAGCACCTGGTTCAGAATACGAAGGAGCGGGGCTGTCTGCCCAGGGCTCCCATGGGGTAATACCTGTCACTGGAGCTTCAAGTATATTGGGGAGGGGGGGGCAGGTGTGGAAGTAACTGACACCATGGTTCCAGCCCCCAAATAAAGACACCAACACTACAGACCTGTATCCGGTCCCCCCCACCCCCAACTGCCCTTGAGACATGGAGCACACAACACTGAGAAGGGAAACCAGATCAACACGCAACACAGAAAAAAAAAAAAAAAATCAAAACAGAACAATCCACCCCCCAACACGTGTGCGCACACACAAGCAAGGCCCTGGATAGGCACCGGGGCCAGCCCGGAGCCCAGCCAGGAGGGGCACCCAGACAAAGGGTCCTCCACAACAGGCCATGACTGGGCCAGAAAGTACCACCTAGCAGTGATGAGCACTGCTCCTCAGACCTTGCCCTCTCTCCCGGATAACCCTGGGCCTTACTGCCCAGAGCAGTGCCACAGACCCAGTGCTCTCCTTCACTGATTCTTGTTTCCTGCTCCAGGGGAGCATGGAGCCATCTGATTCTTGGATCCATGTAGATCCTCTGCAGGAGGAAGCTCAGGAAGTGGGGGAGAGGCTGTGGGCCCCTCTGGCAGGACTTGCTCACCACACCCCCATGCCAACAGCAGATGGGCTACTGACAACCTTGCTCATTTATGGAGGTGGGGGTGGGGGCAGGAAACACCACACATTTTAAAACCAAAGGTCTGGAGGAAGAAAATGGGATCCCCCCAAGAGCAGAGTATTAGCACTATCCAAATGAGAGCGTAGGCCAGTGCGCCTGTACAGAGATGGGGACACACCCACCCCTCACAACATGCCTGGCTGGGTAACTGCAGGGCCCCAACTCAGGGAACCAGCCCAGGGCAGAGGGGATGAGGGCTCTCCCAGGGTGCTGCCTCCGCAAGAGCCATGTGTGGGGGGCTCCACGAGCCCGGTGCTGGGGCTCAGCTTAAGATGCTCAAGAGGGAGGAGGAGCACCACCCCACCCACTCCACACCCCAACCACTGGCACCACCCCACCCTCTCCACGCAGAGTGGAAGAAGCAAAGCGAGGCAGCAAAAACAGAATACGTACAAGCCAGTGCTCCCAGACAGACCCAGGGGGCTGGGCAGCAGGGAACACCCACCCACTGGGAGAGTCCTAATGCCCCGCTCACGGCCTTGCAGGGGCAAGATGAAAACGAGCAAAACTCTTGCCTTACTGGCACAAGTTGAAAGGTTGGAGTAAAGCTGCAATGGGCACCAGAATGAAGATGAACATGAGTGCTGATGCCAAGGCAAGGAGGGACACTGGCACAGGGATGAATGAGCATGGGGGGGGGGGAACACCAGGGTGAAGTGCCCAGATGAAGTATGAGGAACAGACACAGAGCTCAGTGTGCTAGTACACGCACACCCAAGCATGTATTCCGGTGCTGTCGGTGAGGGCCAGGGGCAGATCCCAGCTCCTCTGAGTACCAAAAGCAAAATAAATAGAAAACATTAGGTGCTGAGCCTGGGGTCAACCCCTCCACCCCCACCCTTAGGTGAGGTGTGCTGGACACCTCCATTCCTATGGAGGCAGCTACAACACTGCACCTGGGCACTGCTTCCTCCCCAGCCTCAGTTGAGCAGGTTGCCCTGCTCCTGGGCTTGCGTCAGGCTGTCCTTGCGGTGGAGATGGTGGACCCCCATCCTTTTGGGGCTGCGGTGTGGCCGGCCAGAGGGAAGCTTGCCCCTGCACTCCCCACTCTCCTCCAGGGTGCCCCCATGGCTGCTCTCTTTGCTCCCTTGGAGCAGGATTTCCCTTTCCTCTGCTGGGCTCCCAGGTGAGCCCAGGTCCACATAGTTCTTGTTCTTCTCTGGAGGGGGGCTGTCAGGCTCAGCAGTGCTTCCTCCACCACCCTCGAGCAACTTCTGGGCCTCGTCCTGGGAGAAGTCCATACCATAGTCAGAGAAGTGGCTCCTGCGGGCCCGAGACCCAGTGCTGTCAGTGTCCACGCTCGAGTCCCGGCTCACAGTCCAGCTGCAGCTCTGCGCAGACTCCTCGCCATCTGAGTAGGCAGAGACCGCCCTGCCCAGCTCCTGCATGGAGCGGCTGAAGCGCTTCTGGAGCTCTGGTGCTGTGTCGCGGCTGAAGGCAGTGCGGTTCACCAGCACCCGCTCCGAGGTGGGGGGTGCCTTGTCCACAAACATCCGCTGCCAGTTGGCCAGGAGGTCTTCCTCAGAGCTGGCAGAGCTGGCAAAGGCGCTGGGGATCTGGGGTGGGCTGCTGAAAGGGCTGCTCTGTGAGGAGCCATGGGCCCGTGCTGCTTTGGGTGAAGGCTGGTAGGAGCAGCTGGAGCCTGAGTGGCGCCCCTCAGAGGCAGGGCTGTTGGGGAGCGTCCGGTGCCTGTCACAACTCTCGTCCTCGCTCTGTACCAGGCTTAGGGAGATGGCCTGCCGTGTAGCATAGGTGCAGTTGGGCAGGGGGCTGTTCTTCGGGATCCTCACCTTGTCCTCTGAGAATTCAATCACCTTGCGCCCTGGGTACATGGGGTGGGGAGGGGAAGGCGTGGGGTAGGGGCTCAACTTCTCAAAGGCAGGTGCCTCCTCTGTCAAGCTCTCCACACTGCTCTGTGGTTTGCAGCCTCCGTTCTGCTGCTTTCCAGCCTCTCCTCCCTCCTTCCCAGGCAGGCCTGAGCTGGGGCAGGCATCAGGCACACCTCCTCCACTCATGTCCACATGCACAAAGACGTCCTCAGCCATGGGGCAGTTGCCACTGCTGGATTTGGCAGAGTTCAGCACCAACGACTCAGGCTTCTCCAGGACTCTGGCAATGACTGAGGTGGGCACAACGTCAGATGGGGCCAGGGTGTGCGTTGCCTCCTGGCCAGGGCCTGGGGGCTCCTGAGTGCTGTGGAGGTGCTTGTTGACCATGTCCTGCAGCTCGTAGGGAAGCTGTGGAGAAGGAGAGAGGGCATCAAGCAGTGGCTGAGACAGCATCTCAGATTCCACAATGCCAGGACAGGCTGGGACAAGATGCAAGGCAGCAAATACAATGCTTGCTCCACCAAGCAAGAGCAAAACACACCCTGCAGTGCTGCACACACTGCATTCCCCTGTCCCCAAGCCTTCAGATCCTCTCCCCATAGAACAGGCCCTTGGCTCCCCAGCAGAGTTAACTGAAGGCTGCTGTGTAGGCTCCATCCACCAGGCCTGACCGATGGGCTCCATTCAAAAAAGAGGAAACGAGATAGCGCACATGCCTCAGGCTTCTCAACTCCTGGGCTGGAGTGGAGGCCTAGACGATGCACACTCGACAAAGAGAGCTATTGATCTGTGGAAAAATCAGCTGGTGGCTGCACTGAAGTGACTGAGCAGCTCCCAGTGCCAGGATCCACAGCTCTCAGGGCCCAGGCAGTAATTACAGCCCCACTGCCTTGGCAGCCTGCCCTGTTCTGGGATCAGAATCAATGGCTGTCCTAGCACTTCCCAACTCTCACCCTGCCCAGCCGCCTTGCCAAGGCATCAGTGTCTGGGCAGGAGCAGACCCTGGCTGACTCCTCCACCTTGCAGAGGTTTAGTTCCTGGAGCCAAGCTCTCAAATCCAGGAGAGATGACACTCAGAGGGAGTCAAGCACCCAGGGAACGGTTCACTCACATCCAGGACTGGAATCTAGTAAGGGGTTAGCACCAACACTCACACTGGCTAGCCAGGCTCCATAGGTCTATTCCACTCCCCAGCATCTTGGCTATTAAACACCATGTTGTCTATTGACAGGCAGGGATAGCAAAGTGTCAATGAAGATAGGCAGAAACCCTGCTGCAACATGCCAACACCCAAGACTGCCAGAGTTGGACCAAGAGGGACCCTGCATGCAGACAAGTGGGTCCCCAGTGTGGCAAGAGCTGGGCACAAAGCAGAAGGTTTCTTTAAAACTGTTCAGTTCCACTCTACCTCCACTGGCATCTGAACGAGGCCTGGCTCTCTGGGCAGAATGCAAACCTCCTGTGAGGGGAGACAGCTGGGAGAGGTCAAGGTTACCACAGCAGTAACCGATACAACGACCTCAGGAGTGCTAATTTGAGACACGTCTGGGGAATGACATATCAGTCACCTGCTAGTTCACGAAAAATGAGCACCACGGTTTGCTGAGAGGAGCCTCTAAGGGGCTGGGGAACAACGAACATACAGGATGAGAATAATGGCGCTGCAGCCCACCCACTGCTTCAGGTGCATGAAACGTCAGGATGAATGTGAAATACCCTAGGCCTAGGTGCCTCACTCATCCACCAGGGCAGGGCAGGGCAGGGCAGGGCAGCATGGGATGGGCTATGCTGGTCCCCAGGCCCACACACACAAGGTTCTGGCCTCCTGCATTCATGAAGCTCAAACACCAGTTCTGGGTTGAGATGTACTCACCAGGGCTGGGAGCTGACATATTGGTTGACACCCCAAGTCTTCTCTTCCAACTCACAACCCCAGCAACTGTGAGGGAACCTGGCACAGGGAACCCTTCAATGGCAGATCAGCCAGCTAGCTCCTCAGCAGACAGCACAGGCCTCACGCACAGCCAGGTGATAAGCAGAAGAGGACAAAGAGGCAAGCGAGAGGCCTGTTCTCCTGCCAGCTCCCACCAGGCACCCAAAAGGCTATCAAATTCAAAGCTATTATGCCCAAGACACCCCACTCCCCATGCCCTGGAAAGGCAACTTTTTTTTAACAGTTCCAACAGAGATGCGAAATGGAGCTGGTGTGAAAGGAGAGCCAGAAGGGGTCTCAGACTGCCTCACTCACCTCTCACTTCTGCCTGATGCCTATGGGAGGGAGGTCACTGGGACACAGGGCCAGAGAAGCTCCCTCTCCACACCCAGAGGAAAGAGCAACCCTGTGTCAAGTGAGGGCTAGGCACAGAGAGGCTACAAGCCTTTCCCCACCCCCCCTGCAGAGCTGCTACTTACATCAGCAAACTTGTGGTTCCTGAAGTGGGACTTGTTGCACTTTAGCAGCTGCACTGCCAGGTTACAGTCCTGCCGGTATCGCTCCTGCCGAGAAGGGGACAAGCATGGGGATGGGAGTTGCACCAGCCTCACCTTACCACCTTCACTCACACCCAACCTGAACAGACACTCACAGAAGGGCAGTCTACTCACAACAGGGCTTCTCTGTCCCCATCTTCACAAGGCTCTCCCACAGGTCAGTATAGCTATCTGCACCCCAGCTGACATGCTCAACACTCTCCTTTCACTCCTAACTTACAACCTGTCTCTGTATTTAGCCTCTCACTCCTGGGAGTTTATACCATCCCAGAGGTATGCATATGTAGTCCCTCCCCTTCCCACCCCAGACCTCTTAACCCAACCAGGCAGAGTTCACCCTTCAGACAACCCCCAGGTTATTGTCACCACTCTTAACTCCCTCCAACCAATCTCGTAAGGAGGTGCCCAGAATTACGTGCAGTATGCCAAACCTGTGGTGAAGGCCCCTCACCACTGCCACCTCTGACCAGGGAATATCAGCCTTTGGTTTCCCAGTACGCCTGTTCTGCCACCAAATCACACTGCAAGTTCCAATCTTGTTCCTTCTTGATTCCCACTTTCCAACTTCCACATTGCTGTCTCCTGCTTTCTCCCCCCTCCATACACACCCATCCTCACTGATGCTTGCGGCTCCCCAAAATTGTCTGTGTCTTACTCTCCTTATCCCCCCAGCCCCCCTGCCTCCTCCCCTCCCTGCCATAAGTCATTCATGAAGAAACTAAAGAACAAACATCACAGACATCAGTCAAGGGCTCCAGGCGATGCTTACATTGAGTTCCTCCAGCTTATTGACGGTGGTTTTGGCATCCAACAGCTTATTAGTAAGCTCCACAATCTCCCAGTCCAGCGTCTTCCGGTCCATCTCTGCCTTTTTAATCTGGGACACAAGAACACGAGGTGTCAATCTCACCAGCACAGGGCGCTTCTCGCCCTGCCTCACCCAAGCACAGCACAAATGTGTTCAGCTCAGGACGAAGCCTTCAGACAGACAAGGAGCAGCCTGGCTCTCCACAGAGGGAGGGACTCCAATGGCACAGAGCTAGCCACCCTGTGCTGGCTTTGGAGAATACATGCCATGATTGTCAGCTAGTAAAGCAAGGGAGTTTGATTCTTCCCAGCACAGTGGCTCCTTCTACTCCTGCTGCAGCAACACTGTACAGAGACTGAAGTCCCTCTCAGCCTTGGAGTCAAGACTGGGACACAGGGATGCCAGGCAGGGAGCTCACCCTCATGCTTCCCTAGAGACATACCAGACTGCCAACTCAAAGCCTTCACCGGTAGCAAAGATCACTCTCCAAGCGTGAGAGCCTTTCCGCCCCTGACTCTAGGCAGCAGGACAAGATGCTGCCCAGAGATGCATGGGAGTCAGTGCTGACTCAGCAGGAAAAAGACTGTCTTTTCAGAAGAGCTCAGGATTTGTTTTGGTGTGAAAAAGGGTCCATCTGTGCAGCTTTTTCTGGGACTTGCTTAATGCTGTCCCAAAGGCAGGAACACTTCTTCAGAGGCTTCCACTCAGGGGAAATATAGCCAAGGAGGCTAACAGCAGTCAAGAGGGACCAGCTCCTCTACCTGCCCCAAATGGGCTACAGAAGCCCCATCAGTGTGACCAGCATAGTCCAACTGTGGGCAGCAGTGAGAGCAGGGTGCAGCGTAAGAAGCAGAGCAGGACATGAGGATAAGATGTTTCTGAAACATTGGCCAACTCATTAGGCACCTGCACATTAACTTCTGGAAGTTCCTGGTGCTGAGGCTAGAACTACACGTGCATCCTATGTTAAGTGCAGGCAATCAGTGTACTGACAGCTAGAACAGGTGTCTTTGTCTACAGCAGGGATGGCCAAAGCAGGCTCTTGGCCACCCTCACCTCTAACAGTGCTTCAGCCTGTGGGCACAATGCTCCCAGCATGCAGTGCTCCAGCTGGATCAGAAACACAGTGCTCACATTCAGATGGAGCAGTGCATGCTAGGACCTGCTGCCTCTGCGGGCAGCTGTGCTGCTGGATACCAGGTGAACCCTTGGCCAGACAAGACTGGGGCCCCTCGATCTGGGATGGTGCGTGCGTGACTGACAATGAAACTGACAGGCTGAGACATGTAAAGAGGAGAAAGAAAAAAAACACACAAACGAAAGACGCAACTGCAAAGATCCAGCTTTGGCTGAGAGAGGCCTGAGAGGCGAGTGCGCCCAGCGTGCGCCGCGGCAGCATGGGGAGGAGAGAGAGAGGAAGGGAGAGAAAAGAAACAGCCATGAGCGTTATGAATGTACACAGTAGACGCACACACATACACATGCTGGCTCTGCTTTGACAGCCCCCACTGACACCCACCCCCAGGGGCAGCTCCCTCCCCTGTCCTCAGGCCACAGGGAGCATCACACATCCCTATCACCTGGAAAAGGGGCTGATCCAACATGGCAGAGTTAGGTGCAGTTACACTGAGAGGAAACCAAGCTCAGGGGCATGACAAAGTGGGGTCCACACAAATGAAGTAACCATCTCAGGACACCAGGCTAGAACTGGGGAACCACCGTCAAAACCTCCCTCTTCAGCTGCCGCAATCTCTAGCCCCGATTCCCCACCCCCCAGCCAATCTCTGTAACATCCCAAACACCCCCCACCTCCTCTTGAGAGAGAAGCTGAGGAGGTCATACCAGGGTGTGCAGCTTCTCCTCCAGGTCCTGATTGGTTCTCTGGGAAGCAGTGTAACTGTTCTGTAACCTAAACAGAGACATGGGTGTCCAGGAGACAAGGAATCCAGGCCATGAGTTCAAGTCCTCTCCATAGCCCAAATGCCTGACATGCAGAAAGACTGCTCACCTCAAAGCAGACAGCCAGGCATGCTAATACTATACCCAGCTTTGCCACATGATGTCTGTGATCCCTTCAGACCTCAAACTAAGCAAGGCTGAGCTGAGCCAATCCTTGGATGGGAGACCTCCCCCAAGGAAACCACAAAAGGCAACTGTTCCAGATGGCTGGCTCAACACAGGGTGCTCTGCTCCAAGTCAGCCCTGACCACCACAGTCTAGGACAGTGGGCACTAAAGGAGGGAGTGTTCTAACTTTTTGGGTGAGACACAAACATGGACCCCAACCCCAGTCGTTCATGATCCTCTGGCCCCTTTGCAACTGTCAGAAAGTTCAAGTTAACCCTAGAACCTAGGCCAAATTCCAGCTTGGCCCTTTCACTGTGTCTAATAACTAACTCGACAAATTCCCTTTTCGCTTCCTCCCTGCCCTGTACTGTGGCATGGTTCCTCTGCTCCACCCCAGAGGCAGCTGCCTTACAATCATAGGCACAAAGCAACCCTCTGAATCCTCTCCTGTGGGTGGCATATCACTGGGGATGCTGCATGCCTTAGGTTAAAACACCCCAAGTGTGGCCTTCACCAACCAAACAGCTGAGCAAGCCTTTGGTTAAGGTACGCTCTCCGGGTCCCAATCCTCTCCTTTTCTTATTCTCCATACCTACGGAACTTGTCCTTGAACTTCTCCAGCTCTTCACGGTTCTGGCCCAGCTCCATCTCCAGGTAGTCCTGGCCAGACTCCAGCTCCCTCTCCATCGCCTCCATCTTGCTGGTGACATAAGCCAGCCGCCGACGCAGCTCCTCATTCTCATGCTGCAGGAGCCTGAAGCACAGGGGAGCAAGGCATTGCTCAGCAAGTGCCCCAGGCTGCAGGTCTCATGCCAACACCTGACCCACTCCAGGACCCTGAGAGCAGGGTCTACACCACAGGCAGCCAGGGTATTCCTACACCGTTCTTGTGGGACCGGTGATTGGAATGGTTCCTATTCCCAGTTTAACTCAACTGCTCCAAAGTGTATGTGTGAATTGGAGGGGTGGGAGAGAAGAGCCATTTCCCCACACAGACCTTTGTGATGTGAAGTTATTCTTTTAGTGGAAACATCTCAGGCCCCCTCTCTCAGAGCCACTGATGAATGCATATCACAGGGAGGTAAAACATGTGGTTGTGTACATGTTCACCCTTGGAGGGATCTGGTTAGGCTTTAGTGGAGAAACCCTGTTCCAAACTCTAGGGCAGGGATGTTGGGGAAGCTCTACAGGTCAAGAACAAAGTGCATGGACAGCTGCTGAACCATCCCTTTATCTTTCTGAGCTGCTGCCTATCGCAAACTGCGGGCAGGAGTGTTGAGAGCAATGCACAGCAGCCCAGCCATCCATGTCGCTGGCTCCCTCTCAGGTTACAGCATTTGGATAAAGCCTGCTAGCCAGATGGGCTGCACAGCTCCAGTGTCCCTCAGCAGAGAATGAAACCCACTCAATAATTCATCCCAGCCAAGCCTACAGGAGCTGGACATACAAGAGCTGTTGAAAACCCTTTCACCCTAAACATGTAGTGGAGGGGGCCAGAAAGCAGAACTGGCAGAGAGATATATGTCTATTGCAGGGAGATGCTCCAGCAGGCTTCCACGGATCCTGTTACACTGCCACGGCTCTCTTCTTCCCAAACAGAGGGAGACACTTGCTTGCCCAAGTGGGTGCCTGACACTTCAAACCATAATGCTCTCACTGGGCTCCATAGACAGAGACAGAGCTGCTCTCCAACTGAACCACTCTGTTTTTCACAGGGATTTTGAGGAATAGGGAACAAAAGCTGCCTCCTATCAGTACCTATCCATAACTGCAGAAAGATGCCAAAACTTCATTTGCATTAGCAACTGAATTGCACAGAAATGATGGCATTGAGTTTTCTCCCCCTTGTTGATGGGGGGAAGGGAAGTTAGTTACAGTTAGAGGTGTCTGTACCATCACCCCTCAATTATGACGGTGCAAAAGACAGCCTATGCTACATTTCCTAAATAGTTACACACCTACTAATTTTGACTGAAGTGGGAGAACCATTCCACTGACTAGGCAACTATACTCAGCAAGCACTCCCCAGGGAACATGGAAAGACAGAGCAGAATCTGACCAGGGGAACAGAAGAAAACTCTGCCCAAGTCTCTCTAAACAACTTAGAGGGGAAACTTATCTTGTACACCTAAAGACATGTGTGCAAGTGTGAGTCAATGGTACAGAGGGTGCTGGCAATCAGTGAGCACACAGAACTCCAGTGTGGCCAGAGTATGAATGGAGAACCAGACACTTACTTCATCCTTTCTGCATCCGTCAAGGGCTCCTGTGCAGAGAAGAAAAGAGTTGTAAGATTTTCTCAAGGCATGAGTCACTCGCGCACAGGCATCCAGAGGCAAAATCCAAGGAAATGATTCCCCCCGCCCTTTTACACACACATCCCTGGGCAGGCTATGTCATGCCTGGTTAGGAAAGCTGGCCTCTGCACACAATACTTCTTAACCAGGCTGATATCAAGATAGTCCACGTGGTTTCTCTCAGGGTAAACATTGCTCTGTGTTAAAGCAAAGGCCAGCAGAGGTTGTGTGGCTGCCCTGCCCCAACCTGTAACTGGAAGGACTCCCAAAACCCACACCCCCATGCCTGCTCCCTCATTCCTCTGCAGCCTCACAGCAAGTCTCAGTGGTCAGAATGAAAATCCCTTAGGCCAGCACACACTACAACCTCTGAACCATTTGCTACCAACTGATTACAATTGTTTGAGAGCTGGGAAAAACTGCTTCCATCAACTTCCCCTGATAATTCTGTACTGAGGGTTTCTTGCTACACAGCTGGAGCAGGTCATGCTACAGCCAAATTCCTAGGTACATCTGGACCCCAAACCAGAAGGTGAAGTGCTATATGCCAGCCAGCCTGCTTCCTGGAAGGGCCCTGCACCCTGGGAGCAAGTTCTCTGCATTTGTGGGATAATAAGAACTGAGGAGGAACTTCCAACGACCCTTCAGGGCCTTTTTTAAAGCCTTTGCTGTCCTCAGGGAACCCCTGGGACTTGGGACACTAAACAGCTCAAGGAAGCAGCAATGGGAAATAGCCAAGGTTTGAGGCCTCCATCTGGTAAGTGAAGCTTCTTTCAGCAGGAAGGTTCCCAAGATGATGCTGCACCTCAGAATCTGCTTATTAAGAACAGCTCAATTCTCTACTCTGTGAAGTGCACAGATGCCCTTGACAGAGGTTTGGTGCTAGCAATACCAGGATATAGAAGCTGGCCCAATCATGGCTCTAATATGCAGTTTTATTATCCCACTCTCTTTCCTCCTCCAAACCACCTGGGGAACACTGCAGTCTACAGTGTGCAGGGCCTGAGCTCTGCAGCCTATTTACTATGCCCCCAACCAATATTGCTGCATCGGACCACTCTGCGTACAGTATGACACCCTCCCAGCCTGCCATATGAGCTGTCATCTTCTGCAACATCACTCCCCTACACAGGGCTGTCCTGGGGGTGGGGGCAGCGAGGTGTGTGTGCGAATCGGGGTGACTGCCCTGGGCCCCGCAGAGCCGAGCAGAACAGCTGTGGTGACTCGGCACTGCTGCTGGCTTCACTTCCAGCTGCTCGGCACCCCCCATTGCCAGATCCAGCATGGGGGATCTAATGGCCTGTTATAAACTAGTCAGGGGGGGAGCAGCAGGCATTGGGGGAGTCACTATTCCCCTGTGCACGGCCAGGAGTGACCAGGAATAACGGTCACAAGCAGGCAGAAGGTAGGTTTAGGCTAGATATCAGGAGGCGCTACTTCACGATCAGGGCGGCTAGGATCTGGAACCAACTTCCAAGAGAAGTGGTACAGGCTCCTACCCTAGCGGTTTTTAAGAGGAGGTTAGATGAACATCTTGCTGGGGTCATTTGACCCCAGTACTACTTCCTGCCATGGCAGGGGGTCAGACTAGATGATCTGCTCAGGTCCCTTCCGACCCTAGAAGGTATGAAATTATGTCCGGGGGCGGGGCCCTGCACAGGCTGACTGGCCCCAGGCCCCACATCCTGCTTGGGTAGTCTCTGCCCCTACATCAGCTCTACACACTGAGAGCCCAGCTGACCCCAGGAAGCCAAGGACACAAGAACCAGGCAGTCAGAGAAATGATTCCTCAGCCCAGATGCCAGATGGGTGGATAGAAGGGGAGGGGTTGAAAGCACTTTAAAACAAGGACCTAACCAAAGGAAGACAAGGGAGTTTGGACAAAACTGAGGCCAATTTACCAGTGTCCAGCTACAGGCAGGACACGAGGGCCCTCCTTCCTGGGGCAAGAGGCTAACCAGCTGTGGCCACTCCTACCTGCTGGTACCTCGCAGCCTGTTACGCAGGTTCTGAACTACAGAAGGCCAAGAAGCTTGCAAAGGGGATGAAGAGGCATCAGCTCTCCTAACTGACAATCACTGAGAGGGAGATGCTCCCTGCTGAAACAAGGTGCTCAGGCTGAGTGATAGCAAAGAAAGGAGTAGAACTGTCCTCCAAGCAGGCTAGCAGAGGGCATCAGCACTTCTGTGCTTTCAAAACAACATGGTTTCACTCTGGGCAGTCCTAGCCTTCTTGTGCCCCCACAGGGGACAGAAATTCAATACTTTTCCTTTTGCGCACTTAGCAGTTAACTCAGGAGTTTCCCACTGCTTCCAAGTTGGAGAAAGGAGTTGAAAAAGGCAAGGATAAGAACTTTGCCTGATTCCTCCACCCCCAGAATTCAGATATTAACATTAGCCTTTTGGCTTCCCCCACCACCCCCTTCCACACACAATCAAAGTAGCGCCTTAGACTTTCTGGGGGATGGCAGGAGAGGGGGGGCAGCCAGGATGGGAAAGAGGGATCTGTGCCTATTCAGGTCCAGGGCCTGGGCTCCAGGACCCTGGCACATACCTTATTTAGTGCCAGTCTGAAGGAAGGGGAAGTTCTAGGTGAAGCACACCCCTCTTCCTGGCTCCAGTGTATTGGAGGGGAAAAGGATCGCCTTTCCAGGCAGCCCGGTGCCATCATGTGCTTCTGACCAGGTTTGGCACCAAGATGCTGGGACTGCATCAGCCGCTCAATCCAGCTTTCTTCTCTGTCCCTTTCTCCTTCCTGATTGTTTTTCCATGAAGATAGCAGCTGTTGCTGCCCAGAGGACATCCCTGCCAAACCCCGCTCTGCCAACTGCTGCAGCTCATCCTGGCATAGATCTGCTACCTTCCTCTCCACAGAGATGAGCTTCTCCTTGCTGTCTTTCCTCACAAGGATGGGCTTCTTCCTTGGCTGAGGGGACTGCTCAGCCTCCTCAGTGGGTTGCCTTTGGCTAGAAGCCATTTCTTGAGCTTCACACCTCTTCTCTGCATTTCTCTGCCTCTGGCAGAGCTTCCTCTCAGCTGCTCGCTTGGCTTTAGCAGCCTCAGACTGGGTTTCCTTCTGGCCTTCTGGTGTGGAGACTCTGGGGGAGGAAGGAGACTCCTGGCCTCCTCCTCCTCTGCTCTCTCCAACAGAGCGCAGGTGACTGGGGCTCAGCACCCGTTGGGAGATCTCATCCAGGAACTTGGAGAACTGCACTTTCTCCTCAGTGAGCTTCTCCGTGCGCTTGGTGGAGTCGACAGCACTGCTGCCACTGCTGCTGCTGCGCTCCTGTGAGCGCCTCTCCTTCTTCCTGAGACAGAGCAGAGTGTCACTGTACTTGCAGGAGTCATGACCCCGGGCCAAGGCCTCCACTGATCGGGACTTGCGCAGGGTCTCAGGGCACACTCCCAACAGACCTGGCTGCTTCAGGATCCCTTTGAGAGGCAGACGGGTGGAGGAGACCCGCAACTTCCCAGGTGCCAGGACCTCAGCAGGCTCTTTGAACATGAGGGAGCGTTCCAAGCTCCCACTCTTGAAGGAGCAGGGGGGTGCCTGGCCTTCGTCCCCAGACACTACTGTCTCCACACTGCGGCTCATGAACTTGCTGAGGCGCCCGCGGCTGTGGGGCTTACTTGGCTTCCCACTCCGCCTCCTTGCTTTCCCAAAGGGCAGCAGCCTGGGTGACAGGGTCCAGCTCTTGAGGCTCAGGCCTGCCCTGCGCCCTACCAGCTCCTTGTCACTGCTCGACTCCAGGGAGCAGGAGGAGGAAAAGTTAAGGTTGCCAGCCTCAGTTCCCTCCGCCTGCTTGAGCTGACCTGCCTCGGCATAACTAAACCCTGTTTGCTGGTGTAATGGTGCCAGGCCCTTAGCCGCCCGGTAATCTATTACCTGACTCTGTTCAGCCAAAATCACGCCGTCCTGGTCTTCTCGGAGAATGGGCACATCATGGCGAACCTCCCGGTGCTGTGGCGGTGCCTTGCGGTAAGGCTTCTTGGAAGGAGCTGTGCTTGACATCCTCCCTTCTGCTTGGGGGGCCAACGACAGGTCACCTACCAAGAGCAGAAAGGGCACAGGAGAGAGTTTCACTGGTGCCCCTTCCAGCCCCACAGCCTTTCCAACAAGAAATCAGAGGCCCTAGGCTCCCCAGGAGCTTCCCATCCAATGTGCTGCCACAACAGGGGAAGGAGGCAGCTCAAGGACCTGGTGCAGCAACTGCAGGAAAGGGGGATGGAGGAAAAGTTAGCTGTGTCCTCCTCCCAGCTGGCGAGAGTGGCAGGCTGGCACATCCTATCCCCTGCACATGCTCACTCACGTACGGCGTGCATCCAGATTATATATAGCAAACGAGAACAGACCTCAGAGCAGCATATTGATCATGCTCTTTAGGAAAGGCCTTTATTCAATATGGAAACTGCAAGCTTAACAGGCAGCAGTGATGACTGAGGCAAGAGCTATTGATCTCCCTCTGTCACTGCTGACATGGGATGCAGTCATGTAGCACACAGCCAGAGCCTGGGAGTTCTTGGTCTGCATTATTAAAATGAAATTGCTCCCAAGAAGAGGCATGCCAGGCCAGGCCACGAGAGCACTGCTGGAGCTCTTCACTCACTCAGAAGAGGGAAATCAAAACCAGAAGGCACCAATCAGGTCAAAGCTGACTACCACTGGCTTTGGAGCCCAGGACTGGATTCTGCACTGCTCAGCTGTAGAGCTGAGGGGGAGACCATGCCAGTCAATGCCCACCAGTGCTCCCTCTGTTTTGGGAGCAAGGATTCCCATGCTTCAGGCCAAGTGGGACCTAAAACAGGACAAAGACATAGACAGAATTAGAACAGCTCTCATGGGCATGGAGGAGGCTGCTGCCCTTCAGAGGAAACTAAGCCAGAGGGCAGTGCTCAGGGAGACTCTGGTGGTCAGCCAGGATTTGAACACTCAAGACAAGGAGTGAGCAGTGGCCCAAGCCAGGCAACAATGGAGGTGCCAACTCACTGAAGTGCCACAGGTATGCCAGCTGCCCCTCAGCATGTCCACCTGGGAAACACCATGGCCCCAATGCCTAATCCCCCTGCTTTCCATATCCAAGCGCTGGCCACCTCCTTGCCTCTCAGCGCTGACCATTCATCTCTTCCATGCTCCCTGACACCTCCTCTCCCTTCAGCAATCATGTTGCATCTCTGGAGCATAAAGGAAACACTTCACTGTGCAAGACCCTGGATGAACTTTGCACTAGCCCCTTCTTCCTGGGGGAGCTACTCCCCCAGATCAGATGCTGAGCCAGCCACTCAGCCCCCTTCCACATGCAGGCTGCCTGGACTCTTGGCCAGAGAACCTTTCAGGGAGGTCATTTCCCCTTGCCAAAAGGTCAGGGGATGTCCTAAGTTCAATGGTTCGAAACCTGGCACCTCATCACTTCTGCAATGTGCACAATGCATGTTGGCCAAAAACAAGATTGTTAGGCTGAGGAGGCCAGAGCCTCCCCTGCACATATCCACTCTTGCTCAGTCTTGTTTTATATGACATTTAAGGCATGGACAGAAACAATAGCAGGGTTTTAAGGAGGGCTTTACCACAGCTGAGCTGAATCCACCGCAGCCATTTCATCTGTCCACTCCCATCTCTTAGTAAGAGAAAGCTAAATGAAACAGTTAAGTTACCATAATTTAGCTGCACTCACTGTGGGCTAGGAGTGGAAACAGTTACACCACGGCAGCTGATGCACACTCCTTAATAGTAAGTCTTCTCTGTTTCAGACAAGTCATTGTTCATCTGCCCATGCCCATAGATTGTGCTCTCTGGGGTAACAACTGTTACCTCTCTGTACTGTACTTCAGCACTGTATGGCTCTAATTCTTGTTTGTTTATACGAAGCCTAACAACCTCAGTCTCTTGGAATATTGCTCTCTGCCCCCAACACAGAAGATCCCATCTGGCCCCTTCAGCCTCTTCCCACACTATGCATGAAACACCTGCTTTGACCTTATCTGCTCAACTCCTATCCCCCTCTCCTGTCATATCCATGGAGACTCACCTTTGCCTTAGCCTGCTGGAAAGGCAAACTGGAGACAGATCATGCCCACTTTTGGGTTTGCAACCTACATACCAGGGCCCTGATTCTTATCAGTGCCCCTGAGCACTACTATACTACAAAACTCCCAGAGGTGCTCAGAGGGGACTACCAGGGCCCACACACCATGCAGCCTACTGCGTGACCCAAGGCACATCAGCTGAGAGATGGGCTGGCTTATGGGGCAGGTGTTTCTCCTTGCTGGAGAGGAGTGCAGCAGCTCCAATTGCTAGTCATGCCACCAGCCAAGTGGCCTGGAGCGCTCCTTCATTTAACTCCTTCCCAGCCACTAGGAGCAATTGCAGGCATCTCAAAATTGACCTGGCCCTACAGCCATCTTTCTAGCCCATGACAAGCTGAGCACTTACCAGCCTGGGCTCCAATTCAAAGCCTCATATAGGTGGAACTCACTCGGATGTTCTGTGGGCGAAAACACACAAAGAAAACTTAACAACCATCACAGAATACGTTTGTATGTCCCATCACACTCCAGCCCCAATACCTGGCAGCAGCCCAGCTCCTGTACTATCCATGTGCATCTGTCTGGGGTAGAGGTATATGACAAGAGTGCAACCTCATTTGTGAGGAAGAGCTCAATGCTTATACACAGACAACTGGAAAGGGAAAGCCAAAGAAGGCCAGGATCTCCCACTTCCCCACCTCAATCCACAGTCTGAGTGCACCTGTTATTAGTCAGCCACTGACCCTTATTTTAAATAAAGTGAATATGAGTTTCAAAAGCATGGTCTAGGGAAAAATAGACCCTAGCAGGCTTTGGAGAATCTCTTCACCAGGCTGGAAGCCCCAAGTGGAAAGTGAACAGCACAACCTATGCTTTGGCATTTAAGTTACATTTTCAGCCCTTTGGATGCACCTTCTCAATATGCCCTAGGTGCAGTTCTGCTTTCCCCAGAGCCTGAAACAAGAACTCCAAGTGTCTCACAGCCCTGCTTCCACAGAGGTCAAAAGCAAACCTCTCCCAGGACTGGGATCCCTCCAACTAGATCTTCCCCCATCTACCTTGGTGAGTGGTTACCTCTGAAACCTCCTCATGGCAGATTTGGCAAAGGTAACTATTCCACTGCCAATCGATTTACAGCAGAGACCTTACTCCTACATCCTTCAATGGCTAACATACTTATTATCCACCATTAGTAGATGCGGCAATGGCAGTTTCTACAGAGCCTGGTTCAGGACAAGAAGTGATACTGCCTCCTGTAGCTTGTATATCTACAGGCAGCTCCCAGGTTTAGCAGCCCCCAGCAAACGCACAATACAAACCCAAGGAGAGAGACACCCTCCTCATCTAAAGGACCAAGCCTAGTATGGCAACTACTGAACCTAGGGTATTGGAATAGGACAGCAGCCATACAAAAGCCCAGGCAGAAAGCCATTTCCCCACAGCTACCATCACTGAAGCAAATCCATTGGGCCCTGCCTCTCCCAACACCTGCCTGAAGCCAACCTCCCCTGCTTCTGGCACCTAGCCCGAGGAGGCAGAGAGCATCTGCACTCGCACAGAGGGGGAGCCAGACAGGAGGGGAAAGGAGAAGGCGGGCAACAGGGACTGTGCACAGCTGGAGCTCTGTTGGAACAAGTTGAAGAGACACCCTGGCACCGGCCCTGCCCCAACAAGCGGGCTGGCCCCTTTCCTTACTACCATGTTGTCTTCAGGCCTTGACTACCACAGGAAAGGCAGCTTCACAACAGCACAGCTACCTCCCTCAGGGCACAAAAGCAAGTTAACTCTCAGCAGAGCTGGAACCTACTCAGCCATAAAGAGGCGCCCTCCCACACACGCTGGATCGATGCCACTTCCACTGGGCCAGCAGGAAGCAACTGCCAGAAGTCGCCAGCACCACACGGCTACTACCAGACTTACAGGGGGAGCTCCCCCAGGAGATCTGCTACTAATGGCCCACAGGGATCCACACAGGAGTGTTCACAATGAACAAGCTCCATCTCTTTGCAGGCAACTCCTTAGTCTCCATAGGACTAGCCTCCCTCCCCTCCTGGCATCCATGACCTTCCATCTCAGGTCAGCTCCCTTATACAATGGGTTGGGAGAAAGACAACTGCACTTCCCTCCACCACACCCCTGGAATTCATAACACACCTACCCACCCCGGCCCACCCCCACAATCAGAGACCACTACTACAGCAATTCAGCATCCTTGGGTAACTTTCCCTCAGAACAAGGACTTACAGATCCCAAGTGACAACTGCACCCAAACATCGCTGTCCTCCTGTCTGCAAGTCTACTTTTCGCCTGCCGGCATCTAGCAGCATCTGGCCAACAGCTCCTGAAACGTGAGAAAGGAAACTCAGTGTCAGACACCTATCAGTGACATGTGCAAGTGTACATGGGCATGCGCGGAGCAATACACAGCCACACACCAGGGCTGGAGCCAGCAGCACCCTGCCAAGGCATTGGGCTGCTACCCTATGGCAGGACAGCTTCAGGAATCATGGCAGGGTTGCACTTTTCCCCTCAGCTATATTCCTATCTAGCACTTGCGTACAACCTCTCTTACTCCAGGAAGACTGTAGCCAGCAAAGCAGCCCAGCCAAGATAAGCTCAGGCTGCTGACTTTTCTGAACCTGCTGGCAGCGACACCACAGCTGAGGCCCCATGCACACGATACCTGGGATCTCCCTTCGGATACTTTCCTAAGATTATGGAGGAGGCCTCATTTTAGAGCGGAGCGGAGTGGAGTGGAGTGGAGAGGAGGGGAGGCTCACACATGTGAGCAGACAGGGCTGTCTGAGCAAGGGTGGGCTGAGCAGAGGAGAAAACAAGCCCCTAAAATTGGGTGCACAGCACAGGCCAGCTCTGCCCCCTGTTCATTAAGCTGTCAGCAACCTTGTGTCAAAGGCAGGCAGTGGCCATGAGGCTGCCAGCCAGAGCAGCTCACAGCAACCCAACATCATAGCAGGATGTAGCTCCTGGTCAGAGGCCTGGCTCATTCTGTCCCTTGGACCTGCCCTCTCCACCTCCCAGCAGCAACACTTCTTAGGAGTCATCACCCTCCTGTTCCCAAGCTAACACCTGCAACAGCTCAAATCCCCTTCCAGAGGTCATTAACAGATGAAAACATACTGGGACAAATCACATGCAGCAACAACTCCAAGACTTCCAGCAGTCAGGTTCAGCAGCAAACAAGACCTCCCTCCAGACACGTGGAGGGACAGAGGACTCTGGGGTAACAGCAATTCATTTCTGTTACACAGAGTACTGGGGGAGACGTCTCTCAAACTTACACCCCTTCCCTCTCCCACGGGGACGCACAGACCCTGGCTCTCAGTCACCAAGTGCCAGCCTAGCACAGCCAACAACTCCTGGGACCCTGTAAAGCTCATGACAGCTCAGTTTCTTTCCCTCTTCTCAGCCTTGGCAGAATAGCCGTGACTTTGGAGTTAAAGCTTCCTCACAACTATAAACCTGGCTACCATGCATGAGGGGCTGCCCCTTGCTTTAGCTTCCTGTCTCCTTTTCTAAAAATCTCTTTTGATCCGGCAAGGCAGTCAGGAAGGCTAATATAACAGGCACCATAGCGTATCTGACATTCATAACCATGCCCGATTTCACCACAATCCAGGTTCCTCCTCAGGCAGTCTTTCATTAAAGAGCTGTTCCTGGGGCAGCGTAATACCAAACAGCCGGGGTGCCTGGCAAAGCCTGGCTGCTACTTAGAGCTGTTCTCCAAAACAAAGATCACTGTTTCTTCAGCTCAGCCGCACTCCAGTTCCCTGGACACCTATCCTATTACTTACTGTGGTTTCAATTTCAACAGCACTTTACATCCTGAATCCCTTTATAAACTTCTATGGTGCTCAGAAGTCACTGCATCCACACATTACAGAAATGTAGCGCCAGCTGAACAGCAGCTCACAGCGCCACTATACAACAGGTTAGGATGCGAGGCAAAGAACTCGATATCCAACTAAAAGGTACGGTGAATATAAGCGATGCAGAAAATACCCAAGCTAGGATGTGGTCAGACATGCAGCACTAGCACCCTAATTTTAAGAACAACTAAAGGCTCTTTAACAGCTCCAGGCAAGGTAGACATGTACCTTATGGATTAACTGAATCAGAGGTGCATAAGCTTTCATGAGCAACAGTTGCTTAATCAGATGCTGATTCATCTCCAATTTAATTAGTCCACAAGATGTACATCTACCCTGCCTTCTGCTTGACTTAGACTAAAGCAACTAATTGCCTCTCTCTCTAAGGACTCCAGCTAATATTGCCCAAAGAGTGGCTCAGACAGAAAGGTCATCTACCAAGTCATCTGGGTCACTTCCTACTGCACAACATGTTGGTTGAAGGCAAATATCAGAGCAGCACAAGCCTGCTTGAACTTGTGCTGTGATCCCTACAGACCTCTAAGGTGGTCTGGCAGCAAGTCTCTGGTTTACATATATTCCCTCCCCCAAACACACTACATATTTGTGTCCCCTGTTTTTTTCATCCCTTCCCCAAACAAAACCTCCTGGTATCTGTGCTCCTACAGCTCTGCTCTATAGGCAGAGCTAAGGATTCATCCTGAGGCAGAAGCAACAGCAATAAAGCAAGGACATTTAGCAGCTTTGCTGCAAGTCTTTAAAGGGAGATGCATTAGCATCTCACGTGTTCTTAGGGAATAGCTCACAGGGGTCAGGTGAGTGGTCAGCACTTCCAGAGGACTGGAGTTGGGGCCCTGACAGCACAAGCACAATCAAGTGTTGACACAAGGTCATGTCCTAGGCAAATGCTAGCAAAACCCAAGGGGGGTGTTAGGGCATCAGTGCCCTAACTCCTCACTCTGTGAGCAGCAAGGCAAGAGCTACAGCAAGCAAGCAGCTTGGAGAGCAGCAAGAAAGTGACTGGACAAGCTTTTAAACAAGTCATTAAGCAGGAATCTCCTTCCTCAGCGCTCTGCCAGCTCGTGTGCTCTGGGAGCAGATATGGGAGGGAGAAAGAGTAACCTATAAAATGCCTTCTTGGGATCTGGAATCCAAAATGAAGCACTGAAGCACACAAAGCAAGAACAGTTACATTTTGGCCAGCATTCTCGGCCCTCATAAAAGGTATTCCATAAACGTGATCTAATCCCCAGCAATCCACACCAGCTGCCCCGTTGAATCCCACAGCCCAAGATGTCACTCACCCCATAATGATATCAGGGACCCAAAGGACCATTACACTGTTGCAGGGGTTGTCAATGCCACAGAATAGGAGACTCATTCCAGGGCAGCACAGCTCTGGCCAATGTTGCACTCCATTCAATACCTAATGAAATGGAGCAGCTCCCCACAACATGGTCTCGCCTACACCCACGTTGTTTTAATCCACCCAATCTGGTTTGGAAATTGACAGAGGTAAATCAGTGTAACCCTCCTACATGGGCACTCCCAATTCAGCTAGAAGGCACCCCATAATGAACTGATATCAAAGCACTTAAAATTGAACTAAGAATGCCTGCACAAGAGACGTGCTAATTATCCATACAACAGTTTTACTGATTAAGCTAAACAGACTTCAGAAGCTGTGTGTGAAGAAGGCCTGAGTCTCCCATGAATAATTTACTGATAACCCATTTTTGCAATCAGCATAAAAATCAACCAGATGTTAAAAACTATTTCCCTACCCCCCAGCTCAGGTAGGCAGCACCCTGCTAAGCATAATGGGGTGACACGATATCTGCTACCTCTGCCAGCCTACCTCTGCTGGCAAAAGGGAGTAACAGCCACCCATTCCTGTTCCCAACACTGCACATTGGCCTGAAGACAGCCAAAAATCTGGAATAATTATTTCCCTCCAAATCTGTCCAAAATGCAGTTGCAGAAACACTAAAAAACAGTATCCCTTGAAGGGTCTCAGCAGGAGACCAAGTCCTTCCCTCCTAAGCTGCCCTTAGAAGCAACTCTTTCTCATCAGTGACAGCTATCCTGCAAAGTTACAAGCAGTTACAATTTCATTGGGTTGCTGTTCGCTGGACTGGGCCACTCTGAAGCTCTGGCCACCAGGCAACATATTCTAGATAGGCACGTGGGATACAGCAGCAGCAGTTGTTGGGAAAGAAGAAATTACAATTTCTCCCAGCCCATGCTATTAGAAGCTCAGCCCTATTAATGATGCATTTCCTTTCTGACAATGGATCAAGTGTTTTATCCTTACCTCAGATCAGCATCTTTAGTATCTTACAATTCTTAGAACACACTTCTCTTCAATAGCACTTCCTCTCTGACTGCTTGAACATTAATGGATCTGTGTTCACAATATCCACCCAACAACCAGGTGAGCAAAAGCTAGATCCATTTCACAGGTGGAGAAACTGAAGCACAGGAAGCTTGCATAAAAAACTGCAAAAAAGTCAGCGGCAGAGCTGGGAATGGATCAAAGACACGATGGACTCTGCCACGGGTTTCACTCCCATGCTGCACTGTATTTGCAGAAAGCTTCATATGGAAAAGTCACCAGTGTTGGGGGAACTGACCTCTGGAAATTAAGTTGCAGGCATAATGTTGCACTGTGATTTCCACTGGATAGTCTCACACACCTGTGTCCAGAAAACAC
>NW_017729034.1:31739328-31742241 GCF_001723915.1 Gavialis gangeticus
GAGGGGAAGAAGAGGGAAGAGAGGGTGAGCACACAGAGAAGCAGATAAATGAGCAGCAGTGAGTCAAATGTTCTCATATTTTAAATAAGTGAAAAATACAGCTCCAATTCTGACTTCCTACTGGAAGAAGGATATTTATGTCAGGCTCCATTTTCACTGCTCCTAGGGTTCAACTGCAGTAAGAACTGGTTTGGTTTAATTACCCTTTCACCAACAGATGGTCAGAGATGCGAGGCAGAGGATGGCACAGACCTAGCCATTGTGTGGATTTACAGCTGCATCTGGGGCTGAATAATTAAGTGCATGTCCACGATTCCAGCTGCAGAGTTCACATGGCAGATACCATTTTTGGCCCCAGGGGAATGTTCCCTTCCCCTGTTCTCCAGAACCCAGTGAAAGAAGCAGCACTGGCCAACAGCAGACGAGAACCAGCATGGCACGACCTCACTCCCTGTTCCTTCTGAAAGAGCTTCAAACACCAGCCAGCTGGAAGTCCTACATTTCCTAGGGGGCAAAGTCAAATTTAAAAGCATTGCCATGGAAACCAGAGCCATCCTCTCTGTCATCCATCACAGAAAGCTTTTTAGGAAAGGAATGTTCCATGTTCCATATAGCACTGCGAACACAGCTTGCAGCTGAAATCAAATTGCAGCAAAAATCTACCAGTCTGGGGCCATGTAAGAACAGTGCCAGAGTGGTCCCTGGATGGAGATTCCTTCCCTCCCCTCCATCTAGCCCAGGTATTGCTTATGAAAGCTCTCCTCAAGCACAGCCTGTAACAGCTCTTGACCAACTAGTACTGAAAGGAAGGCCATTATTGACAGAAATTTAGGTGTAGTCGGGAGCAAAAAGCCCATTAAACTAGAAGAGAGGAATACAAAGCTGACCCTGAGCTTCCACAAAAGCCTTCCCTGTTCAGTGACCACATCCTGCAATCCTCACCCTCTGGAAGTTAGGAGTGGAGCTGCTGCCCAATCTTTCACTGGAACAGGGTGGCCATTCTTCATCCTACTACCTGCATCCATGCCTCTCTTTATTCAAGGACTTACTAATGCTGGATGGTGACGTCACCCTGGCACCATGAGCACCTATACACGTAAAGCAAGGCTGCTCTGATGCTGTAATTACAGCGTGTCAGAGCAGACTTGATTAATTGAGTCTGCTGGAACATGATAATTACCATGCTCCAGCAGACTTCAGCATCATGTGTATCGGTGTCTTTGTGCTGAAAAGTGGTGGCGAGGGCCCTTTAACTAAAGCTTGTTTGATGACCATGTCTATAAATGCCCCATGTGACCACACAGCCCCTCAGCCTTCCACCATCTGGTCTATGGTCACTGCTGTCCTCGGTACACGTGCAGGTCACCCATGTCACAGTGCACAGCACTTTACCTGGATCAGAGCAGGCTGACTTGTGCTGGAAGCAATAGTTTCTCTAGGCCACGTGGTCAGAATAAGGAGGAAAAGGTACACTGGAGCTAACTAATTCAGATCCAAGCCAGAGGCCAGAGCACGCACAGAATTCCCCTGCCCCCAGCTCTGTTAGAGGCAGGGCAGTCCAGTCACTGCAGTGGGGTGGAGACCCAGAGTACTTCAATGCCAAAAGGATGCAAACTAGCCAGAGTTTGTCACCCACAGTTCTCTCAGCCTCCAGCCCAGCTCAGTTGCTTAGGGGACTGTGCCAGAGTCCACACTTTCTAAGACAGCCACAATCCATCCCAGGCCCAAGCTAAGGGCAACTATAGGCTCACTCAGCCTCTTTTTGCAAGCTGCACTCCTAGGCATGGGTATCTCTCTCCCTCCCCTAAAGAGCAGAGGGCATTGCTTCCTCTACCAGGACAGCAGTATAAAGGGAACATTAATCAAGAAGGCTGTCTGACCCCTTTCCAAAAGTTGTGCTCCCCCTTCCCAGACCCATTCCTTACTTCTGATAGCATTCTCCCTGCTTTCCCTGCAGCATCAAGCTGCGCAGCCCTCCTTCCTATGGCTGTGCTGAAGTTCACACGTATTGCCTAGCTCAGGGCCGGCCTGCACAGCTAGAACAAGGGCAGGATTTTTAACCACCAAATACCTAATGACCTCATGCTGGGGAGAGTTGCAACAAAGACTTCGGTGCAAAATGAAGTTTATTTTCTACCTATGGGGACTTTTACCATCTTTAAATTTTCCCCGAACCTGAGGAAGGGCACATGTACCTGAAAGCTTGCAAAAAAATATTTTTTTTTTTGCAATTTCTTAGTTGGTGTAATAAGAGGTATTATCTCTGAACCAAGAGATCTAGAGTTTGCAACGAAGACCTGGCACTTCAGGCTTACCATGAAGTCAACTTGCCAAGGGCAACACCAGGCCCTGCAGCTGAAGCTGACATGGCCATAAAACTAAGTGCCTAGTCTCCATTGTGATTCTCCCCGCCAACAAGGACAGTTTCATAGTTTCATAGTTTCTAGGGTCGGAAGGCACCTGAGCAGATCATCTAGTCCGACCCCCTGCCATGGCAGGAAGAGCACTGGGGTCAAATGACCCCAGTAAGGTGGTCATCCAACCTCCTCTTAAAAAACCCCAGGGTAGGAGCCTGCACCACCTCACTTGGAAGCTGGTTCCAGACTCTAGCCGCCCTGACTGTGAAGTAGCGCCTCCTGATGTCCAACTTAAACCTTCCCTCTGCCAGCTTGTGACCATTGTTCCTGGTCACTCCTCGCAGCACTCGGGGGAACAGGGACTCCCCCAGCACCTGCTGATCCCCCCTAACCAGTTTATAACAGGCCACAAGATCCCCCCTCAGCCTTCTCTTCTGAAGGCTGAACAGGTTCAGGTCCCGCAACCTTTCCTCATAGGACCTACCCTGCTGTCCCTTGATCATACGAGTGGCCCTCCTCTGGACCCTCTCCATGCTGTCCACATCCCTCTTAAAGT
>NW_017729034.1:31742763-31768286 GCF_001723915.1 Gavialis gangeticus
TTGAAGTTCGCCCTCCTAAAATCTAGGGCCACCACCTGACTGCTTGCCTTTGCCACCTTGCGCTGAATGGTGAATTCTAGCAGGCAGTGGTCACTGTCGCCCAGGGGGTCAAGTACCCGCAGCCCCCTCACCAGGTCGTCGCCCGTGGCCAACACCAAGTCCAACAAGGCATCCCCCCTGGTGGGGCTGTGCACCTCCTGGGTTAGATGAAGGTCCTGGACTCTCTCCAAGAACCTGCATGCGCGCTCAGACCTGGCCGACTGCTCTTCCCAGCAGATGTCTGGGAAATTCAGGTCCCCCATGACTACCACATCCCTAGTTCATGCCTGTTAGTTACAAGGAGGTTAAATCTATACCTGCTTCAGCACTGAAAAAAGTCCTCAGCCTCCTCAAAAAGCAAGAGCGGCTTCACAGAGCCTCCTTTCCCTGACTGAGCTCACTGCAGGCCTTGCTGCACATTAAGTCCACATTTCCAGCTTGCCTGCTGATCTCCCTACCCCTCCTCACACACACCATCCTTAAAGCTACTGCAACTTGGAAGAGAGGTTGTCTGGCTGGCTTCAGCCCCATGTCTCCTAAATGAGGCAGGCTGCCCTGTTACAGTTCAGTGCCAAATTGTAAAACACATTCAAGGAACTAAGAGTACAGTGCTCATCTGTGGGATGTCGTTATTTTGCTGAGAGGGCTGTGCTGACCAAACCTGTGAAGCAGGCTGCTCATTTGCTCTTTCTGCCTCGTCCAGCAGCCACACACAGGGCCCTGCAAAGTCCACAGCTGCGGGCTACAGAATCTGCTATGGACAAAGGAACCACAGCAACCCTCCTGGAACACCAGGGCTTGGGACAACATATTGATTATTGCGACCTACTGCCAATCAGGGCAGATATGCAACTTTATACACAAACTAAATCAAATACAGAAAGAAAGTACATGTGAGCAAATGAGTGAGTGCACAAATATTCATGCATACAAGTTCACTCAGTCAGATACTGCAAAAGAACACGGAGAAAGTAGAATACAAGGAGGAGAGAAATCAGAATACAAAAGAAAAGGGAGGTGGGGAGAAAGAGACAGATCGATAGATGGGGGATGGGGCAGTGCTAAGAGAGGAAAGCAAATGAACATTAAACTCATAAGAACAAGGGGGGGGGGTCACAAAAGCTAATCCAGGTAATAAGAATCTACAGTCCCTATTTAAACCATAGGTAACAGAGTCCAGTTTGTACTGTGCTCCCTCCATTCCCCACAAAGGGGAGCTCTAGCTATTTTCTGAGAGCTGTTCACTGCCTGAATCATAGGAGTTGGAATATTGTACCAACTGTACAGGAAATACGGGAGGAAAAGGGGGTTACAGAGTACATGTGTGCACACATGCACGTTTCTTTTACTGAATGGATAAACTGTATAGTTGGGAGAGAAGTTGGGCACAAAGTGAAGAAGTGACCCAAGGAAAGTGGGCACTTTGTGCCTGAAAGCTCATCTAACATCTCTCCCAACTACAGTTGGTCCAATAAAAGATATCACCAAAAACCCTTGAACTGTAAGGAGCAGCTGTCTCATGTGGAGGTTTTGGATCAAAACCCTACAACCCCTGACACAAGATGCAAGGCAGCCTGGATTCTGAATTTAAGAACTGGCTACATCTATCTGCAACTTTTCTTTAACAGTGACTGATGGGAAATTAAAGGAACCATTCTTCCCTCTCCCTAGCCAATATCATCTCCCTTTCACTTCAGTTCCCTGCAAAACCCTCCCAGTTACCTGAAAGAGGAACAGGGGGGACAGCACCAACTTCTATAGCAAAACCCCCAAGGATGACAGTAACAGCCTCTCTCACAGCAAACAAGGAGTAAGCCAAAATGCACAACAGCTAGTCATGGTCACAGGGTCAATAGATAGCATTCTGAAGAATCACGAATGCTATTTCAGACTTAAGACGATCTAAAGACCAGAGGTGCAAGGGATACAAATAAAGTGATGGAGTGCAAGGGAGAAGGAAAACCCAGTGGGAGTGATTTCTGGGGCCTTTTGTGATCAGAAGGTCTCAGATGAGAGTCCTATGATGAAAACTATATGTTGTCGTATAGAGCACTCTTGTCCCTGCCACCTCAATAATTCATACTTGACTAGGACTACACTTAACTGGACACACCAACAGGGACAACGTGAGTGAACATCAGTGCCAGCAGCACAGGGGTGTTCAACCTCTGGCCCACTGGCAAGATCTGGCCTGTGGAGCTGTCATCCAGCCTGTGGGGCTTTCATATGGTCCAGAAATTTGGCAGCTGGGAGGTGGGGAATCAGTGGGAGTGCTAATTACCATTCCCCTGCTGCTAAATTTCCAGAGCCATGGGGGGCACCAGAGGCCAGATAACACGGCTGCGCTCACTAGATCAGTCCAGCCCAGGAACCAACTTCATACGTGGGATCTGGCATGCAGAGCAAGAAGTTTGGGTGCCACTGGCACAGGGCAACAGATCTGGAAACTGGCTAGGGAGGAAGCAAGAACTACCTTGGCAAACCAAAGTGCTCCAGAAAGCCCGATGCACATTGGGAGCAAGAAAGGCCTATGGTAGATAGCAGCAGTTTTGCTATGAAAGAGACTGGCCTGGATTGCAGTCACAGCCCTTGGGGCAGCTGGGAGTTCCCAAGAAGGGAACTGCAGAGACCGAGAGTCTCCCCCCAGACAGACAGACAATACACCAAAAGGAAGTGTGTTTCCTGTTGCTTCCTCCAAAAGCCATGAGCACAGTCCCACTGGAATCAGACTGCTCCTCCAGCTCATGGCAGAATTCATCCCTCACCCCCACCCCGGACAATGAAGTCTTAGGCCAGGGCAGATGGCTTACATGGCCAGGCTGCCACATGCCTGCTCCTCCCAGGATGTTAGGAAGAGGGTCACAGTATCACATGCCTGCATTCCTACAACTACAGTCATCACTCAACTTTCATACTGTTTGACCTCCAGTCCTGGAGGTGCTACCAAGACACTGGTTGCTTCAGATGTGAGCAACAGAAAGAGGCAGAAGTAACAGAGCCAAACCCTCGTTTAAATCAAATAAATAAATAAAAAATTACCCCCTAGGCCCTAGGGGTTCTTAAGCTGGGGTCCATGGACCCCCAAGGGGTCTGTGGATAGATTTCAGGGGGTCTGTGAACTTGAATGGGAAAAAAATTACATCTTTATTTTCACTAACCTCTACCTGAAATTTAGCATTTCCTTCAATTATGAATGTAGGTAAAATGAATGTATTTTGATAACTTTATTTCAATATAATTGGTTTCCTTTGTAATCCTATGTATTTTATTTTATGCATTTAAAAACATTATTCTGAGAAGGGGTCCATAGGCTTCACCAGACAGCCAAACGGGTCCATGGCACAAAAAATGTTAAGAACCCCTGGCTTAGGGGGATTGGATGCATGGCAATGGGACATTCAAATCTCTGACTTGAAGGATCAGTTGCATGGGTCAAAGGCTCTGGAGCCTCTCCTACTCTCTCCTTGCACTGTTTCATCTGCACTTTGTACCAAGTGCTGCAGGATGGCATGAGCCACCCAATCATCTGCCACTTGGGCTGGAGCCTGCAGGGGAACGAATTAACCTTAACTGGCTTTACTGCTAGAAATCAACTCCCCCCTTCCCCCGATACACACATCCAAGCAAACAGCCAGATCATTCAGAGGCAGCAGGCTCAAGTTATTTTGCTGCACCTATTAAGGCAGTGTTGCTGCTAGGACATGCCCCTGGAGTGACTCTGTGCCACTCCGTGCTCTTGCTGCATTCCTCATGTGGTTTAGCAGAGACTTGGCTGCTGCGCTTCCACACACGAGAAGTCTGAACCCTGAATGCCGTCTGAGCGCACAGCCCCAGCTCCGCCCCCCCTTCCCCTTCCCTTTCCCATGCCTGCAGGCCTCCAGGTGTGGCCAGGAATGGCACAAGCTACACACCAAACACACCTTTGATGTGGAGCTGAAAGCATGTAGCTGCAGGGCATGAACAGCACGCCGCCTGCTGCACGCTGACTCGCTGCGCAGGAATGTGGCCTACGACCGCAGCCCGAGAAAGGCAAACACACCACATTCCACGCAAGGCAGGCAGCACAAACAAGCGGGCCAGCCCACGCACCCACCTGCCTGCCTTCATACCCACCAGCCTGGCCACTGAGTCCTGCCTTGGCCACAAGTCCAACTAGCCAAGGGACAGCAAGAGCAACCGTATTTCCCAGAGCTGTAGGGCAAGACAACCAGCATAGGACACGTTAACAAGGGAAAAATACAAACCATGGAGTTGAGGGGAAGGAGAGAATCTATCTGTGCACAAGTAACATCCAGAGCCAGGCAGAGCTGGGGAGTAGCCCCAGAAGGGCATTTCCCTCCTTCTCCTAGATATAAGTTAATGGACAACCTTGTGAGTGAGTCTTGGTGACAGAAATGTGCAGAGTTCAACAAAGGTGCAAAGACAATGGGTGCATTTGGGCACAAAGCCACTGTGAAAGGCTGGGGCCTTCAGCTTCTGGCAAGAGACCTTAATTTTCTTTATTGAGTGTCTGGTCTCACACGCAACCTTGCCTTAAGGTACGAAACAACTCTCTGCCCTCAATGGGGCAGCAAAGGTGAAGGGGATCTAGCACGAGAAACTGCTCTGTGCTCAGTTATACAAGATGCCTCCTTCTCCACGTCAGTGCACCGCATAGTCACTTGTGCCAAAACAAGCAGAACCCAGTCAGAGCACAAAAATCCCAGGTGCCTCGTAACCTCTGTGCAAGGCAATCTTTTCACAGAGCCTCAGTGGGCTCAAGAGAGTTACAAATGCACCCTAGCTCCCTAGCCAGGAAGCTACTGCTCTCTCACCCTTTTCTTGAGGTTATTAAGCAGCAGCACTATCCCCAGCTAGAACTAAGGGACTACCACATCCCTACAGCAGAACTGGAACCTGGCAGAGGGAAGAGCAGAGGTACTGCTCCCTAATCCCAGAGGATCCAGAGCATAGCAGTGGTAATTAAGTGGCAGATAAGCTGCGCTCACTAGAGGTAGAGCTTGGAAAAGCGGAAGAGGACATTCACCTATGAAATGGAAGGCTGCAGAGGAGGGCAGTGCACCCCTAGGAGAAAGGGGCTCAGAGATGGTTTCAGGACAGTCTTTCTCCACCTCATGCATTCCTCTTAAAGATCCAAAGAGCAGACGGTGAGGAACTGTTCAGTGTTTGGGGACAACACCACACTAGATGGGGTCTCCCCACCTACATGGACCCCACAGGATAGTGGCACTAAGAATGGGAATTATAAAGATATTTAGCCCTCAGGATGCAGGCAGGAACCCAGCAGGGTGTACAGAAGCACCAAAGTCACAGGGAGTAGAAGACAGTGCTTCCTCAGCACTAACCACATGTGTACCAAGAAAACCCAACTCAGCCTTCATGCAGAGAAAGGAAGCCCCTTCTGCTGCTACCAGTTGCCAAGGGCCACCCCCAGCAGCCCATCTTCACTCCAGCTGCTCCCAGACTCCCACATGTCTCAATGGTGCAAGCTGCAATGGCTGAACTCTGCAAGCATTCAGATCTCCCTCTCCTGCTTCCAGGAATAGGCACTGTCTCTGCAGCTTCCCTTCTCCCTCCCCCATCCCACATTTATTTTTTCAGATGTGTAATACCCTCTCAAGGTGCAGCCCTCATCCTGCCACTGGTGGGCGGGTGAATGGGGGAAAAGGGCCCTTTATAATTGTAGTGTTGCAATCTGCCAGCCCGGCCAGGCGGCCTGTTCCCGCCTGCACTGTATTAAATACCTTATAACTGATTACACCCCCATGGGGCATGATTAGCAGTCTCCAGAGAACAAAGTCTACTTTTATAAGAATAAGAACAGACACGTACTGCTAACCTACTACACAGCTGGGCAGGGGAAAAAATAGAAGGAGACAAGCAGGCTGGGGTGGGGGGTGTGAAAAAAAAACAACACACTCCTCTGCTACCCTTGTTCCTTCTAAGATATTCATCCTGGCTAGTGTTTGTGATTTCCACTGCCCTGGATCACTCCCTTTGGAGCAATACTAGTAGATTATGGTAGTACTGTGGAACACATGGGCAAAGTCATACCCTTGGGTAGAATGGCCTCAAGGCAAGCTTGACAAGTGAACCGCAATTAAACCTCTGCATCTGCTCTGGATGACATAGGTGACAATTCTTCTGCACTGTGTCCCCAGGATAGAAGAGAGGTTGGTCCTATAAAAAACAGCAAGCAGGAAGAGCAAGAGTGCCAGAAATATGATCACAAACCTATACCCCTCTCTTACCATGATGTATGCCTGGGAGTTCCATTTAAATGAGGGGAGGAAGCATCTGCTTTGGTTATTCAGTGAAAAGTCACCCAAAACTAAAATTGGCATGGCATAGTGTGGCCTTCCCCCACTCCACTGGACAAACTTCAACAGTCTCCAAATGTTCAGGAGCCCACACACATTTCAGTGGGGAAAAAACAACTTCATAAAAAGGAGGCCAGAGCTGGTAGGGCCTGATGGTGTGACGACAGGTCTCTGTTCAGTTCACTTCTCAGGAATCAATAACATATATCTGGCATTAAAAGGTTCCAGTGGTCTCAGCAGAGGCACACAAGATCAAGTAGAGGCCGGAGACTGAATATTTTCATCCACAGAAACTAGAAAGGTAGAAATGAGTTCACAACGGCATGGAGGGCCATGCCCTCACCATGGACTCCCCAAACCGACGCATCACCGCAAACCTGAAGGGGCTAAGGCACAGAGTGTGGTGGGAACTTGTTCCGCTCCTTTTTGCCAGCTCTAGTGCATCTAAGAGCAGCAGCCCCTCCCCTGACTCACCTGGTGGCCCCAAGCACAGGCAGGTCAATTAAGAAATCTCTGAACAGCTGAATTCAAGAACCTAGCTCAGGGGAAAACATTCCTACTCCAGAGAGGCATCTGTGCAGCAGCTCAGTGAAACAGACTGAGAGGCTGCCTGCAAAGTGACAGAATTAGAAGTCAGTAGCACCAGAGCCCATCTGTCTTGTCCTTGTCCCTGACCCCAGCAGGGCCTGTTGGGTGCAGGGACACATCACAGTATATAGTTGGGAGGCACTTGTTCTCAGTGGTAATATCTGAAGGGGGAGAGGGTCTTGCTGAAGCACATTCCACATAGATTCTTAAGTCAAGCCACCCAGGGAAGGATTCACTCATGGAGATACCCACCAGCTAAAAATGAGCTACGCTTCTGTGCTACACAACAATGGGGCTTCACCCAGTGCTCAGCATGTGCCTAACCTGTACTGGCTGGTCTCATCTGGTGCCAGGTCCAAGTACTCCACATACTACGGTACCACCTAGAGGCATCAACTGACTTCAGGGCTCCATGGTGCCAGGCACTGACAGACAGTGCAAACACATTTACAAGTTATTTACATATTGCACCCCCAGGGATCAAAGGGGGCAGGAGGGACTTCAGCATAAAAATCCTCCCTCTTGTGAGTCAGACATGAGAAACTCACTGAGGTAACTCACTATATAAAACTCTGATTATTCTTTTCATTCCTTTTCTTGGCTATTCAGAGTCCAGCTCCAGTGTGGATCCTTATACTGTAACCAGCACCATGGCACCTTTTGTGCTCCAGGTAAAACTTTCATGCAAGGGAGCTTATACCCAGGTGGCTTCATAAAAATGTCTGGATCTGCTGGCATGCAACAAACCCAGAGAAAATGCACTACACTAAGGCTTGCAAAACTGCATCTGGGAGTGGTTGCTAGGCTCTCAGCCCCTGTATCAGTGATTCTCAACCAGGGTGCTTTGAGATCCTTTCAAGGGTGATTTGGGGCATCAGGCAAGGTAAATACTGTTTGGTGTGCAAACATGATTCATATGCTAAACCCAGAATTTTCAAATAGGAATCTGTAGTGTTAACATTCTGAGCTGCTATGGTGTTTCTGAGTTTGTTGCAATAGAAGAATTGCTGTACTATTTTTCTGGAGTCAAAAAAAACACGAGAAACATAAGAGCTGGCATTTTCCAAGAGGCTCCTCAAATTTATCAAGGGGTGCTGCCAGTTTAAAAAAGTTGAGAGTAACTACCCTGCACAGCAGGAACAGCTCATCTGCATCCCACATAATAACCCAATCTCCCCAACCCCTCCAGGCAGCTGGCAATCAGGCAGTGCACCTCAGCTAGTGAGCAGCACAATGGGTTGCACCTTGCTAACCTCAGAGTCCAAGTCAACACAGCTCACAGTCCTTCCCACTGACATCCCCCAGCCCCCCTCCCTGCAATTCCTGAACAAATTGCCTTCCGTTACAGAGAAGCACTTCTGCTATTCCACTCACTGCATTACCAGCATTCATCATCAGGGCAACACACCCTAATTTAGCCCAGCATGGGCCCTCTGCAAACTGCTAATCCCAATACACAGCTGCTTCGCAAATACACTGGCATGAGCAAACCATAAACGATTTATGGCGCGTGGCAGGAAGACTCCTGGCTCCCTGCATGGGTGGGGTTTTGGTACAAGATCATGCTTGGGCTAATGTTTATATTGCAAGTTGTCAGTCTAGTAATATATCATCTGCTGCGTTACATAGTAATATGGCTCTCCCCACCCAGTTTAAGCCCTGACTACACCACACCTACTACAACAAAGAGACTATAAGAGATTTGCCAACGCTAACAAACACTCTACAGGAATTCCACTGTCCTGTGACAGCTAGGTTTTTTTTTCAGGAATCAAATCCACCTAAATCAAGAGGCTTCCCCAAATTAATTTCCCAAGCAAAGATTAAACCAACGATCTCCTGCTAATAAAAGGTTTTGCTCTCAGTGAAAACTTGAGACCCTTCTGAACAAAGTTTCAGTTTTCAGACAGTTAGCCACAAACTGGACCCTTGAAAAACTGCACTATGACCATGGAGGCAAGCTGTAACATTTTCATGCATTAGTGATGCAGCAACTTTCTGTCCAGAAAGCTCTAGCAGCTTAACAGAACACTGTAAACTTAAAAGTCACATACCTAACTAATATTGTTGCTTGCAATAGCTCTCATTAAAAGGAAGCATCTTTCTAGTTTTCCAATGATACTTTGTATATTTCACAGTAGACCACTTGTGGGCATCTCAGAAACAGGAAAGGGACAAAACATTTAAAAAGATAGGACAAAGTGATTTAACACCACACACCAGCAGTGGGAAATCCAAGGCATCTGAAGCAGCTGTAACTACTTTAGTTCATTTGAAATTGCTGGCCACTTGAAAATGCAGTCAACTCTTTACCCGTTTAAGTTTCCCCACTTGACAGGAATGAAGTCCTTGCTAAAGAACAGCAAAAGCACAGACTGAAATCTAGCTTAGGTGATTAGGTTGAGAGAAGTATTTAAACATTATTCTGAACACAGGAAGCAATGAATGCCCAGTTCTATGGCCAAGAGCCATAAGGCAGTCACCAAGACCAGCACATATAAAGATAGTGGTAAGAAAGCTTGTTATTACAGTAATTGTCCAATTACCTTGCGAAAGCCTCTTATCTTCATCTGTAATAAATGCCAGATTCAAGTTCACCTGAGGTTTTATACAGCTCTAGATATGATACCCCCAGAACACAGGTGCTACCCCAGCTCTCTTTTCATAGTACTTAGGGTCGGAAGGGACCTAAACACATTATCAAGTCCAACCCCTGCCCCAGGCAGGAACGAGTGCTGGGGTCATAACACCTCAGCCAA
The DNA here is from genome assembly GCF_001723915.1 of Gavialis gangeticus. Classification (NCBI taxonomy): domain Eukaryota; kingdom Metazoa; phylum Chordata; order Crocodylia; family Gavialidae; genus Gavialis; species Gavialis gangeticus. The sequence continues at coordinate 31,752,470 of NW_017729034.1, forward strand.
ATATCTGTCCAGCCTCCTCTTGAAGACCCCCAAGGTAGGAGAGCACCACCTCCCTTGGGAGTCCATTCCAGAGCCTGGCAGCCCTAAACGTACAGTAATGTCTCCTGATGTCCAGCCTGAACCTTCTCTCTAACAATCTGTGGCCATTATTCCTAGTAACCCCTGGTGGTGCCTGGGGGAACAGAGCCTCCCCCAGTTTCCACTGGTTCCCCCTGATGAGTTTGTATACAGCCACTAGGTCCCCTCTCAGCCTTCTCTTGTGGAGGCTGAATAGATTCAGGCCCTTTAGCTTCTCCTCGTATGGCCTGACCTGCTGCCCCTTGACCATGCGAGTGGCCCCCTCTGGACCCTCTCAGTGCTAACCACATACCTCTTGAAGTACGGCACCCAGAACTTTTGAAGTTAAAGAAAACCTGAATGACACTGATGAAACTTTAAGGTTGAGACTTGAAATGCAGTACAGTCAGAAACTCCACAACCCTGTTTTTTGCCAAACCACAAGTGAATTTTATTGACAGAAAAAAAATGAAAATAGAATCTGGCCAAAGGAATTTGTTGTTGAGACCACGGCTCTGAATATGCTTACCCTTTGGAAATGCAACATGAATACATAGCATTATGAGGCCTCCACCACGAACCCAACTAGAACTCCACCCCACCCATGAAGTGTGGTGGCCACAAGTCAGACCCCACAGTAAGGCCCCCTGGAAGCCAGTGGGAGTCCTGCAGGAAACCCTACCCTGAACTTATGCCATTTTATTTTTCAACTCTATTCCCTCAGTTTCACAGATAGTGGCTGTAAAAGTCACCCAATATTTATTCACCGAATGCAGTCACACAAACGACACAAACAGCTGACTTCTGCCCTTGGATGCCAAGGAAGTACCCAGCAAAGTCCCTGGGTGCTGTGTTCACAGATGTCACAGGACTTAGAATCTGTGGCCAGCCCTGGAAATCCTCCTACTCTGGCACAGCCTTTAAGAGCTCCCATCACACTCAGGCAGACATTATCAAATGCCCTCTTACACATCCTTCCCTGCCACTTACCAGGATTCTCTTCCCCCTACCAGCCTGTCCCTTCACAAACAAGCAATGCCAACTCTATGCTAGGTCTTCAGCACAGATGGAGGTGGACAGCAAGATAAAGGAGGCATCCTGCAGAGTACAGAAACTGAAGCTTGCATAAAAACCATGTCAGATCTCCCTAGAATCTCCTTAGAAAAATTCTATCCTCTAGCCAGCAAGGTTTCCAGTAGCATTTGGACTAAAGTCCACTGCCAGCTTGCAACGTGGAAAGGCCAAACTCCATACATTCCTTCTCCTCTAAACAGCACCTGCAAGAAGCTGTGAACAATGGTGTCCCCCTGCCTGACACACATATCCAGCAGCACCCATTCATGAATAAGAGAAAATCAGCTTCTAGATTCTGTTCTCTTTCTTTCCAAGGATCCCCTCCATAACCTAAAACCCTCTCATGTTATCTTCTTGGACAGAGTCCCCTGGCTCAGACTACCAAGAGGGGTCTTCCAAGGGCAATGATCGTAAAGAGGAAATTAATGAGCACTTTAACATGTTTTGCACCTTCTAGGAACTGCCAGACTGAATCAGACATGATTCAGTATGTTGCCTGCTACTCTGGTCAGTAATAGATGCTTCAGAAAACAAAGCACACCATTACAAAATAAATGCCCTTTCATCCTAACCCCTACTAGTTACAGGTTCATTCATTCCTTGACATGTGAGGGTGATTATTCCTTCTAAATGTAGTAATTTATTCTAAAATAATTCAGAATGTTCTCATTCACTGATCTTTTGAGTCCCATTAAGCTCCTGGCTTCAATGCTGTTATGTAGTAGGGAGCTTCACAGATTAACTATGCACCATGTGAAAGTATTTTTAATCATTATTTAATTTGTTGCCTATCACCTTTAGAGAAGTTCATTCATTTTAACTGAGGAATATTTACTAGCTCTTTCACCTCTTCTCTGGGGACCCCCTAGGACTCAGCACTTTACACAGCTCAAAAACAGCAGCAGGAAACAAAGATTCTCCTCTCTGAGCCATATAAAGAAAGCATTCCCAGCATTAAAACTCTTTGTTCTTAAACCCTTTCATAACAGCATGGAAAGCCTTAGTGATCCACTAAGCACAGCTCCCAGTAGGATGCTCTAGAGAGATAGCATATCATATCATTCCAGATTTAAGGCAGATTGTGAGCTGCTGCTGCTGCTGCTGCTGCTGGGGCATCCGTGTCCAAGTGCATTAGCGATAAGACAATGTAAAGACACGCTGGCCAAAAAGAAAACAGTTACCAAGTCTGGAAGAGAGGATGGAGCAGAAGGAGGTAGAAAGGATAAATTTAAGTCATGGATAGAGTGCCAGCCAAGTAAAAGAACCCGAGAACAAGCCCTGAGAACCGACAGCAACCACTCCCTTCAAACAGGACAGAGACAACTCAGGCTTTACTTGGCATCAGTGCCCCTACTCCACAGACTGTGCTGGACAGTGGCCTACACCAGCATCCTGCTTCATGATGAGTAGCAGGCCAGTCACTGCTCAGTGTATTCTCTTCATTTATTTGTAGACCTTACTCTGGTGTTTCATCATACACTGTGCACTTTGCAGGCATTAATGGTCTTGTCCACACAACTTCCCAGGGAAAGCTGGAAGCATCAGCCTTAGTTTGCAGTCGGGGAACAGGGGCATACCACAAGGAGTCATATCCTGAAGTTGCCACAAACTTGCTATCTCTGGCATTCAGGTCAAGGCCTCTCTACAGGCTGCTTAGAGGAGACACTGATCCGAAGAATGTAACATTCTTTAAAATCCAGTTACAGATGTGGTCTTTTCTGAGGGGGGACTGGCTCAGAAATCTGAAAGAGAATCTCATCTCTAGAGCAAGGGTGAAAGTGGCAGAGACCCATACACACCTGCTTGGTGGCCCATGTATAAAAAGAACATGAGAAGGGGCTCAGTTCTTTCCAGTCTTTAGTACCTAGGTATCCATAATACTTACTGGGCTCATTACTTAGCACTAACTGGGCTCCTGTGGGTAGCCTCAGCAGATGCCAAGGTGACAGACCGAAGTGTTAGTTGTTATATGACAGGGGAGAATCTCCACAAAACACTCCCGAACAGGGAAATAGGAAGATTCAAATTTAGGGATTCAGTTTTAATTCCTAACTTTCAATTAGCCCAGTAAAAATAACAAGTTATTTTGCCCCCTTAGGTCAACCCCAGTCCTTGCCAACCTCAGTCATGAGATGCTAAGCTTGTTCTCAAACCGGGATGAGCCAACAAGACAACAAAGCAAGCCCCTTCTCCTTACTCTGTAAATCCTTCCCTTGCTCCACACCCATCCCAGACCTGATTTCCCAGGTTGTGCCTGTACACAGCACTTTTGCTCAGCAACAAGAGAGGCAGAGGGAAATGGACCAGCACTGCACAGTTCTTATCACATTTCCTGATGCAGCAGCCAGCCCTGGGCTTCAGGGGAAGAAACAGGGAGATTAGTTGTGATCCTAGCCTGGAAAATTGTTCCATGTAACAACAGTAAGTGTTGCAATGCATGGAATTCTCACATCAACCTTAAATATCCAATTCCTTATGAGACAGCAAGATAGATTACAGCTGGAGAGCTCATCTCAGGGTTCCCAGGCTGAACCCCTCTGTAGAATGCAGGTCAACCTCCAGGCCTCGCAAGCACAAAGTCCTCTTTAAATGAAGGAGTATCTAGGACTACTGAGTAAAGCAGATGATTCTGTTTTCATGGACCCTGCTTATTCTACCATTATGCACCTGCTAGTCTTTTCTCCACCTTTTAAAAGCACACATAAGCAAGGCCACATGCCACAAATCCTGTATTTTATGCCAGTGCTGTCCAACTTCTGAAAGGCAAGGGGTCCACATGCCATAGACCCTCCCACTTCGCACCCATCCCAGGAAGCCTGGCCCTCTCACACTGTGCAGACAATGAGCAGTGTAGACTCACTCTCAGCTATATGCATGCAGCTTTTCTCTTGCACCATGGGCAGCCCAGATTCCCCCTAACCATACATGCAGCACCTCTGCTGCCTGGCCCCACCATATCCTGCCCCCAGGAATGGAGACAGGAAGCAAAAACAAGAGGAAGGAGAGGCTGCTTGGCCACTTAAACTGCTGAAATACTGGGGCAGCAGCAGTCAGGTGGGAGCCTGGGGGCTGCATGTTAATCCCCACAGGCCATATGCAACCCATGATCCACCAGTTGCACAGCTCTGATCTAGGCAACTCTTCCTATGAACAGCCAAAATGGATTCACCAAGAGCAAGTCATGCCTGACCAACTTGATCTTCTTCTACAATAAGGTAATAGGCTCTGTGGATAGTGGGAGAGCACTGGATGTGATGCATCTTGACTTTAGCAAGGCTTGTAACACTGTTTCCCATAACATTCTCATTCACAAACTAAGGAAGTATAAACTAGATGACAGTACTATAAACGCATATACATAAGTGCTTGGATCATTATGCCGAATGAGTAGCCCTCAATCGCTCAGTGTCAAGCTGGGAGAAAGTATCAAGGGGGGTTCCCCAGGAGTTTGTCCTGGGTCCAGAATCATTCAATATCTTCATTAATGGATGATGGGACCGACTCCATGCTTCACAAATTAGCAGATGACACCAGGTTGGGTAGAGATGCAGACTCTGGAGGGTAGGTAGGGCTAGGATCCAGAATGACCTGGATAAACTAGAGAAATGTTCCCAAAGAAAAATCAGCCAACCAACCAACCACCTGACATTCAACAAGGACAAGTGTAAAGTCCTTGTTGGAATAACTGCATGCACAAATACAGGCTGGGGAACAACTGGCTAGGATGCACTATTACACAGAAGGACCTGACGGTCGCAGTAGTCCATAAGCTCAATATGAGCCAATTGCATGCTCTTGTTGAAAAAAAATACAACCCAGCATACTGTTAGCCTTTAACAGGAGTGCCTTGTGCACATTAAGGAAAGTGATTCTTCCACTCTATTTGGCACCAGCGAGGTTTCACCTGTAGTACTGTGCCCAGTTTTGGGTCCCACATAGAAAGATATGGACACATTGGAGAGAGTCCAGCAGAGAATAACAAACATTATTAGAGTTCTGAGAAGCATAATTTATGAAGGCTGAAAAAATTAGGATCGTTTCATCTGGAGAAAAGAAAACTGAGGGGCAGGGATTTAGTAACAGTCTTCAAATACCTGAAGGATGATTATAAAGAGGATGGAGATAGCCTTTTCTCTGTGGTTACAAGGGACAGAACTAGGAGCAATTGCCTCAAAATACAGCAAAGGAAATGTAAATTGGAGATTATGAAAAACTTTCAGCCTATGAGAAGTGTTAAACGTTGGAACAGGATACTTAGAGGAGATGTGGATTCTCCATCCCTGGAAATTTCAAGAACGGGTTGGGCAGACACTTGCCTGGGATGGTTTATTCAGGGATGACCCTGCCTTGAGCAGAGGGTTGGACTAGATGACCTTACGTGTTCCCTTTCAGCCCTACTTTCCTGTGACCTTATGGATTCCTGCTACCACACATTTCAGAGGATACCCAGAACCACATCCAAAGTATGGTAAAAGATACTAAGGAACTGAGAGCTGCAAAGTGACTTTTGCAGAGGCTAACAAGTAGTCAACATAGCCTGGACAAGACTGTAGTTCCATCTTTGATACAGAGAGCAAGTCTGAGTTGGCAACAGGTCCTAGCACATAATATTCTCATCAACATAGACCCGGGCTACACTGTGAAGCTTCTGAGGCCCCTCCAAAACATATTCCAAATATGTTATCAGCAACCAGCATCTCATTTTCCACAGCTAAAATCTGAAAGTTGACTGCCGCAGGCAACACTTGGGACACTAAGGTCCAACTTCATAGTATAAGTTTGGTTGTGCAGCTTAGCACAGGTACCAAATGCTCTCTGCAGACTCAGTGCCAGGGGAAAAGGGAAATGAAGGCATTATACTGAGGGGAAAGTTAAAGAACAGGACATGCCAAAGATCAACTCCTAGCTAAACAAATACCAAAGGCCCCTTTGCCTCAAGCTCTCAATTCTACTACAGAAAAACCCAGAAGTGCAGTTTCATCAGCCTTCAGGGAATCAACTGAAACAGAGATGGTCAACCTGCAGCATGAGTACAAGTGGCAGCAGATCAGGAGAGGATAAGCATCATAGCAGAAGACAGGAAGGAAGCAGAAAACAGAGCAGTGGATCAGGCAAAAGAAGGGGACTGGAGTGACGCTCAGGAAGGGCCAATTGTGGCATAAAGGCCAACAAGGTTGGCCCCCACTAAACTAAAAGATAGCAGCAATGGTACTTATTTTTAGTATACCAACTACTGAATGCAATTTGGGTTAGTACAGCCCTCAGAGTGAGATCACGAGGAAGGGTTTCAGTGCAACTCTGACTTGACAGACCATTTGTTAATCAGGCAACAAACTCTAGACTCAAATTATGTCTTGTCCCCACACATTTGCTTTAGGCCTCCATCACTGGAAAAGAGGGCTTTAAAAAGTTCCTTTCATGTGGCACAAAAAACACTACGAACCACCCTGTCTCCTGTGCCCAGTATCTGTTACTGAATTCCACCAACCAGCCAGCTCCCTTCTTAATTAGCACCTCTGCCTCTACCATCCTTTCTGGGGACTTAATTTAGGCAACAGGGGCCTCACACAACAGAAGGGTACCCTAATACACTGGACTTGCAGAAGATCCCTTTGCAGAAAACATGCCTCACACATGTGCCCTATGGGACTTCCGGAACATAGTCAGGTGCAGCCCCACCCCATTCCTAGTGTCCTTACCTGCCCTGCAGTGTTTGTATCCAGAGGATTCACCTCTTCCTCCTGAGTAATCCTTTTTGTTCAGCTGTCTCTGAATTAGTTCTGATCCTGCAAGACACAGGATTGCACCTTTGTGAAGCCCTTGCCAGAGGGGTGCAATCTCACTTTGCTGAGCTGTGCTTTTCAGTGGGCTAATCCCAGCTGCCATCCCTTCAGCCCAACACAGCAAGTTCTTGGCCCTACCCGATTCACAGAGCCCTCTCTCACTGGCGCTGCCCTCGAACAGAACAGCCTTTCTCCTGATCACAATCCCAGCTGTAAGCATGCAACCATTCACAGCTTCCCCACACTCAGCCTCCCACCCACTGAAGCTCTAGCCCAGACCCAGACATGCTTCTGCATTGCCTGCTCAGCAACGCTTTTGCCTAACCCCTTCCCCTAGCCCCCTGGGAACTTGTTCAGACTCACAACCCCACCCACAGCACCCCTCTGTGACACCAGGGAGGGTCTCTAGGCAAGCAGGGAAGCCCCTCTCTCTTCCACATCCAGACAGCCTTACTCCTGCCTCCCACTCCTTCCCCACTGTAGCCCCTGCCACAGTAGGCTGGCTCCATGCCCTACCATGCTGCCCAGGCAGGGGGGCAGTTTCCTGCCAGGACGCACAAACCCCCTCCCTATGCCCTGCAAGGCTCCAGTTTGGCTCCCTCCCATGCCCCTACCAGTCCCACTTTGCCCCGCCCCCTCAGCCCCCGGGAACCGATCAGGGATCCCGCCCCTGCCCCTGGCTCCATTCTAATCCCCAATCCCGGCTCCGTTCTAACCCCCTCTCCCACCAGGTGCTGGGTCCTCGCGCATGCGCCCTGAGCAGCCCCCCCCCCCGGCCGTTGCGGCCCCGGGCTCGGTGCTGACCTGGCGGAGCTCCCTGCCCCCCCCCAGCGGCTGGGCCCCGCTCCCGCCCGGGCTCGCGGGGACTTTGCGGCCGGTTCCGGCCCGGTTGGGGTCCGCCTCGGACCCACCCCAAACTTTGCCCCCGCTCAGCCCGCCCCGCACGCTCTGTGCTCAGGCGGCCATGTTGCCGCGGGGCATGTCGGGTAATCCAGCGGAATCCCCACGCACGGGCGTCGCGCGTCATCCCAGCAGCCACGCAGCGCGCTGCTGGAGAGAGGAGGAGCGGAGCCTCGCGGGTCGCCATGGAAACCACGCGGAGGGCGGGGAGAGGAGGAAGAAACCAAGTGACGAGGTTGAAGGGGGGGACGAATGAAAGCAGTGGTTCTGGGAAAGAACTAAACGGCTCAGTCGTGGGGAATAAGGAGGGGGAACGTGCTGTGACGTAAGCTCCGTTTGCAAGCAGGGAGGGTCGGGCACACTCGCATGCACACACACCTGTGTGTGGGCCAGGGAGGGGATGCAGCCCCCCCCCCCCGGGGTACAGCTAAGGAGGTCACACACACACCCTTTCCCCTCCTCCCTAGGGCCAGGGAGGGAATGGGGACACACACCTGTAACACAGACACACACACCAGCCCCCACCCACTCCCGTATATGGCCCGGGAGGGGATGGGGACACACACACACCACCGCACCCCGGTATATGGCGCACACACACACACACACACACACACACACCCTCTGTGTATGGCCATAGGGGATGAACCCCCCACCCTCCATTTACAGCCGAGGAGGACACACACTACTCTTTATGGCCAGGGAGGGGATGGGGACACACACCGATGTAGGACCAAAGACGAGACACACCTACACACGCACATACACACCTGTGTATAGCCTGGCAGGGGACGTGTGCACACATACACCCACCCACAGACTCAGGGCTTGAGTGCCTCTTCAGGGCAATGCATGCTTCAGGGCCCTGTCCTCTGGCACATGCAGGGAAGAGTGGCAGCCTGCTCCACCCGATCCGCCAAAGCCCCCCACTGTCCTGGATGAGGTGAAATTCAGTGCCCAGGCTAACCCAGTTATGAGTTTCCACTCCTGCCCTGGCCCCATGAATGAAGCCCGGCCCCATGGACACTGCTCTGGCCCAGGAGAGGGGAATGTAGCCTTGTTTGAAACAACCCAACAAAGGCATTTTTTTCTGCTCTTGCCTCCCCTTCCTTTTCTCAGCGTGTGTGTGTGTGTGTGTGTGTGTGTGTGGTGGGGGGGTTGCTCACGTTGCTGCCAGCAGCTGGGTGTTCATATGAGATGCGTTCATATGAGAGATCCAGAAAGTCTGCAAATGGGATGCCCGGGAGGCCACAACACAGGATTGCAACAGGAGAATTGTGGCCCCTGACTATCACAGGGACAATCAAAGGAGGCAAAGCTGTCATTCACAAGAGTTTATCGAAGGAGATTCTTCCTCCCTCCATGCAAAAATCTAGATTGCAGGAACAAGGGACAATACCCTTGCCTCAGATTCTCTCTCAACTGTGTTACTTCAGCAGAGACCAGTGTCCAGAACTGCAGGTTTTTTCCTTTGTTATGTAACCAATTCCCCCTAAAAAGCCCTGCCTCCTCTCCCTTCACTGGAAGGCTGTACGTCACATTCAGTCCTGGGGCACATCGTAGCCTGTTGCTATGGCAATAGTTATGATAGTATAAACAGAGGACTCTAACCTGTTTATGGGGCCAGGTGGAGAGGGAAAGAGATAAGAAGAGAGTGGAAAAATCCTCTCGAACAGATGTAGGGGAAATGTATGCTTCTGAAAGTGCAGGGGCTGAAGATAATGGCTACGAGCAGACTGTGGGGAAAAGCACACAATACCATTCTGCCGATGCCCCTCAATCATGATCTGCAGAATCTCTTGTTATTACAGTCCTGGGACTCCCATGCACAGTGCTGTCAATGCATCTTGATCCCAATCTGAACCAGCTCCTCTCTTCCATTCTTACAGCACATGTAATTCTGACTGCTGCCTCTACTACTGTCTCCCTCCTACTATTGTTCAGTTACAGAATCATAGAAAGTAGGGCTGGAAAGGACCGTCAAATACCATCTAGTCCAGTGTTTCTCAACCCATGGGTCATGACCCAAAAGCGGATCACGAAAATACATGAAAGTGTTGCGAACAAACTTTAAAAATGGATTCTCCTTTAAAGGAGACAAGTGTGGGAAATTATGGCTTTTCCCTTACAGGCAGGCAGAGCTCCAGCCAGCAAGGAGCTTCTTGGGGCCCCCCATGCCCCACACACATACACACCCCGCCCCATACACACACCCTCAGCCCACACAATGGGGGGTTGGGGCCTGGGGGTGGGAGGCAGTGGGTCGGGAGTGAGGGGCACTGGGTCGAGACTGGCCATCAATGTTTACAAATGGGTCCTGGTAGAAAAAAGGTTGAGAACCACTGGTCTAGTCCGAGCCCCCTGCCTGAGGCAGGATCATCCCTATCCAAACCATCCTGTACAAATCCACCGTCTAACCTATTCATATTTCCTGTGCAGATATTAGTGTGGTTAATTAATTAAGTCAAATCAAGATGAAGTATTGAAATATTGTCATAGGCCATGTCGCTTTGGTGAAACTCTATAAACTTGTTGCCTTGGTGACCCCCTTAGGCCCCAACTCAGGTGGCAAAAGGCTGGTGTATAGGTTTACAGTGCTGCTGAACCCCTTAGAAAAGGCTCTTTTCTTACACAGTGGAAGACAGGGGCTCAGTAGGACCCTGCTTCCATGACCCTAGGAATGTAGCACCAGTGAATAGGACAGAACATCTATATCACACCCAGCATGTGCCTGCTGCACCAGGCCACGCGTCAGGCAGGGATATTTCAAGAAAGCCTTCAGTACTTGTCCCTCTATAAATTCTCCAAATCCTCTCTCTGCAGTGGAGTCAGATAACAGGCAGAAGGACAATGGCTCCAAGAATCCAGGCTGCCCATCTGCTCTTCACTTCCAGATTCTTGCCTCCCCAGCGCCAGCTGATGAAATTTTCATAGCTGATGAGGTTTCCCATTTCCACTGGGCCTTGCTGCTTTGGAGCCTTCACAGTTGTGGCCTGTTCAAGTTTCTGTGGGTTCCTACTGCAGGCACCCAAGCACTTTACACGTCTAGAGGAACTGAACTTCACAATAGGTTCATGGGCTGATTTTCAGATATTCGGAGCACCCATGATTCCCATTGGCTTCTTTCAGTGCCGGAAGGGCTCAGTACCCCTCAGTATCAGACCTCAGCTTACCAGCTGTAAGTCAAATAACAAATTAGAAACAGAATTAGAACTAGAAATTGGGGGTTCTGACTCCCAGTCCCCTGCCCTAAATGCTAGAAGTCAGGAGTCCTGGTTGCTAGCACCTACCTTGGGCCACTGTTCAATCTCCTTCATGCTGTGTTTCTGTGAGCTGGGCAGCAGGTTCAGCTGAGAACAGAGGTGTGAGATGCTGTAAAGTATTTCATTATGTTACATTATATTCATTTATATAACACTGTTAATACCAACACACCGCTCCCTTCTGGAGCCAGTTGCTTGCGAAAGCCTCTGAAGTTCAATTAACAAGCACCAGGTAATCTAACACTTGACTCCCAATAATCCCTTTATTTTAAGGGGCCTCTGCTTGATGCTAAAGCCCTCTCCAAACAGCCCTGGAAATACATTTGAGATTCTCTTAAATACCATCTGAATTTATGACCCTCAGTGAAGAGCAGGAAGGAATCTCTTCAAAATACTTTCCAAGCGGCAGCACTTTATATAGACCAGTGTAACTATATAGAGACCCCCGGAGGGGCAGGTGCCACCCTGTGGAGAGATGAATCCCCCTATTTAGTAAAGAACTTACAACCTTGACTGCTGGTGGAATGGATATCAGGAGCCTGAGAACTAACAGTTCCTCGCCAGAAGGAGGCAATGAAGGCTTAGCTGACTCAGGTTCACCTTCATCTTCTGTCCAAGCTGGTGAGACAGACAGGCATCTGACAAGATGTGTCCCAACACAGGACCTTGAAATAATAGATCTACTCACAGGCTCCCTGTAGCTGAAGCGGCTTAGCTCTCCACTATGAAGCAAGTGGGGTAGGCTCCCTGTAGAGATATCCTTCCCTCTCCTTCCCCGTATCCCAGGCAGGCAGAGTACACTCAGGAAATGCTTTACACCCTCCCCTACATCTTGCTCCAGCTGAGTCTGTGACCAGACCTGGAATAGACTCCCAGTGGGGGTGGTGCAGGCACCTACCATGGAGATCTTCAGAAGCACACCTTGCTGGGTTTATTTGCCCCCAGCAGACTTTCCTGCCCAGAGCAGGGGGGCTTGACCCGATGATCTCATGAAGTCCCAGCCCTAAACTTCTGTGAATCTGAGAGTCAAAGAGCAGCCTTGACAAGTCCTTCTGAGGTTTCCTGGGTAGTTCCCATCTGGAAAGCTGAGGTCTCAGTGGGAAAGCAATCCTCATGGATGAATTGGGCTTCCCAGGCACAAGGGGATTGTGGGGTGACTAGATATAGTTGTGAGGTACCCAAAGACAATGGGATCTTGGAACAACAGGAACAGCCAAACACATCTCCTTGGGATAGCTAAATGTATTGGATGCAGTGGAACAGGCACGCACATCCTGTCAATATGCTTGGAGCGTGCACCTACTAGGTAGTGATAATCAGCCAGTAAACTGTACAAATCAGCCCACCAGTTTTGTGGCTGAGGGGTTATGGTGTCATGTGATTTTGAGCCCCGCTCTGGACTCATGTCAAAGGTTATGCCCCTGTTGACCTAATTGTAAATGTGTGCCTAACTTTTTGAGCTGGGGAGTCAAAGGCAGTTGCATGTAATGCTAGTCATTGTGTGCTACTGGCTGCAGAAACTAGTATGCCTTATCTTTGCAAGACTTAGGTGGGCCAAGCAGGTAGTTCTGAAGAAGGGCACATAGTGCTGGAAAACCTATTTAACATTTCTCCCAACTATACAATTGATCCAAAAAAAACCCCTTGCTTTTTGCATATCCCCCAGACCATCACAGCTACAGCAACACTCTAATCCTACTTTGGATTCAACTCCTTCCACTACATGAGAGTAAAGTCTGGGCTCAACTTTAACACTGATTAAAGTTAACCCCTAGAAGAAGCCCTGTTCTTGAGTTCTGCAGACAAATACTTCTGGCAACCAGAATCTCCAGCAATAAGTGCCCAAGACCAGACATTAATTAGTTTTCTTTCCTAAATGTTATTTATATTGAAATAGTGCCCAAAGGCCCCAATGTGGTGTGTAGACAGGAAAATAAGTAGACCTGGCTCCCATCTTTAAAGAGCATGAAGATTAGGTGAACACTCAACATGTCAGTATAGTATGCAAGCAGTGGAAATAAGGCATGGAGATTGATGATAACAAGAGACTGATAACAACAGTGGTTACAACAGACCATCCTTAAGCATAGTAGATAGATTCAAGTAACCTGAATATGTGTAAACAAATTATTTAAAAAATACAAGTAAAATAGATTTCAGTGACTTCTACTGGCCATCTAATTACCATCAAGAAATGAACATATAGTGGGCCTGACAGGCCCTGCATCTGTCACCTGCATCTTGCGTAGTTATTTACTGTGGTGCTGGCGGAGCATCAAACCTAACCAGATCAGACAAATAGCTTTTTACCCTCTCCCCACTTGTGCTGGTGTGTGTCACTGCACAAAGTTCAGGACACTGGGAAACAAGACTTTCAGTAACCAAGGGATCTCATCAGCAGGCTTCTTGCCCTTCCCCTCTCTTCCCCTCACCTGTGCCTCCCTCTAACTGTTTGTTACTGTCACTTGTTGCATCTTGCCTTTAATGAGTCTGCAATCTTGCAAAGATCTCTCCATAAGTACACCCCTACACTTACACACAGCCTGGCTGAAGTCAACAAGGCACTGCATGGACTCAGGCTACTGACCACCCAGTTCCAGATGTAGAATCATGGCCTAAGGTAGTAAGATTTACAGCAAAGGAACTTCCTCTTCCTATGCATTTGTCCAACCCCTTGCTCAATGGCATTCTGATCTCTCATGGGTTGTAGTACAACACAAATACCAAATAATAATAATCCCTCTATGTGGCAACTTAGCACATCAAGAGAAATGACAAATGATCCCAGAGGTTTAAGCCTCTAACTCAGTGTGAAGCCTCACCCTGGGCGGGGGAGGCTGTGTTGACCTCAAGCAGAGACTTCAGGGAATCTGAATGTGTTCCTTTTGGTCAAGGCTTGTTTAGCTTGATGTGCTAAGAAAGTGTTTAAAATGAACTGAGATGAAATGTGCAAGGCTGGGGGGGATGTCTTATCTGTGTGCATGCATAAGAGGTGGCTAAGATGTCAGTATAACAGTGCAAGCACCTGTCTTCGCTTGTAAATGGAGGTTCACTTGTGTGGGGCACATGCCTCACCTGTAGGCATACAAGGGGAGAAGAGGTCACCCTGGGTGTGTGTGCAGATTCTGTAAGACGGACACCTCCCCTAGGTATGTGATTTGGCAGCAGAGACAGCCTCTCGCCATGTATGTATATTGCTTACCACTTACCTCTTTCATCCTGTGAGTGGTCCATACACTCAGCCTTCACAGAGCCAAAGTCATCCTTGCCTGCCTTGGGGGGTTCTACCAGTCTCCATCAGCTAGCTATCCATGGCTACGTGTATGTTCCTGAGGTGCCGTGAGCATTTTCTTTGTGTCTAGCTCATTTCTCCAGCACAGAAGAGAGGTTTCTTATGAAATCTGTAACCCTGCTTTCCCTGTGGAGCCCTGCTTGTTTATAAGGACAGGTCCAGGCAGGCCAAAGAAGAATTGCCTTTCCCTAGGACATGGCTGATGACTGACTGAATGCACTGCTTCCTTGCTTCGTGGGAGCTCTGGAGTGCCAAGAAGCCAGTCAATCTGGAATTAGCTTCCCTCCTCTCCCCACAAAGGCACACATCCCCTGGAACTTTGGTAACGATGAACTTTTCTTTGCACACATCAAGTCTGTTTTGACCCTTTCTAACCATGGGCTGTAGTTCAAGGAAGTTACCTCAATATCTCCCTTCACTGACACTCCTGCCGGGCATCACCTTGAGTGTGAGGTTATGCCAGGGGCCTGAAAATACTTGGAAGTATGCTATGTGTAGTGCAAGCTTGGGGGCAAGCCCTGAAGGTGCTGCCAACACTTGTTATAACGTATTCCCCTTAAACACTTGCACACTTCCAGAAGGTTTCTGTGTAAAAGCTGCTGGTAGGGAGGGAAGAGGGGGAGTAATTTGGGCATGGGCCTAGAGATGTCAGGAAAAGAGGTGCACAGCTGTCCCTGGCCAGGGTGGATCCAGGGGAGTTTGGCAGTGTGGTCAAACCCCCTTCCACCACTGCCACTGCTGTCCCTAGCTGATGTGGGTGCAGGGGGAGCCCCAATGCCACTCCTACCCCCTCAGGTTGCAGGAAGCAGTTGCACAGGGAGCCAGATTTGATCAGGGATCAAGGTAGCTGCTTGCACATTCCTCCTTCTGGTGCCTGCCCTTCTAGCCAGCAGGGGACACCTGGTGGGGGTGGGGAAGCGGGCACTGGAAGAAGGAAGCTGTGTTCTGCCTCTGCTGCTGTCCCCAGCAGAGTTTGGCACCCCACACAGCCCCTCTCCACAGCCTCTGGCTGGAACATGGGTAAGAGCAGCTCTTGGATTCCCCCTGACTCTGGGTCAGCTAAGAGTAGTGGTGGCAGTGATAGTGGCAGGATTTGGGTTCCTTCCCTCTTGTGTGTGGGCTCTCTGCCTAGCTCTCTGGTGTCCCTGCAAGCCCTGGAGCTCCAGCCACACCTTGGTCTGAGGGGCCACGTGTCACATGCCCTTTAGGAAATCCTAGATTCACCCATGTCTTTGGCCCTTCTCCTAAGGTAGCAGTTCTTAGGAAGCATGGGCTCCACAGACATTCAATTGCCACAGATGGGCTGGGACAGGGAAAGCATGAGGTCACCACAATTAGGACACTAGATTTCAAAAAGGTGGATTTCATCTGACTCAAGGAACTAATAGGCATGGTGCCATGGGAAGATAGGTTGAAGGATAAAGGTGCCCAGGAGTGGTGGCCCGGCC
>NW_017729034.1:31773286-31783100 GCF_001723915.1 Gavialis gangeticus
GAAGGATAAAGGTGCCCAGGAGTGCTGGGAGCTTCTAAGGGGAACAGTATTAGAAACCCAATAAGAAACTGTTCCAACATGATGGAAATACAAGAAGAATGGTAACAGACCAATGTGACTGCACAAGGAGTTTCTAACATGCCTCAAATGCAAAAGGAAAGTGTACAGGCAATGGAAGAATGGGCAGGTCACCAAGGACATGTACCCAGAAACAGTTAGAACTTGCAGGGACAAAATTAGGAAGACAAAAATAAAGAATGAGCTGCACCTGGCCAAGGAGGTTAAGGACAATGAGAAGAGGTTCTGTAAGCATGTTGGCCAGAAAGTAAGCTGTAGGTCCCTCTGTTAGCAGAGGACCCTCTGTTAACAAGGCAGGGGGAACTTAAATCAGAAGATGCAAAGAAGGCAGAGATACTCAACAGCTACTTTGCCTCAGTCTTCACAAAACATTAAGCTGCCAGACATCTAATAGGGATTATCTGGATAAAGAAGGGGGCAAGCTAAGGGAGGAGATAACAAAAGAGACGGTCAGAGAGCTTTTGTTGGGTCTGAATGAATTCAGATCAGCAGGGCCAGATGAGCTTCAGCCCAAGGTCCTGAAGGAACTGGCAGAGGAGATCTCAGATCCATTGGCAATGATCTTCATGAAGTTGTGGGAGAAGGGCCAGGTACCAGAGGACTGGAAAAGGGCCACTGTAGTGCCCCCCTTTAAAAAAGGCAAGAAGGAGGGCCTGGGGAATTATAAACCAGTTAGCCCCACCTCAATACCTGGGAAGTTCCTAGAGCATATCCTAAGAAAGGCCATTGCAAGCATCTGGGGGATAAAAGGTTGATTGCAAATAGCCAGCATGGATTTATGAAAAACAAGTCATGTCAAATCTTTGACAAAGTAACTACATGGGTGGATGAAAGGAATGCTGTAGATATAGTGTATCTGGACTTCAGCAAGGCTTTTGACAAGCTTCCATGTGACTTTCTCATAAACAAATTGGAGAAATGTGGGCTGGATAAAACTAGTACAAGGTGGATAGATAACTGGTTCAATAGGTGCAAGAAAAGGATAATTATTAACAGCTCCATGTCAGAATGGCAGGAGGTTTCGAGTGGAGTCCCACAGGGATCTGATTTGGGCCTCGTGCTGTTCAAGGTGTTTATAATGATTTGGAGGCTGGCATAAAATGCTTCTTAAGCAAGTTTGTAGACAGCATGAGTCTGGAAAGGACTGTGAACACATTGGAGGATGTGAGCACAGTTCAGAAGGATCTTGACAGATCAGGAAGTTGGGCTTGAGCTAAAAGGATGAAGTTCAACGTGGGCAAATGCAAGGTGTTACACCTTGGGAGGTATAATAAAAAACACAAATACAAAATGGGGGACACCTGGCTGGATGGTAGCTCTATGGAAAAGGACTTGGAAGTCTTGGTAGACCACAGACTCAATATGAGTCTGCAGTGTGATGCAGCTGCACAAAAAGTTAATGCCGTTTTGGGCTGCTGCATCAATAGAGGCATTAGGTACAAGATGCAGGTGGCAATAGTGCCTCTCTACCCAGCACTGGTTAGGCTTCATCTGGAGTACTGCGTGCAGTTCTGGGTTCCATATTTTAAAAAGGAGGTGGAGAAGTTAGAGAGGGTCCAGAGGCAGGCAACAAAGATGATCAAGGGCTTGGGAGGCAAAACACATGAGGAGAGGCTGAAGGGACTAGTCATGTTCAGCTTGTGGAAAAGGCACTTAAGAGGGGACATGATAGCAGTCCTCAGATGCTTGAAGGACTGCCATGAAGAGGAGGGAAAGCACCTTTTCTCTCTTTCTGTAGAGAGGAGTATGTGGATCAATGATCTAAAGTTGTAGAAAAGTAAGTTTACATTAGATATCCAGAAAAATGTCTTAACTGTAAGACTAGTGAGACAGTGGAATAGACTGCCTAGGAAAGCTGTGCCCTCTCATCACTGGAGGTGTTCAAGAAGAGGTTGGATGCTGGCTGGGAATGATCTAGGCATAGCTATGCCTATTTTCTACCCTATGTGTTTCCTATGCTTCTGGGCTTTGTTGGTTGCTCCCAACTCCACACCTCCTGCCTCCCTTTTTCTGCTATATGTGTTAGGGTGTTGTTAAGCTTCCCCAGAGGTGTTAGATGTTGACTACAGTTAAAGTCGAGGACTTGAATTGGGATGTGCCAATTCTCCTGCTAGGAGCAAAGCCAGAGGTTCCTGGCTAAGGGGTCTTGCCCCTCTGCTAAGGTTCATACTGATCACCATATTTGGGATCAGGAAGGAATTTTACCCCATAATCAGATTGGTATGGCCTGTGAGTTTTTTTGCCACCCTTTGTAGCAGGGGAACCCAGGAACTCTTGAGCATATATTGACAACATTTTACAGAAGCAGGACATTGGCTGCCGTGGTTCCCCTGTTTTACCTGTGGCAGGTTCAGGTGTTAGGTCGATGTTGTGTCAGGGTTGAGGGTAGTCCTATGTAGAGTTTAGATTATGGCTGCATGAAATAGTTTGGATAGGAATGATCCTGCCTCAAGCAGGGGGTTGGACTGGACCGGATGACCTCTGGAGGTCCCTTCCAGCCCTACTTCCCTATGACCAAGCCCATAACAGGCTTGCGGGGGCTCCTGCATGTCATAGTCCCCCTCCACAAGAACGATCTCACCCTTCTGCTCCCTAGGTCTGCTAGGTCTTCCCAGTTCACTGTGAGCAGCACAAGTTAAACTCCTGCTGGCGTGATTCTAGCCAGGGAAGCTGCCTCAGCCCCCACAACCACCTTTTTGACTGGCTGCCTTTCCCATTTGCCCACCTTATAAGGGAGAGCAGCCAAGCCAAGCAGGGCTGGTTCAGGTAGTAGACAGAGCTTTCTCCCTAAGAGCAGTACCCAGAGATGTAGGGGAGCAGAAAGAACCCAGTAGCTCTAGTAAGCTCTGTTCCCCTCTTCCCCCAGATGCACGAGTCATTCTGCTTTCTGCCCTTCCATGCCCAGCCAGTGGGGAGGGATGCAGAGTCCCTGGAGCTGCAGAGCAGAGCTAGGCAGAGAGGGGAGCAAGGGGCAGATGAAAGCAAATGATTGATGTAGGGACTGCAGGCGTATCATTAATTGCTGGGGCAAAGAAGGTCAGGGAATTAATTATTGAGGATTTTGTGGCTTGGAGAGAAGCTGGAAGAGCTGTGCTGTGACACCAGCACTGAGGGCTCCAGTGCTGTGGGCCAGAATTACCTTAGCTTGGGCATGGGAGAGAGTTGGCAACATGGATTGCTTCACACATACACATATATACATGCACTCAGCACACAGACCATAGGGGAGATGTGCAGGTAGAGTTCAGAAATCAGAAGACTGATAAACAAAATAGCTCATGAGTCTGGTGGGGTCTGACTCTGGTGTTTGTGGTTGTCCCAAGCTGTTGCCTTCTGTCTAAATCACTGTCCCTTGCTGCACTCCTGTAGCCTGATTCTCTTTGCCCTCAAAGACTTCTGATTTGTTTTCCTGATCGTTCTGTCCTCTCCTGTCTAGAAATTATTAGAGTCCCTGTTCCCCAAAATGATCTGGGACCCAGTCTTTTCCCTACAGCTCATTCCAGCAGGGGTTGGGTTACCCTATATTGAGGAATCAGACTTGGTACACTCAATATGCATCTTTCCTTAGACCCCTACTAGATCCACCCATTGGCCATGCTAGGGCCCAGGTAACTGTGGTCTGAAAGCTCATTATGCTAAGTAGGCTACTGCGTAGGGTCAAGGGGGCACACATAAACTCCTCCAAGAAACACTTCTGACAGGGGAGCCCTATATCTGGTCCACAGAAAAGCAGGGCAGAGCCAGGTTGATGTGAGGCTTGGAACAGGAACAGAAGTCCATATGGCTTGTACCTTGGTGATTTTACACACCTAAAGAGCCCCATAGGGACCACCTGAGCATGGGTGACATTTCCTCACTGGTCTCCCCACCATCTGACTATAGTAATTGTACGGTGTCTGTCCTCTGTCCCAGTATTGGTGCCTACAGGAGGTTATGAATAAATTTGCCTTGTGTCCAGAATCCCATCTCTGATAACTGGCCACTACTTTGTATTTCACTAGGACCCCCTAGGTGAAAATTTATGTGGTAACTTGCCCACATGGAAAGTTTCTTTTTAGACCTGTCAGGCAAAGGTTGTCTTAAATTCTCTAAAACAGAGGGTTTATACCTGTTGTTAAAATGTCTATTTATTATTATTGCCCTGATTAATCTCAGTATCCATGTAAATGTTCAGCCCGTTCCTGAGGTCTCCTAAGCAGTTTATCTTGGTATCTTGTGGCAATGAGTTCCACTGATGAATTGCACAATGACTGAACTAACTACTTCCTTTTATTAATGTTAAATTTGCGACTTCCTGATTTCACTGAGCGTCCTGTTGTTCTTGAATGAAAGGAGAAGGTAAGTAGGAGTGTAAGCCGGCAGGTCCAAACGTGATGTCCCTGCATTGCATGAAATAGAGCCTGGTGCTGGGTGCCAGGAATGCTCTCAAGGGTTTCTGGACCACCAAGAGTGTGGCAATGGGTTGCACAGTAGTCTCTGGTGTCCTGGGGTAACAAAACATATAGGGCTAGGCTAGAGGCTTAAAGGTAACACAGAAAGAATGCGGCACTGATTTGGGGGGAGGGTGTGTCCCCGTATAGTTACTCAGATGCTGTGAAGACCACATAAACCCACTGATGTTAATGATATTAGATTCCCCACATTGTCATTGGCAGAGAAGAGGGAAGGTAGGAGTGAAAAGGTCTAGGAGACTGAACTCCCCTTGTAACCACCAAAAGGCAGCCTCCGGAGGGGACAGCATGAGGGAGATTACACTAGCAGAGACACCTTTCCCATGTTTCCTTTTCCCAGCCTCTGCCCTGCATCCTACAGTACTTGTCAGGAGTATGCATAGCTGTATTTCAACACAGCTGCTCTCCACAGGGTGACAGATCATTGAAATGGTGAAAATTACAAAGGAAGAGCCAGAAGCAGTTTCACCTTTGCCCTTAACCCTCTTTCCTCTGCCTGCTGCCTCCACCTTCCCTATACAGAGACAAGCACCTACTGCCCATGGAAGCTATTTCTAAGCAATCCCGGGCATCTGGGGAATGAGGCTCTGAACAAATATCGGAGCGTGCGCATGCATGCACACACACACAGGCACATGCACACACACGGTGCTGCAGCAGAGTCAAATATAGACCTTGGGGAAGGGGGAACAATGGCAGGGGGTTGGGTTACACTGCTGTAGGGCCAGCAGGCTGCTGGCGTGTATTGTGGGCCAGGGCAGACTGGGAAAAGAAAAGGGGGGTGGGCGTGGACTTTTGTTTTAATATGTAAACCCCAGCCTGGTGTTGTGCAGTGTGCATGTGCAAGAGAGTGACCTGGAGTGAGAGCCAAGCTAGGAGATGTTAATTTGAGTTGGCAGGTCTGCAGTATTTGTGGACTCTCTCCAGATGGTTTCTGCTGTTCCCCTGTCTCCTTTGAAGGATTAGAGTGGGCAGGAGGGGGTGCATTTCACTGGGCTTCTGCACAGGAAAGCTGGTTTTTTTTGTTTGTTTGGGGTTTTGGGTTTTTTTTTTCCTTTTTGCCTTGGGGAAGGTTCCTCAGAGAAGGGGAAGTGGCAGCATCACCTGTTCCCTCAGCTCAGCATCTGCCTTGTGCTACTGATGTCCAGCTGCCTCCAAGGAGCAGGTTCCAGACGTCGGAAGAAAGGAAAGCAGCTCCAGTCAGTTTTGACAGGTATTTTTTTCTGTCTCTATGAGAGTGGTGATGGTAATTTTAAAGGGTGGCTTGGGGTGGGGGGGGGAGGGCTCTTCAGCTTGGATATGCCATGGGGATGAGGCACAAATGCATCAGGGTGACAGGTCATTCCAACCCAACCCCAGGTTCCCACTTTGTGGGATTTTCTTCAACAGGGGAAAATCTCTGAACAGATTCTTAGGGCTAGAAAAAAATCCTTCCTAATTCTGACCCAGCAGCTGTTCAATCCGAGAAGCCTCCAGGGATGGGATGGCATAACAGTGAGCAGAGCAGAGTCTTAGCCTGCAGTACAGTGCAGGAATCCTTTTTCCAATGCCTGACTAGGTCTCCGGGAGGCTGGACATGGTGATCAAAGTCCTAGATTTAGGACTCTGCCCTGGAGGACAAGAGCCCTTCACTCCTTAGGAAGTTTCATCTTAGGTCTTCTCCCACTCCTTTTTTCATTCCCTCCCCTCCCCCTTCTTTCCTCTTTTCTACCTACCTTCTTTATTTCCCCTCTCCCTGCCTCTTTCTCTTTGTAATAATCACATTAAGGTTGCTGACAAAAAAGGAAAAAGCCAACAAGTCTTGTCTCTTTAAATTCGTCCATTTTGCCACTCTGAATTATGTTCCCCATGATTCCCCCTCAGTGCCACAGTTCTCACCTTTGAGAGAAGCAGAATGGAAAACCCTGGGTCCTGTACCACTTACTGTAATCTAATGCTGTCTCCCCCTTCAACAGACAGCAGTGAGTTGGGAGTACATATTGGTATACATACACTGACATCAACAAGGAGTGGTCCTCATTATGCAAGCATGTGTACACATGCACAATACACACTATCACAAGTACAAAAATATACAGGATATCAGCACGACACACACACACACACACACTACAGTCTAGCAGATGCAACCTTCCTCTTGACACACACTAAGTAAACTGCAGCTTAATTGCATAGGGGCCTGTTTGTACAATGGCTTCACAATGCACAGTGTCAGTACACAGTCATTATCCCAGTAAAAGGTATGAGTGCAGGTGAGGACAGAAGACAGGGAGAGGTAGGAAGAGTGAGTAATAGCTAACAACTGCTACACCAGGGTGGTGTCTGAGGAGGTGGGTGAAGGCAGCGTTGTTTCAGGGATGGGGAGTGGGGCTCATGGATGAGCAGCCCTATGGCAAAGGTGCTGACAATTAATTCCTTATGTGTAGGTAGGATTATCAGAGGAGAGAAAGCAAGTAGGAGTCCTGGGCACTGTTCAGAGAAGGCAGGGACAGAGAGAGGGAGCTCTCTTTGCCCATCTAGCAGCACCAGCTGGGGGGCAAGTTGGGAATGGAGAAAGCAGTTTTCATGCTTTAGCAGAGGAGGGGAAGGGGTATTATCTCTTCCCCCCCTCCTCTCCAGGCTTCCTTTTTCTCAAAGCTATAGTATCAAGAGAAGGAGAAAGACAATTGCACATGGAGCTGGGACCATGAAAGGCCTTGAAGATGAAGATAGTGACTTTGCAGCAGATGGAGAACCAGACAAGACCTCTCAGGATGGAGCTGATATAGCTGTGTTCCATATACACCTGAAAAGACGGTTGAAGTCTCCTGAACAGACTGGAATTGGATCTCTGTGGCCTTGGGAGGCCATGCGCCTTTGACTGACTTGCAAAGGGATGATTCAGCAAGGAAGGTCCACAGATGGTGGCAGATTGAGATGCTCGTTTATGTGCTCAAAGTTTGGAGATTTCAGAACCGAGAAGAGAGAGGAGGTTAATGAAAAGGGAGGTGGTTACATCAGAGCTGTGGCTGAGAGCCTTTCTCCATCCAAGAGCCAGGGTATCTGTCTCAGTGATATTCAAGCGGACAATAGATGGTTCAGGCAGGGAAGTGGTTTCAACAAAGCCATACTTGAGAGTATTAGGGTCCCAGGGTCAATGCAGTTTCCTTGAGGAGGGCTGCAGCTGCTGTAGTGTTAAGTGTGGTAAGGACAGAGATGCTGAGGAAAGAACGAATGAAAAGGGGACTGCTGTAGACCCAGGGTGGAAAAGACATAAGGTGAGGGTAGGGAAACGGGAGAAGCCTGTCTGATGGAGAGAGGACTGGAGTATGTTAGAATAGGAGATATGAGCACAGAGTTCATAGTATCATAGTGCTTAGGGTCGGAAGAGACCTAAACAGATCATCAGGTCTGACCTCCTGTCCCGGGCAGGAATGGGTGCCAGGGGCATATCACCCCAGCCAAATATCTGTCCAGCCTCCTCTTGAAGACCCTCAAGGTAGGAGAGAGTACCACCTCCCTTGGGAGTCCATTCCAGAGCCTGGCAGGCCTAACTATAAAGTAATGTCTCCTGATGTCCAGCCTGAACCTTAGTTAGTGGCTGTGGTGCTGTTGCTGACTGATGCAATTCTGGAGTGGGAAGAAATGGCAAACACTAAGCACCAGGTGAGAGGAAGAAGGTGGTCAGACTATGGGGCAAGCCAGTCATGCTGAAGAATGAGAAGTGTCAACACTTTCAGAGGTTACACAATAATAGACAAGAAGAGGCCCTACCAAGTAAGAGAGAGGCCCTGGAGGGGACTAGCTGTTCTTGCTTGGTCTAATGAAGGAGGCTCTGAGGTACCAGGACCTCTCCAGACGATCTTTTAAAAGCTTCCAGTTCACAGGGCCTTCAAAGGCCTTCCCCCATGAGAAATGATTGCCAGAATTACTCTGTGGGCCTACCAATCTCTTGGGTTGAAAACAGCAGGGCTTGTAAAATAGCATTTGGCCTACACAGGAAGGGCTGAAGAAAGAGTTTTCATTTAACCCAGATAATCTGGCACATCCTTCTAACACCAGACTAGAAGACGGAAACATTCTGCAAGAGACGATTAATATCAAAGATGAGAAATGAGTATGCTTGGATAGAAAACAGAAACAAATATGAGCATTAAACTCCACTTCAACCAGGCTTAGAATATGCAGCCATTAAAATGTAGCATCTTTATGTGACACGTCCAGGTGAGGACTCACTCCCACTGCTGCTTCTGTTGGCGAAGTGGCACTGGTGCTAACGCCACTGTGGAGAATCAGAGGGAGAGATGCCTGGAAGGCCCCCAGGCTCACTCTGTCAGTTGGAAGCTGGTTACAGTGCTTGGTTCTCCTACCCCAGGCTTGACTCTGTGTCCCCTGTGATGAGTGTGTGCAGCAGGCAAGGCTAGGCCATGTCCAGCACCTGTGGTTTAGAGGGGGTGGTGCTCAGGAGTCTGCCTGGGAGCTCTCCTTGCTGGCAGCTTCTCTCTCCAGCCCTGGAAGTGGATACCTGGTACCTACAGCCATTTATCCCTTTATTTTTTCTCTCATGCCTACATCCCACTCCATGTCAAGTCCCCCCAGACCCCTTTTCCCCATCCATCATCAGACTGGAACACAGAGAAGGGGTGGGATATTGACCACAACACTGCCCACTGTGGAGTTCAGGGTCAGGTCTGAGCCATCTACAGTGCTATTCCCCATAGAGGAATCCCCCTGCCACAGGCTTGGGGCAGATCCTAGGTGGTGGGGGGGCTCTTCTGTGCCCCCTTCTCCACACCTTCTCCCTGCAATGCAGCAGGGCTGGAAGCTCTGGGCCTACCCAGCGTGTGTGTGTGTGTGTGTGTGTGTGTGCTTGTGTAACCCTTGGCCAGCCCAGCCTGTGTGTGTGTGTGTGCGCGCGCGCGGGCGCGTGTGCATGTGTGTATGCACACTCGTGTAACCCTGGGCTAGGCCAGCCTGTGCGTGCACACGTGTTTGTGTATAACTCTGGGCCACCCAGCCCAGCCCAGCCCAGCCCGTGTGCGTGTGCACATGTGTGTGCGTGCATGCTCGTGTAACCCTGGGCTGGGCCAGCCCGTGTGTGTGTATAACTCTGGGCCACTCCAGCCCAGCGCAGCGCAGCGCAGGCCGAGTGTGTGTGTAAGCGCGCGGTCGTGCAACCCTGGGCCAGCCCAGGCCGTGTGTGTAAGTGGGGAGGCGGGAAGCGGCGGTGCGGGAGGCGGCGGCAGGTGAGCGGTGCGGTGCGGGGCTCGGCGCAGCTGGCGGGCGGACGGGAGGGAGGGAGGCGG
>NW_017729034.1:31783344-31787628 GCF_001723915.1 Gavialis gangeticus
GAGAAGGGCGAGGGCTGCCCCTGCCCCGCCGTGGGGGGAGAAGGGGGACCCCCGCCCCGCTCCGCCCCGCCCCGCCGGCTGCAGCGACCCCAGCGCTGGTCGTGGAGCCTGTGGCAGGGGCCGGCGCTCCTCCCAGCGCATCCCTCGGGGCCAGAGGTAGCCAGGGGGTCGGGAGTCCCAGCCCCAGGAAAGCCCTGAGCTGTGGTCCAGCCACTGGGAGGGGCTGGCGACTGCCCCCGGACACGGGGATGTGAAGGACAAGGCACCCCTGTGCCCTAGCTCTGGGTGGTCCTGCCCTGCAGCTGGTGCTGGGTGCCCTCAGGCCCCTCAGGGCTGAGGGCATCCTGCCAGCTAGAGCAGGAGGTGCTGGCCCAAGTGCTGAGCCTCACAGTCCCTGCCCAAGCCTAGGGGGAAACGACCTTTGCAATGACACCCGGGTGGCGGCTCGAGGCTGAGCTCCCTGCAGGAGGAGGAGGAGGAGGAGGATGCCAACTGTTCAGCCCTAATCCCTAAATTATTTTAGAAGATTCGCAGGAATCGCTTCACCAGCTCCTGGAAGGCAGCAGCTGTCAGGCGGTCCGCCCTAGCACTGCGCAAGTTTAGGACAGGAAGTGAAGGAAAGCCCTGTGTTCATCCGTAGCGGTGTGTGGGGTTTGGGGTGGTAGAAAGGGACTGGCCAAGGTGGCCTGTGGCCAGGACAGTGAGGCCGACAGCCCACAGGGTGATGATTGTCAGAAGGGCCCCATGATCTTTCATGACCCCAGGTGATAAGAGCTTGGTTTAGTCATTGGAAAGGTGCTTCTGGCAGCATCATTTGGGCCAGTCCAGACCCAGACAAACGACCAGCCCCTGCCTGCAGCACTTCCTGGAGCAAGTGCCTGTCTTTTCTTCACATCCTGCTTTTAAATATTGGCCCAGTCTGACTGTGTAGGTTGAGATCCCATCTTCACGTGGAATGGCCCCTTGCTGGTAACACACACATTTGGATAAAGCTTGCTCCATTCTCTGTTCACTATTCTTCATGGGCTGTTGCTTCATCGCTCATTACAGTATTTTCCCTGAGTGATCTTGCCCTAGAACTTCATGCTCTTAAGAGCCAGAATATACTCAAGCAAGCAGTGAGGGAACAAAGTATTTTTCAGGAGTACAAATGCTCCAGGAGGACAGGCAGTGTCTAAAAAACACCTGGGTTGAGGAATGTTGGCACCCTGAGTGAGGCGGGTTAGGTGGAGGTTAGGTAGGAGGGACGTATTTGCTTTTGCTCCTTTAAGCTTCGGTCCTGTGTCTAAGGGCCTTTGCTGCACACCCATGCACTGCAAAGTGATGTTCTGTGTGGCATTTACTGCCTGCTGGAGATGCAGGGACTTGCCCTGCTCCCTGCTCCCTTGAATCTAATAGAGACAGAAGGAGCTTCTGAATTTAGCTACCAATTTTAGGTTTGCTAGCTCCAGCTCACTGCCTAGTCAGAGTACACCAAGTCACCAGCTGCACAGCTGAGAGCACTGATCCTGGAGGCAGTGAGGAAAGCAGGGGAGTCTCTTCACTGCAGCCTGGGCACCATAGAAGTCAGTAGACTACAGCTGAGATGCACTGGTGGAGTCATGTAGGAGGTTTCAGTATTTAACAAAGATGGGAAAGGGGGAAGCAGATATTAGGCTGAAATACACAGACAGATCAGAGTGGGGGTTCACACTCTCCTAACCCATAATGGAGCCAGGAGGTGGTCTGAACTCTAGCATTATTGCCAGTCCTCATATTCAGCTTTATACTTCTGTCATATGTGTTTAAAAGGACTGTTCAACTATAAATGTCTCTGGTACAGAAAGGATCCTGAGCAAGAGCATATCCAAAAGAGGCACCGAGAATGTCACAAGTAGACAGCCCTTATACAAATTTAAGCAATCATAGAACTAGAAACATAGGGACAATGGAGAAATGGGGAGGTGTGAAGCAAACCTAGCAGAGCTGTGGTGCAGTGAGCTTAGGGTATTTCTGATCATGTTTTTTATGTACCTTTAGGTGTTTCTCTCGGTGGGGCCACACTGACCATGCTCAGGAGCTGCTGTCTTCAGCTCATGTCCTTGGTTTGGATTCTCTTGGCCCATCACCAGCTTGCCCAAGGTGAGATTTGGCAGAAATGTGTCATTCTCCAGTTTTCATCTTCCAAACCTACATGGGTGATGGTGAGGTGTCCTAAAATCACCACTGTCCAGTAAAAGAAAAGTTATCATGGCTTGAAAGAATACAGGACCTGCTTCTCAGGCATTTTGTGAGGTTGCAATCAGAAAGGGTCCTTTGCCCCAGTTTTCATGAGGTTCCTGTCAGCACAGGGCTGGACAGGCAGTAAGAAAGGAGATTTTTTCGGGCTGCAGGCTCACTGGCTCTGTGCCAGAAGGCTTAGGTTATGCTAATAAATGTGACATTCCCAAGAGGCAGGAAAGGACAGGAAGAGTCCAAAAGGCCAGCTTGGACCCTGGGAATGGAGATCCCTTCCCAATATGACTAAATGGTAGAGTCACAAAACATCTACCACAGCAGAATTGCTTGTAGACATGGAAGAAAGCAGTACTCAATCATGGGCTGACCTGATCCACAAAGCTTCTCTATATTATCCGTGGCACGTTTTGGGGGTTTCTAGTTCTGATTTTGGCCACAGGAGTCTGTCTCTCACTTGCAATGAAGAACTTTAAGGTGCAGACACAAGAATACCCCATCCTCCCTTCCTTTTTCTACTGTATGTAATGTAGCTTAAAAAGTCTCTGACAGCTTGCTATGAGCTCCACTGATGGGCCTGGAGGATGGACTCCGTTTCCTAATAATTCACTGTCTACCTGTCTGGGACTGGGACTAAAGGATGCTCAGCCTCCCAGGTAATACTTGATGTCATGAAGGTGGCTGCTGCACTCCCGCTGTACCCATGCTCTTCCACTCACTTTGAATCTCACCCATATTTCCAGTGTGCAGTGACACCTGCTGGACAGGCTGCAGGTGGAGAAGCGGTCTTCTCCATGCTCCTGTCTTTCTAAGTGAAGCCTCCTCGCTGGCCTGGTTGCTAAGATAATGTGGGACAGAGAGCCCTGAACTAGGCCTAGTGGCCTCTTCTGATCCCTGCAAAGCCAACTGTTCTCAGTGCTGGGACTCTACAGGGAAGGGAGAGCTGGTGCACTGAGACGGAGAGGCTGAGGGCAATAAGCGATCAGCATGCAGGAAGACAGAAAGCTGGACATGAAAGAAGACACCTGACTGGAGTAAACAGGCCAGTGCTGGGCTAGCATAGGGATGAGAGGCAGCAGAGCCAGGCCGCAGCTCAGTTACACCCTTTGGGCATTTAAATAAATAAACAGAACTTAACACCTGTCAGGCTATTATCCCACACTCTTACCTTACGCTTATGCTTGCAGCCAGGTCACAGCGACTCTAAGAGCTCTGGATGAGTGACTCTCTCAAAAAGCAGCTGTCTCCTAGAAGCAGAGACACTTTGGGGAGAGAGCTAGTACTTACTAATCCATCTCTTACCTGCTTATCTCACATCCTCCTGGGGAAACTTCGTTTTCATCAGAGATGCTTATGAGCCTCTCGCTGCTTTGGTGACTAGATCACCAGAAAAGTGAGAGGGCCTCCTTGAGCCCCATAGATAAACAACTTGGTTATTTATTGTATTACAGTATCATCCAGAGCTGCAACTGAAAGCTAGGCCCCGTTGTGTTGGACATTGTAAATACAAACAGTATACAGGGTCTCTGTCCACAGAAATCTCTGATCAAATGTAAGTGATGTATGAAGAGTGGTCACGATGAGGAGAGTATATAGAGTCTTGATCCACATAGGTAGGTTTGTAACTCCAGGCCCTGCATTTTAGCCACTACCTGTGTCATAACCCTAATTTCTGAGCTAACTGTAGCAGGGACTGTCTTGTGTGTACCATACCTGACACAAGAGGCTGGAGTTCCCCAAGTGCAACTGTGCTACAAGCACTGATTTGTTCTTTACATTCAGTTCTTTCCCCCATGGTGTGTTTCCTTGTAAAGCCATCAGACCCTGTGGGGTAGGGTACCCGGCATTTTTTAAAAGGCCTCAGTGACATAATGTAAAGCAGTGGGAGATAAGCAGAGGAGGAGGAAATTAATGACTTTAAGGGAAAACAGGGCTGCCTGGTCTAGTGGGCTCCAATGTAGGCTGATTTGAGTGAACAGCAGCTGTTGGCATGGGCAGTTCTGGAGTCCTGGATCTCATGTGCACAGCTTGATATTAGCATGTCCTCCTTGTGTAGTAACTTGTCTGTGT
>NW_017729034.1:31792628-31834166 GCF_001723915.1 Gavialis gangeticus
GGCTTACTGCCATAGCAGTGGGAGATAAGCAGAGGAGGAGGAAATTAATGACTTTAAGGGAAAACAGGGCTGCCTGGTCTAGTGGGCTCCAATGTAGGCTGATTTGAGTGAACAGCAGCTGTTGGCATGGGCAGTTCTGGAGTCCTGGATCTCATGTGCACAGCTTGATATTAGCATGTCCTCCTTGTGTAGTAACTTGTCTGTGTC
This sequence comes from Gavialis gangeticus, assembly GCF_001723915.1. Classification (NCBI taxonomy): domain Eukaryota; kingdom Metazoa; phylum Chordata; order Crocodylia; family Gavialidae; genus Gavialis; species Gavialis gangeticus. Next base: position 31,792,836 of record NW_017729034.1, read on the forward strand.
CTGTCTTGCAGGTGATGACTGCAGTGAGCACTGTAACCTGGCGCATGGGTGCTGTGACCAGGATGGCAAGTGCAGGTATGATGTTTGGGTCTCCAGCTGAACTGCAGTCATGGCCAGGACAGCTGATCTCTCAGTACCTCTGACTAATTCCCCATAACCTCCAAATCTCTCTTTAAGCTGAAGAGTGCTGATGGTCTCATCGCACTCCGCTCACCCAGGTTCCCAGGGTCAGATGCTCCCCCATATTGAGTAGACACCTTCCCAGTGGGAAAGTTTGGTTCCTGTGCCCTTCTGTTCTACAGACCTTGCCTTTAGATCACATCTGAAATCAACCAACTGGCACAGTTCTGCAATAGCCAAGTGGGCCCATGGAAGAGAGATCTTTAGTGCTCAGGTACAATGGGGATGCATGTCCTAGAAGGACCTCAGATAGACCATGCGGCAGCTCCCCAGACAGCATTGAATGCCTAGAAAGCAGTAAGCTCCTTTAGATTGCAAACTCTTTGTAACTGGCTCTTCATGTTAGTGATAGGAACCAGGTGCTGCCCAAATACTAATATCTACAGGATAGCTCATTTCTGTAGACAGTGAAGCAATTTGGTTTCTGGGGGTGTTTTAGGGTGGTGAGGCCAAATTAGAGATGCTGTGCTTTTCCGTATGGTGGCCATATTGCTGGTTACTACTTTCATTCTGGATTGTTGGCTACAACTTTCAGTCTGGAGTCTTCAGCTTCTTCTTTGAAGCCTTCAGTAGCCTGGCAGCTCCTTCTCAAAATCATTGAGGCCTGCAGAGCCTTTTCACCTAGCCTGTGCTGCTTCAGGACTTTCACTGTCTTGCTGTATCATTTTCTGCTTCAGAGAAGAGAAGTTCAGAGCTGCCATCTTTCTGGAGTCTTGAGATTGTGGGGGTGGCATTGCCTTTGTGAGCTTTAATTTAGTGATAGTTTTGAGTCCTGATTCTTACATCTCTACCTCTCTGTCACCTCAGCTCAGCTCAGTTCTGCTTCTACCTGAGTGCTCTTAAGACTTCCTCTTTCCCCCCTGGGAAGGCAGGGACTGTCCAGCCCAGAAACAGCTTTGCATTTCATATAATCACCAGCCACTGTTCCATTAGGGCCAACATCCTGCTGCGTGCTCCAGTGACTGCTTTCCCATAACTCTTATGGTTGCCTTGTAACTATGGTGATTCCTTAAATGGACCACCTCTGGAACGCTGTATGTGGCTTCACATCTGGATTGTTGTGCATACTCCAGTTTTCTCAATTAAAGAAGAATAGAGACACACTTTAGTAGTACAAAGAGAGGTATTTGCTCCCTGCCTCTTCATCTGGCTGCCTGGCTGAAAGGGTGCAGGAATTTTCTGGTTGTCTAAACTCAGGGGAAAAGAAACGCACAGACTAGCATTTAAAATCAAGGCTGTCGAGCCACAACTCTTGGGTTTTGGCTTGAGCTGTATCTCAGCATCCCTCTTGATCCTCCAGTTCCCTCTCTCTGCTTCCTGTCCTCCATCTGAGAGGATTAAGGAGTAAAATGTTGGGAAGGGGCTTTGATGCAGCTTCCCCAGTAGTGGGTTTTATGAGAGAGTGCTAATCTGGGAGCGGCACTTGATGGATACTCCCAACAAGGCACTGGGACCATAGGGTAGACAGCATCTAGCCCCTCAGCTTCCTCCCTTGGCTTAGGTGGTTTCCCAGGAGAAGTATGTTTTTGCATCTGTGGGATTCTCTGAGAGGATTTCTCCAGCCCCCTGCACTTTCCCATGCTAGGATACTGGCATGAAGGCAGCATTCTGTAAATGGTTATGTAATCTCATTCTGCTCTGCTGTGCTGTTGCTGGGAAGGCTGACTAACCTTCCTGTGCCCTCCTTCAGGTGTGACCCAGGCTGGGAGGGTGAATACTGTGAGAAGTGTGTGCGGATGCCAGGCTGCCTCCATGGGACGTGCCACCAGCCTTGGCAGTGCATCTGTCACAATGGCTGGGCAGGCAAATTCTGTGACAAAGGTATGTCCCACCAGCTGGATCAGGGATGGGCTTGAGGTTCAGCCTAGGGGGCTGTGAGGACCAGCTTGTTGTGTGGAAGCAGCTCCAGGTGGAGAGAGGCTGAGGTGCTGCCCAACTGCCCTGTGACACTGGGTAGGGGAATGTGGAGGGCACAGGGGCTGGAGGGGCCAGGTTTCCATCCAGGTGCCCGAGATTTATCTCCACAAGATGGTAGTTTTCACCCTTTCGCAGTTAGGGCTCCATGCCCTAAATGGAAGGGTGGTGCTGTGTCTGCTAGCAGCGGTTTTGTGGCCACCTGTTTCTCATTGTGATGCTTGTGCCAGCTCCCTGGGGGATGAGGTGTCATCTTTCTGTCACAGCTTCAGCCCACTCCTTCCCTTTATGTGGCAGAAGGTCAGGCTGCTGGGATCTGATCCCAGTCGGCAAAGCTGGGGATGCTAGAAGACCAGCTGACCTGCGGAAGGGCGACGGGCGATATTTGCTGCCTTTCCCACACTACAACGAGCAGTCTGCTGAACCTTCTGCTTCCCCCAGCACTTCCTGCCTTCGGCAGCCAGTGGGGTGGGATCCCCTTGTGTGCTTCCAAATGGAAGCAAGTGTCCAGGATGGAGCGGAAGCAGTTTCCCTGCAGAGCTGATCTAGGCTAAGCAGGGTCTCCAGCATGCTGTGTGTCATTATATGTCAGCCTTTCTGCAACGCTCAGAGCAGCTAAGGACCTTCCCTTCTCTGCAACTCTGCATCCCTGCCAGGGGGCTAACATGAAAGTACTGTGAGAACTGCAGCAGAGGCAAGCTGCATGCGTGCTAGCCAAAGCACTGTTGTTATTTGGGTGGAAGCAGCTGCTGCTGTTGCTCTAGCTCTTCTTTGACAGGGCAGGTTGGAGAATTTGCATTGGGTTCATCTCCTCTCACCAACTGCCTCCTCTTTTTCTTCCCTCAGATATACACATCTGTGAGCACCAGCCTCCTTGCAAAAATGGGGCCCAGTGCATCTACGACCGAGATGGGGAGTACTCCTGCCTGTGCCCCGAGGGCTTCCATGGAAAGAACTGTGAGATGAAGATAGGGCCATGTGAGAAGGCAGGGTGAGATACAGCAGCAGAGATGGGGCAGAGCAGGCAGGGAGAATATATAGAGCATTAGCTCTGGATCCTACTCTACCATCAGTGGTGCAGCGTGAAGTTAAGCTCGAACCATCCTGAGCTTTGGTCCTGTGTTAGGTAGAGTCTGGGCTCTTGTTCAGAGCTGATTCCTGTCCCTGGGTACAGGGGATGCATCCATTATGTGCTCATGGAGACCTGTTGGGAGCCACCCTTTCCTGTTTTAAGGGTTGGTCTGTTCATTATGGAAAATGTGGCTGTACCTCAGCTACTCTGAACACTGATGTTACTGGGAGGAGCAAGTGTGTCCTAGGCATACCCATGTCCATGTTTAGGGAATCTTTGGTGGTGGGGGCAGACTTTTCTCTCTTTCAAGTAGGAAGGACCCAAACACCTGCCCTTTTTTCTCCCCTGATCACTGAAGATGAACTTACCCCTACTTCCTGCCCCCCACCAGTGCAAAGCCTGAGAACTCTTAAGGCTAGAGGGGTATTTTATACTGGATGCATGCCCCTCTGGGGCTTAGGCTGTGTTCAGCCCCAGTCCATGACCTTTCCTTGCTTTCCCCCTGCAGGTTTCCATGCAGGAATGGTGGCCAGTGCCAGGATGAAAATGGCTTTGCTAGTAACTTCACCTGCAAGTGCCTGGCTGGCTTTGTTGGTGCCCTCTGCGAGAACAACATAGATGACTGCCTGATGCGCCCCTGTGCCAACGGTGCCACCTGCCACGATGGTATTAACCGCTTCTCTTGCCAGTGCCCAGCAGGCTTTGAAGGGCGTTTCTGCACCGTTAACATTGATGACTGTGCCAGCCAGCCATGCAAGAATGGAGCAAAGTGCTATGACCGCTTCAATGATTTTGACTGCTTGTGTCCAGATGGTTTCACTGGTAAAACTTGTGAGGTCGCCACTCCAGAACCAACCTGGATCACCTTCTACCATCCAGCTGACAGGGAGGACAACGATCCCAGGAGAAGCACAACCAGTGAGTACCCCTGGGTTACTCAGCCTGAGCCTGTCAGAACTGTGGTTACTGGGAGGCGGAGCACCAATCACAGCGAAAAAGCCAGTGAAAGTGGGTTGTTGAAAATCTCTGTCAAAGAGGTGGTGACCCAACGGGACTCAGGGCTGAGTGAGGCCCAGCTGGTAACAGTGCTGGTGTTTGGGGTGCTCACTGCTGTGCTGGTCCTTGTCACTGTATTGTTAATTCTGAGGAACTGGCAGAGAGGGCGCCGGAGATCCAACTGGTGCCAAAGCCCCTCACAGTCTGCAAGGAAGCTACAGGAGCAAGAGTGTCAAGTGGGCATGTTAAATGCAGTCCTGATAGAGCCCAGGAAGACTACAGAGCTGTGAGGACTCTGGCATTCTCAGAGTTGGGCTCTGGCAGGTCGCCATGCCAACAAACCCTTCGAACCATGCCCTGGGAGCCATTCTGGTTGAATATTTCCAAAGCACTAAAGGTCTCTGGTGCAAACTGATCTGTGATTCAGTAGGGAAGCATTCCTATGGACAGCAAATCCTTATCTGAAACCACAGCTCTTCAACCTGGTATGATGTCCTGGCTGCATCTATTCTTATTTTCATCATCTAGGCACCTTGAGCATCCATGGGAGTCAAAAGGGTTGCACCAGAAAAGCCCACCATGGGAAGCAGCAGCATGCTGATTTTGGCAGCTAGCACCAAGGGACACTGGTATCATCTTCTTTGCACTGAACCAAGCTCCTGGGACTCAGGTTGGCAGTGCCAGATCAGGGGCAGGCACAGCTTTCTGCACCGGGTGATCCCTTGCCACAGCCCTTCCTGCGGCCTCTGGACCTGGACCACAGCCCCTGCTAGGGCCTCTGGACCTGTTACTTCTCCATGTGCTCTGCTCTGCAGTCCCCTGGGGCTCCCAGCTCTTTCTGGAGGTCATAGTTTGTCCATGTCAGCTTCCACCTCTCTTGGAAGCAAACCAGCTATCTGCCTCTGTGGCCTTGGGGGGAGCCAGTTTGGAGGAACTCTGGGGACCGTTCAATACTCCATTGTGCCCTTTCTTGACTCAATACAATGTCCCTCCCTCTTGCTATTGGCCTAGGGGTTGCAAGCATGTTTTGTACCTCCCCCTCCCATGATCCGTGTGACTTTCCCCCCCCTTTATCAACCCATCCCATCTAGTTTGGATGGCAATTCATGAAGCTCCCTCCCTGCCTCAGCATGTGCTTCCACCTCACTGCCCGCTGATGGGAAGGGACAGAGCCAGACATACTGCAAACACAAAGCCAGCTCCCTCCAGGGTTGATGAGGACCAGGTTTGCCCTCCCCACAGGTGCCTTCAGGTGGAACTGGATGTGGAGAAGGCTGGAAGGGAGCTGTGGCTGGTTTGGTGGTGAGCCTGGTTCCAGTTCATCACTTCCCCCTCTCAGAGCATGATACCAGGAGTAACCTATAACCAGGCATGGGAACACTTGAAGACTAGGCCCTCCACATGGGATGCAAAGGAGGTTAGAGATTAAATCCACAGCCTGGGATAGCCTTGGGGAACAAAGAGGTGGCACTGACTTCAAAGCTGCCGTGACTGCACCTTTCAGTTTGAAGCCCGTCAAAGGCATCTAAGAGAGTGGGACACAGGTTGTAGCCATATTGGTTTACAGGAAAAAGGAATCAGCACTCATGGCAGAGGTGATATCTTTTATTAGACCAATTAGATATTTGCAAAACAATTCTTTATTTGCAAGCTTTGGGGCATGCACACCTTTCCTCAGTCTTAGGAAAATGCAAAGATTGTAAAATTTCCTCTGGGTGGAAATGAAAATTCATATGAATAAATAAAGATTTTTTTTCTGCAAATATCTAGATGGTCTAATAAAAGATATCATCTCTGCTACAGGTTCTGATTCTAAGAGAGTGGAGCATGTAACTAGGGCATTTCTTGCCTAGTTTGATCCACTCAGCCTGAACTGCTCCAGTTAGAGAACTGAAACGCTCCACAGGGGGACAAGGCTCCAAGGTGTGTGTTGAGGGCAGAGGGAGGAAGAGTTAGAGCCAAGCCTCACACAGGGTGGAGGGAGTCTCCCATGCTGTATTCAGAGGGATGCAGAAACCATGTCACTTCCAGGGCCGAGAAACCAGATAGCAGGCAGGAGTGAGGTTTCCAGGTGAAGGAAGAAGCAGAGCAGGCAAATAGACTGTGGGGAGAGGGGACAGGGGCTTCACCAGAAAGATTATTTTTTTAATACAAGGATGGATGATGTAACTTTATCAAATAAAACAAATGAAACACCAGAGCCAGTGTCCCCTGCCCTCAGAGTGCCAAGCATCAGCTACTTGGCAGACCCCTTCCATAGTGGAGCTGTTTTCCTGTCTCCCCTAGTCCATTCTCCCCCCAAATCTTTGCCAGAGGAGCTCTCCTATAACTCCTCTCATCCCTGCCCCCAGCAGCATGCTTCAAAGGTGGCCTTCGGGCTTGTGGCTGTGCTTAAGAGCTGTTTAGTGCCAACATGCATGAGAGAGAGGCCACCTGATGTCAAGAGGCCGGGCTACAACTTGAGCCTGTGGTCAGTGCACAGGCAGGGCTGGGGCAGCTGGATCCTGCAGTCTCAAGGGAGGGAAAGGAGTCTCTGTGTCTCAAGACAGCTGCTGGTGCTTTGGGACTTCCTCAGAGTGCTGGGGAAAAAGGGAAGGGCCTTGTTGGGGCAGGTGGGGAATGCAAAGCTAACTCCTGTGGCCTGACTGCCTGCAGCAGGAGAGGAACTGGAGAAAGGAGAGGGCAATTGAAAGCCACAGGAGCAGCATTAGCTGCCAGTAAGCGGGATGATGGGAGGAGTGGACTGCTCACTGCAGGTTGGTCCAACTGTGCAGGAGACTTGGTTTTGAAGCTAAGCTTTACTCCTGGAGCTGGGTGCAAATTGCTGCTCCCCAGGCTGGCAGGTTCCACACCCCCATGAGAGAAATCCAGGCATGGCTGGGGTCCAGGCAATGCTGAGGAGTATCAGACCAGGAAGCTGTGATAGTGTCTTGTGCAGCTTGCGGGGTGCAGGGGAAAGGATGATCTACCCTGGACAGGGGCTGCCTGGACAGGCTTCTGGAGGCCCTTACATAATTGCAAGGTGTGATGTTCCCCTGCGGCCACACAGTATCTCATATTCCCCCCCTAACCCCCTACTGTTTTGTCTATTAGGGTTGTGCTGAATACATGTGGTGAAGGAGGGTGGAGAATGACTTCAGGCCCAAGGCCTTATGCTATAAGGGAGCTGAAGAGATGGAGGAACCAGGGCTCCCAGCTGCTGCCCTGGGCTGGTTTGAAGAGGCAGGTGAGGACACAGCAGCTTAAAAGCACAAGGAAGTAGGGGGAGCCTGTCCCCCCAGAGCTGAGAGGCGCTGCAGGGACAGAAGTGAAGACCTGGGCTGCAGGAGAGACTGTGACAAAATTATGTTTACATTTTAAAATCACTTTATTTGAGTCCTTGGCAGGAGTCAGACACACCAGACAGCTCTGCAGACACCATCACCACTTCAAAGAGGGGGAACCCTCGGGCCAGGAGCATGGCTCCTCCCCCTGTGGCTCCTAACCCAGCAAGTCCTTGCCCAACTCCATCAGGAACTAGGAGACAGTTCCCTGCCTTCCTGGCCTGAAACAAGCTCCACTGTGAGCAGGCCCCATCCTTTCCAGTTCTTGATGAAACAGCAGCATCCCACAGAAGCTCTTGGGCCTGTAGGATGTGGACGGCTGCTCCCATCAGCATGCCGGGCTAGGGAAGCATGCTAGCCATGGTGCTGGTATGCAAAGGGACAAGAGTGCATCTAGGAGGGGTGGTTCCCGGTCTCAGACTCTGTGGGGAAATCACTGCTGCCCACTGTGTAGAAGTCGCTGGAATAAGGAGTCCTCCCTCTTGCTGAGGACAGCAGGTGAATCCAGCTCTGCCACCTTCCCAGCATGCATCACCAGAACACGGTCTGAGTCCAAGATGGTGTTCAGCCTGGCAAGAGCAAATGCAATGGGGGACTGGGGTAGTCTGAGGATTGGGAGAAGCACCAAATACTGCTCTCCCATGGAGCACCTATTTCTATGGAGCCCTTTGGCACACCTCCTGGGTCACTTGGCAGACTAAGCAGAGACTGCTCAGTCATCATCACTGAAACACAGTTGTTTCTGGGGAAGAACAACATGTTGCTGAAGTAACACTATGCAATGGGATAGGAAAGAAAAAGGAAAGCAATGTTTCTAGTAGGGGAGGGAAAAGGGACTATAAGTCATGATACCTGGGTTTGCTTCCTGGCTCTGCCACCAGCTGGCTTCCTGAATTTGATTGAGTTATTTTGGTTTATCCTGGATGTCCCCTTTTTAAATGGGGAGATTAAGCTCAGCCCACCTCCCACAGGGGATGGGAGACTGAATCCATCCACTTCTATTGTTTTTGGTAGCATGAAATCACAGCACAGGACTAAGGCCAGAAGACCAGCTCATGCCCCAGCTCTTGCAGAAGGCACTGGAGGATCTCCACATGGGTACAAGTATTGGGGCCTTGGTTTCACAGTGACCTGCAGGATGGGGTGCAAGAGGCAGTATGGATGTGCTAATAAGAATGTCCAAGTCTGACTGACATGGATTCCTCTACTTTGATGGGACCTGTAACGGCTTAGTCTAGCCTGACACTGCTAAGTGTGGGTGAGTGATGGGTCCATATTGGGAGGTAGCCTCCTGCTCACCACTCCCATTCTCACAGTTAATTTTATCCTAAAGGTGATGGCGTTGGAGCTGCTGCTGACATGGGTGGCCATGTTCTTTTGGGAACCTGTCCGCCCTGGGCTTTGTGACTCTGGCCTCTCTTGGTCTCCTCCTACCTCTGACTGCTACCTCAGAGGATCCTCTTCCCTTAGCTTTCTAGGAAGGTTTTATGGGTCTCTCCTCAGTCCCCTTCTGCACCTTAACATATCTGCAGGCATGAAGTCAACTACCTTTGCTGCAAGGACAGCTCATGGCTCTTCCTCTGCTTCAAACTCTTCCTTCTCCCCCAGCTAAGATCCTAGCCTGCCTGACAGCTCCTTGCTGAAATCCAAGCTCAACATGGCTAAAAGCCAACTCTAAATTCCCTCCCCACAAGTGGTTCCCACTACCCTTTCTCCATCACAGTGGCCTACGCTGCCATCCTGCTATCATTCAGGCTTGTTACTGTCTTGGTCTTAGACCTTTCTCTCTCCTCGCATCCAGGCAATGCCTAAAACTTGCAGATTTTTTTCCATGTAACACCTCTGAGATGCGGCCTTTCCTTTCCCTCCACACAGCTAATTCTTTGTCATCTCACCTTGCAATTACTGCAATCTTCTTATTTGGGGCCTTGACAAGTGCAACCCTGTCCTGCTGCATCTGCCCACAATGCTGCTGCCAGGATCCTTTCCCAAAGCTGAGGCAAAACCTTACCCTCCTTTTGCTCCCACCTCATGCCCATTGCACCATACAGAAGCTGCTTGTCTTCAGTTTCTAAGCTGTTCAGAGCCTCCCCTCACCTCATCCTTTCACTCACCATGGAGAGGTCGACTTCCACCTCCCGCAGTGCCAGCCTCTATCACCTCTTTGACTGATACCAAACAAGCATCTTTGTTTGTGCTTTCCCTCAGGCTGTCCTTCACATTGGAAGCAGACCCTAAACAGGTGAAATGTCCTCTTCCAAAACCCTCCTCAAAGCTCTCCTGTGTTATGATGTCACTGGTGTGCCAAAACTGCTGCCAACCAGGCTAACCGGTGCCCTGTCTGACCATATCCTTGTCTCTGTCTCATGCATAGGCTGTAAACTCCATGGAGTATAGACTATCTCTTTGCTCTCTCTGCCTGGCACAGTGGGGTCCTAGTCCATGGCTGCAGTTCCCAGGCACTGCAGAAAAGAATAATCCCCACCCCCACAGCCAGCTTGCAGCTTTCATCTCTCTGGCTGTCCTGCAGTGCCCTCTGCTGATCAAGACAGGCTCCAATTTTTGTTCAGTCTTCTCCACTCCCCAAGATGGCAGGGGTCCCTGAATGCAGGGGTCAGGCTCTCATACTGGACTCTTTTTAACCCCTTTGTATCTTCACAGGTTGCATTAACTCTTGTACCACTTGGTGAGATGTAGGAACTCCCCTTCCCCTAGCAGACAGGTTCCAGCAATAGAGCTTTCTAGGTTTCCACCAGCCACCTTCCAAAGCAAACATAATTCTGCTGCCTATCAGGGCATGATGGTTTCCACGGCCTGGATGCTGCAGGAGCCTGAGGCACTGAGGCAAAGACTATAGGGGGACAGTCAACAGCTACTTCACTGTGGAGCAGCAAAAGCAAATAGAGAGGTTCCTTGCAGTCCCCTGCCCTTGAAAGATCAAGATGGGCAAATACTGGGCAAGCTGCCCAAATACTGACTTCACTGTTCAGCTCACAGCTGGGGCAGCAGGCAATGCTGAGAACCTGGCCCTGACCAGTACCATAACAGGCCCTGACTAGTGACATAAGGGGTGGAGGCATGGTCAGGGTGGGAAGTCTGGTATAGAAGGCCCAGGGAGTGGGTGATGCTGGGGCTAAGCTAGGTGAATTGAAAAATTAGCCTGCCACCCCCTTTTCCCTCCACACACTAGTTGGCTCTCGGTGTGGGAAAAAGCTCTCTACCTGTGAGCAATTGTCAGCACAGTCTTGTCAATGAAGCGCTGGCGGATGGTTTGCTGTAGAAGTTGATCTGTCTTCTGGTCCACACTGGCTGTGGCCTCGTCAATGCACAGTACCTGCCCCAGACAGAGAGCAAAGATCTCCCAAATGACCTGCGTCCTGTGCCAGAGATGGGCTCAGCCACAACACCTGTTCCCTAATCAGGGCATCCCATCTCCTCCTCATCCTGCCCTTCTCACCCATCTCCTCCTCATCCTGCCCTTCTCACCCACCATCAGGAACAGATATGCACCCTCCCAAGCAAGACTTCCCTGGTCTGAGTAGGAGTCAGCAGCACTTGCCTTGGCCTGGGTCAGGAGGGCTCTTGCCAGACACATGAGCTGCCTCTGTCCCACTGACAGACTCTTCCCTCTCTCCCCCAGCTCACAGTCCAATCCACCTGCAGAGGTAAAGGCAGCAGTCATGCCACAAGGCCTGGTTTAGGAACCTGGCAGTAAAGGCGTGAAAACTATCTGTGCTCAGCCCCAGGCCAAGTCCTTGGGTGCCTGGACTTTTAGATATGGCTGCAGGCTACCTCTGCTACAAACACTGCATGCCTTCTGCTGGAACCATGGTGTACAGCTTCCACAGCCTGACTGAATCTAACTGGGACCTAACATCCTACAACAAGATTATTTTTGGTCCCTTCTGGGAGATCCCAGAGCCTTCTGGGATCTAGTCCTCTACCCCCACAGAATCTCTCACCTCCTCATCACTTCCTACTGGCCCTCATAGGATTGCATGGGGGCCTCATCTACCACTCCCATTGGAATCCAGTGGAGCCTCACTTTTCCATGCCAGATGTTGCTGGATCCCACAAGACCCTTGGCTACCCCCCTCCAGCACACCAACTTTCTCAGGGCCTCCCCTTCCCACTGCCAGAGCCTCCCTGCCACCTGACAGCACTAAACTCACCCATCTGTACAATCACCTCCTGTAAGTGGCACTGCTCCAGCACCTGGTACAGATCTGAGTCTGCATGCCGCCCCAGGGGGTCCAGGTTCTCCCGGATTGTCCCACTGAACAGAAATGGGTCCTGGGGAATTATGGCCAGTTTAGACCTGCAGAGGAAGGATAGATGAGGCAGGAAGAGATGGGGTGTGAACAAGGAGAGTTTCCTCCGAAGCAAGACTCACCCCCCAACTCTGTTCTCACTCTCAGAGGTTGCTCTTCACCATAGGGTGTTGTACATAAGGTGCATCTGTGACACACACAAATTGGGTTAGGCTGCACTCAGCATGGGAGCCTCAGCCCACACAACCAGGGAAGTGGTGCACAGAACCTGCCATCTCCAGACATGACTGGGCATGGAGGGACCTTCACTCACTCCTTCAGCCATGTCACTGGTAGCCATTAGCACCAGAGTCCTCTCTGGGGCATGGTATCCATTAAGGCCCAAGTCCCATCCCTGGGGAAAGAGCACTTTGCTGGGCCCTTAGTGCTATTTGCTCATCCCCCTGCTCTGCCCATCCTACCTCAGCTCCTCCAGGCCCACCAATCGACTGTCAACATTGTCCAAGAGGATCTGCCCTGACTTCAGCTCCAGCATGCGGAAAAGTGCCAAGAAAAGGGTAGATTTGCCGGATCCTGTGCGCCCCACAATCCCCACCTTCTCTCCAGAGTAGACAGTGAAGGTCACCCCATCCAGGGCATGAGGCAGCCCTGGCTGATATTCCAGAACCACCTTCTGGAACTCCACACGGCCCTGGCTTGGCCAGTCAGGGGGCACCTCAAGGACAAAAGGGAATGAGAAAGAAATGTGATCACAATCACAGGCTGCCCTGTCTTCTACCTTTCATGCTAACTGTGCCCTACTTTCACCTCCCAGCCACCCCTTCTTGGGGGCTCAGCCTCTGACCAACTCTGGCTCACCTTCTGCCCACTTCCATGCTACCTTCATTATGCCCCTCCTTGGGCTTCTCAACCACATCTTGTCTCCCACTCCTCTTAAATCCTAACCCCTCAGTTCCCTGTCCATCTCCATCAGCCCTTCCTTCAGCAAAACCTGCCTGAGAAGTCCTTTAGGGACATACTACAAAGGGCAACTATCCTGAGAAGTCCTTACAAATCAGGCCAGCAGTTCCCAGCACTTGTTTACTGGATCCCTGTGATTCCATCTCCAGTGCTGGCACAACAGGGCCCCAGGGAACACATAAAGAAGCAGGAGAGGGTGCAATGCCAGGTACAGAGCCAGGAGACATGTCACAGACCAAACTCAGAGAGCAGAGTGCAAGCTGTTACCTGGACCAAGTGCTCCTGGGGCTCCATGGGGATATCTGTGGTGTACTCCTCTGTTCGCTCCACACTCACCATCATGGTCTCTGTCTGAGTGAAGCTGGAGATAAGGCCTGAGAGCAGGTTTGTGACAGACAGTGCATATGAGAGGGCCAGGCCCACAAGTCCTGAGGGGACAAGAGAGGGACAGTATGAGGACAGGGTGTCCTTAGAGTAATAATGAGAGCAGGTGACATGGTTTTCCCAGATGTCAGGGGTTTTGCTGGCCGTCTGCAGTGCTCAGGAGGGAGGACTTTGTTTCTTCCCATTAATGCGTTACTTGGCTTCTGGTATGGGTTTCTTGGAGGGTTTGGGGGGCTTTTTGGTCTTCCTTAGAAGCACTAGACATTGGCAGTAGCTAGTGACTGGTGGGGTTCACTAGTGTCCATAATAGTGCTTACAAAGCTCTCCAGCACCTGGATCTTGGGTCTTTCCTCATGTGCTCACCAAACTGATTTGGGGCCAAGAAGGAATTTTCTACCAGGCCAGACTGTTTCAACCTAACAAACTCCTTGCTATTGCAGTGACATGGCATTTGCAGTGCCCTTGTCTTGCCTGCTGTTTACCTATGGGAAGTTTGTGACTGTGGTATACCAAAGGGGTCACGGGAGAATCTGGTGAACTCATCTGAACTAATGGTTGGCTGCCTGGAAATGCAGATGAGTGGTCTCAGTGGTCCAGAAGGCCCCTTCCAGTCCTTTGTAACTCACTGATATTGCTATTCAATATCTTCATCAGTGACCTGGATGAGGGTATGGAAAGCACTCTGTCCAAATTCGCTGATGACACAAAACTATGGGGTGAAGTAAACACCCTGATGGGAAGAAAACAAATCCAGGCAGACCTGGACAGGTTAGAGAAGTGGGCAGGGAACAATAGGATGCAGTTCAACAAGGACAAGTGCACGGTGCTTCACCTAGGGAGAGGGAATCTGCAGCACACCTATAGGTTGGGGGATGACCTTCTCAGCAGCACAGAGGCAGAAAGAGATCTTGGAGTTGTTGTTGACTCGGAGAGGAATATGAGTCATCAATGTGATGAAGTAATTAGCAGAGCTAACCACACTTTGTCATGCATTAGTAGGTGCATCACAACCAGGTCCAGGGAGGTGATGCTTCCCCTCTATGCAGCACTGGGCAGCTGGAGTACTGCATCCAGTTCTGGGCGCCACAATTCAAGAGCAATGTGGACAACCTTGAGAGGGCTCCAGTGGAGGGCCACTCATATGGTTACAGGCCTGCAGGGAAGGCCCTATGAGAAAAGACTGAGGGACCTGGACCTTTTCAACCTCTGCAAGAGAAGGCTGAGGGAGGATCTTGTGGCAGTATACAAACTCACCAGGCAGGGCAGCAGGGAATAGGAGATGCTCTGTTTACTATGGCACCCCTTGGAATAACCAGGAACAATGGCCACACGCTGAGAGGGTAGATTCAGGTTGGACATCAGAAAGAAATTCTTCACGGTCAGGGTTGCTAGAATCTGAAATGGGCTTCCAAGGGAACTGGTGCTCTTCCCTACCTTGGGGGTCTTCATAGTTTCATAGATTTAGAGTCAGAAGGGACCTAGTAGATCTTCTAGCCCGACCCCCTGCCAGGGCGGGAGAACAACAAAACCCCAAAACAAGAAACGAGACTCAAATGAGTCCAGCCAGGTAGGCATCCAGCCTCTTCTTAAAGACCCCCAGGGTAGGGGCCAGCACCACTTCCCTTGGAAGTTGGTTCCAGCTCCTAGCCGCCCTAACTGTGAAGTAGTTTTTGCGGATGTCCAATCTATACCTCCTCTCCATCAGCTTGTGCCCATTACTCCTTGTTATGCCAGCGGGCGCTAGGGGAAACAGCGTCTCCCCCAAACCCTTCTGGTCCCCCCTAGTGAGTTTATAGGAGTTCAAGAGGAGACTGGACAAAATCCTGGCTGGGGTCACATGACCCCAATACTTTTTCCTGCCATGGGCAGGGGGTCAGACTCAATGATTCATTGAGGTCCCTTCTGACCCTAGCATCTATAAATCTATGAACACAGCAGACACATTAAGGCTGAAGGAATGCTGGGGTCACAAAACTAGGCTATGCCAAGACACAGAGGAAGGGAGACAAGCTGGTCACCCAGCTCTATGGGAGGGAAGGATAGGGCAGGAAAAGACACCTCCAGGGTAGGGGGAAGGGGTTGAACAGACCCCACTGGGGCAGGTGGAAATAACTGCAGCTAGAAGATGCAGAACTGCGAGGCCCTGGCCATGTGTGGGGAGCAGGCAGCTCTAAGCCCACTCTCACACAACCCACCTGGATTTCCCAAGTGTCTCTGGTGTTCAATGATGGCAATAACTGCTATTGCTGTAACTACAGCAACTCCAATCATCTGTAGACGGATGTCCAGCCACTGCATCGCAGTGTTGCTGGCAAAGAGGCACCGCTGGTTCTGCTCCAGTCGCAGCTGATTCTCTGCCTCAAACCTGGGTCAAGCACAATGCAGACGTTATCATCAAAGCCAGCACTTCTCCCTTTGGTTCATGGTCACTGCCCACTGCCATCCAGACTGGCCCCAGGACCAGAACCTCCCTTGCTTCTAATGAGAGCCAAAGCGCTGGGCTTTCTGAGTGCCAGTTCCCTCCCATTTGAGGAGCAGCACTCACCTGTCAGTGGCCCGCATGGCTCTGATGGTACTCAGGCCTGTCAGGGTCTCTGAGAAGTGCGTGTAGATGGGGGACAGGGTGAGGCTGTAGAAGCGCTTGAGCTCACGGGAGGTACGCCGGTAATAGCGTTGGATGGAGAAGTAGAGGGCAGTCAATGGCAACAGAACAAGGCCAATCCAGGGCAGCCCATAGGTGATCATCACCAGCATGCCCAGCAGCCCATAGACATTGGCCAGAAGGATGTTGAGGATGAAGGGCAAGCTGTCATCTACGCAATACAGATCTGAGGAGAACCGGTTCAGGATTCGGCCTGTTGGCGTGGTGTCAAAGAATGTCATCGTGGCCTGCCAACATGGGAAATGGAGCAGTAAGAGCCATACTGTGTTGGTCCAGGGATGCTCCCTGATGGACAAGGGTAGCCTGGGCATATATCTCAGCTGGAAGGTAGCTCAGCAAGCAGCCACCATTTAGAGCAGTGCTGAAGAGAGGCAGGACTGGACACAGAGAGGGAAGGAACTCCCAACCTGTATCCAAGGAGACCCTTCCTCTGCTGAGCTGGGCACCCCAACCTCTAGCAGCAGAAGACAGCTTGCAGCCACAGGGCTCCACCAGCCATCTCTTTCTACATGCACACACATACAACAGGGCGCTCCAGCAGCCACCCTGGAGTGGGAAAGTGGGGACATGACTGCAGCCATGAGGTGGGTTCCTTGGGAGGTGATGGTAGCACTCTGGGGCACTGGTTTCTCATGTCCCCAGCCTGCCCTACTCTGGCCTTGTGACTGCTACCTTTGTCACCCTCTGCAGCAAACGGTTGTGAATGATAGTAGCAGCACGGATGGTGCCATAGGCAAAGAGGAAGGCTCGCAGGATGGTGAAGAGGGAGTTGGCCCCAGCAATGCCCCCATACACACTTAGGTAGAAGTTCACATTCAGCGTGTCGTTGTGGGGGACTGGAGCTGCATCCAACATTGGGACAGGAAAGCTGGAAGAGAGGGAAAGAACATGGAGCAGCTTCAGAAACCCTCTACCATGGCCAACCCCTACAGCCCCTGAGACAGAAAACCCTCAGGCAGGAGGCAGGGACATGGAGAAGCCAGGAGGGCTACTAAGTCCTGTGCTGGGGTAGAATCCCCTACTGTTCACCAGCCTCTGCAAGCTGAGATGCATTGATCCCACCAGCCTGAGCACAGGTTCTCTCCATGCCTGGAGCCTCGTGAAGCCAGGGGTCTCCCCTCCTGCCACAGGTGGCAAGCCTGTGGTGTCTCCTTCCATCCCTTCTGATTTTCTTGTCCCTGTCTTGCTCTCAGAGCAAGCTCTGTGCAAAAAGGGTGTCCAGCTTACTCTCTTCCCAGCAAGAGGCTTTCCTAGCAACACTGAAGACCACTGCTCCCTGCCCTTGCCCACCAGTGCTCACTCACACAAGTCCCACAACTGAGAAAAGCAACAGCTGTGGGGAAGGCAGAGGAGCTGACAGGACCCTCGTAGAGGTGTTTGCTGTGGGGGGCAGGTTGGAGATCCAATGTGACAGCCACCAATCCGAAACATTCCTGGAGGCTGTGGATACAGAGATGTCAGTACAGGGTGAGGGCTAGATACTGTGTCAATCAATGTGGGGCAGAAGCATCAGGAGGACAGCACAACTACAGGAGCTGAGGAACTGGCCTAACCACCTCACTACCCAGCCCAATCCAGCCTCTACGCTCAACATGCTTTCTGCTGTAGTCACTGCAGCCAGAGAGGAACGGACAGCAGCCTTGGGAGCCAAGGATCAGGCTCAGCCAGACCAAAGCCTCTAAAGAAATAGAATCTTCTATAGAGACACCTTATGTTCTCCCCCCTATATCACAGCAGAGAAACAAGCTAGAGTGTGACATCCCACCCTCACACACATGGAGAGCTCTTTGCCATGATGGGCGAGGAAGTACTGATAAGGCCTCTGCTCTGCCTCAAGCTGCAAGGTCAGGAGGACTGGACTTTCCTCCTCCAGGGAGGTGGAGGTGTAGCCCACCCTGTCACGCCCGTATCTGTGGAACGAAGCCAGGAAGTGAAAACAGAGGCCCAGAGAGTGAGCAGAGCATGCTGCTGCCTTACCCTGCATCAGGAATAGGGAGAAGAGGATGGACAATGCCAGGCAGCTTCCCACTGCCAGCCAATAGGCCCTGTAGACCTGGAAAGCCACTGCCCCTTCTTTCTTCTCCTCCTCACGCTGGAGGAGGCAGGTGGCTTGGTCTGGTTCCTCCGCCTCTGCTTCCAAATCATCCTGCTGCTCTTGTTGAGTCAGGGCTGTGGGTAAAAGGCACAGATCAATGCAGCAACAGGTGGCCCAACAGTTCCCTGGAACAGTAGCACCTACTCCCTGCAACCATAGGGAAGGAAGGCTACTCTCTGCTCTGAGAAACCCCTCAAAGATCTATTCCCTCTCCCTTCTCTTTGCAATGCAGCTCCAGTACACTTCAGTCAGGAGGTCCTGCTGCAGCTCGTGGTGCCAGTCAGGACATGGCTTCCTGGCCATCGTCTGCTGCTTGAGGAAGCATGACTTGTCTCTGGTCCCAGCATACAGAAGACTCCTAGCCAGCTGTGCAATAATGCACAGAATGTGGGAATGGGACTCTTTTCCAAGTCCAGCAGTCATCAGTCACACTTCCTCACTTCAGCAGATTTGGTTATTGCGAAGGGGCCAGGATGGCTCAAAGAAGCCTGCATGTTCACACCTCCTTTCCACATGTATCATGGGGATCTAACTCATTCTCCCAAGAAAGGGTGGTGAAGCACCCTCACTGACCAAGCACAGGGAGGAGCCCAGAACTGCTGTATTCTCCCCATCCCAACTCACTTCACAGCAACCAGCTCCCTCTCTTCCTACCTTGGCTGTTACTGGCTACTTTCCCTCCCTGTCCCATGAGTCTTGGTGCCTTGAATTCCTGTGTGGAGATCAGAGCAGGAAGTAGAGGGTTCTGCCAGGCAGTTTATTCTGAGTGACACTGTCCCTCTCTCCTCCTTAAGTCCCCATGTATTGACCTTTATCCTGTTTCCTCTTGTCCTTCTGCTGGAGCTTGGGGATGGTTTCCACCAAAGGCAGGATCTCAGATGGGGTTCCTAGAAAGACAGAAGCATGAATGCTTTATATTCCACGGAGCTCTTAAGGATTGAAGAGTCCATTTGGATATTCAGCACAAGATGGCTCAGGTCTGTTCCGTCTCTGCACTTCTGTCCTCCCACCCAGCACATGCACCCCCATGACTATTGCCCCTGTTCTTCTCTGCTCATACCTCTCTGTTCAGAGCTGGCCTGGCTTTATCTTTGTCCCACTATGTTTCCCACACCCCCATTCTCCCTGCTCATCTGCTGTGCTCCTGAACCCTTATGTTTCCATGAACTCCAGCCTAGTTAATCCCATCCCCTCTGCAGCTGTCAGCTTTGATCTTCCATGATCTGTTTCCCTCTAAACTCATACAGTATCACTGTCAGGGTGAGGGACTGAGTCCTGAAGTCTGGTCTGCAGCCAGAAACACAAGCAACAAAAGGCATGATGCTATACCTATATTGACTATTCTGCCATGGTCCATCAGCAATAAGGTGTCAGCCTTCTTCAAAAACTCGGTCCGATGGGTGCAAAGGATCCTGGTCTTGTGCTTGAGAATCCCTAGAATGCATTTCTGCATAAGGTGATTGGCTACATCAGCATCAACCGCTGCCAGCGGATCATCGAGGAGATAGATTTCCTTCCCCTGAGCAAGAGGAAGAAGAGACAGTGATACAGTTCCCAGCTCCTTCTGTTCCAGCTCTATGCCATTAGATGCCACTGAAAAGAAGGATGCAGTTGGCTTGGGGCAGTTCCTAACTCCTGGAGTCTCAACCTCCACCAGTTGAAGGTGCTTCTGGACCACCAACTGGCTTTGCACTTGAGGGTTGTGTCTGCCACAACTGGCCTCCTATACCTTTACCTGGTAAACAGCTCTAGCCAGGGCAATACGAGCCTTCTGTCCCCCGCTGAGGGTCACACCATTCTCACCCACCTCTGTCTGGTCTCCTGCTGGTAAGATCTGAAAGCGAAACACACAAGAGCATCCATTAAAATGTTGCTTCACAGATGCAGAGTGATTGGGGTGGAGAGCGGGGGAAGATTCAGAATCAGGATTCCTGGGTCTGATGCCTGCCTCTGGTATGAACTCACTAAGACACCTCAGGCAATACCCAGTGGCCTGGCTTGATACGAAGAGATGCCAAGCACCCCTAGCTCAAACTGAGCTCCCAGCACTTTGCATCTCGAAAAATCAAGCTGTCAGCCTCAGTGTGCCTCTGCTTCCCTGACTACAAAATAGCAGGAGTCCTTTCCTCCCTCCCTGGTACAGCAGGAAGATTTGCTGGCCAGTGTACCCAGCATGCTTGGAGCCTGCAATGCAGTGTTTACTGACTGGAGGAAACACACTCAAGCTATCTACATGGCCCCACCATGGGGACAGGCTCTCTGCTCCAGCAGTCTCAGCTCTCAGCTGGGTCTGGCTATTGGGAAAATAAATACTTAATGCACAGGACTCATAGGCAGCCCCAATAACCTCTCTTTGTCTTGGGATCCAAAGCTCCCACTCCTCAGGAGACATCTTAAAGAAAACAGTTAGAAACACTGCCCCGTCAGCTCCAAGAGGGGAGAGCCTCTGTCTGCCAGGAAGCAGCACTAACAGCAAAGCAGCACCTGGGCTGTGTGAAAGGCAGGGCTCACATGGTTCAGGAAGGAGGAAGAGGCAGGGGAAATGCAAAATGGGAACTGCTTTTATTCTGTGCTGTCCTGGATTGGCAGAGGTTTAGGCTCAGATCCAGGGCAGGGCCTGTGAGAGCTGGCAGACCTTCTTGTCCCAGGGCACTCACATTCAGGTCATCGGAAAGTGCACAGGCCTCTAACACCTCCTGGTAGTGCCTGGCGTTGTACTCCTTCCCAAAGAGGATGTTCTCACGGACAGTGCAAAACTGAATCCAGGGCTCCTGTGCGGCCAGGCCGAATCCTTGCTCCAGATTCCAGACATACACGTGTCCACCCAGCCTGCAAATGATGCCCAGAGCAGGGGGAGAAAAGAAAAGGTGAAATATCCTCAGGGGAGTGTGCCTGGGAAGTGGGACAAGCCTCTTAGGTATCCCTCAGAACAGGGCTGCTGTAAGGGCTGGGGAGAGGGTGGGGGCAAGAGTTTTTTGGCAACTTACTTGATGAGTTCTCCAGTAATTGCTGCCAGCAGAGAGCTCTTTCCGCAGCCGACCTTTCCAACAACCCCAACCAGCTCCCCCTACCAGGGAAATGAGCAGCAGTAGATTCATTACATTAAAGCTTGGACCTCCTGTGATGGCTCCCCATACCATATACCCTGCTCCCCATCCCCACCTTTCTCACTGCCAGGTCCTGAAGAAAGAGTTGCAGAGTCCCTCTGGATGGATGCTGCTCAGTACTCTCCTCCCCAGCTGACAACCAAGAGAAGGTAGAGTCATGCATTTCCAGTGCAGAGGATGGGGATGAGGGACCATCTGCAAAGGAAAAGCTGCCCACTTACTGCATTAACCTCACAGCAGGAAGCAACATGGAGCTGGGCTCAGCATCCCATCCAGCATTGTGCTCCCTGGAAAGCCAGCCCAGTCTTAGATGCAGAACACGTGATCAGCCCCATACCTGAATGGAGAAGACCCATTTCTGATGCACTCCACCCAGCTGCAGGAGGCTACAGCATGACACTGACACATCCCTGCTGCAGCCCCCCCTCAGCCACCTTCCCTCTTCTGTCCTTCACCTACCACTGTGTCTCTGTCGAAAGCTCATGCAAACCCTCTTGGAGTCACTCCCAGAACTGCTAGCTTCCTTTGGTATGAAGGTGCCAGAGAACAGCAGGGAGCTGGCAACAGGGCGAGGGAGAGGAAGAAGGGTGTACAGGGAGGGGAGCAGAGAACCATCATCCTCCATGCCACTTTATCAACCAGAGGCAACATGGCTGGCAGCTTCAGTATCAGGGGAGATTTTGGAGAAATGAGTGAGGAATGATAGGCGTGCTCAACCTCTGGCCTGTGGACCAGAGCTGGCCCACAACACTGTGTCATCTGGCCCACAAGGCTCCCCAGAGGGCCAGTAATTTGGTAATGGAAGAGCAGTGGCACCATTTACTCGGTTGCTAAATCTCTGGACCTGGAGAGAGCCCCAGGCCCTGCACACTGGATCCAGTGCCTGATTCCAGTGCACAGGCCTGGGTGGGGGCAACAACAGGCTCCAGGGCCCAATTCCAGAGGAGATGGAAGGGGGAAGTGCCAGGCCCCCAGGGCTTACCCAGTCTACAAATGGGTCCCACACCATGCAACTGGCCTGGGGAGCCAAAAGGTTGAACACCACTGACTTAAGGTATTTGGTGCTGGTACAGAAGAATCCTGTGGTCACACCCCCTATGGGAGCCCTTCTACAGGGGATGAAGTGTGTGCTCACCCTCATTTCTGTCCCCACATCAGTTTGACTGAAGGGAGTCTGGGTCATAGCTCAGTGCTCTTGGGAGTTCAGAGGAGGTGACCAGAATTTCCCTAAACGTTCACTTTGGTGAGTAGAGCCCTGCTCCCCTCAAACCACCTTACTGGGGTCGTTTGACCCCAGTACTCTTTCCTGCCATGGCAGGGGGTCGGACTGGATGATCTGCTCAGGTCCCTTCCGACCCTAGAAACTATGAAACTATGAAACTGAGGCCCTGTGCACCAAAGCCAGCTGTACTGCTCAGGGTTCTCCACTCTTTCCCAACTCCCTGTGGCAGGTTTCACCCAAAAGCTAGTGGTGCCTGTTCTGCCTGGGTCCCAGCCCACAGCCATATACCCAGTGAGTAATAGTCCTCCAGGTCCTGGTCCGAGAGCTCCAAGAAGCGCTGGATTCGATCCAGGGACACTTTGGCTTCCAAGATTCCATTCAGCACCCATGGGAAGTTATTGAGGGGGAGAATAAGCATCCCGACAAGTGCTAAGGCTGTGAACACCTGTGTGAGAGAGGACAAGGAACCAGGTGGGAGTGATGCTTTAGCATGCAACCTACCCAGAAGAATTTCCCAGTCAAGGAGCTGCAATAGGGACCAGAACATACCCTTGCAGGTTTGTGATACGACCCTCAGAGGGTGAAAGGTATCACCCTCTGTTGCCAGGGTAGCCATGGCTGCACCCCACATGATGGGCTCAGCTCTATTTGCAGGGGAGATTTCCCCTCAACTCCACAGGTGGGAGGGGTAGAAGTGCTGCACTGTCACACAGTTACCTGCTGAAAGTGGTTCTGAAAAACCATTCTGGCCACAGCAGTCCAAGCTGAGCAATGATACTGCTCAGGGTCTCCCCCATTATTACCTTGGTGGCAGTAAGCTGGTGCCCGAACAGAACATAGGTGATGAAGATGACAATGGAGACAACCACTGGGAGTGCAGCCCACAGGTACACGCACACAGCATCCAGGTATTTGATAGCTCGCAGCTTCTGTAGCTCCTTGGCCCGGCAAAAATTCACACGGGCACCAAAATGCCGCTCCCAAGTGTAGAACTTGATCACTCGCATGCCACACAGGAACTCTGTCATCAGCTGCAGTAGAAGAGGAGCAAACAGCATGGTCTGCTCTGTCATACTGACACTAGCCATGCCGAGCTGAGAGAGAGAAGCCAAGACTTGGCCTTTGCTCTTACTAAGAGTCATGATGGAGAAACAAGGAGCTGCTTATCAGCAACTAAGATGCATCTACAATGGTCAGGAGCTCTGGCCCTTCTCTATTGGTATCACTTCACCTATTCAGCTCATCTCACCCAAGTGAAAGTCTAAATCTCATGCTCAATATTTCAAGCCCAAGGGAAACCAAACCAGCTCTTCCTAAAGGAAGAAGCTCATCCAACAGACTGGTCCTAACATACTTGGAGAAGAACCAGGGGAAGGCAGGGGAGGAAGATGCAACCATTTTAAGGTAGGAAGACTTACTACAAATCAGCTGCATAACTGTTTTATCTGTCCACCCCTATCTTGGGGTAAGTGGAAGTTAAAAGCAATAGGGTAAATTACCACAGTTTAGATTTACTTACTGTATGACAGAAACAGACAACAGTTACAGATTCACTAATGAGCCTTAAGTCCCCACAGTATAATCGTTCATCTGTCCAGCCCCAAATGCAGCTTTTTGGGGGAGTGCCTATGGTGAGAATGCCTACAGATGCTCAGTGTGTGTGGGAATAAGACTTACATTTCTGTGCTTCTGAAATGTCTGGAAAATGGGTAAGAGGAGAGGCTGCTAAGAGTCATGTCCGCACTGGAAAAGCCAGATTCAAACAGCCTAAAACTCCATCATTCAGGATATCACCTCTTTGAAGGGGAACTTTTAAGTTAAGTTCTTTCTTTAATTAAGAGTAACTAACCTAGGTACCTGCTGAAAGTGGTAACCTAGGTATTTAGCAGAAGTAGCTGAAACTCAACAGTGAGACCAATACTTAAGTCCTTTTTTTTAAGTATTAGCTATAATTAGGGCAGAGTATGGCTAAACAGAAAGTTAATCTGTAAATTCAAAGTTTCTAGTTTAAGGGGACCCAAAAATCAAAACCTTCTTAAAAGAAGAAAATCAGTTTTAACACTTCTAAAAATATGGAGGTAGAAGTCTAGTGACAAGCTAGAGGCTACCCAGTTTATTGCACCAGGTGCAGAATGTATGATTACCTGCCCCAGGGGCAGCTTTCATATGTGTACATCTGATTCAAAGAACTCCTCGCTCTGAGAGACCAAGTACATTTTCGCAGGGTTAAGGTGGCAGAACTGAAGCAGCTATAGGAGGCAGAGAGGCTCAAAAATGAGGCTTTCAGGGACACTGAAGAGCAGTACTACCTCCACAGTAGCAACTCCTATGCTGCTAAGGAGGATGAGAGCCTCAGGGATGGAGGACATCGAGCCGAGAAGGAAGTAAACTAGATGGGACCCACCTTCCACCTGAAGTTACAGCATCCTCTTGCACCAAGGATACAGTACTCCTCCAAGGGAGGGAACCCCAAAGGATAGAAGGAGGCAGGTGGTGGTTGTGGGCAATTCGATTATTAGAGACATGGATAGCTGGGTCTGTGACATCTGAGAGGACTGCAGGGTGACTTGCCTGCCCAGATGCAAAGGTAGCAGACCACCGAGATGTGTAGATAGGCTGTTAGGAAGGGCTGGGAAGGAGTTGGAGGTTGTGGTCCATGTGGGTACCAGACACGTAGATAAGGATAGGAAGGAGGTCCTAGAAGCTAGATTTAGGCTGCTAGGGAGGAGGCTGAAGTCCAAGATCTCTACGGTAGCACAAGCCAGGTAGACAGGCAAAGCTTCAGAGTCTTAATGCGTGGCTGAGACGAGGGTGTATGGAGGAAGAGTTTAGGTTTAATAGGAACTGGAGGACCTTTTGGAACAGGGAAGAGCCTGTACAGAGGGATGGTTTCCACCTGAACAAAAATGGTACCAAAACGCTGGCACATAATATTAAAAAGGTGGTAGACCAGCTTTTAAACTAAAAATGGGTAAAGCTGACAGTTGCAGAACAGCACACAGTTCGGATGGGGATAAGAAACAGGGTGAAGGCAAAGAACAAGCAAAATACCTTTAGTAAATAGAAGATCACATAGAAGTAACCAACTAGGCAACAATAAAGTGTACACCTGCTTTTATACTAATGCTAGAAGTCTAAGATCAAAAGGCGGGGGAACTTGAATACAGCAAATGGTGATATTGATGTAACAGGTGTCTCTGAAACACAGTGGAACAAGGAAAATCAATGGGATGCTGTAATACCAGAATCCAAATTATACTGAGTAGGTTGTACTGGTGGGGGAGTGGCACTGGTAGAGGAGTGGCATCAAAGACTATTGAATCAAATAGGTTAAATTTTTCAACTGATAGGAGAGGTTCCATAGAATCTTGTGGATGGAAATCCCAGGTTTCAATAGAAAAAAAAGGCACATCTAGGGATATACCATTGACCCCACCCAGCTAGGACAGCAGCAGAGAACTAGAAATGTTAATGGAGTTGAGAGAGGCTGTGGCAGCAGAAAACATAATAATGAGGGCCTTCAACTATCCACAAACAGACTGGGTCAATCTAACATCAGGTCAGGGTGTACAGACCACATTTCTTGACTTTATAAAAGACTGCTTCCTGGAACAGTTACTCTTGGAACCTGCAACAGGATAGGCATTCTTGACCTAATCCAAAGCAGTGTACAGGATTTGGTGCAAAGGGTAACTGTTACTGAGCCACTTGGCAATAATGGCCACAATACAGTGGTTTCTTTGACATCCATGTAGAAAGGGAGACAAGAAACTCTACCAGGGTAACCTTCAACTTTAAAAAGGGAGACAACACCAAAAGGAGGAAGTTAAAAGGGGGCCCCCTAAAGCAGTAAGGAACTTTCAGGCAGCACAGGAACTACTTAAGAACATCATACTGGAGGCACAAAGAAAATGCATACTGCAAATCAAAAAAAATAAAAAGGAAAATGGACCAAAACAAAGCCAGTACACTTTAATGGCAGAGTTGCAGAGGCAGGCAGCAGAAAAAAAGGCTTTTTTCAAAATGTGGAAGTCAAATCCTAATGAAGAAAATAAAAAGAAAACATAAACACTGACAAAGCAAATGTAAAACTGTAATAAGACAAGCTAATAGACTTGCTAGAGACACAAAAGGGAACAATAAAAATGTCTTTAAGTAAATTAGAAGCTGAAGGCCTGCCAGGGAGTCAGATGAGCCTTTGGATGACCAGGGGGTAAAAGGGGCATTAAAGGATGACAGGCCCATTAGCCAAGAAACCAAATGCATTCTTTGCACCTGTCCTCACTGTGGAAGATGTTAGGAAAATTCCATCACCAGTTCCACTCCTCTCTAGGGACAAGTCAGTGGTGCTGACCCAAACTGAGGTTTCAATAGATGAGGTCATGGAGAAAATTTATAAACTAAACAGTGGTAAATCACCAGGACTTGATGGCATTCACCCTAGGGTCCTAAAGGAGTTCAGATCAGAATTTGCAGATCTCCTAACTGTAGTATGCAACCTATCACTAAAAATAGCCTCGGTACCAGAAGACTGGAGGGCTGCCAGTGTGACTCCCATATTTAAAAAAGGCTCTAAAGGGGATTTAGAGAACTATAGGCCAGTGAATCTAATTTCTGTTCCTGGAAAACTGGTGGAAACAATAATAAAGAAAAGGATTATTCAGCCGGTAGATGAACATGACTTGCTGGGGAGGAATCAACATGGCTTTGTCAAAGGGAAATTGTGCTTCACCAACCTACTTGAATTCTTTGAGAGTGTCAATAAGCAGGTGGATCGGGCCAATCCAGTTGATGCTGTATATTTGGACTGCCAGAAAAGCCTTTGATACAATCCAACATCAAAAGTTCTTAACTAAGTTAGACAGTAATAGGATTGCAGGAAACATTCACTTGTGGATTAGAAATTGGCTCCAAGATAGAAAGCAAAGATTGAGTGTAAATGGTCAGTTTTTAGGACGGAAAAAAGTAAACAGAAGGGTCCCCCAGGGATTTGTGTTGGGGCCAGTGCTGTTTAACATATTCATAAATGATCTGGAAAATGATCTAGCAAGGTGGTCAAATTTGACCACCTTGCTAGATCATTAATTAAAGACCAAGGTGGACTGTGAGAAACTACAGAAGGTTCTGTCATGATTGAGCAAATGGGCAACTAAGTGGCAGATGCAATTCAGTGTAGATAAGTGTACAGTTATGCACCTGGTCAAAAATAACCTGAGCTATACCTGCACCATGATGGGCTCTGCCTTAGCTGATACCACATAGGAAAGAGATCTAGGAGTCATTGTGGACAGTTGCTAAAAACATCAGCTCCGTGCTCAGCAGCCGTCAAAAAGGCAAACAAAATATTAGGAATTATTAAGAAGGGAACTGTAAACAAAAAAGGATTTATGCCCCTTTATGAATCCATGGTACATCTACACCTTGAATACTGTGCCCAGTTCTGTACCCCACACCTCAAAAAGGATATAGAAGAACTAGAGAGGATATGGAGAAGGGCAACAAGGATGATTAGCAGTATGGAGGGCATGGGTGACTGGTGCCATTTGAGTCGGCAGGGGGGGAACGTGCCCCCCTCCCTCCCCCTGACACCAGCTACAGGGGGGAGGGGGGTGTCCCCCAGCTGCTAATCTCACTGATGGGGGAGGGGTGGTCCCCTGGTGGCTGATCACACTAACTGGAGTGGGGGGGGCCATGACCGATCTCACTTGCCAAAAAGCGGTGCGGCCGCTTTTGCTGGAGGCCCCACTCCACAGCTGGCACCTGCAGGGGGGTACCAGTGCTCCTGCCTTTCCCCTGCCCATTGCCTAAACAGGGAGCATGGCTTAACAGGGGTGCACCAGAGCTCTCAGGGGGTGCACATTGATGGAGGGGCTTCCATATGAGGAGAGACTCAAGAGGCCAGGCCTATTCAGTTTAGAAAAGACATGCCGGGGGGGAACACATGATAAGAGTTAACAAAATACTACATGGCGAAGAGAAAGTAAATAGGGATTCATTATTTACTCTCTCTCACCATACAAGAACTAAGGGTCACAAAATGAAACTAGTAGGTAGTAAGTTTAAAGCTAACAAAAAGCAGTTCTTTTTTTACACAGTGTGTAATTAATGTCTGGAACCCATTGCCACCAGGTGTTAGGGAAGCTGACAGTTTAGCTAGATGCAAAAAAGGACTGGACAAATTCTTGGAGGAAAGGTACATCAGTAGCTATTGAGTATGGAAGTTAGGGATCTAGCCTCTGAATAAGAGCTTCCTAGACCTTAAATGCTGGAGGCTGCAAGTGTGAAAGGAACAGTGAAAAAATTTAGTTCACACCCTGTTCACTCCCCCAGTTTAGCATCCACTCTCTGCCAATATGTGACACAGGATAATGGGCAAGATGAACCTACGGTCTCACCCAGTACATAGCAATTCTTCTCTTCTGCCAATTGAGCAGCACAGGCTGAAATGGCAGAGGATGGGGAGGCTGACTGAAGTGGCCAAATCAGAGGTACAAAACCAGCAATAAAGCATGGAAACATTCTCTAGAAACCAGTGGCCTGCAGAAATCCTAGATTTAGAAGACACCATTTAGAATATGTGATAGCAGCAGCTCTGAGGAAACAGACTAGGGGGTTCAGATGTCCTTCTACTCTCAATAAAGAAAACCCCAGGGGTGACTGGATACACTACAGAGGCCACAATAACGTTGGACAACAATTGCACTCTTGGTAGAATCGAAAGGACATGGCATCTCACCACCCGACCCTTCCCATCAAGGCCACTGGGTTCCAAGGTGGAGCCAA
This sequence comes from Gavialis gangeticus, assembly GCF_001723915.1. Taxonomy (NCBI): domain Eukaryota; kingdom Metazoa; phylum Chordata; order Crocodylia; family Gavialidae; genus Gavialis; species Gavialis gangeticus. The sequence goes on from NW_017729034.1 coordinate 31,821,805, forward strand.
ACAGCTGGAGCTACAAGAGTGACTGAAAGATACTGTGGCAATGAACCCAGATCCACATGCTGCCCCCTCACCTTGACTCGTGTGTCTTTGTGCGTCAGCATCTCCTTGTTGTTCTCCATGATGCGGTTAGCTATGACCTTGTTGATGGGCACGAGCAGCAGGGCCAGGGCCAGGCCTCCAAGGAAAGCTACACCCACCTGCTGGTAGAGGAGGTAGAGAGTGATGGCAAACTGGAAGGGGAGGCTCCACACCTCGTGGAAACTGATGCAGAAGTTGATGAGCCGATCAGTGTCTGTGCTCATGAAGTTGACGATCTCCCCCGTGGTGAATCTAGCCAGGCTGGTGCTGCTGACCCGGAGGGCCTTGCGGTATATGGCAGAGATGACTGCTGTGCGCACCATCGACATCACCTTGTTCACCTCATAGCTGAACTGGTTCCGTAAGACAGCACCCAGAAAGGAGCCAGCAAAGAGACCCATGGCATACAGTACCCCATGGCTCAGGGGCTCCTGGCGTGACTCCATGAAATTAACCAGCAGGTTCAAGAGCAGAGGACCTGAGAAACCCAACAGGCTGCCAGCCAGCTTCAGGAGCCCGAGGGAGTAGTATCGGAGCCCAAAAGCTGCATGCAGCACTGAGAGGAGTCTCACAGCCTTCTGAGTGCTGTGTGAGCTTCCAGGAGCATGAAGGGAATCTCCCTTCCCATCACCTTTAGAAACCATTGGGCTAGTGGGAGATACTATGTCTTCCTCCTCTTGCCTGAGAGCTGCTTTTTCCTGCCAGCAGGAGTAGAAATGGTCACGGACCCTGGCAGCCTGGAGTTGTCGAGGTAGAAGGTAGACATCTTGTGGCCGATTCAGCTTCCACTGATAGCCGCGCTGCATAAGAGGATTTGTCCAAGTATAGAAGAAGCGTGAGAGCCAGCTCTCACCATCCTCTGCCACTCCCTGCCAGTCAGGTGCCAGGATCCCTGACTCTGAGAAGGGAGGGTCATGCTGCCAAGGGTCATTGATGGAACAAAATTCTTGCCTGCTGGCAGCAGGAGTGATGTACCCAATCATATAAATAAGCAGAGAGGCCAGCTGTAGGCAGAGGATGGAAAGTCTAAAAATGAGAGCAGGATGGTTATGGAACCAGACCATCTCATGCTGGCAGTGCCAAACCAGTGTGATGACAAAGCCAGGGATGGGTAAGAGGGTGAGGAGTGCCATGGCTGCAGGGCCACGGGAAAAGCCATAAATGGACCTGTAAAGCACAAGAAGTGCCAAGCTGTGAGTGAGCCATGCCAACAAGGCAATGCCACTTGCCAGCACTTCCAGGTACAAAGGGCCCAGCTGCTGCTGAGACATGACTGCTGGGATTATGTCAAGGATGGGCAGGCCAGCGAGTATGAAGGAGGCAGCAATTCTGCATGTCCAGCCAGGTCTGTGAGGAGCCCCAGGACGAGGAGATCTAGAGAAGAAAACATTGGAGAAAGCTTTACAGTGGAACTAGCAACCATCCCCTTACCTGGGACTCGATCCTCTGCTTCCTTCCTTTTTCTTCCCACCATATCTATCCACTCTCAGTCCATACCCCTTGGGGTGATGCCAGGCTCTCTATTCCATTCCCCAGCTTCAGAGCATTTAGAAAGGTAGGGCCTGCCATAATAGATGATGTGTCCATATAATCTGACATTTTTGTCAGTACCAGACAACTCAGAAAGGTACAAGAAAGCCCACAGTAGAAGCCAACTGGAATCACCTTCCAATAAGGGAGTTCCCTCCTAACCTGAGGCAGTTTGTGGTAGGATCAGGCACTGGTGTATGAGAAGTAAAATCTGTTCTAGAATATATTTTTATCCTCTCTAATGTAACTCTGGATGGCTACAATCTCCATACTATGGGGTACCAATCCTTTCTTGGCTTCTGCTAAGCTCTTGGCCTCTGTGGTATCTTGTAATAGCAAGTTCCACCAGCTAAGTGTGCTTCAGGCAATAAAACATTTCCTTTTCATTTACATGTCTGCTGCCTTTCAGTTTCACTGAAGTGTGTTCTTTGTGGACTGAAGGAACAGGAAAATACAATATGAGAGAGAAACTCTTCTTAGTTTCTCTCCACCAATTATTACTTTGTATATCTCTCTCATACATCTCTTACTTCAGGCTCATGTCCTCTCTAGCCTAACCAATTCCAGTCTTTCCAACTTCATCCATATAAAAGTTTTGTTCAGGTCTCTGCTCATTCTTATTACCCCAGCCACTTCTGCAAGAGCCTTCTTGAGAGCAAGTGACCAGAGTTACAATGCTTCAGGGGAGAATATACAATTAATAAAACTGTTTTTTTTCTTTCCCATACACTGGGCGGGTATTTTCATTTAGTAGTCAACAGCAGTGGCCCAGGCTTGCTCCTCAGTAATTATAGTTAATGTAGACTCCAGCTATGTGTCAGACTTTCCCTTTTTTAAAACAATACAAATTAAGAAGCTGCAGAGAGACTGCAGTTTGGCTATGAACCAATGAAGGAGACACACAATAGCCCTCCACAATTATTGAAAGGAGGATGAAGAACTGTTTAGGGCAGCTGTGTCAAAGATCTGGTCTGCAAGCTGCATCCAGCCCATGGAACCACATCATCTGGCCCCTGATGCTGGTCCCATGCAGGGCCAGTCCAGGACCCACCCATATGCTGGATCCAGTGCCCACAGTGCCTGGTTCAGTCAGTCTGGGCTCTGTACTGCAAGCAATATCCACCTTGGCCAGAGTGGGTGCCAAGTCCAGTGCAATCCTGGACTGGCAGGAATAAGCACCATGGGCACTGAATCCAGCATGTGGTGGGAAGTGGGTCCTTGGGCCTAATTTGGCATGAGGGACCAGCCCTGCACCATTCTTCTGACTTGGGAACCAGTTCTATACTCCACAGGGCCAAATGGGTTTGATACTCACTCCTGATTTAGCTGATATGTAAAGTTATAACTGGGAGGGAGGGGAAAAAACCCTACCATCCTTTATGAACTTTTCTCCATGCTCCTTTACTATAAATGACAGAAAGGCAGAGGGCTCTGTACCTTGGTGTGCCCACATAGCATCCACTGACTAATGCAAGCATCACATGAGGAACAGCATTCAAAGTCAGCTGGTTAAAGCAATGGCCAACATTGCCATGTATCCAGACAGGAAGGGGATCTTCTGGGCTAGTACCGCACAGATCAGACACTATGTTCTCCATCCTCTGCAACAGCCAGAAACACCTAGGAGAAAAGAGAAGAAAGAAAAGGAGTCAGATCTGCAAATAGGTCAGGCACAGGCCAAATGAAGGATAGGTGGGAACAGAAAGGAACATCAGACTGGAAGGGGACCTCTGGGTTACTGAGTCCAATCCCTGCTGTTGTAGGCAACTATACTCCACAATCCCTTTCATTAACTAATCAAGCTCCTTTGTTAAACTAGTTAAGTTTTCCCCCCCACTGCTCTTCTGGGAAGGCTGTTCCAGAATCACAGGGCTTTAGAAACCTTTTGATTTCCAGCCTTAAATTGCTCATGGCTTATTTATACTTAAGTCATTTAATAATATTACTCACATATTAACAATACACTCCTTACTTTTCTGCAGGTCACTTAATATAGATTTCAAAGCATTTTATAAACACGTATTAATTACATCTTTCAGACTTTTCTTCATTCTCATAAGGTAGGCAAGTCACACATGGAATTTGCTGTACTATGTGGCCACCTGTGACAGACAAACTGCTCTTTAACAATGCACGACAATCGCACGCAACACTTTAGAATGGGAAATGGAAGAAAAACCTGTGCCCAGCCAGAAATGCAACTTATGCTTGGTTTTAAAAATGTTTTTTATATGTTTTATATTAGCAATCCAGGTCTTCTCCAGCTGGGCATCCTCCCCATCAGCTGGAGAACTAGTAAGTGATAACATTACTGAACTAAATGAGAAGCTACAGTCCTTGAGTGGAGAAGGGAATATTTGGTAACTAGTGTTTAAAATGTGCCCCCCAAGCACTTATGAAAATCCCCAGGCTCATGAACAGCATGGGGAAAGGACACTTTTGTTAAAGAATAGATGTTCCCCACCATCCCCTTCCCCTTCTAATATGGTGGCTCCCAACAAGTAGAGTTTAGGCTTGGGCCAAGCAAAACGATCACAGTCTGGACTCGACATGTCTGAGACAGAGGTGGTTACCTGCCATAGCCTAAAGCCAGGCAGAAAGCAGGGTTAGACAGCGGTTGATGCAGGGGGCGTGCACTGGTGCACTTGCACCCCCTTTGATTCCCGCTCTACCCAAAGTTTAAAACCAACTGCCTGGCAGCGGCAGCAGCATTTCTAGTCAGGCAGTGCTGAGGGAATCACTTGACTTCATGGCTCATTAAAGTCTAACTGGTTCCCTTCTAAACTCTTAATTCCTCTGGTGTTAACGGCCTCCTCTCTCCTTTTTAATGGTCTGGATGTTCCACACATCAAGCTCACCTTTCTTTTGCCATACTGTTTGCTGCTCCTGGTCCCAAGCTCCTATTTCACAGCCCTGCAGACTGTTTTTAACTCATTCTGAGGAAGTCAGATCAAAGCAAAACCCATCCTTAAACTGAACAAGGCAGCCTGAGGCCCCTTGTATAGTAGTAAAGCTTCTAGTTTCTTTTTCAGCTGAAGAAAAACACGTGTTGTGCTAGAGGTGACAATGTCTTGCAACACCTGCCCTTCCCCACCCCTGGGTCCACCTAGGGCAGCGGTTTCCAATCTGTGGTATGCGTACCACCAGTGGTACTCTGACAACCTGCCTTAACAGATTTTTTATAATTACTTTATATGACATTTATTATATTTTTATTATATTTATTATATAAGTTTATTACAATTACTTTATATAACATTATAATTACTTTATATGACAAAAATTTGCTGGTGGTACTTAAGGTTGTATCGTTTTACATTGGTGGTGTCCAATCTGTCAGCGTTTGGGAACCACTGGCCTAGGGGGTTAGATGTGCACCTGGCAGACTAACCTCATTGGAGATGGACTACAGGAGTTCCAGTTTGCTTGGTCACGCTGCCTTAAGCAGGGGGCTGGACAAGATGGCCGTGTAAGGCCAGCCTTCCAGCCCTCCTTTCCTCTGATCCTATGACCCCAGACAGGACACAAAAGGACTCAGGCTATGTGTCTTAGTCTGCAAGGTCCACATCTGCCCTGACCCCTAGGATGAGAAGTGGCTCCCACCCTCCTCCCCTTTGTTTCTAGGGTTGCCAACTCTGTTTGAATCTATTCTGTCAGATTTCCAGAACACCAATGTGCCCACAACACACATGCATCTGTGTGCTTTCATATATCAGTTATAGATTACAGTGAGTAAACTTTATGCCAGGAAGGCAAATGACATTTAAAAAACCCACTGGATCACTGTATAAATCGGATTTGACATTTAATACTTATTTCAATGAATATCCTATCATTAATCTTCTGCATGACTCTCAGCAGTCTCCTGGAGATTTCCATCTCATTCCTGGACACTCCAGGGCAATCCTGGAGGGTTGGCAACCCTACTTCTTTCTGAAAGCAAGCCCGGGGCACCCAGCCCAGTCACAAGCACACCCTGGGGAGGTGGTGGGGGCAGATCCCACCCCTGCTGCCCCTGGATGGCTTCCTGCTCTGCAGTGGACTGGGGGAGCAGGGCTCCCCTGTGCCCAGCTGGGCTTGGGATGGTGTTGCCCTGCCCGGAGCTCAGCGCGTGGCGCAGGACAAGGGACACCGCCCCGCAGGCGGGAGACCTTCAGTGACGTCATCACGATTGCCTTCCGCCCCCGGGGCGGTTTAAGCCCCTCGCCGCCTGCCGTACCTCGGATCGGCGGCCCCTCCGGCTCCGGAACGCGATCTGTATCACCGGCGGGGCCCCGCTTCCTGCCCGCCTGCGCCCCCTGCGGCCGGGAGGGCTCCCTGCGGGCTGGAGGTCGGGGCGGTGTGGGAGGGGCTGGCTGCGACTGGGCAGGGCCTGTATGGCATTGGCCCCACTGGGGTTGTGACTGCCGCCGTCGCCTCCCCCTGCCTTGCAACGAGCTGTGCGCGGGCTCAGTAACGCCTCCACCAACTCCTTGATGTCAAGCACGTGTGAAAGCAGAATGCCCCCCCCAAAACAAAACAACAAAACAAACCCCTCCCTCGCCCCATAACACCGGGCTAGGCCAGAGGCAGGGATTTGGTAGGGTGCCGTCTTTGACTGGAGCCAGGGCAGGGCTAGACCGGCCTCAGAATGCCCAGCGCTCTTCCTTCTGCAACGGGCGCCCGCCATTCCAAGGCTTGTGCTACAGCAGTGGGAACCAAGAGTTTAGCCCTGCGGGCCAAATGAATGGCACGGGCTGGTCAACCAGTAGAATCATCTGGCCCCATGTGCCAGGATCTGGCCCTGCACTGTCTCTGTTGGGTCCTGCACCAGGATCAGCACTGCGCTGCCTGGATTGGCCCTGTGCCACCCTGATTGGCTCTGCATGCCCAACGTAGCATAGAGGGCCCTGCTATCTGGCCCATGGGGCTTCCCACAGGTTTGGAAATTTGGCAGCAGGGGAATAGCGATTAACACTGCCACTGCTCCTTCACGACCACATTTTCAGACTCATGGGGAACCCTGTGGCCCAGATGACATGGCTACATGGGTTGAGGATTGAGCACCCCTGTACCGCAGCATAAATAGCAGGAGGGAAGCAGCAGAGTGGCCAGGCTCCATGCCCATAACTCCCCCCCTCCCCACATAGTAGCCTGGCCTAAAATATACAGTATGGGTCTGGGCAAGAAGCAAACCATTGTGCCTGAAAGCTTGTTTAACATCTCTTGTTTAACAGTTTATAAATCCTAATAAACTGGCCAACAAAGAAAGATAGGGAGAAAGGACCTAAGAAATTTGGTTTTATATATACATACATTCCCAGATGTAGAATCAATATCAATACAGTACAGATATAGTTTGCAACAAGCTGTGTGTGGCCACAGTGACCACCAAGCTTTAACCATGTGTAACCAGAATCAGGCCTCCCTAGTAGGCCCAAATATATACACCATGAGTCATACATCTGGGAAAGATGTACATATATCTCCCTTTAAATAAATAAATAAATAATAGAATAGAATAGAATAGAATAGAATAGAATAGAGCTTGTACGTCTGGGGAAGAGTAACACAGATGCTTAATGAGAGGGAGAAACCTGGGAAGTAGGGACATCTGATGAGGTGTATGGATGACTGAACAAATGAAATACGGGTTGCCAGTGTGATATAGTAGCAAAGAAAGTTAATGTAAGTTTGAGCTGTATGCAGAAGCATCATTGTTTGGAGCAGATATATATGTCAGTCTTTCTCTAAATGGCTCCTTTACAACTACATCTGGAGTACTGTGTGCATCTCATTACAGAAAGATGACAAATTGGATGGAGTTTAGAGAAGTGCAACGAAAACATTACAGAGCTGGTTGTGAAGAAAAGGTTAAAACATTAAGTCTGTGCAGTTCATTTAATTAGTTAGTTTTGCTATATGCCTGAATGCCATGTGCTGGGGGGAACACGGTGAGCTCCCACAGGTGGCGGCAGTGCTGTTGACGGCAGGAGCATAGTAGCGTCAAGCAGGGAGTTCCCACAGGCTGCCGCGGTGCTGTTGGGGGCAGGGGGCAGGGGTGGTGAGTGCCGACCAGAGATTGGCGACTTCCCACAGACACTGCTGGCAGTGCTGGCGGCACCTGTTTGCAGGGAGTGCACTGCCACGCTCAGGGGGTGCACCCCCTATGCGTTGCCAATGGCTATATAGATATTCCTATACAGTGCTTCTTATGCAGATGTAGCCATATAAGTCCAGAACAGACCATCATGATTTTCTGCATAATATAGCCCAACAAACTGTTCTCTGTGGGTGTGTCTACACATGCAATTAGTGCAAATGAATAAACTCTGGTGCAAATTTGAGCTGGAGTAAACTAATCCCGACATCACCATCTACATGTGTGTTTAAGTGCAGTAATTTGTTTTGCCATCAGATAGTACCTGTCTACTATCTGAAGAGAAGAGAAGAATAGAGGACTAACAGGAAGAGAGGACTCCTGGGAAGGGACGGCATCCACCTGGTGCGGAGAGCTAAGTCCCTGTTCTTGGCCAGGATGGCCGATCTTCTAGATAGGGCTTTAAACTAAGATCACTGGGGGACGGGGAAACTCTAACTAGAGCACACCTGGGGACTGGCGTACAAGAAAGCTCCAATGTTGGGGACACTAAGATAACCACTTTTGAAAAAGCTGAAGGAATGGTTCTCCCACAGCATGTCAGGAAATTAAGGTTGTCAATTGGAAGACTCAGGTGCCTATAAACTAATGCCAGGAGCATGGGGAACAAGCAGGAGGAGCTAGCCCTCCTACTCTCCAGTGTGCATTACGATCTAGTAGGAATCACAGAGACCTGGTGGGATTCCTCACACAATTGGAACATAGCCATAGAGAGCTACACCTTGCACAGAAGAGACCAAGTAGGAAAGAAAGGTGCGGGTGTAGCTCTCTATGTAAGGGAGGAGTACACCTCCTTGGAGGCTGACATCGACTCCAAAGAAGAGCGGCTCGAAACCTCTGGGTCAAACTATGGGGCGGGGAGGGGAAGGGCACCTAACACTACAGACCACTGACCAGAGGGAGGAGCTCAATCTAGAGTTCTCTTAAGAACTGGCAGAGGCCACGTACGCACAGGACATGGTCATCATGAGTGACTTCAATTACCCAGACGTCGCTTAGAAGGAACACTTGACTACATCAGATTGGTCGCGTAACTTCCTGACCTGCATTGAATAGCTCTACCTGACTTAGGAAGTGCAAGGGCCACCAAGAGGTAATGCTCTCCTGGACTTGGTCTTGGCCAAAGGAGACAATCTGGTGAGCAACTTGTATATAGAGCGTTGCCTGGGCAACAGTGACCACAAGATCATCACGTTCACTGTCCAATGCAAGGCAGGCAAATCGACTAGCAGGGTTGAAGTTTTGGATGTCAAAAAAGTAAATTTCAACAGGCTCAGGGCAATAGTAGGGGAAGTGATGTGGGACCAGGGACCAAAGGTGAATGGAGTACATGAAGAGTCATCGTTCATCAAGGACACGATCCTCGAAGCACAAAAGAAGACCATTCCTGTGCAGAGGAAAGGTAGCAGAAGGGCTGGCAAGCCCTCTTTTCTTAATAGGGATATCATGGTCCTCTTGAAAAAGAAGAAAGAGGCATACAGACATTGGAAGCTTGGGACACTATATAAAAATGGGCCACACTTGTAGTGAGAAGATTAGAAAAGCTAAGGCAGAGATTGAATTTCAGTTAGCAGCAGGAATCAAAGACAATAAGAAGTCCTTCTTTAATTATGTAGGGAACAAAAGGAAAACAAATGAAAGTGTGGGGCCACTGCTTAACACCTCAGGACAGCTGGTTACCGACACTCAGGAGAAAACTGAACTTCTGAATGACTACTTTACTTTGGTATTTCACCGGACCAAGGGGAATATCATGCGAGATAAGGTAGGCATGGTGAGATTGAGCACCTTCCTACTGTTGATGCTGAGCTGGTGCATGATCAGTTTGAAAAGTTAGATGTTTGTAAGTCAGCAGGACTGGATGAACTTCACCGAAGAGTGCTGAAGGAGCTGGCCAAGGTCATTGCGGGACCTCTGGCAAAATTCTTCCAAAACTTGTGGTGCTTGGGGGAGGTCCCTGAAGACTGGAAGAGGGCCAATGTTGGGCCCATCTTCAAGAAGGGGAGGAAAGGGGACCTGGGCAAATTTAGGCCAATTAGCCTAACTTCAATCCCAGGGAAAATCCTGGAAAAATTCATCAAGGAGTCAATGTGCGATATGCTCACAGAAGGTAGGATTCTGAATGACAGCCAGCATGGCTTCGTCGCTGGCAGGTCTTGTCTTACCAACCTCATTTCCTTCTATGATTAGGTATCGTGCCACCTGGATAATAGAGAGAAGGTCAACATTATATACCTAGACTTGCAAAAGGCCTTTAACTTGGTATCCCATGATGCTGTCATGAGAAAATTAGAGGATTGTGGGTTTAACAGCTCAATGGTTAGGTGGGTAGGAAACTGGCTGTGAGGTAGAACCCAGAGAGTTCTTATGAATGGATCTGTGTCATCCTGGCGAGAAGTGGCCAGTGGTGTCCCTCAGGGGTCTGTGCTAGGTCAGTGCTTTTCAGCATCTTTATCAGTTATTTGGATGTGGGGTTGAAGAGCTCACTGGCCAAGTCTGTGGATGACACCACGCTATGTGGGAGTGTGATCCTGCTTGAAGATAGGCTCCAGATGCAGGCAGACCTGGACAGGCTGGAGAGTTGGGCAGGTTGGAACCAGATGAAGTTCAACATTGAGAAATGTAAAGTGCTCCATCTGGGGACAAATAATCCCCAACACACTTACAGGCATGGTGAAACCAATTTGACTAGCACCACAACTGAAAGGGACCTGGGAGTAATAATAGACTATAATGAACATGAGCTGTCAGTGCGATGCTGTAGCCAGTAGGACAAACAATACTCTGGCATGCATCAACCAATGCATCTCAAGCAAAACCAAGGAAGTGATTCTTCCACTTTACTCGGCATTGGTGAGGCCACAGCTGGAGTACTGCATCCAGTTCTGGGTGCCTCACTTCAACAAAGATGTGGAAAAGCTTGAGAGAGTCCAGAGAAGAGCCAACCGTATGATCAGAGACTTGCAGGGCAAGCCATATGAGGAAAGGCTGAGGGACTTGGAAATATGTCAAGGGCTTGGTGAACAACTGTTCACCAGAGCACCCTTGGGGAAAACCAGGAGTAATGGCCACAAACTCCTGGAAGACTGCTTCAGGCTCAACTCTAGGAAAAACTTCTTCGCAGTCAGGGTGTCCACCTGACCCCAGTTGTCTTTCCTGTCTAGTGCAAGGGGCTGGACCCAATGATCTTTTGAGGTCCCTTCCAGCCCCTTACAATCTCTGAATCTATGACTATCTGACAGCACTGTAAATTAGTCTACACCGACACAACTGCTGTGCATGTCTTTACCTAGAGCAGTGTTTCCCAACCACGGTGCTGCAGCAACTCCAGGGTACTGCCAGCTTGTTTGAAGGGTGCCACCAGGTGTAAAGAGATAAGCAGATAAATGCAAGCTCAGGCTTGTTCCTGCCTGGTCATCCCCCACCCTCACTGCCTGCCCCCTCTGGAAGGAAGGAAGGACCATAACATATAAATCAGTTTTTGAAACTGGGTGCCACTCAATTCACCAAAGTTATGCAGGGGTGCCTCAGATACAATGTGGGGTGCCCCAAGTCCAAAAAAAGGTTGAGAATCCCTGGCCTACAGCATAGATAACCCGATATAGGCACCATCAATGAATGCAGAGCACAGCTTTACCTATAAAAGCACAGGGTGTCAGCACATGAGCTCAGGCTCTGCTTTCCAGCTCAGACAGAGAGAACTGGGAGACACATGGGGATCTCCAGTTTACCACATCCAGCATGAGACAGCTGATGCAGCAGTCTGGAACAGAACAATAGGTGGATATAAAGAGATCCCCTTTCCCACCCAGTATAAAACACTAGCTGGTGGAGTAGAATTGTAGTTTATAGTGCTGAGGCTCTGGATATCCCCCTTCCCCAAGTTCTCTTCCCATTCTTTCAAGGCCAGGCTACGTCCGTCCCCTCCACTTCTGCACAAAGTAGTAATTCTGTCCTTGAATGTAAGCAGCTCCTTGCAGACAGCAATCTTTCCAACCCACATTCACTGCACAGAGTGAAGCATCCTCTGAGCTTGCAAGAATACATTTCAATGTTATCAGTAGTGCTGAAGAAGCAACATGCCAGTAGTATTCCTGTCTATGAAAACAAAGCAATATGGCTGAGGGACTGAAAAACAGAAGAGATAGGAACAAAGGTTGGCAGGCCAGCATATATTAGGTTCCTTGAAAGAAAGAGTGGGAGAGAAAGGGATTGCTGCTAAGAGCTGGCACTTACCAAAAAGTCTCTCCAGGGGTTTCAGAGGGTGGGGAAGATCTGAGGATAGCCCCAAGGCTGGTATCAACTGCCTCAGAAAGTCTGCCCTCTCTTCTTGGTCTCCCAGGTAAGCCTGTTTGGCACCTGGTAGAGCCTTGATGCACTTTGCACTTTGCTTCTCTTTTATCTTGTTTTTGCCAAGAAGTCCAACATGAGAAGAAATCTGCTTTATGATCAAACTTTCTTTATGATCAAACTGTCTATATATGCTTTTGATCCTTGATCAGTTTATTTGTGAGTAAACTCAGTAATGCCAACTGTCGCAAAACCATTGCGAAACTCTGGATTTCAAAGTAAAAATAACTCATAGTTTCATAGTTAGTAGGGTCGGAAGGGACCT
>NW_017729034.1:31836104-31838768 GCF_001723915.1 Gavialis gangeticus
TTTGCCACCTTGCACTAGATGGTGAATTCCAGCAGGCGATAATCACTGTCACTCCGACTCATGATCTCCCGATTCAGCCCTCAAATCTCTGGATTTTCCTAGCTGGTAAGTGGAGGGAAAGAGGCGGGAAAGGGGAGGGAGATCTAGGCCCCTGCTGTGAGGGAGGGAGTGGGATAGGAGCAGGGGCTGTGTTGAATGGGGCCCTGGGGCCAGGGCAGCTCATCCAGAGGTGCTGGGGAGTAGGGGGCAGAGGCATGCTGCCTCCTGTGGGCTTAGGGCTCTGTATCCTGCTGCCTTGCCCCAGGAGCTCAGCTGCATGACCTCCTGCCAATGGGCAAGCAGAGGACACGCCGCGCAACCAATGCAACCAATGTGCCCCATGTCCCCTGTTTTCCTGGTGGGTGGCAATGGCTTTGCGTGGCTGAGCTCCTGGGGCAAGGCAGCAGGGTGCAGAGACCCAGCCCACAGCGGGCAGCTCGCTTCTGCCCCACGGGGGGCACGTGCCCCCATGCCTACCCCGGGGGTATGCACTGCTGATGGGGGCTGCACCGCTCCCCTGTGCCTCTGGATAACCCACCCCAGCTCCAGGGCTCCATTCACTCCTGCCCCTGTTCCTGCCTCACTCCCTCCCTCACCACAGGGGCCTCAATCTGCACCCCCATGCCCCTTCCCTCTCCCCCCTGCCCCCTTCCCTCCACTTACCAGCTGGGTGCTGTCTGTGTGTCTGTTAGTGTCTCTGTGCGTCTGTGTCTCTGTCTGCCTGCTCCTCACTCCCAAGCCAGAGCCCACCCAGCCTGCTGCTCCTTCTCACTCCTGACCCACAGTACCCCTCCTGCCAGGGTGTGTGAGGACCCCCTTTTCTGGAGTCCAAACCCCACACACACACCCACAGCCCCCAACACCTTCACAAATAACTCTCCCCCACACATACACTTCAAAAATAGCATCTCATGATTTACATGACAACTTCTTGATTTTTTGAGTTCATCTTAAGATTTTTGGCACAGTGGGATTGGCAGTACTGTAAGTTACTCACGACTAAACACTCCTGGACAGGCATCTACACATGCAGGAATGTAGGAGCAGATTTGCTGCTCTTAGCATCAAACTGTTCCCAGTTCCTGCAGCCCTGCAATGGGCACCTGCTGTCACCAGGAGGAGCTTGAGGCTTTGGCCACAGCTGCCAGCATCCAGCAGCTATCTTGAAAAGCCAGCCCTGCTCTCTGCTCCCTGGCCAGCCACTTCTCTGGCCAGGAGTAGTGTATATAGCACAAGGGTAGTATGTGGCAGCTGTCTCGTTGCTGACTGCTTCCCCATACTATGGCTGCTCCAGCCCCTACCCCTGGCAGCAATGCTCAGCACCCCGGGCTCCTGCTGCCACTACACTGGCCCTGCTGACCTGCCGCACACACCGATGGCTGGCCCATGGACGTCTGGGTCCTACTGGCTCCCCCAGGCACAGCAACTACCTGCCTGGCCACACCCTGTTCCATGGCCACTGCTGCTCTGCACCTGTCACCTGGTCCCCATCTTGTTGGCTGCACCCAAGCACGGAAGCTGACGACATGCTGCTAGATGCTGCCACAAGGGCTGCCTTCTCCCACCTGGGCTTCCAGCTCCGTTGCCTCTGGGCCTGCTGGGCCAGCCACAACTCATGGCTGCATGTCATCCAGCAGACCTGGGATGATGAGCAGTGGCTGGAGGCATTCAGGATAACCCGGGCCACTTTCCTGGAGTGGCTGCACACTGCCTGCTCCTGGATTGGCAGGATACTGCCATGTGGCAGACACCTGGATAGCCCTTACCCTGCTGAAACTGGCCACGCCCACCAGCCTCCCTTATGTGGGCCATCTTTTTGGTGTGAGCAAGGCCACTGCTGAGGAGGCTTTCCTGGAGGTGTGCAGTGCCCTCCAGGATGTGCTGGGGCACACAGTGCTCCAGGTGCATGACCCCCTAGTGGTGGTGGCAGAGTTCCACGCCCTGGGATTTCCCTAGTGCAGTGGTCTCCAAAGTGGGGTGCGTGCACCCCAGGGGGTGCGCAAGACGATTCATTGTGGTGCAGGAAGAAAATATTAGAACTTCTATTTATGCACTGGTGCCCTCACTCGGTCCGTATGTCAGACGGTCACGTGTCACATACGGTATGCGAGGTATCCTGAGGGAAGAGTGGGAGTTCCACAACGCGGAGGGGTTGACAGTGGTGCCCTCACGCATATATTGGGGGTGCGTGCTCAAAAATGTTTTACTGATAGGGGTGCATGATCAAAAAAGTTTGGGGACCACTGTCCTAGTGCATTGGGGCCCTGGATGGGACTCACATCCCTGTCACCTACCTGCCCCATGGTGACTGCCCCTACTACAGCCAGGGGGACTTTCACTCTGTTGTGCTCCAGGCCATCATCAACCACCGCAGTGCCTTCACCAATGTGAATGCCAGCTGGGCAAGCTGTACCCATGACACCCACGTCTTCCAGAATTCCACCTTGCCAGCCCTGGTGCAGAGTGGGCACTTCACATCGGGGGTGTCAGATCTGCAGCTGGGCACTGTGGTGGTCCTGCCCCTCCTCATCAGGGACCCCGCCTACTTACTCCTGCCCTGGCTCATGCAGCTTTACGCTGCCTGGCTGGACTCCCACCAGACCCACTTTAACCAGTGTTTGGGCT
>NW_017729034.1:31843768-31846584 GCF_001723915.1 Gavialis gangeticus
TTGCCAGCCCTGGTGCAGAGTGGGCACTTCACATCGGGGGTGTCAGATCTGCAGCTGGGCACTGTGGTGGTCCTGCCCCTCCTCATCAGGGACCCCGCCTACTTACTCCTGCCCTGGCTCATGCAGCTTTACGCTGCCTGGCTGGACTCCCACCAGACCCACTTTAACCAGTGTTTGGGCTGGACCAGTGCCCTGGTGGAGTGTGCCTTTGGCTGCCTCAAGGAACACTGGCACACTCTCACTGCTCACCCTGAGTTCACCAAGGACAGCATCCCCTGGGTCGTTGTCGCAGCCTGCATGCTGCATAACATCTGTAAGGCCCAGAGGAAGCTGAGCCTGGGTGGAGGAGGCACAGTGGGCAGAGGACACCTGGCAGCAGGAGCATCACCTGTAGCATCAGTGACAGCAACAGTAGTAGGCCCCCTGGAGAGGGTGCCTGCATACCCGCCAGCAGGGACCAGGGCACTGGGTGCAAAAAGCGCTAGCTGACCACCTCCTCCTGCACTCAGAACAATAGTTTTTATTCCCCTCACACCAAACAGCCACTCCACTTCTTCCCTAACAAACAGACCCCCCAAACAACGGAGCCCCTCCACGACCCACCCCACCAATAAAACACCCTTTACCCACCAACAATAAAACACCCTCTTCCCAGTGCAAACTATTTACAATGTGGTGATTTGTGTGGCTGCCCTCCAGGGGTGGGCAGCTGTGGGAGGGGGGCACCTATGGGGAGGAGCATGGGAACAGGTGGTCAGCACCTCAGCCTCTGGCTACTCCCTTGTGAGTGTGCACACCGCAGCGAGCCCACTGGGTGGGGGGTTTGCCCAGGAGTGACAGTAGCCACTGGTCCCCTTGTGTGGGTGGCTTCCCCTCTGGCAGCCAGTGTCCAGGGCCAGCAGGGCTAGTGTGTAGTCCTGGACCTACTGCAAGCAGCTCTGGCTCCACGCCTGTGGAGAGCCAGATGAGTGGTGGGCCTGGGCCCAGGCAGGGGAACCCAGGGTGGGGGCCAGGGTAGGAGTTACTGGCCCATGGAAGTGGTGTTGGACCACCACCCATGCCCATAAAGGGGCCTGCTACTGGGCAGTGGGTGGCTGCCAGGGGCCAGGTGGGGCTCTGGTTGGGGATGGGACAGCAGGTGGCACGAAGGTCCAGGGCCAGGATGGTGTCCAACACCCTGTGGTTGTCCTCCATGGCCTCCACTGCCTTGGCCATGAGCACACTTTGCTCCCACAGGGCCTCCACATGCTCACGCTCCAGGGCCAGGAGCTGCACCTAGAATTCACAGTCTGCCAACGTCCTCTGCCTGCCAGGCCCATGCATCTGCCAGATGGTCCTCTGATGCTGTCACAAGCCAGTCCAGGAGGAGGGTGTGGTCCTGGGACCTCCTCCTGCAGAGCTGGAGCATCTGTAGGGCACTGGGTATGGACGGCGGTGACCCTCAGCCCACATCCCGGCTGCCAGCTGCAGCCTCTCCCCCGCATGTAGCTGCAGGGCCTGCAGAGCCATGAGAATGAAGCTGTTTGTGAGAGTTTGCAACATTTATGAGATAAAGTGCTCTGTACCAGGGTCTGTGTGCTGCCCAGCCTCAGATCGGGGGTCAGGAGTGCACAGGTGCCCAGGGACCATGGTAAGTTGTGCAGGCAGGCCTGAGCCCAGGCGGCCACCAGCCAAGCCCCTCATCCCCTACTGTGCAGTAAAGTGTCTCATGAAGATGCATCCCCATATACCTCCCTCTGCTGGCCCCTTCTCTGCAAGTGGTAGCCATGCTTCTTCACTACCATCTCGTCCATTCACATCAGAAGGCTGGCTTTCAGCTGGAGTCACTGGTAGTTTAAGGACTGAGCTGTGGCACTCTCCTCAGAGGCAACCCTGCACAAACCATTCTGTAAATAGGAAGACACGGAAAGACTGGACCATGATTGTGGGCTCCTACTACCCTCACTAGCTGTATGTAAAGATAAAGTATTATTAATAAGAGGCTGAGGGCCTAGGAAAAAAGGATTTATTTCTTATTCAATTGTGTGTTATCCTGGTTTTAGAGCTATTGTTAGTAAACTCATACACTTGTTCCACGTAGTGTCTATATATCCTGGCTTCCTCCAGTCATCAATCTTAACACTCGTGTGCAGGATGTCACAATTCTCATTTTTGTACCACCTACTACCAACCACCTGTGCTATATTCATCAGTATGTGCTTGTCTGTATATATTGTTTACCAAGTTAAGTAAGGCTACTTTAAAAGTAAGCAAGTTTTCATGTTCAAGACATAGCAAATGGCTTCCTGCTGTTGATTTACATGAGCTCTAGTAAAGAGAAGTACAAGCAAATTAATATTCCGTTAAGGGGAATCTTAAGGCCCCAAATAAGGGATGTCTTTGCATGCATCTGTTGGTGAATAAAACATTACATCTCTTCATTGTTTTGAAGTCTTTCATTTCAAATGGAAAAGCTTTCCATGTCTTCATGAGGCATCAAAATAACTTCTAAAATGTCCAGAATTAAGCATGCTGTGTATTTTCTCAGAACACTCCCCCAAAATGTTTTAATTCCAACCAGACTTTAGAACAGCTCTGATGTCCTCCAACTTGCCTGTGGTACCCTGAGCTCTGGTTGATCTTGCTCCACTTAGAGTGAATAAGATGCAGCTTTTAGGTACCATCAAGCATTCTTTGCTCCAACCAGTATTACCTACACACACACATATATAGTTATAAAGCAAAACAAAAAAACAACCCCCCCAACCCCCTCCCAAACCCAAGCAAACAAATAAACACCCACACACACACACACCCACACACACAGAGCCAGAAAA
>NW_017729034.1:31846682-31848090 GCF_001723915.1 Gavialis gangeticus
CGCCCAAGGAAACTACCAGTTTAACATAACTGCTATGAACTCACTGATCTGCATTCTGCACACATTGACTGTAATGGGAGCACAGTCAGGACTATAGTATAAATAGTCTTTTCCCCCTTCAGGTTTCCCCCCTCCTCTTCTCATAATAACCTGGCCTATTGCCATTTTCTGTTATGCTTTTGTTGTCTCTGATTTGGGTTAAATGCAACATAGAACAGAGGCTTGTCCGCTTTTGTAAGTAATACGTCTAGCATTTACCATCATAACATTAGAAACAGAGAAGAAATGGGTCCTAGTTAGTTTTGGGGGGGATGCAGTTTTTCTCTACAGTCTATACTCCAGGGCTTTGACCAGTCTATATCACATGTTTCAAGTGACGATGCTTCGGCTACTTCCCTTAGGAATCTATTTTAGGACTGATGACATGGTATCCCTCCAGCACAACTTGGGTGTGACTGAAAGGGGTATGTTCTTCCCTCATCCCGTGTGCCGGTTAATACAGCTTTACCTTGCTTTATGCTGTACATGTGTTCCTGTAAAATGGTACATAACTCAAATTTGCATAAAGGGAACCCACTTTACAATGTAACAAATAGGGATAGTTCCAAGGCCTTGACTGTACTGATCCCCAGACCCATTTCTACCACCTTTACAAGACAATTTTGGTATTCACCAACAGCAAACAGTACACACAAGCACAGCTGCAGCTCCAGAAGCACAGCCACCAGCTGCCCTGAGCGGCAGCCATGGGCACCGTTGCTGGGCGGCTTCACAGCTCACAGCTCCTGGGGCACCGTGCTGATGGGGCAGAACTGGGTTGGGCTGTAGGGGCCAGCGCTGTAGGGGGCCTGGGCACCACCACCTGGCTCAGCCCCCTCAAATAATTTTTTATTTCTCTGCCTATGGCATCACTCCCACAGTGCACCGCACAAAGGAGCTGGCTGTGGGCTTCCACCACACCGATCGCATAAGAGTGAATTTACCTTGCATATAATGAATTTTTGGTATAAAAAGGGTCATTGCATAAGAGCAAATTGTCACATACAGAACCCGCATAAAGTGAGGGAAACTTGTATTGAATCTGAACAGAAAGCAGCACTGACATGGCTCAGCTCTAGAATGATCAACATTTCCTTTATCACATGAAAATGCGCTGAGAAAGGCTGCACTTCTTGTCTCCCAGCCAGGGCTCTGCCATCAGCATAACTGACCTACAATCCTACAATGTCAGACATGGGGGAGGCTTGCTTACTCCCCTGGCTGTCTCTGAAACATTTTCCTGACATGTTTCCTTCTCTTCTATCTGAAGGCACAACATACACATTTCTCTCTGCTTTCTATAGACAAAACTAATGCCAAATTCAGGGATTGGGGGAAATACTACACCACATCTCATACGTACAGATGC
>NW_017729034.1:31853090-31862269 GCF_001723915.1 Gavialis gangeticus
GCTTACTCCCCTGGCTGTCTCTGAAACATTTTCCTGACATGTTTCCTTCTCTTCTATCTGAAGGCACAACATACACATTTCTCTCTGCTTTCTATAGACAAAACTAATGCCAAATTCAGGGATTGGGGGAAATACTACACCACATCTCATACGTACAGATGCAAACATACAGTTCTGCCTTGTCAGAAAGAAATATTTGCTCTTATAACTACCAAAGATAATAGGGGCTGCTGTGGTAAACTAGTCTTTGCTCAGCTTTATGAAGGTAAAACAAACTTAAAAATCAAGATTTCACATTTTGCCTATAATTTTTCTATCTGTTCCTTAGAGCTTATGAGCCAAACACAAACTGTGATTCCTGTTCTCATTTCCCTTTTAATTCTCTCTGAATTCTATTGCTAATTCCTTCCATTTTACTTTCTTCCCTTTTCCTTCCTAATTCTTAGTCCTTCTGTCACTTTCCACATTCTTCGGTGTTTTAAAGTAAGCCTCATCTTCAGCAATGAGCTGGAAGATACAAAACCAAAAACACCCCGTTTTACCAACACTGCTTTCTGCATTCAACTGACTATAGTGTCTCTTTTCAGCAATAGCTGGTTGGAAGTTCTTCAGACCAAGATAAACCTTGGATTTGCAAAGGACATTTGCTTGTCCAAACTATTAGCACAGAAGACCAAGTGGCAACACCCTTGTTCTATGTAATTTTGGGGCATTGATGGTAGGACTTTTTCAAACATCTCTGCAAATCCTGTAGGGACCCTAGGTTTTCCAAGCATATGGCAAAACTTAGGTCTTGATCCTGTGAAGTGCTGAACATGTTCAACTGACTCTGCAACTATATGGATTGGCCCTTATTACCCGATTTTCAGTACTGCTAAAAACACCTAAAGATCTTGAACTGAATCCCACAGCAGGTTGTCAGCCTAGCTAAATCAATTGTGTGTCTTCTAGAACTGGAATAATAGCCAGGGCACAATGTCTCTTCACTGGCATTAAGTGATGCACAACAGGATAACAGGGCAGTATGCCAGTAAGTAGGAAACATAGAATGGAGTCATTTATTTCAGACAGTAGGACCTTTTCTCTTCTGTCATACAATTTATAGGAGTAGCTTTCAAACTGCATTTTGCAAGTCTCTGGTGATCTTTGAGGTCATGATGTGTAATCTGAGGATTACAAGTCATGAAGATTGCTTTGGGAAACCTCAGTTAAAATATTTGGTAATAAAGATGCTTGGTGGCCTGTGGTAAATTCTGAGGGCTGACTGGTCTGCAGCTCAGAAAGCATGCCAACCATTGGCCTATAACATATGCTCCTTTTTGTCTGCCTTTTGAGAGGTTCTGTCATCAGAATGAAGAGCAAGATTTTTGTACATTTTTGTACCTGCAATAAATGGTACTCAGCTTTCAGATGCGCTTTACAACAAGAATAAACAACATCCCAAGCTATCCTCAAAACTTCCTCTGAACAGAGAAGGAAAGCATGGGAGTGTTTTGGGTTTTTGGACACCATTTAGATGATGCCAGCATAAATATTATCTAAAACTTGAGGGAGGAGAGGGGAAAAGATAGAGAGGTGCTTCAGGGGGTTTTAATATATTTTTTTCTTTTTTGTTTAACTTTTAAGGTGGCTTGCTTAAGAAAAGCAGGTGGATGGAACAGGTGTACAGACTGCTTAAAAGCCAGATAGGGCAGCGGTTCCCAAACTCTAAGGGATTACATACCACCAATTTAAAATGATACAATCTTAAGTACCATCAGCAATTTTTTGTCATATAAATAATAAAACTGTTAATGCATACCACTGACAGGTTGTCTGTGTACTACAGTTGTTACGCATACTGCAGATTGGGAACTGCTGATATAGGGTATTTCTCGCTCTTTCTTTCTCTTTCTCTCATTGGACTTTTTTTTAAGCTCGTAAAACTCTTTCCTTGACTTCCAGGCACTAAAAAGGTTGTTTGGGGTTTTTTTATTAGTAAGCAAAGTATATTCTGGGGATTTTTTTTTTTGTAACTGTTACATTATTCTGATTATAAATGTTAAGTAGTATAGTAGTTTAATTATATTGTCACAGAACAGGACTTGGTGCTTTGTCAAATATGAAATCAATGACAGTAATTAATTGGAAATGACACATGATGTTCTTTTACATTAACTAGTCTTATGTAGAATTTGTAGTCTTATATAGAGTTTAGATTATGGTTTATATGGGATGGTTTGGATAGGGAGCCCATTGTGCCTGGAACTGTACAAACATATGCAAAAAATGAAGTCTCTACTTCTGAGGGCTTATAATTGAATTAAAGACAAGTCATGAGAGAATGTAACGCACTTTAGGAGAAAATAAAATAACTCTGTGCATAAACAATCTATGCATGCTTGGATGGTTCACATTTTTAATCATGTTTCCTGAGTTTGTGTAGCAGTGCACTCATTCAGAAACAGTTAAGGTGGGGCAGTGGGCTTTGTGTGCAATTCAATCTAATTTTAACCACCTAGTTCACATGCCTTACCCTGGTACTATAGTAAGCCTGGTAACCTTTTTGAGGCTAGTTCCACTTGTGTTTCAAAAAGTACAGTGTGCTCTGGAGCATGTATCCCTAGGAGTGGACAAGGTTCACTTTGAGTCGGCAAATGAAGCATCACATCCTCAACTGCAAACCCTCATGTTCCAACCTGCTAATTGGAAAAGACGAACCTTTCTTAGCTCCTTACCCAGTTAAAAAAATGGGAATTTTAAAAGCAGAGATTTCCACTGCAACATTAACTTGTCTGTTTGAACACAAGGAGATATCTATTGCTGCACTAGAAAGGACCCTGAGTCTATCCCTGCCAGTAGCCAATACTACCACATACTTCAGGAGATGTGAGAAACTTGAAGGTGACTGACAGTGAAGTAACCTCTCCAGAAATTAAATTTTCCTTTTCACTCCATTTTTTGGTGATTATGTACACCCTGAAGCAGGAGACGTCTCCTTACCACTTCAAATCATAGAATCATAGAAAATGAAAGTTGGAAGGGAACTCAGAAGATCATCTAATCCAACCCCCTGCTCAATGCAGGACCATTCCCCAGCTATATCATCTCAGCCAAGGCTTTGTCTGCCTGGGTCTTAAAAACCTCCAAGGATAGAGATTCTACCTCTTGCGTAACTTATTCCAGTGCTTTACTACCCTCCTTGTGAGAAAGTTTTTCCTTATATCTAACCTAAACTTCCCTTGCTGCAACTTGAGATTGTTGCTCCTTGTTCTGTCATTTGTCCCCACAGAGAATGGTCTAGCTCCATCCTCTTTGCAACCACCCTTCAGATAGTTGAAGGCTGCTATGGCCTCTCCTTGTAAGTCATATGCCCCAGCCCTCTAACCATTTTTAGTGCCATCCACTAGACTCTTTCCAGTTTCTCCATATCCTTTCTATAGTGGGGGGCCCAAAACTGGACACAGTACTCCAGATGTGGCCTCACTAGTGCCAAATAGAGGGGAATAATCACTTCCCTCAATCTGCTAGCAATGCTCCTACTAATGTAGTGAAGTATGCTCTTAGCCTTCTTTGCAACAACAGCACATTGATGGCTCATATTCAGTTTATTGTCCACTGTAACTCCCAGGTCCTTTTCTGCAGCACTGCTGCTTAGCCAGAAAGCCCTCAGCTTGTACCACCAGCACATGGGATTTTTCTATCCTAAATGCAGGACTTTGCACTTGTCCTTATTGAACCTCATGAGCTTTCTTTTGGTTCAGTCCTCCAGTTTTTCTAGGTCTCTCTGCATCCTAGCTCTACCTTCCAGTATATTTACTATGCCCCCCAGCTTGGTGTCATCTGCAAACTTGCTGGGAGTGGACTCCATCCTGTCAGGTCATGGATGAAGATATTGAACAAAACCAGCCCCAGGACTGACCCCTGGGGCACTCTACTTGAGACCAGCTGCCAACTAGACAGAGAACCGTTGACCACTACCCACTGAGCCCGATGATCCAGTCAGCTTTCTATCCACCTTACAGTCCATTCATCCAACCCGTATTTCCTTAGCTTGCTTGTAAAAATGTTGTGGGAGACGCTATCAAAGGCTTGCTAAGGTCAAGGTATATCACATCCACTCCTCTTCCCACATCCACACAGCCAGTCATCTCATCATAGAAGGCAATCTGATTAGTTATGCATTACTTGCCCCTGGTGAATCCATGCTGACTGTTCCTAATCACTTTCTTCTTCTCCAAGTGCTTAGAAATGGGACCTTCATCCTTGAGGACATGCTCTGTGATTTTTCCAGGGATTGAGGTGAGGCTGACTGGTCTGTAGTTCCCTGGATCCTCCTTCCCTTTCTTAAAGATGGGCACTATATTTGCCCTTTTCCAGTCATCCAGGACCTCTCCTGACCACCATGATTTTTCAAAGATAATGGCCAGTGGCTTTGCAATCACACTGGCCAATTCCCTCAGTACACTTGGGTGCATCACATCCAGCCCCATGGACTCGTACACTCCAGCTTTTTTAAATAGTCCCTAACCTGTTCTTTTGCAACTGTTGGCTGCTCATCTTCTCCCCAAACTGTGGTGTCAGGTGCAGTAATCTGGGAGCTGACCTTTCCTGTGAAGACTGAGGTGAAAAAGGCATTGAGTACTTGAGCCTTTTCCACATCATCTGTCAGTAGGTTGCCTCCCCCGTTCGGTAAGGGACCCTCATCTTCCTCTTGTTGCTGACATACTTGTAGAGAAACCATTCTTGTTTTTCTTCATGTCCCTTGCTACCTGCAACACCAATTATGCTTTGGCCTTCCTGGCATGCCTGAGCAATACTTTTATACTCCTCCTTAGTTGTTTGTCCAATCTTCCACTTGTTGTAAAATTCCTTTTTGTGTTTTAGCTCACTGAAGAGTTCCCTGCTAAGCCATGCTGTCTTCTGCCATATTTGGTAGTCTTCCTGCACTTTGGATGGCTCATCTCTGTGCCCTCAGGAAGGTTTATTTAAAACATGACCAGCTCTCCTGGACTCCTTTCCCTCTCAGACTGGCCTCCCAGGGGATCCTGCCCATCAGTTCCCTGAGTGAGTCAAAATCTGCTTTTCTGAAGTCCAGGGTCCTTGCTCTGCTACTCTCCTTCCTTCCTTTCCTCAGGATCCTGAACTCAATCATCTCGTGGTCACTGTTGCTCAAGTTACCATCCACTACTACATTCCCCACCAATTCTTCCCAGTTTGTAAGCAGCAGGTCAAGAAAAGCACGACCCCTAGTTGGCCTCTCTAACACTTGTACCCAGAAATTGTCCCCAACAATTGTCCCCAACAACGTCTCCAAAAACTTCATGGATTTCCTACGCACTGCTGGATTGCCCTCCCAGCAGATATCAGGGTGATTGAAGTCTCTCGTGAGAACCAGGGCCTGTGATCAGGAAACACTTCTTTAGAACTATTTTTTGTAGTTTAAACAACAACATATATATATATCTGACACAGTTCTCTGGTTGTTTTAACTAAACAAAAAATTATATAGATATATAACTTGGGGTCTGGCCCCAGTCCCTCACTCCCCCTCCGTGTCAGGCCTGGGCCCGCTTCTCCCCTCTACTGCACATCCCCTGCCGCTGCTGCCGCCACATCAGGCATGCTTCTCCCCTTCTCCGCCACTGCTGGCCCATTCCTTCCCTCCCCCCCACCGCCACATTGGGCCTGCTCCTCCCCACCCCACCATCGCTGCCACCACCATGTCAGGCCTACTCCTCCTCTCCACCCCCCACCCCTGACACTGCTGCCGCCACCGTGTCAGGCCCGTTGCTCCCTTCCCCTGTGTCTTTTTATTTTTTAATAGACTTACATCTTCACATTTTGAGATGCGTGCCTTAAATCTACTGAGGGGTCCCTTGAATCTAAAAGGAGTTGAGTACCATTGTATCAGATAGTTGTACAGGTAGCATAAAATGCCTCATACCTGTCCTTCAGTGAAGCAGATAGCTTTTCCATAGTGAATATGTACCATGTTCTCTACGTCCATTTACCCTTGTTTGGTGGAGTTGCCTGATTCCATGCTCTGGCTAGTGGCTATTGCATTGACAGCTGCTGAGATGAAGTGAATGCATAGAGATTTGCAGTAAACCCATGACTTTAAGCTTAGCAAATATCCTGAGATGGAAAATTTGCAGTAAAAGGGGGAAACCCTATGCGTGAAGGTATCTTTTTGCATGAATACCTACCAACACAGCTCAGAGTATAATCTGGATCATTTGTTAAGTCTAGATGGAGCAAGGTATGTTCAGTGCAGTAATTTAACCAAGGTCTCTTGTTGCCAAAGAATAGGAGGCAGAATATGGGTGTTAGTTCATTTTTTTATCTCTACTTCTAAGATTTACCTACCTAAATCTCTCTCCCAGCTGTTGACTTATGTCACTTTGGATAATTTCTTGCTGCAGGGTTTGATAGGTGCATACATTTTGGCTACAATACCCTTAGTTGGGGAAAAATCAAAACA
This sequence comes from Gavialis gangeticus, assembly GCF_001723915.1. Classification (NCBI taxonomy): domain Eukaryota; kingdom Metazoa; phylum Chordata; order Crocodylia; family Gavialidae; genus Gavialis; species Gavialis gangeticus. Next base: position 31,859,554 of record NW_017729034.1, read on the forward strand.
TGCCCTTTTAATCCGAACTAGAGATAGAATACTTTTTCCTGTTAGACTGTTCTGTTAAACTTCCTAGCTGAACATACTGAAATTTCTTATGCATATTATCCAATAGCACTTTGAGTCAGAAGAAATACTGTTATTGCAAAGTAATTATGGCATATATATTATTTCCCTTTGCTCCAATTCTCTTTCTAGATTAACTGCTCAATTTTTATTCAGAAGTTATTGGTTTTCAATGGGATATAGCAAAACAAATTTTTGTTATTTCACACAACCTCCCGATTTTGGCCCAACTAAACAGGGCATTCCCTACAAAGGGGTCACCTTCCATATTGCTCTTGTCCAGTTTTATATCATCTAAGACAGTGGTTCTCAACTTTCTTAGACTCAAGGCACCCCATCATTGGACTTAGCTCCCCTCAGAAAATACCAGCTCTTAGCTTTCCCTTGTTTTTTGACTGTGGAAAAATAACAGAGCAATTCCTGTCTTGTAAAGAACTCAGCATGTCAGAATAGTTTGAACAGCATGGATTCCTGTTTAATATCTCTGGGCAAAAGTGTAATGACACAGCTGATTGTGCGGCTCTGGCAGCAACCATTCTTTTGTTACCTCCCAAAGTTGGTGCTTGGGGGAAGCTGCCTGGTCACCCCACCATAGTTATGGACTATCTCTGGATTTAGCTTGTGAATCATATGTGGGTATTTGCACACCTAACAGTGCTAAAGGTGCATGGTACCCTGCTGCACCCTCAGAAGGATCTCATGGCACCCCAGGGTGCTATAACACCATTGTTAGGAACCACAGATCTAGGATTACTGGGTTTAGAGAGACAAGGTTCTTTTGGTGAATCTGGTATCTTTTATTAGACCAACTCAAATAGTTGGAAAAAAAAATTCAGCACGCTTTTGGGTTCAAAACCCCTTTGTCAGGCTGAGGAAGCAGCTGCATGTGGTGTGTGCTTTTCCTGGATAGAATGAAAAGTAAAGAGGCCAGAGGCTGGGCTGGTCTGCATACAAGATAGGCAGTCAGTGAAGATGTAGATTGAGAAGTCAATAGGTGAGAGACAGGCTGGGTGGGTGGGGGGAGACAAGGGGGATGAATAGTGGAGAGGTACCTGGGGAGTCAGATGTCAGGCAGGTGATAATGTGCCATAAATCCAATGTCTATATTTAGTCCATGATTTTTATTATCCAGGAGGTTGATGAAGTGGAGTTCATAGGCTCGTCTCTGGGAAGTGTTTTGTAAGTTTCCTTTGAGGATTAGAACTGAGAGATTGGAGAGAGGGTGGTTTTCTTGTGAGAAATGAGCCCCCACAGGTACTTGGGTATTCCTGTATTTGATAGATTTTTGGTTTAGAGAGGATTTCTGGGTTTAGAGAGGGCATTGTGAATTTAGAAATCATCTTTAATGTAGTAGCTGTGCATAATCTTAGCACATAGAATATGCTAGTAACACCCAATGCAAAGATTTTATTGTGTGTAAGTATACATATATGGTGTGTACATATGCATATAGATATACAGACTATATATATGTATAATGTATATATTTATGTGCATGCAAAACCTACACAGTAAAACTAGTATGCGTGCATGTTGTGGCTATGAGTTCTGCAAACTAGTAACACCCAAGGCAGATACACACACACTCGATATATATGTTTGTGTGTCTTTGCCTTGGGTGTTACTAGTTTATGTGTGTATATACACAATAAAATCTTTGCATTGGCTGTTACTAATTTGCAGAACTCAAAGCTACAACATGTGTGTGCACACAAACAGATATACACTGTAAAAGATGTGTGTTTTTCGGTGTATGTCTGGTTTATATACATATAAATATATTGTGTACATTATAAATATATTGTGTACAATACATATATTTTATGTATGTAAAACAGATACATACTGTAACGTGTGTGCGCATGCACATTGTGGCTGAGTTCTGAAAACTAGTAACACCCAACACAAAGATGTTATTGCATGTGTGTGTGTATGTTTAGAGGGCATTGCGTATCTACACACACATATACAACACCCAATGCAAAGTTGTGTGTGTATACACCCACACATACAACGCAGTGCAAAGATGTGTACAGGTTTCCTTTGCCAACCATGGTTTTGAATATCCATGCTTAATAATCCATATACCATTTTGGCTACCACAGTATACAGTTTTGAGTAACCATGGCTGCGCATCAGACTGCCACCTGCCATTTTTCCCATAAACCTTTTGTCTTGCCAACCACGGGAACTTTCAGGAACCCAATCCCAGCGGTTGGCTAGGGAAACTTGCATGTGGATACACACACGTACACACACACATATTATAGAAGATATTTCTATGCATATACACAGCACTTGCTCTATAATGTACCGAGTACGTGCGTATGTACCCAAAGCAGAGACGCAGCGAAGCACACACACGTGTGTCCGCGCGCGCCCGCCCGCTCGCCTCTTCGCAGCGCCTCCCGACCCCGCCCCTAGCGGCGGCGGGGGGCGGGGCGGCCGCTCGGGGACACTAAAGTCACGGCAAACAAGACGCAGCCCCTAGCTAGCCGCGCATGCGCACCCACGGGACCAGCCCCACCTGCAAGCCTCCGCCGCCGCCGAGCCGAGGGCACGCTCCCCCCCCAGCGCTGTCACGTGAGCCGCGTCAGGCTATCGCCATTTTGTGCGGCCTCGCAGCGGCCGCCCCCTTCTCACCCACCGGTGCGCCCGC
>NW_017729034.1:31862713-31864408 GCF_001723915.1 Gavialis gangeticus
CGGCCGCCTGCTGGGAGCCCCGCGGTTGCTACACTGTGGGTCACGACCCTGGCGTCGGTGGCTGGGGCGGGAAATGGGAACCTTGGGGGGTGGGGAGTTTGGGAAGTGCTGGCTGGGCTTGCCCCGCTGCTGGGAGTCAGGCTGATCCGCGTATTTGGGGGCTGGGAAGTGCCGGGCTCGCTCCTCTGCTCAGGCCGCTTGCCGTGTTTGGGGTTGGGAAAGGATCTTAACCCGCTGTCAGGTTGGGGTTTGCCTTCCTCTGTAGCTGGAGTGTGGCCGCCTGCTTGGGATGGCTTGAGGGTGCATCCACGCTTGGGCACCCCCAGTCCTGTTTCAACCTGCTTTACCTGGGGTGGGTGAGGATGTCAGGTCTGGAGCAGTCAGGGTTGAGGGTCATCTGATGTCAAGTGTAGACCAGCGGTTCCTGAGCACTGACACATTGCACGCCGTCAATTTAGAACGATACAACCTTTAGTGCCACTGGCAAAGTTTTGTCATGTAAAGTAATTATAATAAATATGTTAATGCATGCCACTGACAGGTTGTTTGAGTACCACTGGTGGTACGTGTACCACAGACTGGAAATGGCTGGTTGAGATGATGGTTTAGGTAGGGATGATCCTGTGTTGGGCAGGGGTTTGGCTAGATCAGTGGTTATTGACCTCTCTTGTACCAGGACTCATTTGTAAACATCGATGGCCAGACCTGACTTAGTGCTCCTCACTCCCGATCTGCTTCTTGACAGGCCCCAGCCCCCCAGTGTGTGGGGCAGGGGGTGGGTGTGTGGGGTATGGGGACCCCAAGCAGCCCCTGGCAGGCTGGAGCTTTGCCAGCCTGCAAGGGAAAAGCTGCAGTTCCCCATGTTTTTCTCTTTTTAAAGGAAAATCCATTGTTAAAGTATGTTTGCACCGTTTCATGGGTCCTTACAACCCAATTTTGGGTCACAACCCATGGGTTGAGAAATGCTGGACTAGATGACTTCTGGAGCTCCCTTCCAGCCTGACTTCTCTGACTGATACTATGAGCCACCAGGGATCTCAGCTGGTGGCTTCTCTGACACCTGTCATTTCTGCAGTCAGAGGGAGACCTCAGCATGTGCCTGCCTGGAGTGTGCTGCCCTGCAGCCCCTTTGCCACCTTCTCTGGAACCTCCTGCTGAGGTTCTGGCTGCAGGTCTCCCTGCACCTTTGTTTCCACACTCCCTGTCCCTGGCCACACCAAACCCTGGGACTTCCTGGTAATCCTTCTCCTGGCCTTAGGCAAGCTGGCTATGTACCTGGCCAGGAAGGAGATTGGCTGCGGAGATGCCCTAGGGACGGTGAGGCTGTTTTCCCTGTCCCTCATTCATTGAAGTGTCTGGGCAGAATCCACTAGCTTCTAGGACTTGTCTGAGGGCCAGCGGATGCTGGCTGGCTGATATGCTGTGCTTGGTTGTCCCTCCCCCCCCCGATGCCCCCGTTTTGAACCTTTGACCTTTACACCTGTCCCTGTTTAGTTTATGTTGTCCCCTGAATTCAATTGGCGCATACCCAGTAGCTCTCCCTGATAACAGGGGGGCTAACTGTTGCTCTGTGGACATTAAGCCCATGTTCCCCCTTATGTGTCAAACAGGCCTGTTGCATAGAGAACAGAGGCTCAAAGGGAGAGGAAACTGTGTCTGACTAGTGGGGGGGGGGGAATTGGGGTTTGCCACTGT
>NW_017729034.1:31869408-31874950 GCF_001723915.1 Gavialis gangeticus
TAACTGTTGCTCTGTGGACATTAAGCCCATGTTCCCCCTTATGTGTCAAACAGGCCTGTTGCATAGAGAACAGAGGCTCAAAGGGAGAGGAAACTGTGTCTGACTAGTGGGGGGGGGGGAATTGGGGTTTGCCACTGTTCCTCTCCCACTTGCAGCCTCCAGCATTTAAGGTCTAGGAAGTCCTGATTCAGAGGCTGTGCCCCTAACTCCCATGCTCAATAGCCACCCACTTGCAGTCCGCTCTCTCCAGCCTGGTCTTCCCCTAAGGAACAAAGCACCAAGTCCCTTTTCTTCAGACAAAGGGATCTCCTTTAAATATGACAGGGCATGCAGCTGATCCTGGTACTTCGTACCATTTGTCCTGGTCTGGGACTTGTGGTTCCCTAACAGGTGCTGGGCCCAGGTTGCTTCCAATCTGAAAGTCTAATGGGAGCCTTCAGAGCAAATTTGTCTACCATGGGTATGTTAGGGAGAGGGGCAGGAAGCCTGCGTAATTGTTCTGCTAATAGGTTAGACCATGGATTTGTATAGGATGGTTTGAATAGGGATTATCCTGCCTAAGGCAGGAGATAGATTCGTGACAGTCTTAGAGAAGCAGAGCTGGAAGGGACCTCCACATGCCATCTAATCCATCTAAGATGCATTTTCTGATAAATCCTATTTTTGTGTGTGTGTGTGTAGACTGTGCTCAGAAAGATTTATACTCTTTAGTGGAGTGTCAGACCTTTCCATTCAGGCTCTGCAGGTTGAGGTTTGGGCATGCGAACCTCTGAATTTTCTCAGACTGTTCCAGCTGGGGATAGTTTCATTGTCAGTGCAAAGCTCCCATTTGATCTTTCCATGGCAGTCCAACTCTGTTTACTGGCTTTCCTCTTGTTACTGTGTGTACTGTGATTGTAGGATGGGTGTTCTGTCCTAGAAATACTGCATTCACTTACGTGTGTGCACTGCTTGTGAAGAAAGAGATTTCATCTTGCATGGTGTTGGTTAACAGCATGCTTACGGGGAGGAGATCCCACATGCTTTAGCAGTTAAGCATCGCTTTCTGTTTAAGGGATGGACAACTTTTTATGTTGTGTAAAACCCACATGCTTACCTGGTTTGTTGAAATTTGCTGAACTTTATGGAGGTGATAGGTAGTTTTTGGAATCCAAATTCAGAGTCCTTTTAAGCAAGATTTCCCTGAGATTCAGTTCTTCCTTGCCCCCAAAGCAAGCATTCTACAAAATCAGCTCATTCTTCTAATGTTATTTTGCAAGCATCTGTGACACAAATAAAGCATTAATTGTCCCCCAGCTGATTTCAGGAGCTTGGGATTTTTCTGTGCTAGTGCATGGCATTCATTGCTCATTTGATGGTGCATCACTGACAAAGTTATTAACTTTTGAAGTTTGGATATATACATTGGCTAGGGTAGTGATTCTCAATCAGCCACCACACCATGGGGTGCATACAGATCCTTTTAAGGGTGCCACAGGGTGACATGCAGTGTTTGCACTGCTACAGAATGCTGTGGAGTGTTTGCACAGCTAGACATGCAAAAAATGATTCACAAGATAAACCCAGAGATTTTCAAATAGGAATCTGTAGTGTCAAAACTATTCTGCCCTGGCGCAGTTTTTTCTGAGTTCTTTGCGATAGAAGAATTGCCCTATTATTTTTCTGTAGTCACAAAATGAGTGAAAAATAAGACCTAGCATTTTTGAAGGGGTGCCTCATCTGTTGAGGGATGCCTTGCATCTAAAAAAAAAATTAGAGAATCCCTGAGCTAGTGCCATGTTCCTGAGCTAAAGAGATTAAATGGTGCACTGTTGGCAAGAGTAGGGCTGTATTGAAGTAAGAGGTTTCTAGATGTATTCTTGTCAGAAAGACTATGTGGCTCAGTGTGATGCATTATTGAATTTGCCCAAATCTAAGATGACCCTCAAATTAAGATGACCTCCCCCATAATTCTAGAATCTAATGATTGGAAGGTTGTCTTTAATTGACCTCCTTCCCCCATGTGCAAGGGGGCAAGTGGTATGGAGAGGTCAAGCTGCTTGTCCCCTGCTTGTGGCTCCCCTCTGCCCCCTGCCTGTCCTTTCCCACCCCCCATGTTAAATGGGGGGGAAAAAACCTTGTCTTAGAATCAAGTAAATACAGTATTTTTCTTCAAATGTGAATTGCACTTGTGCTGTGAGTACAAGCCCTTCCTTTTAATAGTCATTTGGTCAAGGGGCTGCTGATAGCATCAATACACAGTGTCTAATGTTTCCAGTTTCTTATACCTTAACTTTTTTGGTGTTGAACAAAGGAAGGTAGATAGTTGGAGCAGTTCATGAGTATGGACACATGGAGGGGAGATGTCTGGGGATCGAGGATTGAAGGAATAGGTAAGGTTTAGCAGCAAGAATGGGGGTAACTTGAAGGAGGGGAATAATTGGAGGTTAATGGAAAGGAGTTTGAGGGGGGCTTAAAGTGAGAGGCTGGAGGGGAGTTATTGGAAGTGAGGCATGGGAAGGAGGGCATATACAGTGGCCCAGTTTGAGTAGTACTCCATACTCCCCATGTATATCAGGATCTTAGGGATACTGCTCTGCTATACAGAATGATTCCCTTTTGCTCCTCCAGAAGTGAACTGTAGGATCTGGGGGTTCCTGGCCATCCTCTGTTTGAGCCTGGGTATAGGCACTTTGAGTCCTTCTCCCTGCTCCTCTGTGTTTTAACCAGCTTCTCTCCCTGTCCCCCAGGAGCTGAGATTTGGATGCCCCTCTTTTGAGAGGGTTGTGGAGTCTTCCATATGATTCTTTTTGGGTAGGCCATGTCTCCTTAAAGGGTGTTAAAAGTTCCTTTCTTTGTCTTTTCATTGATTGAGTGAGACACTTAAATATTAAAGAGGGTGGGGTTGGGAATACTCTACAGAGAGGAATGGGGCAGGTCTCCAAGTTATTCCAAGTAGAATTTGTCTTCAGGGGATTGTCCCATAAAAATGAATGGGCCATTTTACACCCTTGAGCCTCCTGTGCTGTAGATAGAGGATAGACAGAGCTGTTTTTCTATGCACTGTGTCAGGAGTTGGAATAGGCCTTTCCATTCTTCTGTTCTTTCCTGCATACACCTTCCTTGGAGCCTTCCCATCTCCAGATAGTCTATCCAACCTTGCCAGACATGGATTATCAAGGAAGAAGGTGGAGATGGTCTATTTAGGGGAGGGGTCAGGACTGCAGGGAATATGATCACTCAAAGTAGTGGGTGTGATGTAGGGAAGGTTTGTGGTGCTGTAACAGTACAGTGATTAACAGAATGTAAAGGATCAGTCAGAGCTGCACAGTGGCACACAGGGACTTCTGCTCACTTCATAACCATTGTATTCATGCCCTTTATGTGTATTCTTTGACTCCATTCTTCCTTTCTTCTCCTTGAAGAGGAGCACTGAGGAAGGGAGGCTGTTTTGGACAAGCAGAGCAGACACAACGAGAGGGTGCAAAGGATGTGAAGGGACTGTCACGCAGGCAGTGCACTCTGTGGACAAAAGTAATCATTTTCTGGTGACTGGGGCAGTGAATGGAGAGAAAAGAGCTGTCATACATGGGACATCAGAGAAATTATTAAAAAATATACATGATTGAAAACTTCATTACTTCAGGGGTAAAGTTGCTCAGTTGTACCTCCTGCCTTTCCAGACTGTAGAAAGTGGCTAAATTTTAAATATTTGAAAACTGGGGGATACAAACTTTAGGTAGACATCACTCACATGTCGTCTTCACTCTGCCCTCTTCAAAGGATGCTGCAGCATCCCAGTAACACTCATTCTGGCACTCTGCCTTTATAGATGCTATGGGATGCTTTGGGAGCACAATATATGAACAAAGTGTAACGCTGCTTTGCTAAAGCAAAACTTTGATTGAGGTCAAGTGTATTAAATAGAAGCTGCTTACACCTGGCCTGTGCTCAAATATATGAAGCACCCCAGAGTTACCATTATCTTAATTTCTCCTTTCCCTCTAAGGGAATCCTTCCTTCTCAGATGTGGTTTTATGTATCCCTCACTAAGTCCTGGTGATCATTGTACATCCAGGCTGCTGGCAGTTCTAGGAGACTCTTGTCTGCCTCCGCAGGCACAGCCTATAAAATTCAGTGCTGAATGGGTGTGTGTTTGATCCAGAGAAGTGGATGTGCACCTCTCACATACCCTTGCCATTCTGCTTTAGTTTATCAGTCCAACCTTCAATAGAGCCATATGATCCACAGTGAAGGCAATTGCCATTTGTGCAGATACGTGTTCCACAAATTTGGGTTCTAGCCTGACATGTGCATTGCAACTTATTCATGCTCAGCTTTTTCTTTCCAGAATTACTTCCATTGTTTTTTTGCAAACTCCCAAGGGCCAGAATCAATTGTTGTCTGTTGGCATGTACCCTTACATTTCTATTTCCTGGCTTTCAGAGGTTTAAGTTCAGTCACTTTCCACATTCTGGAAGGGCAGGGTAGACCCTGCTTGACAGCTGTAACTGCATTAATGAAGTTTTTGGGCATTAATATTACCGAAGCAGAGGTCTGCATTTTTAACACTGAGGAGTTGTTTTACGTGCCTGAATTGGGATTAGATAATAAGGAAGCATATTGGCAATGTCAGTACTTTCAGAAACCTGGTCTACACAAAGTCTCAGTTTGTTATTATTGATGGTAGAACAACAGTTTGGAAACGCTTTTATAAAATCATGGGGTGGGTGCAGCTCAGCCTTGGTGATGTTGCGGCATGACAACCCATCAGCAGTGATCTTAGTCATTGAGTTGGATGATAAGCTTCTGAAGATTTTCCTATCCAGTCTTCAGGTAGGATAGCAATTTTAGTGTAGGGTTTGGGGGAGGTGGCTCATCAAGGTAATAATGTCTCCTTGAGGAGAGGTAGGAGAAAATAATGGGTTTGTTTGTTTTTTTTTGTTTTTTTTTTTTTTACAAAGTTGTACAGTGCAGGTGCAGAGCATCTGATGAGGAAAAAAGAAAGTGCATTTATACCTCACTTCCAAGACTTGTACATCTCTACATTACAAACAATGTGTTTAGAAAGGATATTGCCAATGTGAACCTTCATCAGAGTCCAGTTAGCTCATATAGATTAACCATCCTAAGGATTCCTTTAGGTAGTACCTCCTCTTACTATTTCGTTAATTAGCAGGCTTGCTTTTGGAGCCCTTGCTATTCAGGTTTTACCAGCGCTATTGACAAGTGGATGGATCTCCTTATAGCAAAAGGATATGTCCAGTTGTTTCTGTTACAAATGTATAGAAGCTTCAGGGTGTTTATTTAGTTAACTGTCGCCTACAAAAAGGATCGCAGTAGTAACTTTGGGATTTCTTGAGCAACTTTTCTCTTTTTCTCTGTTCTTCCTCCCCTCACCCCCTTCTCCACTGGTCTAAATGGCCGTTTAGTGGTATTTTCAGTTTAATAGTAAGCCCATGTTAGTTGCATGTGGGATTGCTATAACTATACTCAATTTTCTTTCGTGCCCCTCTTCCCCCCCCCCCTTTTTTTAAATAAACTGCGTGGTAGGGATAAATAG
>NW_017729034.1:31874961-31879023 GCF_001723915.1 Gavialis gangeticus
CTATAACTATACTCAATTTTCTTTCGTGCCCCTCTTCCCCCCCCCCCCTTTTTTTAAATAAACTGCGTGGTAGGGATAAATAGAATAATTGTACTTTTAGCATATTTCTTATCGATTCACCCACCCCAAATCTAATATGCTGAGCAGGACAGACTCAGTTGCTGTTTTTGTGACACCGCATACAATTTTGTAATTGATTGGCTTGTTCTTTCCCGTTGCAGAGACATTCTCCAAGCCTCCGTTCCGAGTCTTCACTGGAGCAGAGTTTGCGGATAACTGTTGGGAATGATCGGTATTGCACTGGCTCAGAGCGAAGGAGGTTGCCTGATAGACTGGGTTCACCGAGTGATAATCTGAGTGACTTGGACAGGTATGGTTCTTTGCAAACTGGGATCTGAGATAGCAAGACAGTGGCTTGGTCTTGGTTTAATTCCAAGTCACTTGAGGATAAACTTCAGGCTTAGGTTCTTGGGTTCATTGTTAGTTGGTGGGGAAAGTCCTACTTTGATTTGTAAAACAGGGGCAGAAAAAAGCCTCTAATTAAAAGCTGTGCTCTGACTTAAGTAAAGCTGCCCTAATGGCTGGGACTCCTGTATGTTAGGGAGTGGACATTAAGGTAGAAACAGCATTGGTAATTGTGCTGTACTAGTGGGTTGAATAGGAGAAAGTTTTACACAGGAGAAGAATAAGTAATTTAGTTTCAAAAGCCCCATTGAGATGACTTGGAAGCAAACACTGGTAATGAAGAGGTTTCTTGGGTGTTACAGATACTATGGAACAGAAGCATGATATAAATATAGACAGGCGTGTATATTTCCAAACAGCATCTGTTATAAAAAAGTGAGTGCGACTTGGCAGGGGAAGTAAAGTACCATGACTGAATCCTCTCTTTGCAGCTGAAATTTTTGTCTGTGTTTGTTTTGCTTGTTTGCTTGATTTATATGCTGCCCTCCCCAGAAGAGGCTCAGGATAGCTTGCAGTAAAATCAGATAAATTATATAGAGAGAAATCTTACTGTATAATAGTACAAACCTACCTTTGATAGAGGAACAGAGTAATTAAACATGGAAAAGACTATGTTGAGTTAGTGTCCCTTATAGTCATTACCACAGACACCAACTGAGATTTCAGGTGAAGGAAAAGCTGCAGGTGCAGAGAAAGCATTGAAATTTCCTGTTTTCATGCAAATAACACCAATAGTATGAAAACAAACAAACACGGGAAGTAAGCAGAATTCTCTCAATGTGGTTCCTGTCTCTAGAAGTTTAGTGCCTCTTTTAGAGTGTTTCAACAGGTACAATAAACCAAAATAGGGTTTAGTTTTCATTACTGTCCCTTTTAAGTCTGCCTCCCTTCTCTCCTAACCAGAGTTTCATCCGTAAATCCCCCGTGTAGACAGCATATTTTTGGTCAGAACTAGTGCATATACCCAGGGGAGAACAAGTTGCATAGGAGGGAAGGGGAAATGGCATGGAGGACTTGCCACCGAGTTGCACTTCCTTGTTAACCAGTTGGGGCTTTCCCATTTTTTTCTTCTTCTCCAGTGAGGTTTTTAGATGTTATGTTCTGTGGTCATGCAGTATGGTTTTAAGTTGCATAGCATGCTGCGGAGTTTAGTAAGAATATTATCTTCCTCTGAGAATGAACAACTTTCACTTTATTAAGGCTTCTTCAGGGAAAAAACATTCGTTAGAAATTGTAAAAGTAGTAGTGAAAACAGCATGAAAAAGGTGTTAAAAACAGCTGAAGTAAACTGAGAAGAGTAGGAGAAAAGGAGATGGATACTTTCATTCTGAATGTTTGTCTATATATTTTGTACTGTCAGTGCACAGAGGTTCAGTGTGTTCAAGGTCAAACTTATTTTATCCAGGAGTGTCTGTTGTGTCCACACTCGCTCCATGAATATATCTGTGCCTCTCATCCAAGAACACAAAGGGTTAGACAACTCCAGCTGTCCCTATGCATCTTCTTGACACCTGTGGCTACAGGTTGGAATTTACAAGGATCAAGCTTTTTGCTTGATATATTGTCTGTGTATCGTAAATAGTTTTAAATAAGTACTTAAAAGTTGGTCAATTATTAGCATTAGCCTAGCAGTTTTGTTGGTGTCTCTTCTGCTTCCACTAGAAGAAAATGTCTTTCCCTTTTTTTGGCTTGTGGGGACTGCCCAGGTATCAGGACCAGTTGTTATGACTAAATATCATTCTCCAAGCTTTAAAAATTACCCTTATTTACCCTTAATATGAGGCAGCAGTGCACTTCAGTGATGAGTACACTAGGTGCCTAGGGGGTGTCTGGGTGAAGGGCACATAATATCGCTGTCTAACTTATAGCTGTCAAAGAGAACCCAAAGAGTCTGGGAGTCTCATCTGAAGAAGTTTCTTCTGCACGGGTAAATAGGTCCTTCTTCATATCCTGGAATGGCTGGAGCCAGGTTGAGTGCTTGGTCTCGGAGTGCTGCTGCAGGCTCCTTTGCTTATGGATCTCAAACAGTTATTTCTAAATAGTCATCCTCTGTAACTGGTAAAACCTCAGAGGTCACAAGGAGAAAAGGATTTTTATATTAAATCTGTAAAGGTATCTAATCTAATATTCCCTCTCCCCCTCCTGCCACACATACAGAAGTTTCAAGAAGCTGTAGAGCTCTTTCAGTTATCTGAGAAAAGAATCTGGCGAAACCTAAGAACAGTGCCTCTGGTTACCATACATTGCAACTGTTTTCTGTAGTGACTCTGGTTGCCTGATGCTGACCTCTTGGCACTGGAGTCCTTGATATAGATTATGCTGGTATTAACTACCCTGATACCACCTCCATTTTTGTCTGTCTGTCTACAGTAGTGCATTTTCCTGGAAGTTAAATATCTTGACCAGTATATGCCATATAAGGAGTTTAAATATGACTTTTTTTTCTTGTTGCCCATATAGTATTCTTCTCAAAGGTCTTTCTTTATGGTCTTGCATATTATTAGAAGCCATTTGAGAGCAGCTGTGAAAGGGTTAACTCTGGATTGATTGAGCAGAATTGGCTATATGAAATGCAGGATCACATCCTTTGAGTGCTTATATTGTCATTCGCTCATAAGGTGCGGTGCCTGTAACATCTATCTCATTTCCATATGACTTGCTGTGTAGGATGTAGAGCAGGGATGGTTAACCCCTAGCCCACAGGGCAGTGATAGCAATTCACTGCCACTGCCTTGCTGTCAAATTTCTAGATCCATGGGAAGCCTTGTGGGCTGGATAGCTTGTTCCTGCCTACAAAATTGAGTGTATGGGGTTTATTGGGTTGGCGTGGGGTGGGGGGTGGTGAGCGAGCCAGGCTGGGCAGCATGGGGCCCAATCAGATCTGCACACTAGCCCTATGTCACTTACGTTGCCTTTGCAGCCAGAAGATAAGAGTACCACTGGTGTAGAGGAAAAACTTACAGGGCATACATCTCTTAAGTGGCACATGAATCTGCACATGTGGTTTCTAGATCCATAGTTACCTGTGTTGCCACAAGGAGACACCCTTTGCTCAAATGCTCAGAAACTCTGAAGGGATTACAATTCAGGATCTTTTTGTGGGGTACAAATTTCTTAATGTACAATCTGAAGTGGTTTTCCATTTCATGGAGGATTCTCAAGCAGTGCTGAGGTCTCTAGGAATTTATTCCTATATTCACTTTTTAGGCTCAACCACGTTAAGGGCAGCCATGTTATACTTCTACCAAACAGCCTAAAACACTTGGGCTGCCCTAGAAATTTCAGAGAAAACCATCTTCCCTGTCCTTGTCTTTATCAATCCATTGATCTTTCTCTTTGGTTTGGGCTGGTGCGTGGGGTTTGGGCCCGGGGCCAGAATGCACAACCGCAGGGCTCTGGGAGAGAGTGCAACGAAGCTGTGGGTGGCCTGTCTGGGGTGAAGGCATGTGTGTGTGTGTGGGGCTGTGACAAGTGACACAGCAGGGTGGATGATAGGGCTCTGTGGGCTGAGTCTTTCACATCTCCGGGCTAAATGATCACTTTTCAGAACGGAGGAAGGTTACTATGTCCTTCCAGGTTCTGGACTGGGCCCAGATT
>NW_017729034.1:31884023-31885920 GCF_001723915.1 Gavialis gangeticus
GCTTGGCCTGCAGCTGCCACCTCCCGTAGGCGGCAGTCAGGGCTTGGGTGTTGCTGCATGGGAAAGGGGGCTTCTGACCCAGGTCCCTGGCCCTGTAGCTGTGGTAGCTGGGGGCCCCTCCAGCAGGAATGGGGAGGGCAGTAGGCTGTGGGTGTGGAGTGGGGGCTGTGGGTGGGGAGTGAGGGGGGCACCAGCAGGGCTGGGGGGCTGTGGTTTGGGAGTGGGGTTCTTGGACCTGTGTCCTGCTGAGCGCAGGGGGCGCTCTTTTTTTTCCATGGTAAAAAACCGAAGATCAAATACCAAAATTTATACTTAAAATTTATTTTAAATACTTAAAATTTATTTTATTCTAGTGATTGAGGCACTGGTAGGCTTCCAAATTGCTTTAAAATTGTAAATATATCAATAAAACGTTGTGTTCAATTGATACTTATAAATATAGTGCATTGCATTTTAATTGCAGATTTTGGGGTTTTAATAAGAGAATTTACATTTTTAAACGGAGAAAACCAGAATCCCTGTAAATTCTGTAAATCATAGAGTTGGCTACTGCATTGAATTCCAGAGCTTCTCTGTCTAGGTTCCTTTTCAAGAATTCCTCTCATCATAATAGTGCTTCTTCAGGAGATGCCTTTATTAAATTTTAATGCACTTCCTCTGCATTTAAGACCACTAAAATGCAAGATTTATTTGCAAGATTGAGTTCAGAATAGCAATTCTGACCTTGATATTTCTAGCCGTAGAGCCACATGTCTGGTATGTATCTCTTGATGTCTGTGATGTTTCTTTTTGTGTAGCCATTCATCCTGCCTGCAGGGATTTTTCAGGATTTCATTTGGGCAATTTCAACGACTGATACAGCATCCAGTCATTTGGTCAGTTAATAGGGCTGAGGGTATTCACAAAGAACACAATTTGGTTTCAGCTTTGCACACTGAGTGACACTTAAGTGCTGTATAAGAGCAATTTTTGATACTTATTCATCTTTTAGATACTGTTTTTTCTTGTTGTGGAATAAGATCATCCAGGGACATGTGTAAGCCTAAAGTAAAATGGAGAAGGAAGGAGGCCCTCCCATCTTCTAGCACAGCAGCCTAGTCAATGGGGCACTTGTTGGGGGAGTGAGAGTCAGGTTTTAGGCTGTTAACTTGCATCTCCTGATTCTCAGCAAAGTGCTCTGACAATCAGTTCATGGGCTAGGCATTGCCCAAAATGTGCTCTAGCCCATTGGACAGACAAGAGGAGAAGATGTTCATCTCCAGAAGAACAAGCCAGAGGAAATGTGGCTCAGTAAGATGGTCAGATGGACAGACAAGAGGAGACCTGAGTTCTGGCCTTGCCTCAGTGGGGCAGAAACTGTCCCATTGCTGTTTATCCATTTTTATATGATAAGTGTTAAATGCAGAAAAACCATTAAAGATGAGGGCCAGAACCTCTAGGTTTAGTTTTTCTTGTTTGTTTTGTTTTGTTTTTGTTTTTAAAGTTTCAGGGAGTTGTATGGTGTTACACATGTACCTGTGTGAGCCTCTTCTGCTCTGGACAGAAATATAACACAGGGTGAGTGTGGTTATGCAGATAGACATAGACTCTAAAGTCTGTATAAGGGCTAAAACTTACATTTATATGGCATGAAAAGGTGAAATAAGTTACCCCTTGGCATTTTGGGCCAAATCCTATCTCAGCAGATGAGCAGTTCAGGTTTATCAGTACTTAAATGACTAGCTGGTTTGTGGTTAGGAGATGACTGATTCCATATAACAGATCCCATGACTTCTCTGTCGGTATTGAACTTAGAGAGACAGAAGTCAATATTAGTTCCTACTCAACAGTAGAAAGTTTGGGGTGGTTCTGGACTCCATTATGGCAATGGTGTTTATTCCCCCCCCCCCCCCCCCCC
>NW_017729034.1:31886140-31889331 GCF_001723915.1 Gavialis gangeticus
AAAAAAAAGAAGAAGATTTAAAGATATAATAAAGTTTACCCTAAGGCATCTGTATGGGAGAGCCAACCTGTGGCGCAGGTGCCACAAGTAGCATGGGCAGCTTCTGTATGTATTGCACAGCAGATTAGGGGAGGGGCAGGCAATGCAGTAGCAGGCAGATAGGGCAGGGAGCAGAAAACAGAGCAGCAGATCAGGTGGGGCAGAGCTATCCAACTGGCAGCCCCCAAAATGCTAGCATGTAGCCAGCAGGTTATCACTTGGCTGCTGTTCTCCCTCTACATTTGCTTCTGCCACCACAGCTGGGTTGGGGCCGGACTGCCTGACCTGCACGTATGGCAAAACAGAGAGTCTGTCCATACTGTGGTGGGGGGAGGGCAGTGTTGGGCTATGCATACGGCAGGTTGGGGGAATTGGGCTGTGTGGCTTTCCCCCCCTCCCCCCCTTGTGCAGCAACCCCTCCTGACTGACCACATGAGAGGAACTTGGATGCCTGTGCCATGGCACTGTCTCTGTGTTGTCCTCACAAGAGGGAGGGCACTGGTCAGCCTGGCACCCCCCTTTTCCCAGCTGCACGTGCCACACCTTGCTCTCCCACCAGCATGTACCATAGGGAGAGCTGGGCTGCTGGTGCTGGAGGAAGGGCTCTCTGTGGGACACATGGCTAAGAGAGAGAGAGGGCTGGGCTGCCCAGCAGTCCCCACTTTGTGAACATCATAGGCACCTGCATAGCACAGGTAGCTTGGCTTCTTCCCCCTGCCCCCCACCCCTCCAACCTCTCCCAGCTGCATGTGCCACATACACAGCAATCTCCCCTCCTGGCTGCACCAGCCTCCTGACTGGGGGGCTGAACGCCTCCTGATGGGTGAGTCAGTCTTTGGGCGTTGGGGAGGGCTGCCCATTTGGGGCGTGAAGCATGAAAAGGGGGAGTTGCATAGCAGGACTGAGTAGTCCATGAAGTGCATGTCTGGGGGATGGGGTTGCTGGGCAGCACTCATGGGAGGGTGGGGAGATGCTGCCTGTTGTGTAGCCCTTGAGTAGGAAAAGAGGATAGGACTGGCACTGAGGGAGGATGCAGGTATAATTTGTGGAATGCCTGCTGAAAAAAATGGCTCCTGCTGTCTAAAAGCATCCACTGGATCTAATGGTACAGGTCCCTTGAAAAGCCCTGTTACATTAGACTGTTGGAAAACTCTCCCAAAGTTTGTAGCTCTTCACAGTTATCAGCAAAGACTTATAACAGATGCTTTTGCTCTAGCATAGGAAGCCCACTTTAGCCTTCAAACACAGGGCACAGGGAGTCCTTAAAAAGCCTGTTTTCACAGAACTGGCTTAGTGCTAAGGTGTATTCATTAAACATATGTAGTTTTCTGCCCAGTTCAAACCTTCTAACAACCTTGAGCATGATGAATAAAACCACAATAATGTTTTACATAAAAATAAATAAGGGAACAACCCTTGTTTGTCAAGATGTATGTTTATGAAACAATTATTCCTGTCATAAGACTACCCTAAAATACGTAGTTGCAAACTGTGTTTTGGCAGATTGCCTCAGAAGTCAGTTTGCCAGAAGTCATGAGTGGTCCATAAAAAAATATTCGTTTGCAGACCACATTTACCAGGTGGAGTCATCCAAGCATAGATGTCTTTGCCACCAAAGTGAACAAGTAATACCACAAGTTCTGCTTTTGGCCTTCAGTCCATTGAGAGCCACTGTTCCAGAGGAGAGCAGAATCAGGGCTGTCTGTATTCCTTACCCTTGGTCTTCAGGCATGGTGCTTGTTTACTTTCTGATTCTACTAATTGGAAGAGTTTTCAGGAAACTCAGGTTGATCATTAATGGTATGAACATATACCATATTTATTTGCATATAAGAGGACCACCTGGTAATTAGATTCTATATATGGAAAATTTATAAATTTGATATCATTTTCCAGGTACAGAATTGAATTATGGGAGGTTTGCTTTGAATTTGTCCTTTTCACATTATGCAACAGGGGAAATAAATATGGGAGATCAGGTAGCTCTTTTGCCCTCTGTCCTGCCAACTTCTTCCATGCCATCCTTATTGTCAGACCGTGCTCTCCCTTAGCACATGGAAGTGAGGAACAAATGTGAAAAAAAAGACCTTGAAATAAACATAGCTGTACTGATTTGAATATAATGCCCAAAGATGGACATCATCTAGAATTGATGCATTTTACCTTTTTGAAACGGCTGCAAGATTTAGTGCAGGTACTCCATAAACACACTGTTAAGCACTTTGGCACCTACTTAATCTGAAGCACAAACTATGCCTGGTATTAATCCAAAGTCCAAAGGCTCATGATTTACCATATAGTTCATTGGGCTGAGCCCCAGCAGTCAACAGCATTTCAAGCCATGATGACCCCATAGCTCAGCACTGCTTAGTGTTTGTGTGTATTCCAGAAAGCCCCCACAAAGAATCCATGTGCTAACTGGGTTTTCTTGTCATGAGTCCTGGGATCCTCGAAAAATTTATATTTAGATGAGTCATAGGGCAACCAGGTTCGTCTCTACCTCATGGGGGGCGGGGCCACTCCAGTCATATGTGCCAGTCTGAGAGGGATTCTGCATGAATTGTTTGAGTCTGTTTGGTGATGTTCATCAGATATTTAAGGATACAAATAATTGGAAATAGGAAAGAAAAGCACAGGTCAGCTGTGACAGTAGAGTTCAAAATATATTCAGTATAGTGGCTCACCATGACTTGAAAAAGAATCGGCACCAAGGGGGCCTGGGTTTCATGTACATTACCATATATCTTACTCAGATGGACTGCACTAACCTACCGTTGTGGTAGGTTCCCATCAGCATTTTTGGCACCAGGAGAGGATGTCAGCATTTGCTCTATCTTTCTGAGTGCCAGTAGGATCTCTAAGCCCAGTGCCTGTTCCCTCCCAGGAAGCAACTGTCTGTTTTTTAAGGGCTAACCCCCCCCCCCCGGCCAAAGTTCCCATTAGCACATTTGTCCAGTATGGGTGATGTACTTTATAGTCGTGCTCAGTGTTGTTTGCATTTAATCAACTTAATTGTGATTTCCATTCCTGAGCAAATGTTGCTTTTAGCAGCCATTCAAAGATGGACAGTGTATTAAATGAAGTTTCCTTGTATGCAAATGTCAGACGATGGGCTTTTTCTCTGATGCTGGTGGGGGGGGGGGGGGGGGGGG
>NW_017729034.1:31889456-31893904 GCF_001723915.1 Gavialis gangeticus
TGGGGGGACGGGACCATATCTTGTATTCCAATAAACGTGGTATGTGAGGCTGTTCTTGTTATTAGATGTGAAGTGTCTTTCCACTTAATCTCCAGTCTCTTCACCAAATGTTGTATCAAAGATGAGGACAGATTCTCTGTCCAGATCCATCATTTCCTGCACCTCACAGCATGGATACTGTTTGGTTAACATCATTGAAGAGGACTCGTTTGTCAGAATTGCAGAATGTCCTTACCCTGGTAGGAAGGACTTGGATTTAACTTGTGAAGCTAAGTAGAAAAGGCTCGTTTTCTTGGCTCAACAACATCAAGTTTTCTTTCATTTAATGCCCATGTACCTGATGTAGAATACTTTGTGTTTTTTTAAAAAAAAACACACCACAAAACACTGAACCATCAACGAGTTCTCTGACAACCATTTCAGCTTTCTGTTATTCAATTAAAAGGTGTTCCACATTCACATCCTATATAGGTGAAGTTTCTGAAACACCATATATAATCACCAACCAGAAAATCATTCTTTCTTAGGAGCTCAGCATTTAACTGACCTGTTAAGGCTGCTCCATGTTCTTTGTTTTAGCCAACTATCAAAACAACCTTTGTAGTAACAATGTAGAAAAAAATGAAAGCTGCATGGCAGGACTTAATGTATTGTTTTTGTTTTTTTTTTCTAAAGTTGGATTCGCATTGAGATCTCACCCAAAGTTCTTAAAATGGAAGTAGCTTGGCTTCTACTTAACCAAGTAGTTTTGTTTATTTTGTGAAATCATTTCTGCAAGGCTAAAATTTACTCTTGGTTGTTCCTACAGTGCTTTCCTCCTACCTGAACAGAATTGCACCCTTAATAGACCTGCACACCCTGTTTTAATTTTGGTGGTAGAGATTGGGTGAAAGTTCATGTCATATCTCTAGAAGCTTTGTAATTGGGTTTCTACATGAATTAAGTTGTGCTATAAAAAAAAAAAACCAGCTCATCATTGAGATGACAACCCACTCCAAGACAGTTTCAGCAGTTTCTGTTGCTTCTTTGAGAAATGTTTCAATACTAAAAATAACATAGTACTACCATCTTAGTTTTCCTGCATACATTTATACAGCATTGCTCTTTGAGAAGTATCAGGAGCTGACATTTGTTTTAGTACAGTTGTTTTACAATCCTTATTTAGGTAGAGTCCTAGCACCCACTTCCTGTGAATCACTGCTTGTGAGTTCCGGTGAAAAAAATGTGGATTGCTTCGCCCCTTATGTGGTGGTGTGGGAAATGCAAGTGCTAAGGATGTGTGGGTCTCTCCAGTGGAGACTGCTGGCCAAGATAATTCCAGCTTGCTTGCTTAGAGTGCAGGCAGACTAATAGTGGGAAATCCATGAATAACGTATCTGATAGAATCACAGTTACTGTAAAGTCAAGTTATCCTTTTAAAGTATCTGTTGCCCTGCAACACAGCTGTGTTATCTATGCTATGTAGTGTTATGTTCCCAAATTCATGTTTAGCTGTTCAGGGTGTATTTTGGATAACAAGTATGACATTTGCTGAACTTTTCATTATGAATTATTATTTAATACTCTCCTTAATATGCCCATTATGGTCAGTTCATGCATATTGTAGATTGCCAGCTGGCGAGTATGCATGCTCTTTACTTGTGTGGAAAATAGCAGTTCAGTGTAAAGTACATCAGTTCTTTCTTAACACATTTTTAAGCATTTTACGTGGGGAGAGCTCATGAGTAGGTATCTCCAGAATTTGCGCTGAAAGTGCATGGTGTGGTGGTTTCTTTAACCTTGGAGCTTCCCCCTGTACTCCCTGGCTGGTGATTGGTAGAGGGGTCCCGTCACTTGCTGCTCGTTGCCTGCACTTGATGGCCAGGAGGGGAAAACTGCGATTTTTAAATATGCTGCGTTTTTCACCTTCCAGACATCAGGTGTAAGCAGCAGGGCCCCTCTGTCAATCAGCTGTGGAGGGGTGCACAGGGGGTAAACTCCAAGATTAAAGAGGCTGCTGTGCTGCGCACTTCTGGTGTGAATTCCAGAGATTCCAGCTCATGAGGAGTAGTGTGTCATACTGGGGAGAGACTTGCTAGGTGGAAAAGGTAACTTAAGTTTGCGTGGACTGTGCCCAGCTATGTTGAAAATACAGGCCCTGTACATGTGTTCTTTGGGGGTATTTTGCCAGAAGGTAGTGTCAGATTTGTATTATGTAAAATTGCAGGTAATATGGATATGTTTATTTTAGGGCAGTGGTTTTCAACCTGTGGACCCCTGGGTATCTGCAGACTGTCTGAGGGATTCTTGAAAAATGAGTACGATCAATCAAAAGTGTGTGAATACCCACACTTACACTTCAAAGGGGTCCTTGCCTCCATTCAAATTTTTTTGGGGGCAACAAATGAAAAAGGTTGAAAACCTGTGCTTTAGGATACCGTACAGTATAACCTCATAATTCCAAATCTCAGAAATCTGGCACTCTCAAAAATCCGGCACTTTTTAAACTGGGAGTGGCTGCTCCAGGACCAGCCGCCACTTCCCCTGCACCCCCAGATGCAGAGGGGAAAGCTTGCAAGGTTGCCACTGCCATTAACCACTCCGTTAACTGCCCTCCCTCCTCTTGCCGTTAACCCTTCTCCCTCGCTACTTCATGACTGGCCACTGCACGGACTTCAGAAATCCAAAATTTCAAATTTTTGGCAGGTGCTCGGTCCCGAGCATGCCGGATTCATGAGGTTATACTGTACTTGTTATGTCTCTTTCATCTTAACTCTCATCTGTAAGACAATATTAACAATTTTTTTCACTATATCCATCGTTAAGATATGTTTACCTTGGACTTTAAAGCATTCAATAAATTATGTATAAAGTGTGCTGAATTGTCCTGTAGTTAGTTGAAGTTATTACTGGAATATATAAGGGGAATATTCACATTTCAGTTTTCTGATTTAACTGAATTTATACGAGTAACTGAATATCTATGGAGGATACCTTAGCTGGTTATTTCCAGTCTTTCTAATGCTTTCAGTTTTTATTGGTAATTATTTTTGTGATATCTTCAAAGATGTGAATATAATTTATCTGTATTTCTGGTTCATTGAAGATACCATTTCGTAAAATTTTGAAGCATTAACCTACTTGATTGATGGAGATATATATTTTTAAGAGGATAATAGCTTTGGAGTTCCTCCTCTATAGACAACTGTATTTTCATTTGTCTATCCCTGTTCTGGCCTGTTGGTCGCTTGAGGAGGACTTTCGTATTTTTTTTTCTGTCTCTTCTAAACTTCGTAAGGTAGGCTCTTGTTTCCTGTTCTTGAAGGAGCAAGAATGTTTGGTAACCAGAGGTTGGATCGTGATCATACTGGCAAATGGCTGAAGATGCCTTATACTTCAGAGGGCCAAAGGTATTGAGACATGAAAGTTTCCCCACTTGATTACAGACCACTTCATAAGTGTATATTCTGCAAGATATCTTCAGAGAAGCAAATTAAAAGGTGAGTGTTTTCCCCCCCTCCACACTTTCCCCAGATAATGTAGTGGTCATCTTATAATTTTTATTTAAAAGTCCAATGCCTCATTCTTGTTTAGATTAGTGGCTTT
The DNA here is from genome assembly GCF_001723915.1 of Gavialis gangeticus. Lineage (NCBI taxonomy): Eukaryota > Metazoa > Chordata > Crocodylia > Gavialidae > Gavialis > Gavialis gangeticus. Next base: position 31,893,042 of record NW_017729034.1, read on the forward strand.
CAAACTTTTTTGACTCAAGGCACCCCTTGGAATATGTCAGCTCTTAGTTTGCACTTGCTTTTTGACTACAGAAATATAATAGAGCAATTTTTCTGTTGCAAAGAACTCAGAATGTTTTTAACAGTACAGACAACCCTCACTTGATGTGATTTTGGTTAGTGCTATTTTGCTATAGTGCTCATTTAAAATTTATACCTGATTTCCACTGAGCACTCAGCCAGTTTCGCTATAGTGCTCAGTGGAATCAGAGTTTTGGCGGGTGGCAGTGAATGAATGGGTTGAGTGGTAGCAAGCGGGGGGGTGAGTGATTGGCAGTGAGTGGGGGACGGGTGTGAGGACAGGGCCCACGCCAGTGCCTGGGCCAGAGCTGGCAGGGGCCCAGGGTGGGGCAGCAGGAGCACGAGCCTGGGCTGACAGGTGGTGCCGGAGCAGGCGGGGGGGTGGGGAGAAACAGAAGCAATGAGGGCTGGGGGGGCAGGCCTGAGCATTGGACCCATGCCAGTGCCTGGGGTTAGGGCCAGCAGGGGCCCATTTCCAGGGTGGGGCAGCAGGAGTGTTGGGGCCTGGGCCTGGGCCAGGGCCAGCAGAAGTCCATGCCCAGGGTAAGGCAGCAGGAGCGCCAGGGTCAGGGCTGGCGGGGCAGCAGGGATGCTGGTGCCCAGGACCAGGGCCGGGCCAGGGCCAGCGGGGGCTGCACCCAGGGCAGGGCAGCAGGAGCACAGGGCCTAGGTTGGCACATGGGACCAGAGCAGCCAGTGGGTGGGCAGGCGGGTGAGGAGAAGTGGTGAGAACTGGCAAGTGGGGGGGGGGGGAGTGCAGGGCCCACACTGGTGCCTGGGGCCAGGGCCAGCGGGGGCCCAGGG
>NW_017729034.1:31898904-31904954 GCF_001723915.1 Gavialis gangeticus
GGGGGGGGTGAGTGCAGGGCCCACACTGGTGCCTGGGGCCAGGGCCAGCGGGGGCCCAGGGTGGGTGGCAGAAGCACGGGGCCCCAGGCTGGCATGTGGGGCTGGAGCTGCTGGTGGGGGAGTGAGGAGAGGTGGTGGCAATGGTAACCAATTATCTCTATTTACATTAATTCCTATGGGGAAATGGGTTTTGCTTTAGGCAGTTCTGCTTAATGCTTGTTTTTTCCAGAGCCAATTAAGAGTGCTAAGCGGTGGTTGCCTGAATGGATTCCTATTTGAAATCTCTGGGTGATCTTGTGAATCATACTTGCACTCCTTAACAGCACTAACATTGCGTGGCACCCTGTGATAGTCTTGAGAAGATACTAAGGCACCCCAAGGTGTTTTGGTACCCTGTTTGAAAATCACTGGTTTAGAGTTACCTCTCCTGAAAGGTTTGAACCAAGTCATTTGCAAGAAAGAGATCCAAAAAGTTTGAACAGCAGCCCTGAATTTCTTTAAAGGATCTGTAAGTTCTTCACACTGCAGCTAATGAGTGGGTTCACTTTTCACTTGAATAAAATAATATCCTATAACTTAGACCAGTACCAGTATTTGTTTTAACGTTTAAAAGGAATTTAAACCACACTTAACTACATCAGGTAGTGGGGTGGGGAAGGAAGTGGTGGGGGGGAAGGGATGATGACTCCTGGAGTCTCCAAGGTCCCTGGCTTCTCTTACTTTGCTTCCCAGACTCTTTCTGAAATATAATTATATTTATTTCGATGTTGATTAACAAAGGAGGGGATAATAAAGCAGTATTTTTACAAGATGTTGAGTACAGTAATCAGCTGCATATACTTTTGAGAGTGTCATTCTAACGCTGGAAAACTTGGGACGACTTTAGGATATTTAATTGATAGAAGAGATAGATATACATCTGAGCTAGCAGTTGCAGAATGCCACTTCAAGGCTTTAGCTGCTTGGTTTTGCTGTATTTAAAGGCCTAGTGTGGAATTCTGCACTTCAGAAGTATTAGTGGAGACCAGTCCTCACAGATCCTGATGCTGAGAAAGGAGCTGTTTTGGGGTAGTGCCGAACACTGACCTATCACATGCAATGTATACTGAAGCTGGTATACTTTAGCAAAAAAGGCTAAGCTGGGGTAGCGTTTAGGGAGTTCTTGTTTATATCTTACGTTAATAATCTGTCAGTTTTTTATAATTTATTTTGTCTCCTACTGTAAACTGCCCCGAGCCTTTGTTGGGAAAAGTGTCATTTGAGTCAAATAAGTAAACTAGTAAAGGAATGATTTTCTTACCTATATCGACTGTCCTACCAAAGTCTTCTCTAAAGGATTTTTTGGTGCACTGGTAAACATTCTCAGTGACAGCCCTGTTTGTGTCTCTGCAAAAGCTGAGCTAGAATTTATGTACCAGACCTTCTACTAGTACTTATCTGCATTGCTAAATTTTAAGCTGAAGTTCTGGCCCTATGTGTTCAGTATAAAATGAAACCTGTTCTGAAGAACTCGCATGAAACACCGATCTAACTACCTGATTGGTCAGGGGTGCTTATTCTGCATTCTTAAAAGTACCAATTGTGTATTCTTTTTTTAAACCAAGTATCTGGGCTTTCTTCAAAAAATGAAACCTGTTCTGTCAGGTATTCAGTTCCCTGGATTAAATCATGGCTGTCCTCCTGCAGAATGGGTTTGGAGGGACTGCTTTACTTGACAACCATCTTATAGACAGGAGGTAGAGTGCCATAAATATATCCTTCCTTGGAGGGTGGATTGACTTGTACAGTAAATTTAAATAATTTAAATTACCAAGTAGAAAGGATCAATTAAGGAATTGATTTTAACAACTTCCAATTTGTCCTTCAGTTACTTTCTAAAGAAAGATGTATTCTTGCTACTTGATAACATCAGGAAAACATTCAGATTTACAACTAAGTAGAGACTGTACACTGTATTTGGTATATCTTATTTCTGTGTAGAATGATACACTATGACTGTACATTGATTCTAAGCAATTTTGTAGCTTAATATGGAGATTCTAACTAATTTTACATTTTTAGTATGATCTAGAAGGGTGAATGCCATGTTACTTATTAGCTAGATTATAAGTTTTTTGGTCGTAATTGGTATTGAAGTTGGCAGAATTTATATATATATTTTAAACGCACAGTGATGAGGTAACATGTGAGTGATGACATTTCCTGGACTCAGGATAGATCCCAACACATGTCTTGTATTGGTAGCATAGCTCCTGGATCCCTTACAGGATCAAGCCTTTAATACAGTGCATGTTCTGTTGTGCCATATTCATAAAGCTTGGCCTCACAAGTTTGGTATTTTTCTGCTAATTTTTCATATAGAAAAGGTTGTAGCCTGTAACTTAGGTTTTTCATAGAGCTTCCTGGAGTCAGCTTATTTATTTTTATGTTTCAAGAGTTCAGTTCATAACATGTTTTGTATTTAAATTATGATTTAATTTTAAGTTTATTTGTAAATATTTTAAAGAGTTACAAATAAAGTATTATCATTAAAAATACTGTGTTTTAATAATGTTTTATCAACCTTGCTTCCTTTTCTGGAGTATTTGAGGTATTGATTTTTGGTTATTCCATGAACTCAGTATTGCAGTCTGAAACCAGTTTGGAATCTTGTTACTGCTGAGGAAGTCCAAGAGACTTTTACCCTAAGTTTCTGACCTAATTTTACTTCTCTGCCTCTCACACAGGGATGACATGGCTGATGGTCCAATATTTACCAGAGGCCTCCCATGTTCTCGAGGGCTTGAGCGCTATCCCTCTCATGAAGATCGGCCATCCAGTCCTTTCATGATGAGGCATGATGAAGATTACCGTAACAGGGATGTATACCTGCATCGGTCAGATTACAGCCCACACTATGGTCGGCGTGAAGAGCTGCCACGGGGATCTAGTAGGGATAGTGACAAACTCAGAAAACCTTCCTACCGATCAAGGTCAGAAGAGAGAGGTAGAGAAACAAAGCGCCCTCGGTACGAGAAAGATGAGAAAATGCACAGTATGAGTGGGGACCATCAAGGTTTCTCATCGGGAACGCGAAACTATCGCAGGCGAAGCCGCAGCAGAAGCCCAAATGAAGAATTCCGGGAACTTGAGCGAGCCAGGAGGAAAAAAGAAGAAGAAGAACGAAACAGAAATTTGAATCATGATCTGCCTAACAGTGACTATGCAATCCCTGGGTTAACTAGCACATTACAGTCTGCTGACACTCAGTATTTGTACAGGCCTGATGAAATACCATCCATGCCCAAAAAGTCTATCCTGAAGAAACGCGTGGAGGTGGAAGTTGAGCCCCCCCCAATACAGGTTTGATTCATATGTACTCTTATACTTCCCAGAGACATCACTTTTTGCTCCACTGCATTATTTGATCTTTAGTCTCTTGGTTTTTCTCTCTTTTGGTAGAACATATGTCCACTAGGCACAACTGGTGAGTCTGTGGGCTTCCCCCTGTTCTGGAGTTCAGCCAAGAAGCAGCAGCGCTCTTTTACCAAAGCCTTTTTGTGGTCACTTCCATTAGTTTCTTATGTTTCAGGGCATTCAAACTCAGCATATGTCTGTATGGCAGAAAACAGGACCATGCACAGACATCCTCAAGGTAGCTCATGCAGTCCAGTCTGGAACCAAAAGCATTCCATCTGTGTTACTATACCACTGCACCCAGTTTATATAACTCAACTGAGAAAGGGACTTATTAGCTTGGGTGCACCACTGTGTTGATGTGGTTTTGCTGCTCCACAATCTGGAATCACTATGTGCTGAGGTAGCTAAGGATCTCTCTGCATGACGCTGTATTGCATCTTGCTTGACCAATCAATGGTGTGCAGACAGTTCTATCATATAACTGTTTGTGGTTGAAAGTTTCAATTCTTTTATTTGCAGAGAAATGTAATCAAATATGAAGTGATTGTTTCACACACCCGTGAAAGCATGTTGATGATGTGCCGAAATTACTATGTGACATGCTTGTCTTCTCTTCATAACCTTCACACTCTTTTTTGCTCCTCCCTTAGCTATTGTAAATTTTTGACTGTAAACTCTTTAGGAGAAATGACCTTGCCCTTTTCGTTTTCACTGGATGGTGTTTAGGCCCCTCTTGGTGCGATGTGATAAATTATTCTTTTCTTTTTCTAGCCTGAAGACTTTTCAGACAATTCTACAGCCAGTAAAGATCTTCCTCTTATTTCAAGTCGCTCATCTTTGTCCCAGAATAACAACAGTACTCCTTTTGCTTCTGATGTGGAGAACTTCATCAAACGGTTTAACAAAGACTCTGCAGTAGAGACTCCAAACCAGGAGTTGCGTGATGGTTTATATGAGTGGAGCCCGCTTTCTGCACAACCCAAAGACACCTTTGCTTTTGAAGAGAAGTTTGAAAGTTTCTTAAGTCAAAAGGAGAAAACAGAACCAAAATCAGAGCCTGCAGATCGTCATGGTGACTTCCTGCTCCCTCATGAGAGAGCTAGTCAGGATGGGAGTGGTTTCTCCCGCATTCTAGGCTTAATGGCTGATTCTGCCAGTGCTCAAGAGAAGAGAAGACGCAGTTTTCCTGACATTGAGGATGAAGAGAAATTTCTTTATGGTGATGAGGAGGAAGATTCCAAACCTGAACCGGTCCCTGCTGAAAAGCCATCAGTGAGTAGTGGGAGTGAACTTGCCAGCCAGAAAGCAAGTCCACCTCCTCCTCCTCCTCCTCCTCCTCCACCACCACCTGTAAAGCTAGACGCTCTGGAGGAGTCCAAGGTTGAGTATGCAAAGATCCATGATCTGCTTAAAACTATTGGGCTTGATATTGGGGTGGCTGAAATTGGCAAACTGGCAGTCCGTACCCAGGAGCGCCTTCATGGAAAAAAGCTGGCATCTCGTTCTCCTGACCGTCGCTCTTCAGACTCCCGCAGCAGACTGGAATCATGGGAAATGCACCGCAGTGACACGCAGTCTCCAGAGTCAAGCCAGCAGCGCCGTGCATCACCGCCTGGCCCTTACCAGCCATCCACAGACACCTCATCATCTTCTCTTCAGAAATCAGAGTGCTCTAAAAGCAAAGCTGTGGGCCATGAGATCTCTGTTGGCACACCAGAAGCACCTCTTCCTACTGCACCTCTAATCCCCTCAGCACCGCCTGCCCCTGCTGGTTTGCCACCTCCCCCCACCTCTGTTTCCCAGTACCAAATTCCCAACTATCCCCGATTCAGTGCGCCTCAGATGCCACAAAACTATCCCCCTCCCACAATGGCCCCTCCTGGCTACGATGCTTATGGGCACTATATGGCTTATGCAGCCTCTGGCTGGCCTATGTACCCTCATCCCCAGCAACCTAGCCCTGCATTGCCAGAGGCTCACGGGTTGCTCACAATGACAATGACAGCAAACCCAACGCGCCCCAATCTCCGAGTGATTGAAACGGTCTCTATGGGCAATGATGCCCCTGATTTAAAGAGAGAAGACTCTGTACTTGTACCAATTCCCACTGCATCTAGTGGTCACCCCAAAGTGTCCATTCAGCTCACCTCACACTTATTCAAAAGCACCACAGAAAAGATTTCAGATGAAAAAAATCGGGCGGCTCAGAAGCAAAAGGTGAGTGTGTTACTTGGATTTGTAAGATCTTGGTTAAGCCACTCAAATTTTAAATCATCACTTGGGTTTACTGAGGTCATATCTATCTGTGTTTATTTTTCAATCTTCTTAAAAACAGCAAAGCCTTTTGGTTAGATTGCTGGTTGCTGCTGATGCTGTTGTTGCTGACACTAGAATAAAAATGATTGGTTTTCTTCACACACGTTTTTGAGGTACTTGACCATTTGAATTTTTAAACACTGAATTTACTTTAATGGAAGATTTCTAAATGTTCCTCAGATGTATTTGCTGTCCTTCCCCCACAAAAAATGTTCAGGGGGCAGTTTACAATAAAGACAAAAAACTTATAAAAGCAAAAGAAAGCATTAAAGTAAGAAAGTATAACAACACAAAGTACTCCCCCTCCCTTCTGTCCCCCCCCGTCCCCCCCCCCA
>NW_017729034.1:31905009-31905983 GCF_001723915.1 Gavialis gangeticus
TTAGTTCCTTCCCCCCCACCCTTGATTAACCCAACCTCACTTTCCCACCAGCATTCACTACCTACCTAAAAGAAAACATTTTTTTTCCCTTTCTTGTTCCTTCCCATCGCTTCCCAGTCCCCTGCCTTACACCTGTGGGAATATCTCTCCACTTTATTCCCTGCCCCACTCCCATGTCCTTTCCAGGCCCATACTTCTTTGTCTCTCTCTCACATAGGGGCATGGCTGTGTCCAGAATGCACTCCTCCTCCTCCCCACAAAGAAACACATTATTCAGTTTAAACAATTACAGCAAACTGTACAATATCTCCTCTTTGTTGATGCTATAGGGGTTGAGTGTTGCCCTATGGAGGTGCTCACCCCAGGGCAGCTTTAAAAAAAACAAAATCTCATCTAGTTACAGGCTTCTGAGCTGTTGCTTGAATATGTGGGAGGGAAGTGCAAAGCTGATTACCTGTAGTCAGCTAAGAAATGGTTCAAGAATACAAAATGATTATGATGTAACAGTTTAAACATTAAGGAGGTGGAATATTTCTTTTTATATCAGTAGGATAAATGGTTGCTAGTGATAACATGATGTAAAGCTGTAGTTCTGGATCCTGTGCTTTTGATTTTTATACATGTGACAGACAGGTGATCTGCACAGCATCTAAAAACCTCTAGTGGTGAGACTTGCCTGCCCATGGTCCATGGCATCCTCTTATCTCGCACCTGCCATGACTTGATTATAGGGTCTTTTAACTGGGGAGGCTGCCTCCAGAGCCTATGATAGCTTCCTATGATAGCTTCTTTCTGGGTGCCTTAGTGTACAGCCCTTGGGGCTCCTCTGCCCCAAACCTCTGTGACCTCCAGCTGCTGTCATAGTCCATGCCTCACAGTTGTCTTCAAATTTTTCTTGCTCTGGCCCTCTTGGCTTTGACCTGCCAGTTACTTTAGCTGTGAACTCCTAAGCCTGGGCCCACTTGTGGCTTGGC
>NW_017729034.1:31910983-31925418 GCF_001723915.1 Gavialis gangeticus
TATCACAATGTGCGCCATGCAGTATGAATCCTATCATTTCACCCTTGCCTCTGACATCCAAGCATGCCCCATATACAGCAGCTCTGCTCCTTCCCACTCTCGTGCGCTCTGGGCCAGCCCTCAGGGTTCCTGACTCCAAGCCAGGCTGCCCTCGCTGCCTCAGCCCTCTGGTTCTTGACCCAGGCTAAGCTGCCTGATACTGAGTGCCCTACCAGACACCTCTCCATAGCCTTCACATCTACCTCCATAGCCACAGTCCGGTCCTCAAGTTACCTAAACAAACATAAACACAAGTATAGTCAAAATATAAGCAAATGGCATCTATAAAACTTCTTCTGTGCTCTGGGACAATACCTTGCTGCTTCCCCCTTTCCCCTTAGCTGTTTTGGTGCGTCTGTTATGGGTAGCTAGGGTGTTTATGGTCCTATTTCCTGCAGCCAGTTTGCAGTCATGGCATCCTGTCCCCATCTGAGATTCTAATGTCTGTCTCAAGGCGTCTTCACGTAATCCCTGGTTACTTTTGGCCAGCTCAGCATGGCTCTGCTGGCACTCTGCAAACTGTTTCTCATAACTGGCCCTCTCAGCCTCCAGGTCCAGACTACCTGCTTTGGCTTAGGCCTTGGGCTTATATGCCTTAAAGCCGTGCCCTCTTGCTGTCATGTGGTTCCCCCAGCTGCACCCAGGAGTTTCCCTTTTACTTAAGGGTCAGCTTGTGCAGCTTGGTGAAGCCCCACACAGCCAGCTTAGTTTGCTCCACTCTCTTAAGAAAGTAACAGGAGCCCCTGGCTCCCTGTTACAGTGCATAAAACAATGATATTACAATGGTGGATACATTAGACATTTTTAAATAGGTATTAAAGGATGGAGTCAGTTTTAATGTAAATATTGATCTGTGGATTTTTCCCTCTTTTCAAAATATTTTATAATGTGTTAGAAAGAAGAGCTAGGAGGGATCATATTTTCCTTGGTATACTAAGTTTACACTGCATTTGACACCACTTCTATACAACTAGTTTTACTATTGCCCTTGCATAGTACAGTTGCCTGTTACTGTGGATCATTCAGAGGGCAGCAGAGAGGGATGTTTTCTAGTAAGAGAATTTGATTCAGAACCACAGATTATTAGAGGGACCTATAAATATTCTCAGAACAGAGTTCAGATAGAGGTCATCTGTTCAAGTCTGTGTTCCTAAAATAAGGTAAAGGTACATCTTCCTTTCAGAGCTGCTGTCATTATGGCTATGCCCACATAGCTGTATAAACAGAATTTCAAGTGGAGAATACAGCATGTGGCAGCGGGAGGAGGGTTTATGCTGGCGTATCTACAACACTTTATTGAAAGACTTAAGCTCTGCTGGCATTTTTTTGGCATAGTTCTTTCTACACCAATGTCTCTTAGCATATATTGTTAGCTAAAGGCATAACATACTCCTATTCCAGTTGACATAGTATTACTGGTAGAATTTTGTACTGCTGATCAAGTCCAAAGGCTTTTTAACATTGATTTACATCCCCTTTTTTTTTAATATGGGATGGTGGCAGTAATAAACTTCTGAAAATTCATTGTGGTGACAATCTAGTCTGCATCTCTAGAAACAAAGTTGCAAGGGAAAATGAAAGAACTCACTAGGTTTCATTGAAAATGTGCATTCTGTACAAAAGGAGTACTGTTATGTTAATAGAAGCTCATTTACATTATCATTTCAATGTTCCTTGAGTGTTATCTTTAATATATTAAGCAAGATGTTCTCAGCTTCCAAGAGCCACATAGAGACATTCAGTTTCTTCTGCTGTCTTAGGAGAAATGATGAGTACAGGTGCTCAGGATTTTTCTGAGTAAAAAGTGGTTACTTGGGGGGGGTGGGGGATCAACCCAGGAACAATCAGAGTTAAATCATTTCTGGGAGAGTTTCTCCTGGGAGAGCAAATTCTTTTTCTGAGAGAAGCCACAGCATAGTCCCCCAGCATCCCAGGGTGCTTTGCTTCCCCCCCCCACCAGGTAACAGTGCGTCTCTTGCTGGACTCTGTTGCTCCAGCTGAGCAGGGACCAGAAAATGCCCTCTTTGTAATCCCACATTGTGTTACAGGGAGAGACAGGCTAACTCTCTTAGCAGTCTGGGTTAGCCACTCAAGGCTGCCCTGTGCACTATTGCCATCTGTCTTTGGGCAGACTGAAGTTGTCTACAGACCACACTGAGATGTGTGAACAGAGGCCCCATGGCTGTGGAGTGTTATCATTGCAAGCTCTGATCTTCAAGGGCTCAATATTTGAATGTCTTTGGGTAGGTTTTTTTACCAGGAGAACAAACCTGGGAGAATTCTCTCCCAGACTATTTGAACATCTGTCTGTAGTCAGTGACTCAACAGAAGATAGGTGTGTTTATAAAATGTACACAGTATTATAAGCGAAGGTAAGATAGGACTGAAGCAAAAACGTGAATTACTAAAACCAAGGGTAGCATAGAAAAAGCTAGACAAAGTTTATATTTTTTAAGTTTTCAGTGAGGAAGTGAGAGAATGTGCTGTCATCAGAAGTGCTCAATTTTGGATTAGCTCTGCTTTCACTGAAGTTAATAGGTCAACATGAAGTATTTTGGGAGGGGAAAAACATTTTTTTTACTTCTGTTTACACTGTAGTATTTCTTTCCTAAGGAACAATAAATACTGTTTACTGGGCTTACAAACCAATCAGGCTTGGTTTGTATACTGCCAATGAGCAATATTCTAAAAATAGATGTTACAAGCTTTTAGGGATGCTAGCCTGAGGCTTGTTCTATGTGCTCTTCCCAATGATTGATTGAATAATAAGCTAAATGAGGTTTTGCTGTCACAACATTTATTATCAGTACAATAATGGTAACAGCAGTTTGAGGACAAAATCATGTATTGATACAGTGGTGATCTTTTTTTCCATATCTTTCAATGGATTGAAAAATTGACACAGATAGTGTGTACAAAAATAACTTGGCGGGAGAGAGTCAGCTTAGTTTATTGTATTAAAGGGTAACACAAAAGAGTATTTTAAGAACAGTTATTTTTAATAACTAATATCCAGTGAGCTGTAATCCCAGGTTTAGCAGTCACTTAGACAGTTCTGCCTTAGCTGTGCTGAAAGGCACTGGGTGTTTCATGCCTTTCTCTTCCCAACTTTGTTAGGTCATAGAAGAGAGAGAGAAGCTGAAGAATGAGCGGGAAGCCCGTCAGAAGAAGCTCTACTATCTCAAAACTGAATTGGATAGACTGCGTAAACAGCAAGGTACAGCACCTTCACCTATTTTCCTTTTCTCACCAAAATGTGCTCCCAAGGCCCTGTGTGCAGCACTGCACTTCTTAGAATAGGAAACATGTAGACCAGAATAATATGCTAAAGTGAGAGAGGGCGTATTTCCCTGCTCTAGGCATCCCCAGAACTCTTTACAGAGCCGTGATATAGTCACTTCATTACCTCTGTCTCTATTGGTGAATGTAGCTGCTATGCTGCAACAAGTTTTTCAAGCTGCAGCCTGTTTGTACTGAGTGCAGGTACATAGGTCAAGACTTTGTTCCAACTTTCTAGAATGTGCCATTGGGCACCTTGACAAATAAGCACACTGTGCTCTGCATTCCAGTGTTGACCTGCATTTCACTATTTTGATTAATTTAATCTGGAGAGAATACATTTTTTAATACACCCAAACATATTTTGGGGTAATTTAAAACTTTTTACTGAGTTAAGGCAGGCTTATTTAATTGTAGGGGAGAAGGTCATTTCAGAGTACAGTTTGTGTCTGTTTATTGAACATTGTGAAGAAAGCCAAGGATTTTTTTTGGTCACACAATTTGAGATACTTTGCTAGAAGGGCCCTTTTTATAAACAGACCTAATGGATCTAATGTGAAGACATTGCCAAGAGCACAGCTTCATTCTTCACTTCTTCCTGGTCAAAAACATTAACATTATCAATTTAAGTTATTTTTATGAGTGGAATAATACTACATTTTAACATTATTTTGCTCTTGCACTCCTTACCCCTCCACCTCATCAATTGGCTCAGGGGAGATGTTGCGGAAGAAACGTCGGGAGAAGGATGGACACAAAGACCCCTTGTTGGTAGAAGTAAACCGACTGCAAGAGAATATTATGAAGGAGATTTCAGAGTTGCACAAGGAATCTGATGCAGCAGACAAGAAGCAATCTGAGCTTGACAAAGTAGCCCAGATCCTGGGGATTAACATTTGTGAAAAACCCAGGAAACCACCTGTGGAAACTAAAGATTCTTCAGAAAAAAATAGCAAGTCAGAAAATTTTAAAGGTGTAGAGAAAACGACATCCTCCAACAAGGTAAGTTCTTGGATCTATGTCCAAAACAGTTTCCATGTTGTGAGGACAGAGCACTGGGGGAGGCATCTGTTTTCGCCATTTCTTGGAGATCATTTAATCCAGTGGTGCTTAACCTCTCTGGCCCCATGGGCTGGATGAGTGGTGTAGAGCTAGTTGTCAGGCTGGATCCTGCACATGGGGTTTGTCTGCGGGCCTGATTCCAGTGCAGGGTCAGAACACAGGGTCAGTCTGCCTGTATGATTTGGTGCCACAACGTGACCCTGCACACTGGATCTGACCATATGTTGACGTGGGCCGGCGCACAGGACCATGCCATCTGGACCATGAGACTCCCTGTGGCTTTGGACATTTGGTGGTAGGGGAGCAGTGGCAGCATTAATTGTTGCTGATCCTGCTCCCCTATCACCACATTTCCAGACCTGTGAGGAGCCATACAGGTCAGATGACATGACTCCGTGGGCCAGATTTGGCCTGTGAGTCAGAGGTTGAACACCACTGATTTAATTCAATTTAGTGTCTTTGTATACTGGTTTTAGTAGCTGATTGAGATTAGAAGCAAATTTGCTGACAGTGCAGCTTCCTTGCAGGCGTGGACGCTTTGCATCTGTGTCTTCTGAGAAGCTTTGGTGAGTTTAAACTTAGACTGAACAGTAGTGAAAAGTTTGTTTTCTTGGGTTGTCAACCCATTCACCAACCCAGGAGGGCCCATGGACTACCACTGGTTTAATCACATGCCCTTCAACCTATCTGACATGAGTGGCTCTACTGGGAGCTATAACCTCACTGACATAGCTGTCAGGGTCATCTGAGTGTGCAAGCCTTCTTACAGCATTAAAACGGTTCATGAAGGAAGAGCTAAGTGATCAGAGCAAGACTTACATTGATGTTGATATTTGCCCTTATTGGTTCACACCTGTCTTCACTTTTGAGGAAGACCATCATTCCTCATATGGCCTCTATATTTAAAGGGTTGACAATGCCACAATAGGCTTACTCCATTCCTGGGGACTGTTGCTTCAGAATTTGTACCTGTGATTTTCATACAGCATCTCTCAAGGGTACAGGCATACCTCGCTTTATTGCGCTTTGCAGATAATTGTGTTTTTTACAAATTGAGGCAAGACCCTCCACCAGCACAAAGATTGACTTGCTGAAGGCTCAGATGATGGTTAGCATTTTTTAGCAATAAAGTATTTTTTAATTAAGGTATGTACATTTTTTTTTTTAGACATAATGCTGTTGCACACTTAATAGACTACAGTGTAGTGTAAACATAACTTTTATATGCACTGGGAAACCAAAAAATTCGTGTGACTTGCTTTATTGCGATATTCGCTTTATTGCGGTGGTCTGGAACCGAACCCGCAATATCTCCGAGGTATGCCTGTATGTGAAAAACAGATATGTTGACTTTCTCATCGAGGAACTAATGTATTTTGGTGGGCTAAAGGCATTCATGATGAATGTTTTTTTCTGTAGACTTCACCATACTGAATTTTGCAAAGAGGAAGAGTGGCAAGGGGAAATGAAGGGTAATAGTTTCTCTTCCCTCCCTTCCTTCTCCCAGCAAAATCACTGAAATCAGTGAAGAATTTAGATTTTTTTTCCCCCCACTCGTTTCTCTTTTTTGGTTTGACCCTGAGATCTTCCCAGCCCTACTTCTATAGTAAGAAAAGAAATGTAGGTCTGAAATGAAGTCTTTATTTCTTTAGAGTATTCGAATCAGATGCAGAAACAGTGGAACTAAAGTAGTGATTATTCATGTAAATTTTCCATCATCTTAAATTGTCTTGTTTTTCTCTCTTGGGTCTTAGCAGGAACATACATGTATTTTGGGATAAGTTTAGACCAGGGCTGCCCACTTCTGAGCAGCCAGGGGGGCACGCACACCATGTGGGCCACAGATGTGGGGACTGCACGCTGCACAGGCGGGTGGATTCCCTTTCCTGGCTCTCCCACACTGCATGATCAACCCAACTCCCCACCCCCTACATCCCTCACCATGCAGGCAGCCTGGTTCCCTCTCCTCTCTGATCTCTGCTGTCCAGTGAGCATCCCTCCCCTTCGTGTGGGTAGCCCCACAGTGCAAGTAGCTTGGCCAGCCCCTTCCTGGCTCCTGTAAAAGCAGGATGTGGAAAGGGGGTACATGTTGGCAGCCAGGTAGGAGTCCATGGGCCTCATGCCACCCTGTTGGGAGCCACATGGGGACTGCAGGCCACCATTTGGCTCATTCCTGATTAGACTATGATGCATACCACTATTGTTATTTTGACTTGCGTTTTTACTTCGTTATATCCATAATAAGCAGGTTACCCTTTGATGGTTGCTTACTTTAATTTGGAAAATTCTCTACCCTGGCCAGAAATTGCTGGTCTCTTCTGACAGGCACCTATAGATGCATAAAATACTAGAATTAATCTCTGACATTGCTCCCACAAGTTTGTTGGTAACTTCAGCTAGTAATAATTGGGATTACCTTTTCTAATAACAAAAGGTTGCTCTAGCCCTGCTGCAAAGTTGAAATAAACTTCTTGGCTTGCATATGTTTCTTTGTATTTATCACTGAGTCTTGATGCTCAGTGTAGTGGCACAAAACCTCTACAAATACAGAAGCTGAAAACTGTAGAATTGAACTGCCAATCCTGCTGGGTTGCTTTCCAAAACAAGATAACCCAATAAGATATATTTCTTTAAGGTTTTCTCTACAGTTTCTGTCCACATTAAAGTTCTAGCCTGTAATGTACATGGTGCTTGCTTTCTGTTGAAATATACATACCTAAAAGGGTGCAAAGATGACTGCCATCACTCATCAGGATGGCATGATTGTTCTAAAGGAAGGTGGCTTACACATTATCTTATAAGATCAAAATTATGTACGTCTATAAAATAATAGCACAGACAAACTCATTTCTCTGATTCCATGTACATGCTTCCTTGCTTTTTGGGTAAATCATGTATTGATTTCTACATGTTCTCCATGTCCACCAACTGACATATCTAGAACTACTAATCTAAGCCAGTAGGGCTGACTAAGTTCCATTCTGAGAGCTTGTTTGATTTTTTTTTTTTTTTGTTTGTTTGTTTTGTTTTGTTTTGTTTTGTTTTTTGTCTCCACATCAGGATTCCTGGTTAAAAATATTCCTCTTGACCAGTGCTTTAAAAATTCTAGGGTCCCTTACTGTATTGTTTTTGCCTTTCCAAATCATTGGAAACCAAGTAGGTATCAAGTATCTAAAGCACAAGACACTGGTGTATCATATAAACCTCAGTAAAAGGGTTTATTTCTAGCTCCTTTAAAAGCCATGAACCTGCTGGAGAGGACAGGCTTTATTTAACATTGCTGGATGTTATTTATCAGATAATAGTTTAACTCAACTGGTTTGCTTCATTTTTGTTTTATTTCCTTGCAACTTAGTTTTACAATAACCACATACTGATATTGAGCTGCATTTTAGGTATTATCTAGTACTCTAATACTGTACAGCTATTCCGCACAACCCTTGAATTTAGGAAGGGCGCATGCCTTAGGGTATCTGCTTATTGGTTCCTTGATTACCTACCTACTATCCAGCCATTGCTTCTGGGAATCTTATCGGAAGCTCTTCACTGTGACCACGCAGCATCTGAGCAATGCCTGAAACAGTGGAATTAGCCTGGGCAGTGACCAGCAGGTGATATATATATATTTTTTTGTGTGTGAATATATTTTCTGTTGGAGGCAGGTTCTGCATTCCAAAGCACCATGTGTGTCCTGCTGTGTCTTAGAAAAATGTTTCCTTTTGTTTAATTTAGGAGTCAAAAACAGCTAATGAAAAGTCCAGAGGTAAAAGTCCCAAGCCTGCAGAATCCTCTTCACTGTCATCAAAGCATCCTTTCCAGTTGGCCAATATTTATGAATATTATGATGCAGGGAACCACTGGTGCAAAGACTGCAATACCATCTGTGGGACCATGTTTGACTTTTTTACACACATGCACAATAAGAAACACAGACAGGTATGTGTCAGGTCATCGTCTTCAAGTAGATTTCGTGCTGCTATTCGGAATAATGCTCTGAGTATCAATCACAAAATACCATTTTGCAGGAGAGCAATCTGGCAGGAATGTTGTTTGCCTACTGTCAAACTCTGGAAGTTTGTGTAGCGGCCAGTGCTTTTTGATTAGGGAAACAGGGCTTTTTTATTTAGTTCAATAGGGGACAAGCATTAAAGATTATGCATTTCATACTCTGCCATGCCTTTTACATTTTAGCCTTTTCACAGGTTTTTTAATAAGAAGAAACATTTTTAAAAAATTGGAAAAGGGGGAGGGAAAAGGGAGAATATTATTCTTGTAAATATTTTCATTGTAATTGTGATTTTTAATGTTGTAAAATGATGTTAAAAGGAAAAACAGAAAGGTGTAATTGCCTTGCTGTTGCAATGTATGAGCCTGTATGCCTCTGTCACTGTGCAAATAGACCCTGGATCCTTACAACAGACCTTGGGCATCGAAGACCCAGAGTGAGACCAAACAAGATTCTATAAGACGCATTGATAAGATAACTGTCCCCGCCAAAGGTACGTTACTTCCATTTCTCCTAGATATTGCCTCACTCTGTCCTCCAGCAGGTTCCAGCTGCTCAAGGACAAGGTGAATTGGATTTAAATTGAGATTTAAATCATGAAGCCTCAATGTAATTGCTGTTTTCTGCAAAAAGTGCATTCTTGTTGTTTGATACAACCTTAATACATATTATTCACTACTCAGAGCTAGATGTAGGTTTCATTTTTAGAAGGTACATGCTATACATTTTAAAGCAGCGATTTGTTTTGATTTTTTTTTTTAGATTGATTTTGCAGCTACATCAGAAAACAATTATGATTTGGTTATTTTACTTACCAAAGCTAATTGAAGCAGATACTTGTGAAATCATTTGGAGGTGAACTGTCTCCAGCTCACTAGATTAATCATGTATATTTGGGGGATATTTTTGCCATGCCATATTAGGATGATAACAACCACTGTCATGAAAAACAACAGGCATTGAAATTGTTTTGTTTAACTGAAACAACAAACATATATTTTGGATTTCTTTTTCTTCAACAATTCATAGATGTTAGGGTCAGAAGGGACCTCAATAGATCATCGAGTCCGACCCTCTGTATAGGCAGGAAAGAGTGCTGGGTTCAGATGACCCCATCCAGATGCCCATCCAACCTCCTCTTGAAGACCCCCCAGGGTAGGGGAGAGCACCACCTCCCTTGGGAGCCCATTCCAGATTTTGGCCACTCTAACTGTGAAGAAGTTCTTCCTAATGTCCAGTCTAAATCTGCTGTCTGCTAGCTTATGGCTGTTATTTCTTGATAAAGTGCAGTTAGCTTTGCTGATGACTTCATCACACTGATGACTCATGTTCATCTTGGAGTCCACTAGGACTCTGAGATTCTTTCTGCTTCTATGTTGCTGAGCAGGTCATTAGGCAGTAGGTGTGCTGGACATTTTTCCTCCCTAGGTGCAGCACTTTGCATTTCTCCTTGTTAAATCGCATTCTATTGTTTTCTGCCCATTTGTCCAACCTGTCCAGGTCTGCCCGTAGTTGTTCCCTGCCCTCCAGTGTATCCACTTCTCCCACAGTTTTGTATCATTCACAAACTTGGACAGAGTACACTTCACTCCCTCCTCCAAGTCACTGATGAAGACATTGAAGAGTATTGGTCTAAGGACCGAGCCCTGCGGGACATCACTGCCCACGTCCTTCCAGGTTGATTACCGACCCATCCACTACCACTCTCTGGGTACAACCCTGTAGCCAATTTGCCATCCACTGGACTGTGTAATCATCCAAGTCACAGCCTCTTAATTTGTTCACCAGTATCGGTTGGGATACTGTATCGAAGGCCTTCCTGAAGTTTAAGTAAACAATATCTACCCCTACTCCTGCGTCCAGGTGTTTTGTAACCTGGTCATAAACGGAGACTAGATTAGTCAGGTATGATCTGCCTGCTACGAACTTATGCTGGTTTCCTCTCAGCATAATTTTTCCTGTTGGGCTCTCACATATATGAGCCTTAATAATCTTTTTAAAGACTTTACCAAGGATGAAGGTGAGACCGACTGGCCTGTAGTTGCCAGGATCCTCCCTTCCTTCCCTTCTTGAAAATAGGGACCACATTGGCCCTTTCCAGTTCTCCGGGACCTGGCCCGTGAGCCACGAGTGCTCAGATAATCTTGCCAGTGGCTGTGCAATGACATCAGCCAGTGCCTTTGGTACCCTTGGATGGAGCTCATCCAGGCCTGCTGACTTAAATGCATCAGGTCCTTCAGAGTGACTCTGCAACATCTCAGGGTCAATGCTTGGTAGACTGGTGCCCTGCTGTTGTCTCTGTACAATCCCATTGTGAGACTTGTTTTGCCCCTCGTTTAGAAACAATGAGGCAAAGAACTCATTGAGGAGTTCAGCCTTGTGTCTCTCCCCCCCCCCGGTCTGTCATCAATTTCTTGTGCCCATTCAGTAGTGGTCCTATACCACCTTGGGCCTTCCTTTTACTCCTATATATCTGAAAAACAATTTTTTGTTATCCTTAACTTGGGATGCCATCCTCAGCTCCATGATAGCTTTGGCCTTTCTAACTGCCTCCCTACAACTGCGAGCTGAGGAGGTATAACAATAAACATGTATAATTATTTTAACAAAACAAGCATACGTATTTTTGATTTTTTGTTTTTTTTAAACTATTTTAGTTATAAATGTGTGAAGTGTCTTTTAACAAAAATTAATGGATTATTTCAGCCAGGTCAACATGAGAAGCGTATGCAGAAAACTCAGTCTTTACCTTCCTCTTCCTATTTGTTCATAGATTGGAAAAGAAAGATGAGCTTTCTTGCTTTTTCAGTTCCCAAGAGATATCCCAATTTAGAATGAATTAGTCCAAAGGAAGAAAATATTTTTCTATACCTGCAGAAGAAGCTAGTGTTGTTATAAACTGGATTACCACTTCAGTAGTCTCTGATGAATCCAGGTGCTTAAGTGACTTTCACCAGTTCACTAGTGTGACTTCCTTTAAAACTTCACCAGCAACCATATATTTCTTGAATGGTTTACCCTTAGCCCTGAAATGTATTAAAGTTGGTATTATAGAGAGATTATTGCTAGATGTCTGTGCTGTAGCCAGCTCCTCTTCTTCAACAGTTTAAGGATTGACCTTGGTACAGAATACTGAGATTATTGGCAAGAAAATGAGCTGGAGATAGTGCTTGATGATCCATTTATTTTTTTTAATGCCTGTAATTTAACTCTGTCATTGCATATTTCTCTTTTCAAGGTCTCACTCAGTCTCTTCTAAATTTAAACAGCATCAGCAATAAAACACCGATTTCCCTGTACATTGTTCAAGGCTATGGAAATAGGTTTCAGGATAGTCAGCATATGTTCTACATTTCTCTTAAGCCGAATGTTGAGAACTTTGGCTATGACATTTCCATCTATTTTGTCACAGTTTTGTTCACGAATTATCATCGGATTAGTCTAGTTCTCAATATATTGGTCAAAACAGTCCACTGCTGAGTTCCATCGCATGTCTTGTGGGAGAGTTAGTTTGGTTCCCCCTGCTTTGTTCAGAGCAGCTACTGCAAAGTGATTGCTACGGCAGTATTTTGCAATTTCAACATTAGCCTTTATTTCTGGAGCACTGAAGTGTTTGGCTAAGAGGTACATCAAATGAGCGCTGCAGCCATATGTTATTAGCTAATGGTAGCCATTCAGAATAGGTGTAAATGTTTCATTCTGTAGTTATTCATGTTGAAAAGCAAATGGAATAAGGTCTCAGGAAAACAGGTGGGTTTTAACTTCCTTGATAGTTGCTTTTTCCAAATGTTAGGTGACTTTCTTACATGAAATGCTCAGATCTACAGATGAAGAACTAGGAGCTGGAAAGTGCTTGTAAAAAGTAGTGTGGTATGTGTGGACTTGAGCAGTATTTCAGCTGCCTTGTATTAGGTAGTTTTGCTTTATCTGTGATGTTTTGATTCTGAGAGTCACAGAAACACATTCGTGGTGGATAACCTGATGGGTTGCAATGAATGGAATGGGTTTGAGAGAACCATGAGGAAAGGACGAAGAGTAAAATGGTGCACTTCAGTCCTGGTAGCAGTTAGTAAATGTACTTACCAACTTGTTTTAATCTTCATACAACTTCAGTAATGGCTCAGTGAGGTTTTGCTGTAGGTTGGATTACTGCAGCTTGCTTTTTGTGGGCATAAAAATGCAATGAGTTAAACTCTTTTAACAGAGTTGCCTGTTTCTTCAATGTTTGTTGCTGTTGACTTTTGAGTGTTTTTTCCTAAAGATGATCTTGCAATCCTAAGCGTTTTAAGTGGAATTTGTAGTTGATATAAGTGAGAAAATAAAAAGCCGGTTGATATTCCAAGAAGTACTAGTGTGATTGAATAAAAGAACTGAAAATAATTCTTTGTTATTAAGTGTTTTTAAAAAATGTAGGGAATACTGCTAGTGAAGATTCTTTTATCAGGATTATAAATAGCACTATCACCACTTGTACAAGTGCATGAACAGGGAACATTGCCAGAGGTTTCATTGATCCTTGTACTTGAGACACACTTTTTTTTTTGGTTGGCTTTTATTAAAGGTTGATTATATTCTTGTACTATCTGATTGTTTTCTTTGGCCTTTTCAGGCTCTGAGTTTCTGATTCCTATCACTGGATATTATTGCCAGCTCTGTCATGAATTTTTTGGAGATCAGATCTCAGCAGAGCAACATGTGAAAAGTCATCCTCACAATGAGAAATATAAGGTTTGTACATTGTGTACCAGGAGTAAGCCATTGCTTTTTTAGCTTGTACTTTTTCTTCTTTTTCTTCTCTTTTATTAGAAATAATATTTAACTCCTTAATTTATACACTTGAATAGCTTTACCATTTAGTTCTGAGCCAAATAAATAGACTAAGAGCAAGAATTAAAAGTTGCCTGCTATGATAGAGGGTCATCTTTCATGTGCATGATGTTGAAGTTGTCACGCTTCAATCCCAGTGCTGATTTCCAGACAGTTTGGTTAAATATAGGAGATAACTTGAGTACTTTCTTAGCAATGAGTTACAGAATCCTGGGTCTATGAAGCCCTGGTTCATGGTAGGAAGTAGTTCTCTGTTCTTCATAAAGTGCTGAACTGGCAAGTTTTAACGAGTCTAAACTGCTCCAGAGTAGAATTTTTATTTCATAATTGCTATTGACACTGTACCATTTCTCTTTCACAGAAATATGTGGATGAAAATCCACTCTATGAAGAGAGGAGAAACCTGGACCGTCAGGCCGGGTTGGCTGTGGTCCTGGAAACAGAACGCAGGCGACAAAATGAGCTGAAACGAAAACTGAGTGAAAAGCAGAAAGAAGAGAAAGATGAGAAGAAGGCAAAAGTAGTAAAGAAAGAGGAAACAAAGAGCACTCCAGAGCTGGGAGAAGGGCCTAATGAAACCAAAAGTACTCCAGGCAGAATAGATCCTGCTGGGCGAAAACTTGGAATTAAGCTTAAACTGAAGAAGGAAGAGAAGAAAGAAGAGAAGAAAGAAGAAAAGAAAGAGGAATCTGCAACTCAGTCCTCCTTTGGAAAGTTCAGCTGGAAGAAGAATGAGAAAGAGGATAAGAGCCTAGGAGCAGCTTCAGCTGTCCCAAAGGAGGAGAATGCTGAAGGAAACAAAGATAAGGAGGAGGGTAAGTCTCCGTCTGGAAAACCCCATGTGAAGCCCATTGAAATAAAACTTTCTGGGAAAACTGTGATACCACACACTAGCCCCTGGACACCAGTCTCTTCTACTTCAACACAAGCAAAAATTCGACCCAATCTGCCAGTTCCCACCATGATTCTGCGCAAGTCTGTAACTGCAACAGTAAGCAAGCCAGCACCTTTGAACACTTTTTTGTCTATAAAATCTTCTGGAGCCACCATCAAACCTCTACCTGTGGTAAAAGAAACCAGTGCAGACTTATTGCTGCCTCCAGATATCATCTCAAAAGCATTTGGCGGAGAAGAAGTAATTTTGAAAGGGACACAGGAGGATTTGAAAGTGCCAGAGAAGAATGAGTCTTCTCAGGCTTCTGAGATACCGCCCCCACCCCCG
>NW_017729034.1:31925639-31946105 GCF_001723915.1 Gavialis gangeticus
CCCCACCCAAGCAGACAGCTGTCATCCCAGCAGATGAAGTGGCTCCAGGTGTGTCTGAGAGCGAACAGCCCATATTGGCAATGCCAGTGCGCCCTCCTCCACCACCATTTTCTACTGTTTTTAGTGACCAGGCTAAAAAAATAGAGAAAAGGAACTCTTGCCTGGCCACAGCAAATGCTAAAGATCTTTATGGTATCTTTTACAGTAGTGGTGGAAAGAATTCAGCTGATGGCAAACTTGCAAGTTCAACTTCCCTAGTTCCAAATGGAGAAAACTCTAATCTAGCAAAAACAGAGAGAAACTTAGATGTGCCATCAAACTCTAAACAGAGTATTAATACATCACAACATGTAGTTACTTACTCAGAGGCTAGTCAGGTACACCAAGCAGAGAAGACCTCTGCACCTGAGAAGGTGGAAGTCCAGGAGACTTGTAAAACAAAAAGCATTGAAATCCGAAACAGTGTTCAGGAGGAGGTGAACCACAAATCCCAAACTACTCTTACACTGGATATTCAGGCTAAACCCAAAGAGGAGGAATCCTTGCAATCTAAAGTTCTAGCAGAAGATACTTCAATATCCTGTGAGAATGAGGCAGAAATTAACAAGAAGCCGATAGAGTCTCAGATATCCAAATTATCAGAAACTAAAACTGATACTGCTGGTCAGAACTCTTCGGTAATGAGACACTTAGGTGCAGCAAGTGTAGAAAAGATGGTCAACCAGGTACCCCAAGACCCACAAATAAATGAGGTCCAAGAGAAAATTGGAGACAGACAGACAGACGATACCCTGGATAACAAAGCAGATGCATCTGGTACCTTGAAAAAAGATGTAGAGATAAAAAACTTGGAGTTAACAGGGTCTCACTCTGAAGTTAGTTTGGAACACTCTGGGGGTCTGTCATCTACTGCAGACCATGAAATGCAAAATGTGGAAGATCACAGTTTAGTAGAGGAAAAATTAAGCAACGATTTCGGTAAAACTAATAGAGAAATTGATGGGCAAGATGTGCCGTATGCTAAGAGTAAATTGATTCCAAAATTGCAAGGGCCATCAGCTAAAGTTAGGAAGAAAAAAATTCCAGTAGCAAAGATGAGAGAGCAGAGTTGTAATAACGCTTCCTTAAAAGAGGTGAAACAGGAAAATACTGACTCAGAAAGGTTTCGGTCAGAAATCATTGATGAAGTCCCACAGATTTTAGAAATACAAAATACTGTTTCAAAATTGACAACATGCTCTGATGAATTGGTTTTATCCAAAACTAGTAATGAAAAGGTACAGGTCATTTTGGATTGTTCTCAGTCAACAAGTAGTCAGAAACTACCAGATGCCCCAGTAGTAGAAATAAGTGATTCAAGTGAAGTCACCATCTCAGAATCAACAGAGATGAAATCAGACACAAGTCTCACCAATGTAGAAATAACAAATAGCCTATTAGTGTTACAAAAAGAGGGCAGGCATGAACTTTCAAGCTGTGCAGTCCACCAGTCCCAGAAGCAAGGAGTCGCAGAGTTAGCCAGCACCTGTATTACAAATACTGTTGAAGCCAACACCAGTCTAAAACTGTTTAGTGTTAAAAATAACACTTCAGGAGGAACTGAATCAGATGAAAAGATAGATGATTTAATTGCAGAGAGAAATTCAGAAGAGAGGAGGATTGTAGACCTTTCTACTCAATCTGGTATGGTCCAAGGGTCACTGAATGATGCCCTTGCCACAGACTTTAGTGTGGGACCCCTTGGAGAGGGCAGTGTCCCCCGCATTGAAATGAACTGTGAAATCTTAAAAGCCACATCAGCCAATGACTTTGACTTAAACACCAGTTATTCAGGATTTAATTTTGAACAGTCCGAAACTCTCTCATTAAATTTTAACATGGAAAATGAGGGAGATTCCTTAAAGCCAGAAGATGTAAAGTCTAGTGGTACTTCTACCCTTAAAACAGAGTTGGAATTAGAAAGCATTGATTTCAGTTTGGGGGACATAGAAGTGGAACGTGCACATCTGGGTATTCTTACAGATCTTAGTGAAGATACCGAAGATGTTCCAAAGTTAGAAACCATTACATCCATTGGTTTGGAGTCCAGTAAAACCGGTGAACTGAGCATTCAGCAGCCAGTGGATGAACCAGAAATCATTGATTTTGTTGCATTAACTTCTGGTGATCAAGAAGAAAAGTTTTGTACCCTAATCTCTGAAACAGGTGTCCCACACCTTGAGTCACGATCATCAAATAGTGATACTACAGAGATAGGCATGCCTGTTCTAGATGTTCAGGGAATGCCTCCAATGTCTGAGATCCTTCTGCAAGTGGAGGAGAGCAAAGATGGCACTGCTGTTGCTACTGAAATGCCATTGTTGAGTTGTGATGGAGACAGTGTGGAAAGCCAGGCAGCTGGGTGCATTGAAACTCCTCTTCCTAAGCTCAAAGACACACCTGGAAAGGAGGGTGGATTGGGTGAAAATGGAAATTGCTGACAGTAGTTTGGAAATGAACCCAGCTAATCCCAATATTTGAGGAGCCCTGGCTGAAGTTTTGTTTATATATGTGTATATATAAATATGTTTTTGGTTCTGTTT
The DNA here is from genome assembly GCF_001723915.1 of Gavialis gangeticus. Taxonomy (NCBI): domain Eukaryota; kingdom Metazoa; phylum Chordata; order Crocodylia; family Gavialidae; genus Gavialis; species Gavialis gangeticus. The sequence continues at coordinate 31,928,222 of NW_017729034.1, forward strand.
CGGTTTGATATGTTGGATGTATTTGCATCCTACAATAGATATTGACTAATGCTAAAGCATATTTTACCAAAACCAGACACACACTTTATTCTGTACATACTGAATTGTGTAAAATGTCTTTCCTGTGAAATTTTGCCAATTTCTTTTCTATACTCTGCCATTAAAGTGGAATTTCTCACCTACAATGCGTGTGTCTTGGTTGTTTATTTTTTGGCTTTTATTCTTTATCATTTTGGGACACTTTCCAGTTCATGCTGTTTCTATCAGTAGCATTCCTCAACTAGGCTGGCCTGTGTGACAAGCTCAAGAAACCTGTTCAGAACATAAGGAAATGGAGACTCTTACCGAAGAATTAAAACTGATAATTTCTTTAAAATGTAATGCATGATTTTGATTGCTTTCATTGTTTGAAATGCAGAACTTGTTAATAGAATTGCCTTTTGAATGGTTTCATGTCCTGTGGTTTGTAATTATGTTGTTGTATTACATCTGTACTTCAAATGTCTCGTGCTGTATTGTATTATGGATGCCACCTCACTAAGCAAGGGAAGAAAATCTATCCGACTCACTTTTGGAGAAGAAGACTAATCGGTAAGGCTCTGTGGCCTGACACCTGGACCAGACATTTTGAGGTCACTTACATGATTTGAAATAGCCTTTCTTTCATTGTATTGTGATTTAGTAACTATTTGTGTTAAATCATTTAGCAGCTGCCCAGTTCATGAAGAAGCAGAAGATCTGAACCCTGGTCTCAGAAATTGGACTCGCCCCATGTGACACAGATACATGCATACCCACCCTGAATGGTCCTTGAGCCATTAAAACCTGTAGTATGATGGTTTTCATTGTACAGTGTGTCAGAGACTTAAAACATTTAATGTTTGCTTGGATAAATCTAACATTTTTATTTGTAAATCATTTAAAAATAAACTTGTGATCAAAAATACTTTCCTCTAGATATTTTTTTTATTGTAAACGAGTACTTCATTTTAACAGACTTAATCATGAAGCAGACATTGAAACTCATATAACAGTTGAGAGAATGAAGGTCTTGAGGAATGAGCTTAACCAATAGAGGCCTGGTAAAATACACGTTGAAGTCAATAAAGACTCCAGTTGACGTTAGTGAAGGCTTGAGAAGGTCCTGAGTTCATTCAGGGTTAGCAAAAAATAGCAGAGGCTTGCCTGCTTCATCGTTCTCCTTTTTAACCCCTTGCCCAACCTAGTACCCTTTATCTTTGAAGGTGAACCTGTCTAGAGGCACAAAATGCATTTGTGTTTTTCTTTTGGTTTGTTTTCCCTTTCCTTTTTTACTGGGTGTATAGAGTTGGTGTGGTTTCTCAGAATCCTTTTATTGTATTACTTGCATTAGAAATTTTGATTTTCTTTAGCCTGACCCTGGAGAGAGTGCAAATGGTGATGTCACAAGAAAGCAAGTTGCTAAAAATTAAGTTGTTAAGAGGGGAAGGAAACTTTTTGTGAAACTATTTAGAGTTGTATAGTTATACAGTATATAAACAATTACTGTTTTGAATATAGGAACTTTGTTAAAGCGTCACCCTTTCCTCTTCGGTTGAAATGTTATGTCCTTTGTGAATTATTTTTTCTTTACATCTCCCACCAGGCTGCCTAACTAAACCAGAGAAGACAAGATTTTACATTTTGATATTTGTAAGTTAACGCACAGCTTGGGGTGGTCTTTGTACAGGGGGAACTCTTCAGGTAGTCTTCAGACATCATGAAGCAACCTTTTCAGAGCTGTTTATGGATCTTGTTTGACAAATAATTATTTTCTCAATGATACTTATATCCTGTGAGTAATTGACTGCAGATGGCAATAGATGTTGGCTTTTTTTAACCTCTCTTCTTTGTTCCATTCTCTTCAGGGGTTATTCTGCTCCCTGGTGTCACTTGCAACTTCCTCTGTTTTCTTGCCAGCTTTGGGTGGCGTTCAGAGTAATTGTGTATGGTGATGGGGATGTTCAGGTGATATAGCTTTAGCCTACTAATGGAACTTTTGGACATGAGGGGATGAGGCTGAATCTCCATGCTTTTGGGTTTAAAGTGCTGCTGCATTGGGCTGTAGTGGCACTTCGAGGTCTGTCGGTTTGTGGGTCACTGAAGGTAAGGGTCTCATGGACGGTGCCTTGCTCCAGATGTCCTTGTTGCACACCATACCATCCCCGTGGGAAGTACTCTGCTTGACAAATTAATAAATATAGACTTCATTTTTTGGACAGAAAATTAATTTGAATCCTGCATTTTCAGTGTTTTATAGTGAAGAACAGGAGTTGGCTGTGAATGACAAGTAGACATATAGCATTAGGTGGAAAGCAAGCGTTTTGTGAGCTGTGATTTTGAGAATTACTACTACTCAGTCATTTCCCCAACCTCTGGAGGTTAAAGTGGTTTGTTACAGGAGAAATTACATCTATTTTCTTATGCTAGTCCCTAGGAAATGTGTTGTAACAAATGACAATCCTTGTTCAGGTTCTGAGGGTTTGGAATAGCAGCATGTGCTCTGGCTTAGAATGGAGGGGACCTGAAATTGCTGTTGAGATGGGCAGACCTGGAACAGTAACAGCTGCTAAAGAACACCGTGAGAGCATGTTGATGGGAGAACTGTGTACAGGTCCCTTTCATGAAACAGTACACATTTTATTTTGTCTTTAGCTATAGTTTACAGAGAAATGCATTAAACAGTTTATCTGCTGTACTGGTCCTCTCTTTGAGCATAACTCTAGCATAGTGCCTTGACTTGGAAGTCCTAAATCTAAGTCTTGGATTCCTTATTCCAGATCCTGAGGAGGAGGGGTGAATTATGGGAAGGGCTTTGTTTGTGTTTGTTTGCATTACCTGTCCGTTCTGACTTGATTTGTCTCACAATTTCAGGATGGGTAGGGAGTTGCCTTTCTCTCTCATCTTAAAACAGTGCTGTCCTACTGGCAGCCTTTGAGGAGATAAAATGCCGCTCCCACCCAGTCATTGCTGCTGCTTTTGCTGTGGCTGGAGCAGCTGCTGCAGTATCAGCACTCCCCCAGTGTCAACTTCACGCTCCTGGGGGCAATTCAGCATAGCCTGTGCTGCTAGGGGGAGGTAGCTGGTGGAGAGCTGAAGGTGAGGCATAGGAGGCAGTGGGGTAGGAGGGGTGCCTGTGCACCTAGCATGCAAACTATGGGGCCTATGGCCCCCGCAATATGCAGCCTCTGTTATTGTGGCCCGTGCATTATTGTGCATCTCCTGGCTGCCTAGAAGTTGGACAGCCCTGTCTTAGAACAGGGCTATTATTCCTTTCCTGCAAAGGAAAAAGGAATTATAAAAGCCTTACTGAATACACAGGGGCTCCAAGTCAGGCAAAACCATCTCTTCACTTTGAAGAGCAATGTTTGAATGACAAAGATTTACCTGATGCTGCAAACATCAGTGTGCTTTACTGGAGTGTGGCTGAAATGAAGGAATGTTGCTGCAGAACTTGGATTAAATTTCTGTAAAATAGTGCAGCGAGGGAAACGCCGTAAAGTGGCAAGCTTTCCTTTGCTCATACCAAGCAGTCTAGGCATTGCTACATTACAGCCTCAGGCATTGGTATCAGATATCTAAAACATCTGTGAATGTATGTGGGAAGAGTCAGCTTTCAGATCTGACTCCCTGTAGATTTAGCCCAAAGGTTCTCAAACTTTTTAGACTCAAGACACCCCCCCATTAAGCTCAAGGCACCTCTCAGAAAATGCAAGCTCTTAGTTTTCACTTTGTTTTTGAAAAGAACTCAGGTTGTGAACCACAATGACCTTGTTCAGGTCAGGGGAAGGCAGGGACTAAGACCAGGCTGTTACCATGAAACAGGGAAAGCATGCATTGCTATCACTTCTTCCTGACACCAAATGCTGCCCAAGCTCTACATCCACAGGTCCAATCTAATGGCTCTGTTACCAATCCCTGATTTTTGCATATTCTTTTCTTGACACAAGAGAGGGAGGGGAAGAGAGGGGGGCGCATTTCAGTATAACTAGCTATAAAGGTTAATCTTACCCCCAAAATAAACATAGTCTGTTTAATTTCTCCCAAACTTGTTTGTGTATTAAGGATGAAAACTGGTAGCAGTAAGTAACATACAGGGTTTTGGAAAAGATTACAAAAAGGTTTAGTTGAACAGTATGTCCCTTGTTTTTTAGCATGGAAAGAGATTGATGAAGTCCTCACAGAGAAGTGGCAGGTCTCTGTTTTATCAGTTAAGGGTGAATTCGAGACCTTATAAAATTTGCTAATGAGAAAAATATGACTTAAGTTAGTCAAGTCTGGCCATTGAGGGACTTCACAAGTAGCTAACAAAGCTATACAACTGGGCAGCTTATGAAATTCCACACTAAACTAATACAGCTCAGAACATGTTAAAAAAAAAAAAATCTTCTTTCTCATGCACTGATGGATTTGGAGTTGAATGAATACATAAATTGCTGATTAGCAAAGGTGTGTAGTCAGTATATTCAGCACATAGCACTTAACTTTTTTTTTAATTCATGCACTGTTTCTCTTTGGGGAGAGGAAGGGCAAAGGAGAATAGCATGAGGTAGGTACTAGTCTTGCCATTTATGTAATGCTATATTGATGTCCACCTTTTTTAAGCTACAGGGCCAAGCATTTCAAAAAGAGGGACCTAAATAGAATACTCACCAATGCAGAAATGCAAGAGGGTCATCTGAAAAATATGGAATATTCAATAACAGCTGCTAAATAAATAGGAGGTATTGGGAATTCTTATCTTGGTATTTAGGTTAATTTCTGGTCTCATATCAAATAGGAAAAAGCAAAATTGGAAAGGCAACAAAATAAATCGAAGGGTGAGGGACTCCTTGGGGAGAGGAATTGAATAATTGAGACTAGTTTGTGCTGCTTAATTTGAAGAATCAGAAAATAGGTAAGGAAAAAAGGTGTACTGGCAAAATAGCATCTATCAGGAATTATTGCTATTCCTTGTAATACAAAAACTAGCGGGCACTGAATTTAAAAACAGTATTTTAAATGATTTAAGTATTCTTAGACATGAGTATAACCAACCAATATAACTTTCTGCCACAGCGTATTCATCAAACGTCTTAGAAAGCTTCAAAAAGTAGTATCTTGATGGCACCAGCAGTCACATCATTAAAAATGTCAATATAGTATATCAAATGAGTCCACTGAGGTCAGGAGGAAATTGCACGTGATCCTCAGCTCTAGCAGGTAACAGTTTGGTGCTTTATATGGAGATTTATGTGTTTTCTGTAGCAACTAGCATTGGCCTCTTGGAGACAGGGTACAGGAATAGGAAAACCCTGGGTCTGTTGCAATATGGCAGTCCTTGTATAGAAGTATTATGAAGTCTGTTGGTACAAAAGGACCCATATAGCTCCTTTGACTACTGATTTCCATTTCAGGTCCTCTTAGCCACCGGGACAGAATCCTGTCCTGTGTTTTGAGTGCCCTAAGTGTTGGCATCCTGGATCATGTCAAAACAAGGCTAGAGTTTTTGTTCTTCTTGAAGCCACTTATCCCAAGTATCACCCAGCCTCCTGATGCCTTATTAGCACAATCCAGGATTGTGTTTTGGATTATTCTGTTCTCCTGTAGCTATACTCTTTCTGGCCTGCATTTTCCTGACTTCTCCAGAGAGCCTCAAGAATTGTATATCAGATGCTTTGGTAGGAAAAGCAAAGCAAAGGGGGCCCCAGAGAGTTTTGAATAGATCTAATAGGCTGTGTGGGATGGCCACCCAATAGTTCTGTGACAGGCCTGTTCCCCTTCCTAGTTTTTTGGTTAATTTTCACAGGACCAATGGAGATGTTCCCTGAAGCTGTGTGACTGTTGGAATCCTACTGTAAAAAGGTGAGTATAGTTTTGCATGCCTGGGTAAAGTGTTCTTAACCCTTTCTTTTCTCTTTTGGGTGAGGGCACATTGGGCTGTAAAGTCTTTGTTGATTTAAAGTTTTGCTGTTAACAATGAGAACACTAATCAGCATCAAGGCTATTTCTTCTATGTTCTTTATTGTTAGATGTCTTCTCCATGGAGCTATATGTATGTCCCTTTTTCAGCATCCTAGAAGGCTATGTATATATGTGGATGCTTCTCTTCCTTTACTAAACAGTATTTCTTTAAACTGAAACATTAAATGGTTACTGTGAAATTACTCTGGAGCCTGTGTGCTGTTTTATTGAACGTTATTTTCAGTGAAGGGTTTAAACATTTCAATACTTAATGAAGCCCGGAAAACAGTTTTAGGGGGAGGAAAAAGCAAAAGCTGCCTTGTAGAGACGCATGTACCATGATGGTAATGGGGAAGTGTCTTATTGTCTATAGATTTACCTGAAATTTTCCAGCCAGCTTGAAACTCGAGACACCTCCACTTAAATTATTTTGTGAGCCTCCTTTTCTGTACACTCACAGTGCCCAAGTTAGGTCTTTTGGCTTAAGATGATTCACTTGCCTTTAAGGGAGGTTGATGCTGTTTTTCACCACGAAAAGGTATTATTAAAACATTTGATCAACAGCTGGCAGGCACACACAAGAACAGAGGCAAATCCAGGGAGAAGATCTATTTTTTGTGGATTTATCACAGCTGTTGATTATCCCAGAAAATAAAACCAGGAGGCCAGCCTTATACTGTATAAATGTAATGTGGGATGATCTCATCCTGTTGTAAGAAGGAACAGCTAAAATCACTTGTCTATGCAGTATGTTAGAGATGGCTCTTAATGGAGAGTACAGTTGCTGCATGGGGAAGGAGGAAAGGAGTTGGGGGAGAGGACGAGAATGTGGAGAAAGCAGCAGGTACTGGAGTAGGGCAAATGGACAAGAGGAAGCATAGCCCTTGGGGGGTAAGGGAGTGGGGAGAGCAGACTATATATGGGAAGGGAGATGGATCAAAGTTGTGGGGAACAGCCATGGAAGGATGGGGCAATGGTAATGGCAGGAGCAGAGACTTGGCAGAAGAGTCTGGTAGAGGAAGAGAAATTGGGGCAAGGTTGAGACTTTCAAGGGAATAGAGAGGAAGGACAGACCACGGGTTAGGAATTGGGGCAGGGAGGAACCCTGGGTTCAATTTTCAGCTCTACCACCGACTTCCTGCGTGACCTGGCCAAGTCTGTCTCAGTACATGAGCTCCTCATTAGTAACATGAAGATAACAATACTGGGGTATCTCACAAGGTCCTTGCATGGATAATAAAGGTGTTAGGGTATTGCAATGCTTGGGAGGGGGATAAGGGCTTAGATAAGGAATGCTGTTAACAAAGGGAGCAGGGGCCCAGAGTTGAGAGAACTGGGTGGGTGGGTAACAAAGCAAGGGCCCCGAGATACCTAGAGATGGGGAAGTGGAGATAAGGGGCAGTAATATCTAAGACTGTCATGAGGGAGATAGTGCTGAATAAAGCTAGGGGAATGGGGCATACAGAGCAGTTGGCACTGGTGAAGCAGGGAAATGGGACATACTGTAATTGGGGAGAAGAGGGAATGGGATGCTCAGTCTGAGGAAGCAGGGGCACCCAGAGCTCCCAATGTGGGGAAAATTGGGAACATGGCTCTTGCCCTGAAGGAAGGACAGAAGGAGTTGCTGGGAGTCCCTGAAATGGCAGTAAGTAGGGTAGCGCACAGGAGCTTGTGAGACTGGAATAAAGTGATCCTGATGTGTGGAGAAGATCCAAACCCTAAGTGTGCTTGGCCTACAGAAGCTGTGTGTTCTCCCCTACTGACCCTACTTAAACTTGGAATTTGGCCTGCTACAGCTTGAGTTTGACATCCCTGCTTCTGATTCATTGTCTTCAGATGTCCCTTGGTGAGACTCCTGTGGGGTAGCACTGGGATTGCTTAGCTTTTCTTCATGTGCCACCAGAATAAGGGTAACAGTGTTTGGAAGGTGGAGGCAATCCTGCCTTGCTCTGTTCAAGTAATCTGCTAGGTATCTGTCTTAGGTGAGGTGGAGGCCTAAATCCCATTTGCAAAAGTGACAGACCATTTGGAGTTTAAATCTCATCGACTTTCACTTAAACACATTTAAAAATTTGTTGCATCTTCTCTGAGCCATGTTCTGGCTAAACTGTCATTAAGCTGCCTGGATTATTACTTTAGCAGTTAAGAGCTCTCAATCTCTGAAACATTTAATACTATAGAGAATGAGACGTAGTCCTGTCCCAGTGCTACAGTGTATCACATAGTGCTTGGAATGTGAAATCACTTTATAAACCAGTCCCTGGTATACCCAGGAACAGCTAAAGCTTAATAAGTCTGTGAAGGTAAATACAATATTGATGTATTAACTATTAATACAGGCAAAAGAAATGGTGAAGAGAATGGGAAAAGATCATTGGTGAGAGTGGTGGAGAGGAGTCGCAAAAAAGTGAGTAAAGGATTTGAGGGACTGAGATTGCTCAAAAGTCTGCTACTTCTTGTTCCAGAGTAGGCAGGGTTTGCTTGCATACTGTGGTGAAGAACAGAAAGATGGAAGAATGCAAGATAATACTGAGGTTGGGATAATGGAAAGGTAGTGGACTTGGTGGGGACAGAAAAGGGAGGCAGTGAAGGAATGTGAGAAAGCAGCTCAATTTTGTAGACAAACATGAGAGACACAGAGACACACAGGAAGAGAGAGAAACTTGGAGTGGGGAGGGAATAGTCAGAGGTCAGACAGGACTGGGATTCCCAGTCTGGGAAAGTCTTTGCATAAAAAAAAAATGACATGAAAACATCCCAAATACAATAACCTTAGAATCAATGTAGTTATATTTGGCTCACACATTGTAAACTTCCAGACTCCTTACAGAGGTTGTTGTCTTCATCTCCATTGGGTAGCTGGGAAATTTTGAGGCAGCAATAAGCATTTGCCCACAGTCATAGAGTGTGTCACCGACAGTGCTGTGAGTAAAATCTAGTCTTAGGGAGGGGAAAACAAAATAGAATAAAACCCTTGGGGGACAAAAACTAGAGGACCTGAAATTATGATGAACTGCCATAGCTGACAGCGAAGCGCTAGTCATAATGGTAGGATTAAAAAAAAAAAAAAATCCTAGAAAGGCCGTGAGATGGGGAGTGAGCCATAAAGCTGAAGGGTAAGAAAGAACCCCCCAACCCCATCCCTTTGTTTTAGCCAAGAGGAGCTCATTAGTGTTCTCAGTAAGAAGTGTCAGCTTTTAAATCTGGAGCAGTTGGCTGTAGAAGGAAGGGGTGAGGAGGAGGGCTGGACTTTGGGGGTTTGAGCATGGTCCATTAGATAGGAACTAATTCTAATACTTGAAAAATCCATCAGCTATTCTGTAACCCATTCCCACCAGCCCAGGTGCACAGTGACTGAAAGCCTTCCCCATTTGTAGATAGCCTTTTTCATGACACCTATGAAATGTGTTGCTAGTCTCTGTTCAGAGATAAGTGAGGGCTATGCGGTTTACTGGATGAGTTACTGCTCTCTGCCCAGTTCCCATGCAAGCTGACAGTCTGAGCCCCTGCTGTATGAACAGGAGGAATAGTGTTGTAAAGTAACGACTGGCATGATTTTAAGAATGTAGTCATTTGGGACAAAGACAGAGCTGTAAAGCACCAAACAGACTTAGAGTTTTGAAGAGTGAATCTTAAAACTAATAATACAGGCTCAAAGAAGAGGCTGGAAATAGCATCTGCACTACTGCATCCTTTCTCTCACAACAGAAACTGTATTCTTACTCCCTAGTTATCACAGCAACTGAACAGCAGTAACGAGGGAGCTTTGAGGTAAGAGGCCCAAATGTGCCCCCCCCCCCCCCTCCAGTCTCATCACTGCAGGATTCAAAAAGCAAGGTCTACTCTGTTCTTGTAGATTTTCTGTTACCACATCAAGCGCCTGGGAGGCTACCAGTTTGCTAATACTGGTTCCTTTGCATTAGCCAAACCCTCAGTGACCAAACACACAGGTGAACTGAACATTAGGGTTATACTTGGGTGTGGTTGTTTGGTTTGACTACTAGGTTGTCTACTGCTGTGAAAAGATCACACCCTCCGGCTGATGTAGCTCTGCCAGCAAAAACTGGTGTGGGCACACAGGAGGTAGCTTTTTTCACTTTCTGTCTGGGGAAGTGAAAGTGTGTTCAGAAAAACTCCTGCTGGCATGTGCTGTTTTTCCACTAGGAGGCATTGCTGACACCGCTTTGTCTGTCTGCATAGCCATAGCAGCAGCAGCAGCTCGATAATATATAGAGGGTGGCCAGCCTGCAGCATGAGTGTCACAAGTGGCATAAGCAGCTTCCATATGTAGCAGGTGGCAGGGAGTACAGTGGCAGATATGGCTGGGAGCTGATCAGGCAAGGAGCACGGGATAGGGAGCCAAAAGTAGAGCAACAGATCAGGCAGGGATACGGGATTGGTGTGGCACCCAGGGAGGGGGTGGAGCTAATTTGTGGCATACCGCCAAAAGAGGTTGTCCCCCTGCTATGAGCCCTGATAGTAAGAATCCTGGGGCAGATGCATACCTTTCAGACTAACTAAAGATATATGTAGAGCCCAAGCTTTTGTGAACTCAAGCTCATTTCATAAGATGCTGCGTAAGGACAGCAGAGCAAGATATAAAATGGGGTGAGCGATCTGAATATGACAGGTGGAAAAGGAGGAGGATGGGGAGAGGGGCAGTGCTGTGAGAAGCCAACAAGAAAAGAACCCATAGGAACAAAGAGGTTCACAAAAGCTACTCCAGGTAATGGGATAAGAATCCCTAGTCCTGGTTTAAACCACACTTGACACAATCCAGTTTGTGGCTGACTTCTTGCTCCATCATTTCCTGTTCCAGCTGGTGTTTAAAATGTTGCTACCAGAGAAGAGCAACCCTGAGGTCAACGATAGACTGTCCAGGGAGGTTCAAGTGTTCTGTCTTGGGCTTTCCTGCAGCTGACACCAGACCAGCATTCGCTTTCTCTTCCATGTAGAGACTGCCCCATCTGAGTTGCTGTACTTTTAGAGTCTTGTCCAGCTGCACTACCTGCTGTCCCCATAGCTGAGTTGCCCCAGTTCTTCACCTCCCACCCTCAATGCTTGAAGCCTCTTTATCCCCCTGCAGATGTGAACAAGTGGGGCACCAGTGTGTGAGCCAGAGAAGCACCTGCGAGAAGACTGGCACTGGGCCATCAATTGACTTGCTCAACTTTGGCCCCAGGGAAGAGCTGCACTCCCACTGGGGACAGCAGCAGCCTCCCCTAGCCTCTCTCTACAAGCCCTCATCAAACAACAGGGGGTTCTAGTTGCCCCCCAACACTATTGTTTTTGGCTCCCAGTCCTTCAGGGCAGAGTTCAGGTTGGGCAGTGCAGAGCAGTGTCCCCATCCTTAGTGGGCAGGGCCTAAAGTGCCCAAGTTCCCCTGTGCCAGTGTTGCCAGGTCATAAATAGGAAATTATAGTATTGGAAGCTCAAAAGCATTGTATTTGCTGAATATCGTACACTGAAAAAAATGCAAATAAGCCACCTTATTTACTTTTTTTGCTCACTCTATGACACCAACAAGTACGTCAGAACTGGGTCATCAAAGTTGAAGCATTTCTTTAGTTTGAGGCAAGCAGTCATAAGGAAGCACTGACAGCAAACCTAAAAGTTGGTTAAGACTCTGAGTGACTTGGGTTTTGCATATACTGCATCAAAAATTATTGGTATAGGTTGTAGCTGTGTTGGTCTAAGGACATAGGCAGGCAAAGTGCTTTTGGTCAATTCTGTATCTTTTATTAGACCAACTCAGCTGGAAAAATTCTTTGCAAGCTTTGGGGTACACACACACTTGGTTGGGCTGAGGAAGCATCTGCAGATCCAGGAAGAGCACAGACCAACTGCAGATGCTAACTCAGCCTGACCAAGGGTATTTGTACCCCAAAGCTTGCAAAGAAGAATTTTTCCAACTGTCTGAGCTGGTCTAATAAAAGATACCGGATTGACCCAAAGCACATTTTGAACACTTCTACTCTTATTGATCGACCATCGTACAAGAGTTGAAATTATGGTATAACTACAGTACATAGGGCAGCACTACCTCGCGCCCAGGGGCGGAAGGACACAGGAATCCGGCTGGAGGGTGCCCCCTCGACCGGCCCCTCCTCTCCTGCATTGTGTGACGTCACAGGCGGAGCGCTATGCTTCAACGATCGCCCCCTCCAGGGTGGCGTGCGGCATGCCGGGACGGGTAGTTTTTGGAGTCCTGCAGAACTACAGGAGAGACGAGCGGCCGCCATCTGATGTAGTTTGACCCTTCGCCCGCTCCCTCGCCAGCCCCTGTGCATTCCAACGTGGGTTCCACAGAAGCGGGGGCCTTCTTCTCAGGGGTGCCAAAGCGCTGCCTGGAAAAAAAAAATCCTCCAGATGCTGTTCGGTGTGCTAAAAACATATAAATAAAAATCTGCAATTAAAAAAAGTACACTCAGTTCCCCAGAACACCAAACCCTACCGCGTGGGTAATGCTTGCAAAAGCGGCCAAGGAGGCCACGTGAGTCAGGCACTACTCCGGGCAGCTCCCTTCGCTGGGTGAGAGGTTAGGGTTTGGGGACTTGCTGCCTCCTTTCCCTTCCCCCCCTGACATGCCAGCCCGGCAGTCGGCGGCGTAGCGGCCCGAGCGGAGTGCGTGTCGCCGGCGGGGCCGGGCGGGGACTTCCTCTCCCCTTTGAGCGGGGGAGAGCGGGGCGGGGTGACTGGGAGGGGGGTGACTGCCCGGGCTCTGACTGTGGCCCCCCCGTGCAGGTCTGAGCCCCCCGCGCCCCGTGGGCAGCCGCAGCCGCAGCGTCATGGAGTTCGAGATCATGGAAAGCGACATCCTGGAGGGGCTGGAGGATCTCGGGTAGGTGGGTGGGCTGCGGCAGGCCCGAGAGAGCCCTCGCAAGTCTCTCGGGTGCGGGTGGTTTCCTGGGGATGCTTTTCACGCTTGAGCTATCGAGGAGAGTGTCATTGGGTTTTGTTCACTTCGCCCGGTATAGAAATCGTACAGAAGAGCTGGAAAAGACCTCCAGAGGCCACCTCTGGTCCAACCCTTTGCTTGAGACAGAGTCATTCCTGTTCCAGCTGAGCTAAGCAAACCCATTGTCTAACCCCATGGTTCCCAAACTCTGACAGATTGCCTGCCACCAGTTTCAAACGATACAATCTTAAGTACCATGCCAGGAAATTTTTGTCATATGGAGTAATTATAATAAATCGGCTAGCTGGTACCACTGACAGGTTGTCTGTGTACCGTTGGTGGTACCTGTACCACAGGTTGGGAAATGCTGGTCTAACCTGATAGCCAAACTACTGTGAGGTTAGGTCGAGGTGGGTAGAGTCTGGCCTGCATGCCCCTGGCCGTGAAACCTGTGCTCATCGCAGGTGTGTGCAGGCAGCAGATCACGGCTGTACCCCAGCCCTGCCCTGTGCTATCACCACTGTGAGATCCCAGCCCTGCAGCAGCTCCCTGCCCGCCATGCACCTTGGCCACAGGGCTCTTGGCCAGTCTCTATGGAGCACCTTGGACCGCAGGAATGTGACAGCACTGGCCAGGTTGGGCTGGGGCAGAGCCCCAGATGTTTAACCCCATGCTGTCATAGCCCCGCACTGTAATGCCTCTGCACTCCTGTGATCTCCGTGGAGACTGGCCGGGGTTGGGGCTCTTGGGAAGTAGAGTCTGGCTGCTGGCTGGATCCACCATTTTGCCCACCCCATATGCATCCACTAGACATAGTGTCCTAATCTGCCACAGGTAAAGCAGCGGGCTGCATTTTATCTTCACGGGGCTGCAAAAAGCCTCAGAGTGAGCCCCTGGAGAAGTCTCTTGGTTGCATGTGTGAGTGTTTTCCTTGCGGTACTTATTTCTTAAAGTCCATCTGTTTTCTTTTCATACTTGAGTTACTGAGGAGAGCTTAATTGGTTTTCAGACACGTTGTATGTTGTAGAAATCATTGAGAAGTAGGTCTGGAAGAGATCTCCAGAGGTCATTTTGTCCAGTTCCTTGCCTGAGGCAGGACCATCCCTAAACCATCCTCTATCAACCCATAGTCTAATCTGTATGAACAGTTCATATACCTTAAGTGTGCTTACTCTTGCAGTATTTCTTGGAAGCAGGAGAGTATTTTGCAAATGAAGAAACAGGTATAGAAATACATGTTTTGCACAGGAAATTTGCAGCGAACTAGAGAACTGATACTGCGTTTCCCAAATCCCAGTTTAGCTTATAAACTATTTCTTTTATAATTGTCTTTCTGGTAAGGATGTCCTTGCTACAAAGTACTCACTTGATGATGAAGTCAAATGGATGTCAATGGAACATAAATGGTTTTAAATCACTAAAAATCTCTTGATTACAATTTCCCTTTTTTCCTGATTGCTTAGCTTTCCCTCTCTTACTTCTTGTGATGTCATCACTTCTGTAGTTTTTTGATTAATCTTAGCTGTAGACAGTGGGGGAAATGGAAGAAAACCCTATTTATAGAAGGGTGAAAAGAAACTTTGAGGTTTCATAATCATAAAGAAAAGAAAAAGGGCCCAAACTGTTTTCTTTTTCTTTTGCTGTATGCTATTACAACATGCCAGGCCATTTTTTTTCTGCCTTTTGATTCTATACATTGAGTGTTAGAATGAACGGGAGGTGACACAAATATAATGAAAGGCAGAATTTGTTTATGCATAACTTTGGCAGTGGCAACAGTCCAAGGTAAAAACTTTATGTCTTTACTTTTTGTATAACAGTAGCCATGGTAATGTTTATTTAAACTGGGCTTCTTCCCATAAATCACAGTATCACAGGATAATGGCTCTATCTACAAGATTACCACCAGCAGAGCCTAGAAATCTATTCTGTCATGTTTTGAATTCTTTTATTTTTTTCAAACAGCTGATCAAAATTTCAAAGGAAAGCTGCCAACCATAAAGGCATCCTGAACTGCTGCCACTGCCAATCCTTTAAGTGATTTGAGGGGGTATTCTTGACTTCAGTCTTTTAAACAAAGCTAGTAAATTTCAGGTATATTTGGTCATCTGTCAGTTCTTGTAGTCTTATAATCATGCTTTCACTTAAAAGTTTTTACCTCCCCTACTAGGTAAATGTTTGCGTTTAGCTCCCCCCACACGTAAGTATTAATTCCAACTAAAGCAGTGCTTTCAACTTGAGCCACCTGGCTCAACTGGAGGGTGGGAAGATTGGGGTAGATCAAAGTTGATATGCTATTGGCTTGAGCTGAGAAGTGCCAGTGAGGAGTGCTGTACCTCAGCTCTTCATCCATTGCTAATGCAGTCATGCTGTGCTGCTAAACCATACCACTTTATAGCTGGAGGGCTTTTCTTTTTCCAATATGGTCTCTTTCTTGAGTTTAGGCTAGCTTAAGTGAAATAACTTGAGTATGGTAAATTGAGCTAACTGATGTGATTAAGACAAGCCTTTTGTTTGTTTAGCTTTACACATTGAGTAAAGCACTATGAGTGAAGTTTTGCAGAACAGCATACACTTCAGTATGCTGGATGACAGATCTCTCACTTCTGACACCTGTCAAGAGTTGACTGAATTAATTGAGTCCACACTCACACAGGAGTTTACCTTTTAGAGCTATCAGGATAGCTTTAAATGAGTGTGATTTTTCTTTTATCCCTTTTCATCCTGGGTCCATGTGTTGAAATAGCCTACCACACTGTTTACCAGAATAAAAACCATAATTTGTACTTTTACAAGGGTAGATGGAATTCTCCATCTCTGAAAACTCATCTTGTAAAGCCAATAGATAATTAGGGGAAGTTCAAATTCAGCTGTGACATATGTGTAACTCTCATTGTAGGGTTGTATCCATTAGGGGTGCACCGATAGAGATTTTTGGCTGATACCAATTACCTGATTTTTAAGGATGCATACTGGACAGTGCTGATCTGATTTCCAATACGCAGCTCTTCAACTTGAAGAGCTGTGTCCAGCTGGTAAGTCTGGTGTGGTAGAAAGGGTGGGAAGGAGTGTGGGGTGGGCAAATCAAGGCCCCTGTGGTGAGGGAGGGAATGGGGCTAGGGCTGGGGCAGGGGCAGGCACTGACCAGCCAGGGTGGGGAGAGGCATGTGCCCCCCAGATATGCACGGGGCAGGGCGGGGCGGGCTGCAGCTGTGGGCTGATGCAGGCACAGGACAGAGGTGCAGCTTGTCTGGGGGATGCGGGAAGCGGGTTGAGGAGGGGGTGGCTCACACCGCTGCGCACAGCTTGTCCAGTGCTCACCTGTTGACTCTTGCCACTTGTTGCAGGAGGGGGGGACGGCGTGTGTCCCTGATCTGCGTGGCCAGGAAGAACCCAGCCCTTCCTGCCCCACCATGTGCAGCTCTGGGGGCACCCCCTTATTCCCTCTTGGACAAGTAGCAGGAGCAGCGGCAGGAGCTGCCAGACAAGCACCAAATGAGCTGCACGCAGTGGCATGAGCCACCCCACTCCCTTTCTATGGCCCCCTGATGAGCGGTGTCTCAGTCCTGTGCCTACCCCAGCCGGGTAGCCCCAACCCCACACCCTCCTTCACCGTGGGGGCCTTGATATGCCCCCCCATGCCCTTCCTCTCCCATCACACCAGACTTACCAGCTGCAGGCAGCTCTCCACACTGCCGACTCTGCTCCTCACTGCCTGTGTGCTGTGTTGTGGCTGCATGTGTGTACGGGTATTTATCGAACTAATTATCAGCTGCATCGGGCCAATTCCTGATGCAGAAAGTTTTCTTTATATCGGTGCCGATCCAATATCGGACGAATGTATCAGTGCACTTCTTGTATCCACTTACGGATCAAGGTCAGTCCTTGCATATTTCTGTGCACAGAAACGTAATGGTTATATACCTTTCTAGGGGGTATCTTAAAAAGTTATTGTTTAACAGAAAATAAGTTTTGCTTTATTGGGTGCTTGCATAAAATACATGTCACATTCTGTTTGCTTTGTCTGGCTACCCAGTAAATATATGACAGAAATGATGGGTGGGGAAGTAAAAATGCAATGTATTGTTGACAGGTTAATTACTCTAACATCTCTCGTATTAGTGCTTTATAATATACTTCAGAAATGCAGGAGTAGTAGATCAATAAGCTATCATATTTGCAATAGGTAAGAGAAGTAAAACCTGCATATTGTGGTAGCATTCTTCAGAATATCAAGATTTAAGAAGTGGTATCTTTGACCATGTGTCCTGTAATCTATAGAATAACATACAAGGACAGCTTAGTATGCTTAATTATTTTAATGTGACTTTTTCATATGAACACAAATATGCATGACATTACAATAAGTACTGAAGATGCAGGGAAAATGTAAATGTAAATTAGGTATGTCCCTCATTTATACACACAGAATCTACAGGGGGGAAAAAAACTACAGCAGGATTCAGTAATAACATGCTCATTAAGTTGTGTTTTTATTTTACATGTCAGCTACAAAGGCCCATTGTTGGATGATGGAGCGCTGACTCAGGCCACGTCCCATGGGGCCACCTCCCCTGAATTTACCAAACTGTGTGCTTGGCTGGTATCTGAGTTAAGGCTGTTCTGTAAACTAGAGGAAAATGTGCATGCAACAAACAGTAAGTAACCACAGCCTTGAGAACTGAAATGTGTAACTGATACATTTTTCTAGATATGTATTCCTGTATAAAGCTGTGTGCTGACAGAATTGCTAAATCAACTGTATCATAGAGGGCAGTCTGAACCCCATTAAGCTTTGGATATTTTCCATCTCATTCTTCAAGCTAGCCTAGTGAGCAGCCAACAATGGCTGAACTGATTGTGGGTAAAGGCTGATTAATTTCAGTAAACAGGCAGTTGACTGAAATTAGCTTTTCATGTAACTGCTCGTTCATATGATGTAATCTGATCAGTTTTTGAATTGCTTTTTTTTTTTTTTTTTTTGTGGGGGGGGGGGGACATTTTTTTTTTTTTTAATTTTTCAAT
>NW_017729034.1:31946247-31949946 GCF_001723915.1 Gavialis gangeticus
TTTTTTTTTTTTTTTTTTAGTGGCGAGGGAGGAACATTCTTGTCTATTATAATTTCTCAATTTTTCCAGGTTTTCTGTGTGAAGTTATGATGTAGGAAATATTTACAATTCCAGATGGAATACTCCAGTGACTAGAGCATTGGCTCACCTCCTATTTATTGTTGATTCTAAAAAAAAAAAAATAGTGAAGACTGAAGTATGAAATGTTTTTTGTGGAGAAGGATGTTTGAAACTTGAAATTTTTCATTTCTAATTTTGGTAGAGGAATTCCTTCTCCCCTCCCTGCCAAACAAAAAACTGCAACTTATGGTTTTGAACAATTAGGTTGTGGTTTTTTATCCAGCTCTACTCATACTGTTCTGTAAACTAAAGTGGTAGTTTTTCATTCCAGATACAGTAAGCTTTAAACATATGTCTAGGAACTGAATATGTAGAATTGCTTACGATTTTTCACCTGTTTGTGTTGCTGACCACTAACACGCCTTTCCTAGTCTTTCCATTACTTTTCTATTTCTTAGTCTGTGCAGTAATTTTCACTCAGTGTGCCTACATGTACATATCAGTAAGGAGCAATAAACTCCGGTGCTTATCACACTGGAGTTTATTGTTTGTGGGTGCTGCATTTGCATGTGTGCCCAGGACCACAGCACATTAAGTCAAGTCAGAGCAGCCCCGGCCTGGCAGGGGGCCAAAAACGGTCAGCCTGCCAGCCCGGGGCTGCTCTGACCCAGCTCAGCATGCTGCAGAGGGGCTGGCTGGGGCACGAGGGTGCTTCACTGTGGGGCTACCTGGCGGGCAGCCACCACACTGAAGTACCCTTGTGCCCCAGCCAGCCCTGTCAGCATCTACACATGTGGTGCTGTGGAGTAAAAAAAATCTTCTCTGCCGGAATAATATTTGTATTTACAAGTTCATTAGTACTCCTGCTGTGGAGTTCATTAGTTTCCTGCAGCTGCACGTGTAGACACTGATGTTTACTGCAAAGCTAATGAGTCTACTCTGCAGTAAATGTCTAGTATAGATGCACCCACTGATTTATATCTTGGAAGACATTACACAAAACAATATAAGGGAATTGTTGTTATTTTAAAAAATATAGAAATGAAAAATCACAAACTGATAGGTGGAGTCCTGAAAAAATAAACACTTTTAAATTTCTATTTCTAACCTACTCAGTATTTCTAAATGCATTTTTCCCTTCTCCTGAATATCCTGTAATTTTTCCACTCTCACTTTTTTCCCTGTGTTTTTTTGCAACGTTTCCCATCAATTTCTTCCTTCTCATCAGTGTATTCTTTCCTATAACTCTCCTTTTACTGTGAATATACTGTATTTACTCAAATCTAAGATGATGTTTTCTCCATTCAGCATGTAGCAGGGGAAAGCCTTAGTCTTAAATTCAAGTACAAAGGGTGGGGAGATGGGACAACAGAGGCTCCAAACTCAAGGCTGGAGCTGCTTCCCCTCCATCCCTCACGTCCCTTTGCTTCCCACCACTGCTTACCTTTCCCTTGCAGCTCTGACTCCTGTTGGGGCCCTATTCTGGCAGGTAACACAGAGCATGTGCTGCTTCTGGGCCCAGACTGGCAATACAGTGGCAACAGCAACTCTGGCCCCAGCTCCCCTGCCACAACAGTTGGTGCATGGCCAGGCTGGGGCTGGAGACAACATCTGTTCCAGCCAGGGTGTATGGAGCATAGCTGCAAGGGAAAGGTGAGTGGAGGTAGGGTAGGGTGGGGGTTGTGGAGGGCCAGGAAGCAGGGGGCTCAAGCCAGGGGAAGATGGCAAGCATTGTTGGGGGACAGGTGCCCAGGAGTGAAAGCACCATGGGGAGGGGCACGTGTCGGGGATGCATGCATGGCAGGGGGCAGGTAAGATGGGTTCCAGTCTCCTAGGAGGAGCAGTTAGCAGGGGGTGCAGGGTCTGCAGGGGTAGATGTGGGATGTGAAGGTACCAGGTGAGGGGGCAGGCAGACTGCGGGGGGGAATGACTTGGGGGAGGAATGGAACGGGCAGCAAGGGGCAGGGGTCAGGCCACTTGACCCCTGTCACCAGCTGGAGCAGTGGGATGGAATTCATTTAAGACAGCCCTCCAAAACTTATATTCTAGACATGGAAAATTTGTACATTTGTTATAATTTTCCATGCTATCTAATTATTGGGCTCAATTGGTATTTTAAATTGTCTGCTTTGCTCTTATTAATGCTATACCTTTCAAGCTGATCATTTTTACTTGTTCTGATTTTTACCTTTTCTTTTCTTTCTCTTGTGTTTTCCACACTTTGACCATACTATCTTTGTTTCAGCCTCTAAGCCAGAGCCTTACACGCTCAACAGTGTTTTCATGCTAAATAATGTCTTGTTGTATTCATAATTCTTAACCAGATCATCCCCTGACTTTTCCTTTTCCTGCATAACTATAATCACAAAACCAGGAGCTGTAAATTTTAACTGCCCAAGTTGCTTTTTCTTCAGGTCCAAATGAAGCGGAAGAATTCCAACTTGAAGCGAGTGGGCTGCTGGCAGAAATGAATTGTCCATATGTGTCACTAACATCAGGAGATGTGACAAAACGCCTTCTCAATCAGAAAAACTGTGTCCTGCTGCTCAGTGAGTTAAAAGGGATACTTGCATGAAAGCCTGATATACATACATACATACATATTATATATATGTGTGTGTGTGTGTATGGATTCATATACCTTTTTGTTTTGGTAGTGGGGTGGTGTTGGGGTAAAATAGTGGGATGGTATTTGTTTGCTACAAAGTATAAATAACTGCTATAGTAATTCTTACAACTTTACCTACATATTTTCCATCCCATTCAAAAGAAGGCCAAAATGTTAATATTTCTGATCGTGTCATGGCAGGTCTTAAAAAACTTACCAGTCACTTCTTAGTTAGTCTCTGTTTGGAAGACATTTTCTGGGTGGGTGCAATGCACAGGTGAAGAATCCATTAAATCTCTCTGCACAAAATCCCCCAAATATTAGGAGTACACCAGTAGAGATTTGTGGGGCTGATCCAATGGCTGATTTTTAACAAGCCATATCGGCCGATATCGGATATGAATCACTATGCAGCCCCGTAGCATGGAAGTGGGAACTGGCTGGTAAATCTGGTGTGGGGGAAGTGGGGGGGCAGATCAAGGCCCCTGCAGTGAGGGAGGGAGTGGGGCTGGGTCAGGGGCAGGCGCTGCACAGCTGGGGTGGAGTGTGGCACAGGACGGAGCCATGGCTTGTCCAGGGGGCATGCGGGGGCTTCTGCTGTTGCACGCACCCCAGGAGGGCACGAGAGGCGTGTGCCTCCGAATCTGTGTGCAGGGTAGAGCAGGATACCACTGTGGACTGGTGCTGTGCTGGGCTCTTTCTGGCAGGGGTGCCTAGGCTGGGGCTGTGATTTGGGGCAGGTGGTGATGGCACTGGAAGGGGGCTACAGCAAATTTTGGGGTGACTGCAGCCCCCCTGACCCCTGATCCCAGCACTGCTGCCCGCCCTGAGTGCAGCCAGGAAGAGCCCGGCACTGGCTCTGGCCCCAGCCCACAGTGGCAGCTCACCCTCACTGTGTGCAGATCTGGAGGCACACGCTCCCCATGCCCTCCTGGGTCGCAAGCAGCAGTGGGAACCGCCCCCCCTTATGTCCCCCAGATGAGCCACTGCTCCATCCTGAGCCCCACCCTGGCTGGGCAGAGCCTGCACCT
>NW_017729034.1:31950271-31975474 GCF_001723915.1 Gavialis gangeticus
TCCCCCCAGGTCGAATATGACCCATCCACCACCACCCACAGCAGACTTACCAGCCAGACCCAACTGCTCTCCACACTGCCAGGCTACGCTCCTGGCAGCCTGCATGCTGCGCTGCAGCTCTGCGCGTGCACAGGGCATTTATTGGCCATAGTATTGGCTACATGAACCAAAAAAAGCCAATTGCCAATGCTCTCAATTTTCCTCATATCAGTGCCGATCTGATATGGGACCAATGTATTGGTGCACCTCTACCAAATACAGGAGTATGCATGTTGGCATCCCAACAAAGTTGGAGGCATCAGCTTCTACTCAGTAGCTTCACCTCTTGTATCTGATTATACCTAGTAAACACATGATTGTTTTGAAGTCCCTACCATGCTTTGGCTTTTGGAATGGTTGAACATGATGTTTT
This sequence comes from Gavialis gangeticus, assembly GCF_001723915.1. Classification (NCBI taxonomy): domain Eukaryota; kingdom Metazoa; phylum Chordata; order Crocodylia; family Gavialidae; genus Gavialis; species Gavialis gangeticus. The sequence goes on from NW_017729034.1 coordinate 31,950,684, forward strand.
CCCTCTCACGCTTCCAAAACTAATATTGGAGCCTCTGGCCATTGGAGGAATGGTGAAAGGGTGTCCTTTCCCTGTCCGAACCTCAGTTCTGTGTGCCGTCCTCCTTTATGAGTTGCACTGGTACATGTTTCCGCGGTTAATTTTTGCCCAGTGGCAGTGAAGCTGACATTCTCGTTAGTTCCTTGCTGTTCAGAGTGTTCTGAGTAGCAGCATTGAATGTTGAAATCAGGTTTGGTTTGTTTGTGAGGTCAAGGAGCAGTTGCAGAGGTACTGGAAGTTGGGAACACTGTGAACACCAGTGGTTTACATGTCAAAGGTTATTTTAGTTTTTAACCCTTACAGTTGTGAAATGTCTTATTCAGTGTGATATAGACACTTTTCCCTGGAGAAGTCTTTTTTTCCCCCCTTGCTGTTGATGCTTTCACTGTTCATTGCTGAAGATTAATGTTGAACTAAGATAAGATGTGAATGTTACATTATTATTTAAGTTTTTGTACTCCAGTGGTCAGAGGGAGAATGTGCTTGACCTGATTAAATCATGGATCCAGATAACTTCTTATGTCTAAAATACTATGGATAGATATTTTGAATTAAATTTCACTTTAGATTATTAACAAATCTTTTACCTTATTTCAAGACACACCTGTCCTCTGACTTGCTCTCAGCAAATCACACTGTTCAGTGAGGCTTGCTGTTGTACTTTGACACTTGAATTAATGTATATAGATCATAAGCAAACTTGTTGACACTTACTATTATTTGTTTGGATATTTGCTAACTGTCCCATGTTGATGATGCCAGGCCCAAGCTGTTTTGATGGGGAAAGCATGGCAAACTCCTTTCTTTGTTGGACACACATACAGATCTTAAAGGTATTTAAGTGCCTAACTTCCCACAAAAGTCAATGAGAATTGGGCAGCTAAATATCGTTTAAGGATCTGGACCATAATACATTTCCTCCCTTCGCCAAGAATAACTGATTGTTGTAATGATTTTCCAGTCAGCCTGGCTCTTCAGTTCCTTAGACAACCTCCAGTGCTTGTTTCCCTGGCAGCTTTTCATTTCTGCTTTTTCTCCAGTCCCCCTACTTCTTGACAAAAGACTTGCAGAGTCCTAGCTTTCTAACTCTAATTCACTGCGCTGTCTCCTCTCTCTGCTGCCTTCTTTTTCCCAATATACTGTCCTCCTTCTGCAGAGCCTGAAAGGAAAGAGTTGTGCTCTTTTGGACGTGTATAATAGTTTAGTGGGGCTGTAGTGCTTCGCACCTTGAAACTGCCTGCATGTCGGAGCTATCCTCTTTTCACTGACTCTCTTGGGATCCTAATCTCTGACCTTGTAATCTTTTATATTCAAGCTTTTGTTGGATTCTAAACTTGCATCCTCAGTTCCTCCTAAAGTACTCTGTTTGTGGTGTACATTGATCAGGTGCAAATGCTCATTAGTTGTAGATACTTGACATGGCTGCATCTTATGCTGCAATCAAATTTTCTTACCCCAGCATACCTCATCTCAGAACTGGAAGCTGCCAGAATGCTGTGTGTGAACACCCCTCCAAAAAAAGCCCAGGAAGGAGGTGGCAGCGAGGTCTTTCAGGAGCTAAAAGGCATATGTATTGCTTTGGGAATGTCCAAGCCTCCAGCCAACATAACAATGTTCCAGTTCTTCAGTGGAATTGAAAAAAAGGTAAGATCTAAAGTAACTAAGCTAAAATATATACATATAATATTTCATTGAAACTTAAGTCCGCTTCCAGGGAAAGATTGCAGAGTTATGAAACACTTCTAGGCTTTGGGAGAGACTTAATATGGTTTACAGAATGTACTGTGAGTCAAAGAATTTTCAAAGATGAACTAGAGGGCTGTGTCCATGCCAAAATCTGAAGGCAAAGTTCTCTGCATCTTGTCCAAGAGCCACTGCTGACAATGCCATGAAGGGTGCTGTATTCCTTGTAGTGCCTGAGGTTTTAATATTATCACCTGCTACAGAAGACCCACAGAACATTGAATTCATGTCTTGGCAAGGAAGTTGAGAAGACTGTTTGTAAATACTACTTACATTTAAGCCTTTTAGAGAAACCCATTGCTTTGAAATCTAGTCACTTAAAAATATTAGCACTACTTTCTCGTGTATATCTTTTGCAGAATTTCCTGCCATTTTTTGTGGCTTTAGTTCATTTTTCCTCTTTGTTTCATAGTTTCATAGTTGTTAGGTTTAAATGTGCTCTCCCTCTTCTTTGAAAATCTCAAGCAAAAAGAGGAATCTGATTATAAAGGGAAAGTTGTGTCCTTATGCATTTCAGATATCACAAGGAGGTTTTGTGTGTGTGTGTGGGGAGGGAGTGGAGCAAGAGAGCTCAACAAAATGTACTTGCTTGCTTTTTTAAAGTATGTGCAATTACTAGTTTCCATAAACACTTCCAAAGCAGAGTTTTGGTTAATCTTTTTCAGTTTATTCTTTAGCTATACCTTAAAGGGCTCATTTGGAAATAAATCTCTAAATAAACATTTTCTGGCAGTAGTACCATTTAGGAGAGGATAGATGGTCTTGTGAAAAACATAAGATGATAGAGTTAGGAGAACATGAACACTTCTTACACTGCTGTGGACTTCTACCTTGGAACCAGAGATGTGGGTTTTCCAGAATTCTTTGCAATGCCCGAAATAGAGCATGATCTGATTTAGTATGTTTATTTGACTTATATTTAGTAAACAAAACTAAAAAAATTCCCCCATGTTAATTTTATCTCCCAATAACCACAAGTATTTGAACTGTAATATTTGATTAGGAAAAAAAATAAATACAGCACGCTTAATGTGGCTTAAATGTTATATTAAAAAAAAATCCAAAGCTTTATGTGGGAAGAAATTATTTTTATTGCAATGCTTGTAAAAGTGTAAAGACCAATACACAATAACATGTACTTCCCTTACATTGTTTATTTAAATTTAAGATAAAAAATGAAGGCGCTGAAAACTGCTGACACACTGATTTTAGCACACCCAAAGAACTGTGGTTGTCCACTCATCTACTTCAACACAGTTTAACTCTCTTCCTCTGAGGTCATCGCGGCACCTCCAGTTTCACTGTCACTATCTGTAGAATCACTTGCGCTACTTAATTCCATTTCAGAATCGGATTGAGGCAAATCTGATTCAGAACTATTTGAACCACATTCTCTTTTGCTAAAGGATGGTTTTACCAATGAGTTTATGGGCAAGGGCAACTTATCATCACACTGCATCTTCTTCATTAGTTGTGCTTCTGACTGATTCTCCAGAAGCAAGAGATTTTGAAAAATAGAAACAAGCTTAGCAGTGCATTCATTTGTTAGGCTGTTCCTCTTTTTTGTCTTGACTGAGCTGCAAGCCTTACAGTCACATTCACAAGAAGCTGCTGTTGATGGAGTGCTTAGGATCCTTAGAACAATCCTGGACAGCAGTCGGGTGTTACAGTATCCCTTCCACCATGTGAGAGGAGACATATTCTCTGCTGCCTGCCAAATGGTGTCTTTGCTCCAAAGTTTTTCTTTTACACAGTACTCAGCAATGTCTGTCATCATGGCTGTTTCATCAATGTTGGGGACATTCTTAGCTGCTTGCATAATTGTATCGAGAGCAGTAGATAATTCATCTTCTGATAAATGTTGTCCTCTGTGTTGGGGATCCAAAAGGTTTGCTGCCAGATGAACTGGATGAGAGCAAAACTCAGATCTCTTAGTAACCATTTGTTTTACTACTACTACTTTTTTGGATAGAGGTGAAGGAGGTCAAAAACTCAATTAGATTTTCATTCAATTATCTGAATATTTCTGGGATATTTGAACAGCTTGATGTTCAAACTCCTTCAAGTTTCTTGATAACCACTGAACCTGGTAGTAGAAAATTGAATGTTCCTTGAACTTGAACCCAGAACACATCATTGGCGAGAATCTGCTTCCAAATGTTCATGGGAATAATCTGGGATACTGTGTCATCTATTCAGGCACACTGCAAACAGTTCTTTGTGCACAGCAAACTATGTAAATACTTTGTAGCCAAGCCCCATCTAGTTTCTCCCTGCAATAAAAGTGCACTTTCCTTCCACTGCTTCTCTTTCTGTAATTTCTTCAAAGTCTGATTAGCAACATGATTATTGTTGAATACCTTCACAATGGCTTTGTAGTTTGCCAATATTGTCTTCATTGTATTCACACTTACTATGTCCTTTGCCAGAAGATTCAACCCATAAGCAAGACAGCCAAATACTATTAAATGAGGATATTTTGCCTTTAATATTTGCCAGGCAACTTTCATGTTACTTGCATTATCGGTTACAAGGGCTTGTACCCTGGAGGGACCTGCACTTCCAATCTCTTCGCTCAGTAATTTGGCTATGTATTGGGGTGATGTGTAAGGGGTGCATGTGCACCTCCTGGGTGTGGCAGTGCACCCCCTGCAAAAAGGCACTTCTGACTGTGTCAGTGGCACCTGCAGGCAGTCACCACTCGCCACCCCACTGCTGACATTGCCAGTGGTGTCTGCAGGTGGTTGCCGACCCCTGGTTGGTGCTTGCCACCTCCCTCACCCCCCCCACCACTGACAGTGCCAACGGCATCTGCGGGAGCTCCGCACTTACTGCCGCCAGGCTTCTGCCGTCGCCAGTGCAGCCATGCTCCGCCAGCTGCTGGGCCCACGCACCATTCATGCTATGTATTCACCTGTATGACAAGAAGACTTGGTAGCAATTGCTTTCAGGAATGTTGGTTCACGTGTTGGTAACATAATGTCAATAAAGGATTTCCTTGTATATCAGTCCATCCATTTGACATCAGAGTCAGTGATTCTGCTTGACTGATCCTTTGAGTAACCATTGTTTGAATTTTGTTATACTCTATCTAAGAGAGAATACGATAAGTGATAATGTGACAGTAACATATATGATGGGCAAATTAGTTTGTAATGTTCCTTCCAGTATTGATTTTCAGTTATGGAAAGAGGTGCATCACTTGCACATATAGCTCGAGCCAATGTCTCATCTGCTTTTTCTTGATCTTCTTTTGATATTTTGTCCACAAAGTCTGATAAAAAGCTTGACTGTCTTGAACACTTCTCATGGTGGATCGCATATCTGGTAACAGTGATCTTGAAAGTGAGGATCCTGCTGCTTCTTCCCCCAGACTTGGCAGCTCAACGTTTTCATTTTCCATTTTTTGCAAATCTGCTATTTCACTTGAGCTACCAAGTTCCTGCAACAAAAGTGGGGAAGGATTTTTATTTTAACCTATTCTAGTCTGGCCTCATCCATGAGAAGGAGAAGCAGCAGGGAGTTTGCTTCCCTCCTTCCTGCCAGAAAGAACACTCTGCTGCTCAACTTGCTGCTCAGTTGCTCTGGGACTGCAGAGCCAAAGGGACGTATAGTCTGGCCTTTGCCATCAGCCAGAGGACTAAGTTCACTCTGCTGGGTTGAAATAGTGAACTATTTATTTACAGTAAAAGCTCTGTTAACTGGCACCTTACAAGCTGGCATGTTCTATTAACTGGCATGCTGGCTTGTTAACGGAAAGTGAAATCAGAAGTGCCCACTGTGGCACTTCTGGTTTCTCTGAGCCCCCATGGCCCAGGGCATAGCAGGCTGCGTGGGGCCTCCCTCCCTGCCCCTTAGGGCCCGTGGGAGGGTTGGCTATGCAGCGGGAGGGTCAGTGATGCCCTGGACGCAACGGGAGGCAAAGATGCCTGCTCGGGCCTCTCAGTTAACCGGCATATTTTGTTATCCGGCATCCCCCATTCCCCATGGGAGCTTTTAGTGTATTATGTAATTCAAAAAATATTGTAAAGCCTAAGCCGCTTTGGGTGCTTAGTGCAAGCAGAAAAGCAGGATACATATATTTTAAATAAATAATAGTCCAGAGTTTTACTAACAACTTTTAAAATTACGTTTTAAAATAATATAGATGCTAGTCTATACTGTGTTGTTTAACATATTAATTTGTTTACTTACATAGGGTTCCTGAAGTAGACTTTTCTCAGATGATGTTGTTTCAGCACTTTGTTGTATTAACTTTCTGTATGTGGCTTGTACTCTTTCAGGACAGTTTCTACATGTTGTTAAATGTTTCTTTGTTCTGGTTGTGTTGTTAGCAGACTCCTGCCCGCAATACTTACATCTACCAACTTTCTTCCTTCCTTCAGTGGCTTGAACTTCACTATAAGGATGCCACACGCTAGTTTTTTTCTGATTAGGTATCATGACTACTTCAAACCAGAAGCACTAAAAACTAACAGATCTTATGCAAACACTCCCAACTTCCCCCAACTCAAGGAAAGAAATGAGACACTGCTCTGTGTGTTTGCTGAACTAAAAGTGAAACAAAAATTAATCACAGTTTTAGTTTTGGTTTTGCCTTCGCTTGCAGTGTGAGATGAAATAAGAATTTTACCTTTTGGTTTTGATTTGACCTGCACAGCCAATTAGGTGAATTCATAACTTGGTTTTTGGTTTGGATTATTATGTAACTGTATTTACTCTCCTGTTTACAAATCAATATAACATATATGTACTATTTCACACACTTCCTAGGGATAATCACCTGAAAAACAGTAATTACGACTTTGAAACTGCCAAGCTTGCCTAATATTGTAATGGTATCCATTCATTGTTTCAAATGAATTTTATGAAACAATGAATTTTTAGAAATAGAAAATTTCCCACAGAAAAATAAAGCACTGGAAAATTTTCCACCCCACATCTCTGCTTGGTACAGTTCAATTAAGGTCTTAGTCCATTTACTCATCTGTAAAATAGCTTCTTACAATGATGCACTCATGAACTTCAGTACCTTTTTTCAGAGATTTGCCATATGTAAATGCAAAATATTTTCCTGCTGATTAGGCTTTTTTATCCTTTTCCCTTTTCATGTCTTCCTTTTTTTTCTCCTCCTTTCCCCCCGCCATTTCCATACATGAAATGTATTAGTATCCATACTGTTTTTTTTTCTCCCTAATTGACTTCCCTGTTACTTGTTTATAAATCTTTTTTTATTATTTGCAACATTAAATACATTAAACTTAAAGAGATGTTGTGCCATCTACATCCTGAAGTTGTCTTTTAAAAACACAGTTATAATGTAGCACGTGTTGTTTCAGTTGGGTTTTTTAAAGAAACTTCTGAACTAAAGCTTCTTTTTTTTTCCTTTAAAACAAATAGACCCAAACACTGCAGTAGTTTTAGTAATACGTTGGAATTTGAGAGTGAAATTAATTTATTGACTCAAAAAGTGAAATGTCTTATTACACTTTTGCTGCCAAAAGTTGAATGGAACACAAAAATTTAAATAGGAAACACAGCGAAAAGTTCAGATTTGAATGTAAAATAAGCATTGTGATATAAAGAAAGGCCTGGGTGTTTCTTTGATATTTAGCAAAAATTTGAAAATAGAAATGTCTCTTTAACTTGCCATATAAAAAGCTGCTGTATCTTTTCTTTTGTGCATGACCAAAAATCAAGACTTTGGAATCAGTGCCCTATAACTATACATTGTAAATTAAAGAATTTCTTTTTTATGATACAGGAGACTGTTCATGATCCTTCTTCAAACAAGTACAGGATATTCTCTTTGTTTACAGCGACTAGCACTTGTATCAAATGGGTGGTTTCCCTCTGTCGCTCCTCATTTAAATAAAAAAAAATGTTCATCTCTAATGTCTGTTAGTTCTTGTTTTCTCTAACCTTTTGACCAAGATTACTGTAAATGCTTAGACTTAAATATGATTTGAGCTAATTAGTTCTCCATGATCCAGTGTGCTTGGGACAATCCTGTGCCATGACAAAGGCCCCACATATCTCATAATACCGTTCCCCTCACCCTTGTAAGTTATCTGTGAAAATTTGGGGTTTTGGTTAATCTTATATACTTATATTTCTTTACAGTTAAAAGAAACCCTAGCAAAGGTTCCACCTAATCATGTTGGAAAACCTTTACTGAAGAAACAGCTGGGACCAGCTCACTGGGTAAATAGTTGCATGTGTAAGAGACTGCTTCCCACACTTGGTAGTGTTGCTTGTCTTGATTGTGTATGTTTAATAGTGTATCTTGTCTGTTTTTAGTAAATATGAGAACCAGTTCTAGTAGTGCTTGCAGGATTAATTTATATTGATGCCATACACTTCTTGTTAATTCTCATTTTAATTAGTTTGATCTTAAGCTTTAGGGAATTTGGCCAAAGCAGCACCCTACAGTAAATCTGTATGTGGGTAAAGATGTTGGGCAAAAGATGAACAAGAATTTTCTTAACACTAAATAACTTTGCTATTGTTCCAACAGAGGTTGTTGCTTGCTACCCTAAGAGGCCATGGTATTTACAGTGAGGCTTTTCTTTCAGATTATAAATTGTAAGGCAGCCTCTTGTTTCTGCTCTTACTGTGCTTCACCAAGACTCTATTGACATCCTCATTTAGTATTCTAGTCAGTCACCCAGTTGTTTTTAATTTGCAGCCCTATGTTTTTTTTCCTGAAGGACACACTTTTTTTTTTCAAATTACTATTATTATTATTATCTCTGCATTTATTTGATTCTGGGAAGAGGGTTTTCCCCATTTAACCTGGAGGAAAAAAGCCCCTTGTCTTAGAATTGGGGTGGGGGATGACACTGGCTGCTGTGGTGCAAGTTCTAGCCCCTGCCTAGGGTCAGGACCATAACTGCAGCTGCTGCTTCCCTCCATAACCCCCCTGCAGCCTCTTTTCCCCATCTTCCTCTTCCCTCATCCACAAAGCCTCTGCTCTTGCCTGCCCCTCTCCCCCCCCACAAATCCTTGTTCTGTGCCAGTTGGTTCTATCCATATTGTAGCTGGGGCATTGAGTACCACCCCAATCAGGCCCTGTAGCAGCAAAAGGGGGTGCAGAGGCTTGCGGGGGCCAGGGAGGCAGAAGCAGGGGGCAAGCTGCTTAACCTCCCCACACTCCCTGCCTCCCCACTGCCTGCCCCCTGTGACAGTGGAAAGGATGAATTAAAGACAACTGTCAGACATTTCTGTACATGGAAAATTATAACAAATTTATATTTTTTCCATGTATAGAATTTAACTGGGGGTGTTGTCTTAATTTCAGGGTTATCTTAGATTTGAGTAAATATAGTATTATTGAAAAGGCACTAACTCGGAGGTTCCTTGTACTGTGTCATGTATTTCTCTGATTCTTACCTTGTTCATATATTACTTGCTCTTATTTGTTTGCCCTGACAAATGTAAGAGAAAGCAGATTAGAAGTTTCACCAAAAAGTGTTGAATGTGGCTCTTATGTTCTTTATGAGTGACTCTGAAAACTGTGCCTTTGGGGCAATACTGGAGCTGCCATGAGGATGACAGTGTTTGACACCTGGAGCAAAGCTGTGTTACTAGGTCTGATTTGCATTTTTGTTTGCTTCCATGACTGACTGAGAATTGGATGTTGGGTACTGATTTATTTAATTATGTAGATAGTTGAATGCTTATGCCAAACTGTTGTTTGCTTTCATGTGTCTATTGCTTATTATTTGCAATTAGAAAGTAATTCTATTCATGATCTAGGCTTGTGAATTTTCATTTCAGGAAAAAATTGAAGCAATTAATCAAGCCATAGCCAATGAGTATGAAGTTCGGAGAAAGCTGTTAGTGAAACGTTTGGATGTAACGGTGCAGTCATTTGGCTGGTCAGAGAGAGCTAAGGTATAAATTGATTTCTATAAACATACTGCACTCTTACAAAGCATAAGCTATCTTTTCTGAAAACTTACTTTACTAATATGTAATAGGAAATATCCCTGAACCAGTGTCTATTTTGGTTTATTAATTTCTGAAGTTTGTAACAATGCAAATTATAACATTTATAATTAAACCATAAAATTTTGTTTTAAAAATTGATCGTTATGTGGGTTAGTAACAGCATGTGAAATCAGAAGATGTATTGTGTAAATGTATATGTGTAAAATATGTACAGAGGATAAAAATACAGTTAAATGGACACACAAAATAACATCAAGAGTAGAGGCAAATGCTAGTATGATGGTTAGCAAACCCTAGTTGTTTGCCATGAGGGCACCACAAAAAGATTCTTGCGTACACACTTGACCTGCATAGTAGTGTAAGCACATCTTGCTGACCAGCTCATCATCAGGGATCTGGGTTTTCCATTTGTCATGGAAAAACATGGATTTTTCTCCTTGCAGGGAGAAAAATCTGGGAAACTGTGGGTTTCCCTTTGCAGGCTGGCAGAGTCCCAATTTCATCGCTACTTCCATATGTCCATGGGTAATAACTTTGATCTATATAACACAGCTCTTAGCAGTTCCTGTTTTCCTGCCTTTGAGGGGAACTATAGCTGGAAAACCAAAATTCCAGGTCACTCTAAATGTGTTAAAATATCAAGAATTCAGCTGGGAAATCTAATTCTTGCACCCTCCCTTTGAACACGTACTGCCCAGTTATGCCATTGTCCCTCTTGTCTCCTTTGCTTTACAAGAGGGCTGTCTAACTTCTGAGTGGCTGGTGGCTGCAGGCCTCCTGCTGTACTGTGCCACCTGCTCTACACCATCATTAAGCCGCAGTCTTTTATTCCCACTTGCATCCCAGACTCCATCCTATTTGTTTCCTTCTGAAAGCAAACTAGTTGCATCCATCTCAAAGGCTTGGCATATTGCACCAAAGCCTTACTTTATTGAATATGTGGTTAGGGACCCAATCACAGATCCTTGTGGAAAGAAGAGGAAGAGAAAAAGTAGATAATGCAAGAAGGTGAGTAGTTAGGGTGAGAATGTAGACAGAGGAAGGTGGAAAGCAAGTATTTGCTCCTAGCTGAACTTTTATCTTCTCAGCATCTTCAGAGTGACTTTTCTATATTTACTAGTACTTGTTTAAGTAACATTTTTAACTGTTGCTACCTTGGTCAGTTGTAGCTTCCCTCAAACACAGGAAACTGATGGTAGCAGAGGCAGTCTCTGAACAACACTTTTAGCCAGGAAAAAATGAGGTAAAATATCTGCTTTTATTTATATGTATTTAAAGGGTATAGATATCCTTATATTATAATCTTGCAAGTTGCAGTGCATATTCCACAGAATGTAGTTGTTAAACAGGTTAATGCAACTCTTTGTTGCCTGTGTAAATCTGTCAGCCCAGACGTATCTATTTGTATCAAGATTAATAGGGACTCACATTTTACTAGCCCATCAAAATGTACTGCGTGAAGGGGACAGAAATTTCTTAAGCTGCATTAGGCCTCTAGCAGACCATACATTTATCATGCAATTAACCTGTTAATCATATGATAAATGGTAATGTGCCAAATGTTCAGGGAATTTGTAGTGGATAAAATGAAGAAAAAACAGCCTTAAAGAAGTTCCACATTAAATGTGAAAGAGCCATGAACCTGCGAGGGGGAAAAATCTATATTGGGCCCCACAGTCATCTAATAGGTTTATAACATTTGGCACAGGGCCTTTGCATATCATAGTGCAGAAAAAGTCCATTGGCTCCCTGTGCTTGGGGACGTCTAAAGCCCCGTGCTGCAGCTGATGCTGTGTCATGGACAGCTGGGCTCACTTCCAATTTCTAGGTGTGCCCCCTGGTTGTCACATGATTGAGGGTTGAGGAATTTTATTTTTCATCTCCAAAAGCGTGCATTCTGCCCTGCACTTCTGGCATGGCAGGAGGCACAGTTGTTAGGACTGGAGATTAGATCTCATTGTACCATCAATGAAAGTCTGTCATCTCTTGAGAGAAATATTTCTTTTACGTTTTGATAAGTCTTAGACATTTTGTAATTAGAAATTGTAGAAACAAATAAGGCATGATATTTGCCTCAGATTTTTACAGTATAGGGAAGAAAAAGGTCTGTATTAGAGCAGGTGATTTTGTGTTAAATTTGGTTCTGTGCATGTTTCTTGGCATCTTGGTTTGGTGGGGTAGAGGCTGGTCAAAACAGCCCTGTGCTCCCTCTTTCTAGTGAGGTGGTGTTGGATGTTTGGCTATAAGAAATAACAGACTTGGATTTTAAACATCAGCTGTTTGGGAACCACGCTGGTGTAGAAGTAGTTAGATCAGATACAATTCATTGTCATTTTGGAGATGTTGATTGGTCAGAATTATGTATGTCAATTTTCACTGGCTACTTGCAAAATACAAATACAGATTCTCACTATTTCTTGTTCTATTTGAAAATTGTTAAAAGAATTGCTCTATGTAATATTTTTGGCAATTGGGTTACAATTAAATACCATCCGTGCAACTAAGATAAGAAAAAAACTTGGATCTCAGACCTAGTTACAGCAATTCTTAAAACTCTCAAGTATTTCTTAACATTTCTTATGTTCATATCTATCTTAATGACAGAAAATTTATTTTAGTTTTCTTATTAATCTGGATTTTTGGTAAGGCATTTTGTCACATACCCAGATTTTAGTTGATTAATGTTTTTCTTTTCAACAGAGTCAAACAGAGAAATTGGCTAAAATTTACCAACCGAAACGCGCACTGTTATCTACTAAGTGTGCTATTTCCATTGCTAACCTCTTGGCAGCTCGGCAAGACTTGTCAAAGATCATGAGGACAAGCAGTGGCTCCATCAGAGAAAAGACTGCATGTGCCATTAATAAGGTATCTCTTCATTGACTTTGAGGTGGCAAAAATAACTTCAGAATAAGAATACGTTTTAAACAGAATAGTATGCTTTGCTTGTCATCAAAGTGAAGACTGGCAAATAAGTGATGCAATGTTATCATTCTTGTTACTGATCCTTACCCACCAGCTCTAAGTTCTTCTCATACTTTCAGCTACTGTTTTAATTCTAGGATCTAGAATTTCTGATATAATCACATTCTAGTATCCTTATTCTTTCTGAATAGCACCTTATTCCACCATTGCTTTGACTGTTCTTAATGGACTTATTCTGATATATGAACTTATTCAGTATGAGAAGGAGCATATTGTCTAATGCTTACAATCAAGAGGACAATGTCCATTTTCATTGCCTTGCTGCATGTGTGGCTTGACTGTGGGGGCAGAAAGCGAGAGCACTGGATTTATTGCTCCTTAAAACAATATATTGTGCTATTATTTCACTTTCTTAGTCATAGATGTTACAACTAAAGTGCTAGTATATACTTCTCTCCTCATATCTGCCTGATTTGTATGTAATCTTTCATTAATTTTTTTTAATTAGGTGGGGAATAGGAGCCAGTTTTCTGTTTAGATTCTTGCATGCACTCCGATTAGAATAAGTTTATATAGTCCAAGGTTTGATTTTTAAAAGCAAGTATTGAGGTGGCAAAAATACTGTCTAAATTAAGGGCATTATACATCCACTTCCAAAAACACTTCTGGCTTTACAGAATAGCAGAATGAAGGGCTTGACTTGTGCACTGAGCTTGAATCTTGTTAGATTTGCATGATAGTAGAGCTGTTAAAAATTAACAACTTTTAAAGTCATTACTGCTGTTTTTCTCTCTGTTTCAGTAGTATCCTGTTTCCAGACAGGATTGGGTCTTGAAATGCTAAACATTGCAACATAGATTGCCTGCTCCCAAGAGCTCTGCATCTTGTAACTATGTAGATCTCGGTAAAGGGTATAGAATACAGAAGGAGAAGTGGGAAAATGAGGGTAAACTTACTGAGAATGCTAGGTACGATTAATTGGGAAGACTTCATTGCTGGTGACCTATCTTGTTCCAGTGGCTTTTCTCCACCCATTGTCAGTTCTAGATATTTGTTTATTTGTTTTGCTTATTAATATTTATTTATTTAATGTATATGCCATCCTTTCAGCAGGGGCTCAGGGCAGTTTATAGTAAGAGAACAGAGTAAATCACAAAACAAGAAAAATTTTAATAGGACAGAAGAAAATATAAAACAGAAACCCATTAAACTGATGACAAATGCCAGAATAGGCATTTCCACAGAAGTTTCATTTTAATGGCTGGAGAGAACTGTAACTTATGAAATATGTAAGCGTCCAGTCTCCTTGTGAATCTTGACAGTTCCTTGGTTTCTCAACATACTGAGACAGTTTCACAGTCTACCTTCCCATCATGTGCACAGGCCAGGTTGTGATGCATGCTTTTCCGTGTATTTGTTTTTTGGGTTGGTGGTTTGTTGGGCCTCATCTCAGGCAAGCTGCATGATACTCTTTTAGAAGTGATGTAATACTCACTCAACAGAAGTAGGCAACTTTTTGAAATTCACTTGCCATAAATTTCTGTAGATGGAAAAAAAAAGTAAAAAGGACACATGGACATAAAGGCATGAACAGACAAATTCCAGTGAGTGCTTAACTGAAAATCTTTTTAGTGTTTTCTCAACTGTAGTGGATGCCATCTGATATCTGATCAACAGCCTTTGTAAAATAAGAGGAGGGGTTGTTCACTTCTAGCAAACTTGTCATATACCAAGAATACCTTACTGCTTGGTGTCTTAGTTGACAGGTTCTGCATGAAAACAAAAGATTGATCGGCATGGGGACTGAATTACATCATTCCTGCCAAGGGATCTGAGATCAGTGAGGAATTCTAGCAAGCTGCTGTGTGAAAGCTTGCACTGCTGCCATCTGTGCTGTGCCTGATATTTAGATAGATAATTTCTCTCTCTGGCTGTCAAACCAGCAGCCTGTCCTAAGTAGTAAATCCATTTGGAAATAGTCTTCTTAATTTTTTTGTGTGTAGCGAACACATGGATTAAACCAAATAAACAGTGATCATATTACTTTGTCAGCCAGTCTTAATTTTTCCCTTCTTAGTTCAGTAAGCACTGTCACTTTGAGGTGCTTTGAAGCTGTTAGGAAACACTATGACGGATTATTTAGGCCTTGACTCAGATGGAAAAGTCTCTGACGTAAATGAACAGCTCTCATTTGAGATTAATGGAATTTTATCAACATAAAAACACTTCAGATACAGATTTTACTGCATTGACTCAGAAAAACCCAGGCTGCATAGCACTCTTCAACCACTGCCAAGATGTCATACCATTTTAATGCGACTTTTGTATCGTATCTGTGTTCCTAAAGCAGTCCTTCCCTTCCCTTTACAGGTATTAATGGGCAGAGTGCCTGACAGAGGTGGTAGGCCCAATGAAATCGAGCCACCACCTCCTGAGATGCCACCTTGGCAGAAAAGACCAGAAGGGCCTCAACAGCAAGGTGGAGGCAGAGGAGGAAGAGGTGGCTATGAATCATCATATGGTGGAAGAGGAAGTCATGACCATGGGGGCCACGACCGTGGCGGGCGAGGAGGCTATGACCATGGGGGTCACGACCGCGGAGGGCGAGGAGGCTATGATTCATATGGAGGACGAGGAGGTCACGAACAAGGGGGTCATGACAGAGGAGGGCGAGGAGGACGTGGCAGTTATGACCATGGAGGCAGAGGGGGAGGAAGAGGAAACAAACTCCAAGGAGGCTGGACAGATGGAGGAAGTGGCTATCAGGACGGTGGCTACAGGGATAGCAACTACAGAGATGCAGGTTTTCAAACAGGTGGCTATCATGGTGGTGGTGGCGGATACCAAGGAGGTGGCTACGGTGGTTATCAGTCTTCATATACAGGAAGTGGATACCAGGGTGGTGGCAGTGGCGGCTACCAACAGGACAACAGATACCAAGATGGTGGGTCCCACGGTGATCGAGGAGGTGGGCGTGGAGGAGGGAGAGGTGGGCGTGGAGGAGGGAGAGGTGGCCGCGGAGGTCAAGGAGGCTGGGGAGGCAGAGGTGGACAGAACTTTAATCAAGGGGGGCAGTTTGAGCAGCACTTCCAACATGGAGGCTATCAGTATAACCAGTCTGGATTTGGACAAGGAAGACACTTTACTAGCTGAGGCTATTAAAGTTTACACTTCAGCAGAGCTCAAATAATAGAAACCTAGTTTCAGAGGCCTGATTTTAATTGTGTCTTGAATTAATGCAAAGCTGTATGTGACAAGCAAGCTCTTTTTTGGGTGAGATGCTTTGCTTTGAGCATAGGAATAGACCTCTGATTTTCTTTTTGTCTGACTAAAATAACTACACTGCCACTCTTCACTGGGCTCCACCAAACCTTTGACTAATAGCCATGCTTTTTAAACATTGGACTGAATTCCTCTGATCCAATCATTTTGTTCAGCAGTTCTCATCGTGTGCCTGCCTTCCATTCTGAGGTATAACTATAGACATCCAAGACTTGTTTGTTCCGACTTGTAATACACAAATGGTTTTGTTTCTATGTTCCTTTCTGAATACTTTTTCAGACATATGTTCAAACACAGTTTTGAGTGTTGCTTTGACTTGCTGGCCTGTTGTGTTAGTCAAGAAGAGGTTACACGCACCCACCCACCCACACCTGCTTGCTTCTGAATTGCTCTCTAATCAGTAGGTCTGCTGTGTCTATTATATGAGCTCTACTGTAGATTCCACATCCAGTAGCCTTATCTTCCATGTATCAAAAATTGCACCACCTGCTTAACTCTGGAGATTTTTGGCTGTTGCCAAGTCTGCAAAGATCATTTCAAGCCAAGCCAATCTGTCAACCAATAGTATATGTAGGCCTGTAGTTAAGTATAGTGATTCAAACTGACCTGCATCCATCCAAAACGAGTTGCTCCTTCTCCCAACCTAACTTTTACTTGAAATCATCTAGAAGAAAAAGCGAAGTGAAATTTATTTTATGCACAAGTTAATACCACTGGCTCAGCAAATCCAGCGCAGTTTCTTTGGGGGTTTTGGGTGTTATTTTGGTTGTTTTTTGTTTTTGTTTTTTTAAGAAAAAAAAGAAAAAGAGAAATGCACTACGGCCTGGGGAGATTAGTTCCTACCTGGAGGTGGCCCTTTTATTATTGCTGCAGAAAATGAAGCCTGGCTGATGTTTGATGTTCTTACAGTTTTTGTTCTCTCCCTGAGAGCCACATAATGCTTCTTGCTGGGTTTTTGTGTACATAAACATTGTCAAGCTGTGAAAGAGAAAATGGCTGAAAGTGTGCTGATGTATAGAAGGCGAGCAATAAAAGTATCTGTATGTTCTCTGGTTGGTTTGGGGTTCTTTAATTCTTGGAAAGATTGAACAGAACGGTTGTGATACAGCAGCTGAAACCTTGAAAAGGTTGCTGGGCAATGTATTTAAAAATTGTATGTAATTCACACTTCCTTTTGTGGCCCTTCCAGTTTTCGTATAAGACTGAAAGATACTCATTAGTTGAATATTACTTGTTTGGGCCCAAAACAGACATAACTGGATTAAATAGTATGGCCCATGTCAGCGGTTTTGATTGGATGAGTCTATGAAGCAAAGAACTCTACTAGTTGTGACTCAAATTATAGGCCTTAGATATAGCTGATAGTCACTTAACTGCATTTGTGAGAACTAGGCAGAAGAAATTTTAAATTTACTTTGTAGCCACTAGGTGTTGCTACTGAGATGCACATTGCTTGAAGATCACACCATTAAAAGTAGGTAGGAATCTAGGTCATTCTCTGCTAGTCGTTATTTAATTTTCACTATGCCCAAACAGCTTGATAATGGAGAAAAATGCTTACCAAAGTGGACTTGGAATCCTGCACCAGCCATTTACTTAAGACTGTGGCAAGTTCATGGCATGAACTTGGTACTTTTAATTTGAGAACTTTTCAGCTACATCTGAGCACTTTAACATCACAATGTACAGCTGGCTTCTGGATCAGGTACCTTAGACCCTTTAGCCAATACATTTCCTTCTGATGGAATGTATGCTGTGCCTATGGCAGTTTCTGTTTTCTGCTAACAAATTTTTCATTTAGTATAAAAGCCTTGTGCTGAATGGAGTCTGAACAGTTCTGATAGTTGCTAGCTTTCTTCACTGTCTGCCCCTCACTCTAACTGGGTTGGTGGTCTCAACTTAATTATCTCATCTGTCAGTTATAATGTATAGGAGGTACAAACTAAATTTGGTAGCTTTTTCTCCTCTTTGCTGTAGCAAGAGACTATTCAAAATCAGTTGCTTTATGTGGAAAAGAGAATGCCATAAATTAGTACTAGTGCCCTTAAAGAACTTAAGTTAGTTTTGTCTTCCTGAGCAAAGTCTGCTGCTTCCTTTCAAGAACATGACTTTTATTAGATCTTTTCAGCCTTGCTTTCTCTTTAGAACCTGCAGTTTCACTACCCTACTTCACAGGTTTATAAAACTGCTGGCAGGATTTTAAAGGAAGGTGCGTGTGTGTGTAAGTATAAAAATAGCCATTTTGGTCATCTCCTAAAAAGCCTAGTGAAGGGGTGTGGAGTGAAAGGGCTTCCTTTGCAGTTTCTCTCCGAGCAGAAGAAGGGCATAGGAGGAGCTGTGAGTCCAACACCAAGGGTGTATTGGAACTTGGACATCACTGGTCCCCTCTCTGGAAAGGGAGGGGCAGGCAGCAGAATTTGAGAATAGATTTCTGTGAGGTAAGAGATCTTGAATGGTAGTGATCAGCTGATAGGAATGGAAGAGTGATTTTGAAGAGGGAAGAAAGAGGAAAATCTCCCTTCTCTCTCACCAAAACTAATCATTGCCTCGTAAAAATGCTGTATTTCTCCTGGCTGACTTATGCCATATAGTGGAAGAAAGAAAATTATAAAAGGATAGGATTAATCAGGCATCTCACTTGGCCCCGGGGGGAAAGCATGGAATCCAGTGACACCCCCTCAATTTACGTTCTTAGGAATCATATGTTGATGATGAAGCATCTCATCCTGAGGCTTGGGGTAGCAGGAGAGGAGTAGGTATATGGGATTTGTTTAAGAAATCAGCCCTTCTGTTTTACACAGTTTCTCCCATGTACCCCTCAAAGATGTCTTGTGTACCCCCAGGGGTATGTATACCACAGTTTGGGACCCCTCGTGTAAGTGATTTTAAAGTTCATTAGCTTTTACACATTACATGCAAAACAGTTCTCTGCTTCACTGAGTTAGACTGGAATTATGGTCAGTGACAACGTAAATTCAGGCATAAGGGCTGAAGGATTTCAGATCTCAAAACCATGTTGACAGTCGCTTCAACTTTATTTTTCATGGTTTCGGGATGTTGAGAGTCAAGAATCTAAAAAGCTAACAGCTGGTCTTTCTTTTCCAAGAGGAAAAAAACGCTTTCCTTGCATCAGTTTCTGTGTCTTAATGTCCCACTGATTTCTTGGTTACCTTGTGGCTACTTTGTATTCCTGAAAAGCAAACATTGCATTCTTTAGAGAAGAAAACAGTCTTGAGTAATGGAAGCAAATAGCTACGTGTTCATTATTGCCTACTTGTTTTAATGAAGCTTCATCTATGCTACTACACCTTGCTGGAAAGAGGTATATTAACTAAGGAGACTATAAAAATTGTATCCCCAGCTGTTGTAGTCATGTCAGCAAAACTCCTGTTGTGGATACAGCTGTGCTACCAGAAATGCTCCCCATCCCTTAGGTTATGTTTGAGCAGATGGTTTAGCAATGCTGGAAGATGAACTGGTACTTTGCACTGTGTAGCCACCAAGCCAGGGCTCTACAGGCATAGATGTAGTGATAGCAGCCCTGTTGTAGTGGTTCTCAACCTTGAGTCAGAGCACCCCTAGGAACATGCCTCTTAGCTTTTACTCATTTATGGACTACAGAAAAAATACCAGAGCAATTCTTCTGTTGCAAAGAGCTCAGAAAGACTACAACAGGTCAGAATGGTTTTGAAACTCTGAATTCATGCTTGAAATCTTTGTGTTTATCTTATGAATCATGTGTAGTGTTTGCACGCCTAACAGAACTAATAATGTGTGACATCCTGCGAGCACCCTTAAAAGGATCTCGTGGAAGTCCAGGATGCAACAACATCCTGATCGAGAATCACTGGTGTAGGCAATTCCCTGAACCTCTAACTGTATGTAGAAGTTCACCTATGCCAGCAATTCTTAAACGTACTGGGCTACTGGACCTCTGTCAGTCCTCCAGATCTTGTGTAGACTGCTGTGTGTCTATGTCCTCAGACTTCTAACTGAAAATGCTGCACAGGCACATAAGGGCCAGGTGCAGGCCCTGCTTATTGTGGCTTTCCAGCCCTTCTGGTCTGTGGACTGCAGATTGGGGACCACCAATGTATCACGTTCTCTTAAGATGGCAGAATTCAAGTCCTGCCCTTCCACTGAAGGAAAGGGATGACAGATTATCGGATGGAATTTTGTTATTGATTGAAATGTTCCTTCCAGATTTCATATACCCCATGCTCCACAGTGACCTCCTCCCTAGGTGTGACACTGTGAAGTTTGCACAGAGATCAAGCAGAGAGCTTTTCCTCTGCTAATTAACTAAAGTTTAACTTAGTCTGTCCTTCGTCATGTTTAGCAGTATTCATTGAGAGAATTGTTTGCCTTCTAGGCCTCTCCTCTTGCCCCCTTTCTTCCCCCCCTTTTCTTTCTTCCAAGTTTGAGAGTCTCTTGTCATCTTCCTATTCCATTTTCTTTTCTACAGTAGCTCCCACTGCCTGCTTCCTCAGTCTAAGGGTTTCACTTTTTATGGCTTTTCCTGTCCTGTCTTCTATCTGCTCTGTGTCATCCCTGGGTTTTAAAGAGCTGACACTCCAAATGAGGTGGATGGAAAATGGGGTAATTCCCTCCCCTCTTGCCTTGAGCCTGTCTCAAGTTGTCTGCTGACTCAGAGAAATGTTGTGTTAATGTATACTCTGACACTTTGTGTCCAAGGAAGAGAAATTCAGCACTTTAAATCAGTGGGGGCTAACCTTTTTGAAGCTAAACCCTGCACCCTCTGAGTGTCACTCCAATCCCTTTCCCTGCCTAAGCTGCTTCTGTGCTTTCTGTTCCCTGCCTGATCTGCTGCTGTATTTCCTGCTCCCCCCTGAGCTGACAGGTGACACTCAGATACTGCCCATGCCACTTACGGCACATGTGCTGTGGGTTAGCCACCCCTGTTTTTAAATGAAGGCTAAATAATGGGAACTGGATCATTATAGGTATTTAAAAATGCACACTACTAGCACAGTCCAAACTTTCAAACTTCATCCTAGGCTATAACTTAGTGACAACTTGATGAAAGATTGAGTTTAAACAGGATAGTTAGGTCTGCATCTCTCATGCAGCAGCCTATCTGTAGTCAGTCAAATGCTTCAGTATATCATGAGAAAATCATGTCAAATTTCTGCCATGAGCTGCATACAGGGGGTGTTCAACCTCTGGTTGGCAGGCCAAATCCAGCCTACAGAGCCATGACATTTGACCTGTGGGAATCCCAGTGAGTTGGAAACAATTGGCAGCTGGGGAGCAGTGGAAGCTCCATGCAGCCTAGTCCATCCTTGTCCAAGCCATTGTAGTGCAGTGGGTCCAGATTGGGCTGGGCTGCTTCCTGCCTATGCATCCATGTAGGGTTTCTCCACCCCACCTACCCACTAAGGCTCTGGATCAGGGCCACTACATCCTTCCTAGCACATTTGGATTTGGGCTGAGCTGCTCCACCCACTTCCCCTGGGATGTTCAGATTGGGGTCAGGCACCCCTGTGTCAGGATCAGGGTTGCTCTACCTTGTCTCCTGCCCTCTCTCACCTGCCATGTATCTGGATCAGGAATGGACTGCATCCCACCCCCTGGGCAAATGGATCAGAGTTGGGCTGCGCACCTTGCACAGCTGGATCCCCCCTGCCACCCTGCATGTTGGCCAGATCAAGCTCACAAACAAGATCTGGTCCATGGCTGGATTAGGCACTGCCTAATTTGGTTTGGTGTCTCAGCTCCCGAACTTGTGTACAAACCCTTGGACTGTTTTTTCCTATCATGGTTCTTCCACTGTGCCTTCAGCTTGGAAGAATGGTGCTCAATTTTTTGACACTATAGACCTTGCAGGTGCTTTCTCATTTCTGATTATCAAACTTCCTATGGTGTGGCCATACCAAACTGAATACCCCTGACCACCTCTGCTCCAGAAAGCAAAGCAGTCTTGGGCCAGGTCATAGTACTTGTATCAGCAATCACTTGGAAATCCCAGGTGTTGTACGTCTAAGACAATGGGTACATCTGCATGTGCTATTAATGCACCTGAATACTCTGGTGCAGCTCGTGTCACTCAGCTGCTTCCCAGGCCAGTGTCTTCACATGAACCTGGGACCACAGCAATTCAAGCTGGAGTAAAGCAGCCCTGGGCTGGCAGAAAACCTGGGCGGGTCATCCTCAGGCTCTGGGTGGTGGCATTGAGGCTGGCTGGGGCATGAGGGTGCTACAGTGCAAGGCTAGGCAGCAGGCAGCCCGCATGCTATAGCACCCTCATGGCCCAGCCAGTTCCAGTCACAGTCTACACATGAGTTTGAGTGCACATAATTAATTACTCTGCTGTAGGGGAGAGTACTTGTCCTGGACAGTACTACAGCAGAGTTAATTAATTTACTGCACCCTAATACAGGCACATGTGAAAACACTTAATGCTTTACTGCAGAGCTAATTAGTTAACTCCATTGTAAAGCACATGTATAGATGCACCCAATAAGTTGTAGTTGAATGCAAGAAAATGAATGTATGGCAAAACTTCATTCCGCCATATTTTTTCTGAGCTGACAGGCAGGAATAGGAGGGAGGAAAAAACATTGCCGAGGGTAATTGGTATGTATTTTTAAGAGACATAAGGTAAAATTCTCTTTCCCTTTATGTGTCTAAATTGTGATTTTTCTACCCATCTATGCAGCTGTTTTAGCCTCTGAAGCTGCAAACATACATTTCACTTGAAGTGGTCCTGATTGAGCCTAGTCAAAATTTGCAGCAGTATAACAAGCAGGGTTTGCATCCCGAGTGGCAGCTGACCGGTAGCACAGTAACGAGAGCACTGTGCTGGGAAGTCAGATGCATGAGGCCATTAGGCACGTGCCCTAACCACTCAGCCGTTGGTGTTGGCTATGTTCTGAATGTCAGTGGGCACATGCCTCCAGCTACGTACCTGTCTGGTCTGTGCTTAGCATGGGCTCAGTCTATGGGATCACTTCATCCAAAGTGGGACAAGGGAAGTTGGATCAGTTTCTACATGTAAGTGCCAAAAAGCACTTAAACAGTTAGGAAAACTTCCATTTAGATGCACAAAGGGGAAACCGAATCCCACCCTTCATGTCTTTAGCACTTGCAAACAAGGTTGGGAGCCTGTGACCAGCCAGCTCTCCATGGATTGCACCAACTGCTCCATGGTTCACAGAAGAAAGCTGTCAGGATGGATCAAATCAGCGTGCCTGACAAAGAGCGTTGCCACAAAGTGGACGTGCACCTTTTATCACCCTGCCTCTGCTCTTAGCATAACAGCTTGTGAGAGTGGCATGAGTGCATGCCTTTGCTTCAGGTTGTGCCCTTGCAAAGGCACACAGGGAGCTGAAAAGAAATTGCACATAGTTCCTAAGTGTTTTTTTGCTGGCTAAGAGCCAGTAAACAATTTTCCCTCCTTTGACCCAATAACAAGGAGAGCCTCTGAGCTCTGTAACAAAACAAGCATAGGAAGGAAAATATGTTTTTCTCTTTTACTCACTTTGTGCTTTTCACAGGGCTGAGCAATGGCAGTGCCATTGTGTCCCCTTCGTTGTCAGTTAATTTTCCTTCTTGTCCATTTGGATCTTTCTCAAAACAGGGGAGAGAAAAACAAAGTTAAGAAAATAGGAAAACACTGCTGTCCGACCAGAACAGAAAAAGGCAAGTCATTGTGTCTGTGTCAAAGGCAGCTGTTGGCCCCACAGCTCATTTCCGCATCTGCATGAAATGCCGAGATCAACCTTCTAAGCTTCCAGCATTGACTCACTAGCTAGAAAAGCCAATTTTTTGGCCAAATCCCATCTAGTGCCCATAGCAGCCTTTTGCTTATGCTTTTAATTTTGAGGGCCAGCTTTTCAAATGGCATGCATACCCATTTAGGCAAATGAGCAAATGCATTTAGCATTTGGGGTGCATGCTGAAGGCAAAGCTCTTTTGAAAAACTGCCCAGTGTCTTTTCCTTTTCCTCCTCCTGTTGGCTCCTCCAAGTTCCCCAGTGCAGGGATCATTTTCAGAGAGGCTTTCTTAAGAGTCTGCTGGAGTCCATTGTCTCTCAGAAATGTGCAGTCAATATTTGCTTCCCCACCCCCGCATCTAAATCTCTGTTCCTTTTGCCAGTGTTGACTAAGCATTTCCTATCCTCACACCTCACTCTGACATGCCAGTGTGAAAATGGGACCTCAGGAAAAAGTACTGGCACATTAAAGATTGGATCAGTAGGAAAGAGACCTGAAGAAGAATGTCTTGCATTTGGAAGCTTCTCTAACTCTACCGCAACTATACAGTTGGTCCAGTAAAAGAGATCACCCTTTAAGAAATCCTTGTCTTTTGCATAATGTCTGCCCCGTTATGGCTCTAGTATCACTCTGAGACTGCTAGTAAGGGGTGAAGAGTTAGATACCATTTTGGGAAGGAATCTAGGATTAGGACCGAGCACCACTCTCCTTGTAGAAGCGAGGATAAACAGAGGGTTGCCAAAGAGGGCAGACAGTTCATTTGTTTGCCCTGCTCCTGTTGCAGCTGCTGTGAAAGCAGTTTGAATGGGGAGGTGGAACAGAGAACTACCTGCTGTAGGCTTAAAGGTATGTCTGCAGTTCCACATACTGTTCATACAGCTGTTCTGTTTGCTGCAAGGTAGCAGCACAGAGCTTTATTTTTTTTTTTTTTTTGATGCCTGGATATCCAGGGGTCAAAAAATAAACAAACCCTGCACTGCTCCCTTGCAGCATGGCAAACAGCTGAATGTGCAGTATGTGGCATTGTACCCTAAAGCACCTACTCCTGCTGCAGTTGGAGATAGGATACTGGATTAGATGGATCATTGGTCTGACCCAGTATGGCATGACTTA
>NW_017729034.1:31980474-31983580 GCF_001723915.1 Gavialis gangeticus
AAAAAAAAAAAAAAAAAAGCAGAGTAGCAGGGGCAGTGCACAGCGCTTGAAAATGGAGCCTGGCCAGCCAGAGCCATGCTTTGGCTGCCAGCCAGGCTCTGAGCAGTAGGATAATCACTGCTGCAGCTCCAGGAGGTCCTCAGGACCCCAGTTAAGGCTGCTGGGGTCAGCCCAGCGCTGGCCCCAGCCTACCCTACCCCACCTGAAGTAACCTGCTGTGCCAGAGGGCGCATGACACAGACATTCCCCAGGGACAATTAGTGGCAGCACAGGGTGTGCCACTGCTACTTGTCCCTGGGGAAACAAATGTCCACATTCATGTGAACGTGACCATAATACTTAAATTAGGATCTCATGATGGCACCGGGTTCTCTCCTGTTGTGGCAAGTCCCTTGATAAATGTTAACTCTATTATGTGCAAAGATATGATCTATCAGCTTATGGTGGGCAAGGGTAGCTGCTAAGTGCATGTTGCAGGAGAACTGAAAAGGCCTGGCAATTCTACCTGAAGTATTGTAGAATGAGCTGAATCAGCAGCAGGTATGGATCTGGTTGTCCCATTTCTTACAGATAAGGTCCACCTGAAACCATAACCTCTTCTAGCTGAGAGCTATCTAGCCTTAATCAGTACCTCCTGCATTTCTGATAGATGAGATTTTTTTCAGGATCTCTTTGGGTATGTCTGTATTATCTCTGCTTGCTCTTTTGCGTAGCAGTGTGTGACAACTTTATGTTTTATCAGGTTGCAAATAAATCTGTGCCTGAGTACTCCCACCATAGGGTTAAAGACCCATCTGTTACTGACTTCCTTCAAAAATCTTTCATATCTAATAGATACGCCACTTGCTTGCCCTTGACTGCTCATATGTGGAGCTATGGGATGAACCTTGTGCTGGACACACCAGTCACATAAAGCAACTGTTTCCTTGCATAGCTGATGAGAACCAGCTGCTCTCCATTTGCTGTTTTAATACATTGTTGCCATGCTGTCCATGAATATATGAAGAGTAAGGGAGTTGCAAAAGTAAAGCAGATTGAATGGCTTGATCATCCTCTATTAATTTTCAGGCCTCTAGTGAGGAGACTGTTACTTCTCTAGGTCTCACATTCACATTGGCTTATCAGGGCTTCAAGCTTTAGGTGGTAAGAGTGCCCTGGCTAACGATCCTGAGAGCACTAAGGGACTTCAGAAATCTTCCAGCCACTTTATTTCATATGCCAACAGGCATGAAGGTCACACTCTTAATGGACTAGAACTTGAAAGATTCATTCCACCCCCTCCAGGGTGTTTCGTTGCAGTCTACCAGTATTATGGTTACCTCCCTGACGCACTGTAGACATGGTCTAAGCACACCATGTATTGCTTGTAAATTGTCCCAAAAGTGGGACTATGTAGAGGACTCTCTGCTGTAACCTGGCCTAGGAACTGGCTCCTGCGTATTTATGCAGCCTCCTTACATCCCCTTCTTCAGAATCCTAACTGAAGCTTTATGTTTGAGGAGTTGCTGGAAGGAAAACCAAGGATCTTTTTATAGCTGTAACCTCAGAAAATTCAGAAACATAGAGGGAACATGAGTGCATTAGCATGCACA
The DNA here is from genome assembly GCF_001723915.1 of Gavialis gangeticus. Classification (NCBI taxonomy): domain Eukaryota; kingdom Metazoa; phylum Chordata; order Crocodylia; family Gavialidae; genus Gavialis; species Gavialis gangeticus. The sequence continues at coordinate 31,982,067 of NW_017729034.1, forward strand.
CAGGTATTGTTATGGAAAGTTTCCACCAAGCAGCACCCACTAGCACATCCCTGTGTAGAGACCCTGCAGAAGCATCTGGTTATAGGTTTTTCACTAGTCCCATGGGACGCCCCTGCCCATTACGGGACGGGAAAGCCTGGGTGAAGGAGATTCCTTACTCTCCATCAATGCTGACCTCTTGAAGGAACACCTTGAGATACCTTCAAGTCAGTTGGCCCTGACAGTCTACACCCCAGGGTACTCAAGGAGCTGACAAGCATCATAGCTCAGCCCCTGGCACGGATCTTCAAGAACTCCTGGTGCTCTGGAGAAGTGCCCAAAGATTGGAAGAAGGCCAATGTGGTGCCTGTCTTCAAGAAGGGGAGGAAAGTGGATCCAGCAAACTACAGGCCCATCAGCCTGATCTCTATCCTGGGGAAGATCTTAGAAAAAATTATAAAAGAGACCATTCTTAACAGACTGGCCGATGGCACATCCTGAGGGATAGCCAGTACGAGTTTGTTGCAGGTAGGTCTTGCTTGACCAATCTTATTTCCCTTTATGACCAGGTGACCTATCACCTGGACAAGAGAGAAGAGATTGATGTCATATATCTTGACTTCAAAAAAGCCTTTGATCTGGTGTCCCATGATCACCTCTTAGCAAAACTGGCTGGGAAATTGGCTCCATGGTCAGACCCAGAGGGTGGCGGTTGATGGAAGTCAATCGTTGTGGTGCTCTGTGACCAGTGGGGTCTGTCAAGGCTTTGTTCTTGGGCCTACACTATTCAACATCTTCATTAATGATGTGGACATTGGAGTCAGAAGCGGACTGGCCAAGTTTGCCGACAACACCAAACTTTGGGGTAAAGCATCCACACCTGAGGACAGGAGGGCGATCCAGGCTGACCTTGACAGGCTCAGGAAATGGGCAGACGAAAACCTGATGGTGTTTAACACTGAAAAATGCAAGGTTCTCCTCCTTGGGAGGAAAAACCCACAGCATCCTTATAGGCTCGGCAGTGCTACGCTGGCATTATGGATGAAAAGGACTCGGGGCTCATGATTGACCACAAGATGAACATGAGCCATCAACGTGATGCTGCAGCTAGTAAAGCGAGAAAATGCTGGCTTGTATCCATAGATGCTGCTCAAGCAAATCCCGGGATGTCATTCTCCTGTTGTACTCTGCCTTGGTGAGGCCGCAGCTGGAGTACTGCATCCAGTTTTGGGCTCCACAATTCAAAAAGATGTGGAGGCGCTTGAGAGAGTCCAGAGAAGAGCCACGTTCATGATCAGAGGTCAGGAAAAGAGACCTTACGACGACAGGCTGAGAGCCATGGGGCTCTTTAGCCTGGAAAACTGCAGGCTCAGGGGTGGTCTGATGGCCACCTATAAGTTTATTGGGGTGCTCACCAGGATCTGGGGGAACGTTTGTTCACTAGAGTGCCCAAAAGGATGACAAGGTCGAATGGTCACAAACTCCTCCATGACCATTTCAGACTGGACATAAGGAAGAACTTCTTTACTGTCTGA
>NW_017729034.1:31984090-32011139 GCF_001723915.1 Gavialis gangeticus
CACCCCTGTAACCTGTCTAAGTCCTATTGTAGCCTATTCCTTCCTTCTAGCATGCCCACTTCCCCCCACATCTTCGTGTCATCAGCAAATTTGAACAGGGTGCTTTTTACCCCCTCGTCCAAGTCACTGATGAAGATGTTGAATAGTGCGGGGCCAAGGACCAAGCCCTGGGGGAACCCACTGCCCCCATCCCTCCAGGCCAAAAATGACCCATCCACCACCACTCTCTGAGTGCGGCCCTCCAGCCAACTAGTGACCCATTTGACTGTGTAGGTATCGACGCCACAGTCCCCTAGTTTTTTAATGAGGATGGGGTGAGAGACCATGTCAAAGGCCTTCCTAAAGTCTGGAAAGACTACATCCACTGTGACACCTGCTTCCAAGGATTTGGTGACCTGGTCGTAGAAGGCCACCAGGTTGGTCTGACAGGACCTGCCTCTAATGAACCCGTGCTGGTTGCCCCTAAGCATAATCTCCCCTGCTAGCCCCTCATGGACACGTGCCAGAATAATTCTCTCAAAAAGCTTACCCAGGACCGAGGTAAGACTTCTTTGAATACCTTCAAGAGACATTTGGATGTTTATTTTGTTGGGATCCTGTAACCCCTGCTGACTTCCTGCCCTTTGGGCGGTGGGCTGGACTCGAAGATCTTCTGAGGTCCCTTCCAGCCCTAATGTCTATGAAATCTATGAAACATTGTTTCCAAGTACATTGCTCCCCTTTTTTCTAGTGGCAGTAGGGAATTGCATGAACTGCCAGTTCTTTCCAGGTGAGCGCTACTGAGGTGACTGGTAGAGAAATGTGATCACATGGACTCCTCCACTGGGCTGAACTCCCCGAATGCAGCAGTTCTAGTTTTAACTAATTATTCATGCTCAGTGAAGGGAATGGTGCTTGTTTAACCTCCAGGCTGAATAGCTGGGCCAGGCACTGGATGACTGTACCTTAGCTGGGGGAAAAAAAAGAAGACATCTTCTGTGGTGGGCCACAGAGCCATTTCTGGAGCAAGCTTGAAGACCCATCAGAGAGCATCTCTGCATGGAGCTGTGGCAAGGAGAAGCTTCTGGATCTCTGCTCCTAAGTAGATGAGTGAGTAGTATTCACAGAGGCCCCTCACTTCACACCTCCTCACAGCATAGCAGAGCCCAAGTAGTTTCACTGCCACTGGCTGGCATGGAGTCGGGAATTGCCCTAAGGGCAAAAGGTCCCTTCCTGATTCTACTGAGTGCAGGTGTCATGAGCTCAGGTCAGTACAACCCTGCTCTGCTCTGCTCTGTATGGGCATGTTCCTCCTTGGCATTCTGCTCCGCAGGCACGGGAGGAACTGGCACTGACTGATGAAAACCACTCTGCTCATAACTCCCGTGGCTTAGGGTAGAATTAGGTTGTGAGGTTTGGACCCCCATGTATTTCATTAGCAAAGAAAGCACCTCAACCAGAGCTAGTAACCTAAAGGGCATGAGGGAGCTGCTGTGGAGGCAGTGTGAAGGTTGCTGTGTGTGTGTGTCTCTGGACTTCCAATGAAACATGTAGAGAAATAAAAGACAGTTTGCGGGGGGCAGGGCAGCAGGGGAAGAGGGAGGTAGGAGAGAGAACCCACCTTATTCACCCAGGGGCCAATGGATTTAAAACATACAGTTGGCGATGAGCCTTCTCATTGGGTGCATTTGGGAAAGCACCTTTATGATGAACACATTAAGACAGAGGTTCTCAAACTCTGTGATACCGTGACCCCTAATGCTGGATGGCGGCAGTGGACGATGGGGAGCTCACAGCCGCCACCATCTACCACTCCAGACTGCCGCCGTGCACCGCTTCCCCGTGCTGCCACGCATACCCCTGGGAAGTTTGTGGCCCCCTTTTAAGTTACTCGTGACCCCCCATGGGGTTGTGACCCACGATTTAAGAACTCCTGCATTAAGATCTTGAAGATCCTAGGCACCATTGACTAGCAATGAAGGGGGTAACAACACAGAATGAGTCTGAGCAAGGTCACATCAGAAAAGGGAAAACTTGAAAGTGTGCTATAGAAACAAATTTTTTTTATGTCCCCTGACTAAACCATAAACTGTAGCATATCTGGCTGGCTAAGCTAAACCGCAACATAAGGCAGTTTCATTTCCCTTTATGTGCCTCTTGCAGCTATTAACTGAGTTATTTGTAGCTAGGCCCCTTGAGTTTAGTTGTTTGGGAATTTCTGACCACCTACTCAGAAAGCTGACACCCCCATGACCAGTAAGAACAGGCACTGCAAGAAAGGGGCTTTCCCCACTTTGGGTTCTTGTTCACCAAAGCTACAGGATAAGGCACCATTGTTGTCCTTAAGATGTGCTTGCTTGTCCATGCACGTGTCAGACAAGCCTAAAGACAAACTGGAAGCACATCAGAGTATTGCAAAGAAAAGGCTGATATTTGGAAAATTTTCTAATTGATTTGAATGAAAGCTGGAAATTGTGATTTTTTTTTTTCCCATGGCAAAGAAAGCCCCAAAATAGTTTAGCTTCAGAAAAATCTATCTCTTGTTGATTTAATTTCTGCCCTCCCCAGATGTAGCAGCAGGCTTCCTGGTTTACTGCCTTAGAGGTCCCTGGAGGCAGGGAGCCCCTCTGGGTTGCATGGTGCCTAGTCTTGTCCAGGGCCCAGAGTACAAAGCCCAGAAGCTTGGAGAGTTCTGGCTCATGTCAGGGTTTCCAGGCTCCCAGCTATGTGGTAGGAAGTAAGGAAAAGCTAAGATCCCTGGCAAACCATTTGGTGATCCTTGGGGCACTAGCACCAGAAGCAATGTATGAAAAGGGAAGCAGGCACAGGGGAGGGATGATGGAGAGAGGAAAAGGCACAGGGATTTAGGAAAAGAAGGAGGCTTAGTGGACACACTGATCCCATAATCACAGAATCGTAGCAAGTTAGGGTTGGAAGGGACCTCAGGAGGTCATCTAGTCCAAGGCCCTGCTCAAAGCAGGACCACCCCCAACCAGGTTATTCCAGCCAGGGCTTTCTTGAGCCAGGCCTTAAAAACCACCAAGGATGAAAATGTCACCACCTTTCTAGGTAATCCATTCCAGTACTTCACCGCCCTCCTAGTGAGAGAGTTTTTCCTAATATCCAACATAAACTTCCCTTGCTGCAACTTGAGACCATTGCTCCTTGGTCTATCATCTGCCACCACTGAGAACATTCCAGCTCCATCTTCTTTGGAACCGCCCTTCAGGTAGTTAAAGGCTGCTATTAAATCCCCCCTCAGTCTTTGGTTCTCCAGACTAAATAAGCCCAGTTCCCTCAGCCTGTCCTTATAAGTCAGGTCCCCCAGCCCCCTCACCATTTTTGTTCCCCTCCACTGGACTGTCTCCAATTTGTCTACCATCCTTTCTGTAGAGGGGGACCCAAGACTGAACACAGTACTCCAGATGTGGCCTCATCAGTGCAGAATAGAGGGGAATAATTACTCAATCTGTTGGGACTGCTCCTACTAATGCAGCCCACTATGCTGTTAGCCTTCTTGGCAACAAGGGCACACCATTGATTTGTATCTAGCTTGATTCATGCTTGACTCATGTCCACTGTAATCCTCAGGTCCTTCTCTACAGGGGTGGTGCTTAGCCAGTTAGTCCCAAGCCTATAGCGGTGCATGGGATTGTTCTGGCCTAACTACAGGACTTTGCACTTGCCCTTTCTGAACCTCATGACATTTCCTTTGGTTCAATCCTCCAATTTGTCTAGGTCACTCTGACTCCTAGCCCTACCCTCCAATGTATCTACTACTCCCCTCATCTTGGTGTCATGCGCAAACTTGCTGAGGGTGCCACTCCATCCCATCTTTCAGATTGTTAATGAAGATATTGAACAAAACTGGCCCCAGGAAAGACTCTTGGGGACTCTGCTTGATACCAGCTGCCATCTAGCCATCAAACCATTGATCACCACCCATTGAGCCTGATGCTCCAGTCAGCTTTCTATTCACCTTACAGTCCATTCATCCAACCCATACTTTCTTAGCTTGCTTTCAAGAATGCTGTGGGAGATGATATCAAAAGCCTTGCTAAAGTCAAGGTATATCATGTCCACTGCTTTCCCTGCATCCAAAGAGCCAGTCATCTCATCATAGAAGGCAGTCAGGTTGGTCAGGCCTGACTTGCCCTTGGTAAATCCATGCAGGCTGTTCCGGATCACTCTCTTCTCCACCAAGTGCTTAGAAATGGATTTATTGAGGACCTGCTGCATGATTTTTCAGGGACTGAGGTGAGACTGACTCGTTTGTAGTCCCCTGGATCCTCCTCCTTCCCTTTCTTAAAGATAGACACTATATTTGCCCTTTTCCAATTGGAATGCCCTCGCCCAATTGCCATGAGTTTTCAAAGATAATGACCAGCAGCTCTGCAATCACATTAACCAGCTCCCTCAGCACCCTTGGGTGCATTGCATCTGGCCCCATGACTTATACATGTTCAGCTTTTCTAAATAGTCCCTAACCTGTTCTTTCGCTACTGAGAGCTGTTTACCTTCTCCCTAAACTGTGCTGCCCAGTGCAGTAGTCTGGTAAAAAAGGTATTGAATACTTCAGCCTTTTCCTCATCACCAGTCACTAGGTTGCCTCCCCCATTCAGGAAGGGACCCACACCTTCCCTGACCTTCCTCTTGTTGCTAACATACTTGTAAAAACCCTTCTTGTTACCTTCCATGTTACCTTGTTACCTTGTCCCTTGCTACCTGTGATTCCAGTTGCGCTTTGGTCTTCCTGATTTCTTCCCTACATGCCTGAGCAATATTCTTATACTCCTCCCTAGTCATCTGTCCAGCTTCCACTTCTTGTAAGCTTCCTTTTTGTGTTTAAGCTCACTTCTCTGCTGGGCCAAGGTGGTCACCTGTCACGTTTGCTATTCTTCCTGCACATTGGGTTGGCTTGTTTCTGTGTCCTCAGCAAGATTTCTTTAAAATACAACCAGTTGTGCTGGACTTTTTTGCCCCTCAGACTGGCCTCCCAGGGGATCCTGCCCATCAGTTCCCTGAGTGAGTCAAAGTCTGCTTTTCTGAAGTCTAAGTTTCTTACTCTGTTGCTCTCCTTCCTTTTGTCAAGGTCCCAAACTCAATCATCTCATGGCCACTGCTGCCATCCCTTTCTACATCTCCCACCAATTCTTCCCAGTTTGTGAGCAGCAGGTCAAGAAGAGCATGGTCCTTAGTTGGCTTCTCTAACAGTTGTACCAGGAAGTTGTCCCCAGCACTCTCCAAAAACTTCCCAGATTGCCTGCACACTGCTGTATTGCTCTCTCACCAGATGTCTGGGTGACTAAAGTTCCCCAAGAGAACCAGGGCCTGTGATCTGGAAACTTCTGCTAATTGTCTGTAGAAAGCCTCATTTACCTCATCCTCCTGGTCTGGTGGCCTATAGCAGACACCCACCACAATATCACCCTTGTTGCTCTCCCCTCTGACCTTAACCCAGAAACTTTCAACAGAGACTTTCAATAATGCACTTGTTTCCTTGCAGACATGATGAAAGTAAGCCCCTCTCCATTTGCTGATTTAATACCTTATTGCCATGCTGTCTATGAATAAGGATGAGGGCTAGGGGGGTTGCAAAAATTAATCAGACTGAATCATTTAATCAACTTCAATTCCTCCTCAGGTGTCTACCCAGAAGACCATTACTTTTCTAAAAAGAGAATCAATTCTACAGCTTCAATATTAGAATAAAAGTGAAAACAAATGTTACATAGCTCCTGGGAGAGAGCCTTGTGTCCTGGGATCCTATGTCCCACTTTAAGTATCTGTGGAATGTGTGAGAGAAAATGTGCCAACAATTTTTCCTGAGACAATGCTGTGTAGTTGCAGCTTATCCATGTTAATTGCCAGTGGGGCAGTGTGTGTAAAGAGCTGTGCCACTCCTCTTCTGTCCCAAGTTGTGACTTGGATCAATCAGACTTACTTCAAATGAGGTATCTGTTTATACCCTAAGACTAGAGTTGGGACCTGTTAAATAAATATGGGAACAGGCTTTATACCAAAAGGTCCAGACCTGCACCACTCATGGGAAAGCACTACTGGGCAAAAGATCAACTGCATGCCTAACAGCTAAAATCCAGTATCTTGCTCAATATAGTTGCTATAAACTGATACTTCGCAACACAGGAGAGCTTGGCATGTCAGCTTTGTATGAAGTTTCCAGTTCTAGCAGACTCTCTAACGATGGTTCAAGCCATTGTGTCTAAAGTAGTCCAAGCCAGGGTGTAAATTAGGCTCAGAAGCGTCCAAGGGTGGGTTTTACAAAAGTCCCCTGAGTGACTTTAGGATGTACATAAGCCCCAGGGATTTTTAGCTGTGATTTACACTCTCAGGTCAATGGGGTACTTCTGAAAGTCCCATCCCACACAGCTACCAAGTGAAGACACATTTGTGTTCATTATAGATCCCAGTCCCATCTCAAGAGGGACACTGTTCCTTTCACAACATCAACTGTGATCAAGTGGACACAGTGAAATTCCAGCCAGGTTTCTCTTCATGAAATCCAGTGTTAAATTTTATTTAGATACCTTCAGTTTGCTGAAAAGAGAAGAATATTTAAAAAACCCTAAAAACTGAAATGTTTTATTACATGCTAATTTTATCATAATCAGTGCTGGGGAGAGAATCTCTCTCCACTTATTCTATAATCATACATATGAATAATAATATTTGTCCTGAAATTCCTACAGTCCTTTGACACATGCTGTGGTTTGAGAGCCTCTTTTTGTGGCCTTGTGTTATTAAGATGCGATGCACTTACATGATGTGTTTAACAGGAACAACATAAACATCTTTTAAGTTGGAAAGAAGAGTGTGCAAAGGCTTTTAACCAAGAGGAGGATTTTAACTCTGACTCTTGAAAAGGCTCCCATTTGAGATTTAGCAATGAACATAAATTTCTAGTTCTTTCCAAAGATCCTTATGAGCCTCTAAACAAGATGCTTTATCAAATTAATTTTGGCAGTTTGGCAAATTAATGTTTTCCCATTCTCACCGTAATTGGAATCGGCATGTTGAAATGATGCAATATTTTAAAAAATGATCAGATCTTCACTGGTTTGTAGAACTGCAGAATCACGCATACAGGCAATTTCCACCTGCTGGCTAATACCTTCCAAGAAATCTAGAAAGCTGCTCTTTCTTTGCTGATGACTTACGTGTGAGAAAATAAATAGTGCATTTTTACTTTACCACCTATTACATAAGATAACAGGAAGATCTTCTGAATTCATAAAGTGTGTGTATGAGGTACAGCAAAATTTCCCATAGTCAAAGAGTGGTCTACAGACATCTGTATCTTGTTGGGTTCCAACAGCCATCTTAATTGTCCTCCATCTTTCAGGGCAAGTGATCAGCTATCCTGCAATCAAAGAAAAAACGCCCCCCGCAAATAAGGGCTTTTTATATCCAGTCAAGCTCAGTGAGTCATTAAAAGCAGCAGAACTCTGAGGTGCAATCTTTTTTATTGTTCCTAATAGTAACCAAAACAACACTCTAATTTTGCTTACACTACCATCAATTAAGTTCTAATCCTACCAGATCCAAAGAGTGATTCTGCATTAGGATAGTGCTGCAGGGCAGATAGCCAACAGGCTGTTCCACTTTACTGTTTTAGAAAGGAAAATACCCACTGAAAGTGAAACACTTTTTTTTCAAGAACATGTGTTAGGGAAAGACACTAAATTCATTGCCAAAGTTAAATAATAATCAGGCAGAGAAGTCTGGGTTTGTAGAAGATAGATGCAGCTATTAACAGCTTAGCATTATCAAGCATAATTTTGTTCAAGTGATAGCAGAAATGTATGTAAATGTTTTAAAAGAAGATAAAGCAAGTGTATGTCCACTGTGAACTGTAGCAAACTTTAAGAAGATCTGCTCCCATTCTGCTACCCACCTCAGATTCCTGTCTTTCCTGGAGTGTTTCTATTCCGTTCTGGTCCAGTGCATGTTCTTGAGTCTCTACTTCAACATCTGTATTAGCCTGTCCATTGGGCTTTTCATTCTCCCATTTTGCAAAGCCTTTGTTCTTTCCAGCTTTGCTGTGGAACTTGGACTTCATTTTAGGGAAGGTATGGGACCCTGAGTCACTCCAGCCAGGCTCATGCCACAGTGGGTCTGTCTGGGTTGCTTGACTGGTGGTGGCCCGCTGTAGTCGGACAGAAATCTTCCGAGAGGAGCCAGTTACTAGGGTTATGGCTCTTCCATCCAGGTCCTGATGTCCTGAAGCAACGCTGGGAAACTCAAATACTTCATCTTGTACTAAAAGAGAGAGATAGGAGTAATTTATTTGCAATATGCCACTGCAGTATCTTTTATGAGCTGAGACTTTTTCAAGGGGAACTCCTACATCTCATTCCAACTCTTCATAGTGTATTCAACTTCTGGAGTTAAATTCTGCAACCCTTCCTCATGTTGAGTAACACCTTATTTTCTGACTGGGAGAGGGTTAGTTTTTTACTAAGCCGCTCCTTTCCATGAGAAAGTGTGACATGATCAGGCCCTTCTAGAGTGAAATGAAGAAGGCAGGGTTCTGGGAGGGGGTCAGGATGGGATGTCACTTTGGAGCAGGAAGGCATGGAGGAGTTCTGGTTGACTTAGCCAACATTTCCTTGGAGCATGTGGGACTGGTGGTTCTGCCTACCATGATTGGAAAGTATGGCTCTTGGCCCTGGGCCAGCTCCAAATTGAAGTAGATGCTAGACAGGCAGTACCTGTATACCATTTGGATCACAGTATCATTTAGAGACTGCTGCTGGCCTTCTCCTTACTTGCATGTGCATGGAGAGGCAAAGGATAGGGTAAGGCTGGGGAGGTGTCCTGCCTTCCTCAACTCTTGGCAACACAGGTTATCTGGCCCAAGGAGGGCTGAAATTTTGCTGCATCCCTTGTTATTTGTTAGGGTGCTCGGAGCCTCAAACAGGCATAACTGTATCATTTAACTCTAAAAATAAGTAAATAAATGCTGCACCCTTTCAAATGGTGACAGGATTATTGGAGCAGAGCTTGTGGAGACCAACTCTACTCACAATGCAGCCTAGTCCCTTGAGTGAAGGGCGTATTCATCAAAGGTATTGCTGTAGCTGCGAACTGCTGGAGGCTGTTCTGAGGAATTGTCAGAGTCCCTTCAGACATGCAAGAAGCTGCTCATGGTATTTAGATTAACTTAGAGGTCAGGCTGTTTGGACATTTAGGACTTGTTTACAGTGTGTTGGAGACTCCTGAGCACAATGGAGGGGTGGGGTGGGGTGGGGCAGGGGCTCAAGCACTTCTATATTTGCAGGCTCCAAACCCTGGTAGTGAGGCCAGCTGGTCTCCAGTGGACCTAACAGCAGCCATTTGGGACAAGGGTAGGGCTGCCTCATTGGTGAGCTTCCATGTTTGGATCATGCTTATAGATTCAAATGGGTTGTCTCTACCTGAGCAGTGGTAGAGACAACCCGGTGTACAGACAAGCCCTTGCATGTCAGCATCTATTCCAAATGAGCATAATGCAACAATAAAGGGGTATTTTTTTACCTGGAGGCAGAGAGGGACTGCTAGGCAAAGACCCGTGGTTACTGCCCATGGAGGTTCCTCTGGAAAATTTCCTGCAGGCGAGCACAAGCAAGTCCCTGCACTGCTTATGGCAGTTGGCACCACAGTCTGTAAGAGATTGCCGAAACATGGCATGTTATCTGGAGCCACCTGATAATGCCAAAGGTCTGTGAATAAGCTGACATGGGCAGAAAAGAGTTCGATGGGGTTAGGAAGTGAGGATAGTTTGTGAGCTACGACAGGGACAGTTTCCATGGCAGCTGACCACTAGCAGAACTCAGCAGGAAAAGAAAATCAGTCAAAATAATAAATTTTTAGTGGCATCAGAAAGTCTTATTGAGACAAGAGGCCAAGTCTGTAGCTACTGGCTTACACATGGATCCAAGTATTAGTCTATGCTGAGCAGGTCACTGATTTCAAGGACTGTACACCACTGGGCCAGTCTCCAAAAGTGGATAGTTGGGGTGTGTGGCTTGGAGTGGCACAGTGGGCATTTTAGGGAGCTTTCACTGATCACGTAAGCAAGGCCAGCTTGGAGATATTGCTCTTTTCATACTCTGAGCCTGGCCAGGAGCCAGTGAAAGTATTTTTACATTGTGAGCACTTCTGGGACTGCAGCTGCACATACCCAAGCTAGATTTAACCTGGACGTGGAGGTCAGTGTGGCCTGCAAAACACTCACATGGCTGTGCTGAGCTCCATGCTGCTGTGCCTACACTATAAGTGGAGGCTAGCTCTGGTGTATCCATGATCTGCATGCATAATACCGGTTGCAGTGGAGGCAATGCCTCCAGAAGAAGCTAATTAAATGTTGGTGTTTTCATAGGAGCCCAAAGAAGATCCCATCTTCCACTCTCTTACGCTCCACTGAAAATCTCAGCCTTCTCTACTGTGCATCTCTAACAACATATTTTCTGCCATTAAAGAAACATTGCTGGAGATCACTTGTTTGGCTCACTGGCCAAGTACAGTTCTGTTTGGAGAGGTACTCTGAAGATGTCATTATAGAGCTCTATGTATCTTCCAATGTGGTGGCTCCCAAATCCAATCCGTTCATTTAATTAATATAAAAGTAAGTGCCTTCCTCTCTTGTAGTTATTTTCCCTAAATAGGTAAAATGAAGTGACAGGTCCTGTATGGAGGTGGTTAATGTTCCCTAATGCCCATTAAGCAGAAGGCCCTTAGCTTGGGAGTTGAGGTAAAACAGACTTGGGCAGGCAACTCCTCATGCTGGCACCCAGTCAAAAACTTATAAATGGAAAGAAAACACTTGCTCCAAGCTTGGAATAAGAGGTGGAAAACCAACTGTCTTCCTAACAGATTATGGACCAGCAGGTGCCTGCATGGGATAGATGGTTTTTACAACTGCTGCTCAGGAGACTCAGTTCGGAATCTGAGAACAAAGCTGAACACTCTCGTGGGTATGACCATCATCTGCAAAGTTGGCCCTGCAAAGGAGCACATTTCACCTTAACTATGTCTCAGCCAAACTAATGTTACAGGGGACGATGCAAGAACAAGAGGGAGTTCAGCTTTGTTTTCAGTTCCTAAATTGATTTGCAGGACAGCAGTTGCAACACCTCCCCAGATTACTAGTAAGAGAGGCAGTTTGTAGTTTATCCTTATAGCACTGCTTTGAGAGTGGTTGGGGGTGGGAGAGAAGAGCTAAAGACTCCTTTCCTTGCATGGCCTAACAATATCCAGATATGCTCAAAATGATGGGACCCCAGGGATTATATAGGCTGTGCCATGGATGCTCCCACATCCTGGGAGAAGCAGAGATTTAGAAATAAGCCTGGTTCCCTTAAACCTGCAGGACAATGGGAATGCAGAATGCTGTAAATTATTCCTCCTTCCAGTATCAGTAGGAGGCTTGGGAAGGCTCTGTGGCTCTCTGGAGAAACAGAGCCTGCATAGAGATAGGACCCTATAGCTCCCAAAGTGAGCATGTCAGTGCTGGAAATCAGTAAAATGAAGTAAAGGTGGAATGCCGCAGTACCATTATTCAGGGCCTCTTACCAAAGAACTGTATTTGCTTGCTGAAGCCATTCAGTGCACAGTGTAACACCTACAGATTTGTGAAAAATAAATGATTCATAGGTTTGAAGGCCAAAAAGGACCATTGTGGTTAGCTCATATGATCCCCTGCTTCACACAGCAGAAATGCTGTACAAACAATTAGGAAAGTAAAATGTCTCAGGAAAGCATTGGATTTGGCAGGGATATAAGAGCTCTGAGATTTGGGGATTTTTATACAATTTTGTTGGAGGGGAAAGAAGCCTCAACATGAGAGACTGAACCACCTAAGGATGAGGCAGTTTCTTATCAGTGTGGTACACAGCTCATTCTTGCTGTTGCAGTCACTTTTCAATTTAGGGCCCAAGGGACTGGAGGAAGATAAAGTACCAGCAGAACACATGCACCAGGGGACTACGAGATACGACCCTGTGGAACCGCAGAACCTCTGGCATTCCTGGCTTTGGCTGCAGAGACTTCATTACTGCCTTTAATAAAGGGAGGCTGCACACATTGTTGACTGTCATGTGCCATACTCCCAGCACCCAGTGACTCAGTAGTGTTGTTGCTAAAAATATGAGCCTTTACTTAGTTGTGGTACAAGATGTAAATGCCAGTGTTCTGTAAACAACATGCAGGTATTATTTCTTTACCTTTGCATTTGTATCCTTGTTTGATTATGCCCCAGAGCTGCAATGAAAGACAAAATAATGTCAAGGAATCAGAAAAGAAAGCCAGAAGGAAAACAAGGTCATAATGAAGGAAGCCCCAATAGCTACAAAAGCACAAACAGGATACAACAGCTCTCAACACCCTTCCTGTTAGGCAGACCTCCCCCACCAGTTGTGATGATCAAACTGGTGCAGCTTCCCTCCCTCATTCCTACCACCTGCAATGGAGCTGGCAGGGGAGAGGGGGCACAGAAGATGGATGAAAGGGATGAAAAACTGCTACCAAGCCAGTTTGAGGAAGCCAATCAGTGCACATTGGCTGCATCCACATGAGACGCTGACTGCAGTCATTACTGCATGAACAAGTACTAAATGACTGCGCGGTAACTGGAGCTGTTGAGCAGTAGCACTGCCAAACAGCTTTTTTCGTGACACTGACTGTGCAGCAGCTTGTGACTACTGTGCATGAGTGTTACATCACGTTTCTTGCTATGCAACACTACTGTGCAGTAGTCATTGGCTACTGTGCATTTAGTGTCTTGTGTAGATGCAGCCACTGTGACCCCATTGGCTCATGAAACTGATCTATGCATTTCTAACATATCTGTATTCTTGGTACCTGGATGACATGTGGCATTGAAGTATGTCTGTGTGAACTAATGTTAGTGTTAAAAATTAGGTCCTCATTTACAATAGCAACCCCAGAAAGCTGTTACCAGGACATTTAAAGAAGGATGTGATGTTCTACATCCAGAAGGTTACAGGAACTTAGGAACTTACAAGCAGAGGGCCATTCCAAGAGACAGGAGAGTAGAAAGCCAGGGGCAATTGCCCCAGGCTCTGGTCTGGGGGAAGTAGGGGAAGGGGGAACCTCATGTTGCATTCAGTATACATCTTCTGCCCCAAGATCAGTAAACACTGCCCCACCACACCCCAAATTAGGATGCACATATTCAGTGGAGAAGATGATTTTCTGCCTGGGATAGATGCACCCTGCTTTGATTCCTGCACTACAGGGCAGTAGCAATCACGCTGCTACTCAGGTAGCTGAGGGAGTCAATTAACTCCAGATGCAGACCAGTTGCATTTGTATCAGCAGGATAGCACATTCTCAAGATGCAGCTGCTTCTGGAGGTGATATTGTAGTTCCTCTGAGGAGCTAGCAGGGGGCCAGTGCTGTGATACCAGTACAACTCCATTGAAACCTGGTGTGTCATTTTGACAGACCATGAGATGGGTTTGAAGGGTGGAAAATAACTTGCACTGTGGGGGAGAGAGCATATGTGTGTAGGACTGGTGGCACAGCAAGCAAAGAAACAACAGGTAGGGTGGGAAAGTTAGAGGGTTTAAGAAACACTGAAAAGGGATGGGCAGATATGTGCAAGTTGGGAAATTGTAAAAAGAAGCAAGATGAACGGCGCAGACAAGATAGGGAAGGGATCCACAAAGGAACAGGGGTATGAAGCAAAGCATAGCATAGCAAACAAGTTGGAAAGAAGGTTAGTAAAACAACAAAAGAAGGGACAATGGCAGCTGTAAGGGTACATGATTAATTTAGTCCATATCTTTTTCATTATTTCTATACAGAACACACTTGATTTACATGGCTAGGTAGTGACAATTGTACCTATCTGCATTAGTTTGGCAATTGACACTAGAACTGATAATGCTACATTAATTTAAGTAACTTTATTAGTCCCTTTTGCCACTCCCTGCTTATGATTCCTCATAAGAGCAGCAGTTTTTCTCTATTAAATTTTGAAATACCATATTTTCTCACATACAATATGCACCAAAATATAATAAGCACCTTGGTTTTGAAAGCCAGAATGAAGTAACAAATATTTTCCCAGATATTATGGCTATGTAGAGCATTGATAGGGCCTAATCTTTACCTGAGTCACCCTCCCTTTTCTGCTTAACAAAAGCTGAAACCCTAGCTGCTGCTGAAGACTATCCTTGGGTAGATCTATGATTTTGAAAAGAGCTAGGTTCTCCAGGGCTGTGAATTTGGGTGAGAGACCAGGAGCAACTAGCAGACAGCAAAACTGCCTGTTGCCCCCTAACTTGAACTAGTTGTGCATTCAGTGGAAGTATATGAATTCACAGATTATGCAGTCAGAAGCGATCATGGTGATCACCTTGCATGACCTCCTCTATGACACAGGCCATAGGACTTCCCAGAATTAATTCTTGTTTGAGCTACAGCATAACTTTCAGAAAAAAAACCTTGATTTTAAAATTTCTAACAGTTCCCACTATGTTCATGCAACATAGATTATAACTTTGATCAGTAATGGCCATGTAGAAGTAATTGGCTTACTTGACTAGAAAAACAGACAAGAGACCAGAAGGCTGATACTGCTTATTTCAGTTACATGTTTTGAGATAAGGAATCCTGCATGCCTTGGGTTATCCTTAGGTTATCGTGATATCTTGCCCTAGGGATAGATAGTTTGTTTAAGTAAACTTCCTAAATTTCTGTGTAATTTACTATTGTTTTGTTTTTCCAAGGTCCTATTTTTTCATCTCTTTCTCTGTCTTAAGTATAAATATGCTTGTAACCTTAGAGAGTCTGAGAAATCCTTTGAAACAGACAAGTGGGTGATTCCCCTTGCTGTATGGAATTCTCCCTGTGATCACAGTATAGCCTTAAATAAAGAAAAGCTGGCTCTGTCAGTTCTGATTCAACCACAACGTGAAGTTTGATTTCTTCCAGAGCCATATGCCATTAGATTTTAGCTTGACCTTTAACGTTAACTTCCATCTAATATTAGATATTTTACTGTGTAGTGCTGACCCTTAACTGTCATTTCAGTTCAGCCTTATGTATATCAGTGCACATTATTTTGACTTTGAATCACTGCATCCATTCCAAACTATGCCCTACCCTTGGGTGAACAGAATTGAAATGCAAAACTAATGTATGATGAGTTTTTTTAAATCCAACTTCTTTTGCTCTCACATACAATCAGCCCAATCTATCCCCAGCATAATACCAGCAGATTTAGTGATTTTGCATGAAAGATTAATTTGACCTTTTCTTTATCTACTTTACAACCTCTAATAGGTTTTTTCTTAGATGGCATATGAAAAATAAAAAATGTAGTTTAGCAAAATAGTACATTCATCCAGAGCAGGGAAGTGATAAAATTGTTGCACCAAACTCATTATGAAATTGCTTTGAAGTCTCAGGAGCTCTCAGGATCAGGCTCCAAGGTGATGTCAACAGAAGGGCAAGAAATCAGTCCCCAAAAAGCTATAGTGCCCTCTTCACAGCTAGGGACAGACATTACACATAAACTGGTTAAGTGATCAGAAACTGGTTTGAACCTGTAACAGAACAGATGCTCAATTCACATAAACCAGTTTGAGAATGGCTGAAACCGGTTTGAAATAAACCTGGTTGAATGTAGTATCAGACTTAACTGATTTGGCTCAGACTGGTTTATGCAATATCTGTTCTCAACCCCTTGTTGATTTAAGATAAACCAGACACTCCTAGCATCCCAGCATGCTCTCTGGGCTGGGCAAGGCTTTCTGCTCCACAGCAGAGCTGACTTCTCCCCTCTGCTCCCTGGCTGGAGCTCCAGAGACTGTGGGCTGATCCCCACCTCCCCTCATTACTCCCTGCTAAGCAGGAATTCCCCTGTCCCCTCTGCCTTGCTGAAGAGTTGTCTGTGTATTAGCTAGCAGACCACATGCTGGCTAAAGTCAGTGCTGAATCAACAGGTAGAATCAACAGGCAGAATCAACAAGTAGTAGGTAATGTCCCTCTGTTATTTTCTTAACTGGGTGATAAACACTGATATCAATTCCCTGCTGGGCTAATCACAGCATCCTGTCTGAGACTGGCCACACCTCCCTCAGTTCAGTGCTATGAAAAGAAGGGAGGGCTACTCTAGTGACCCCCAGCTTCTAGCCTGAACCACTGCAGGCATGTGCCAGCATTTCTGGAATGTCTGTCTGGTTACAAAACTGATTTAGCCTAGCCAGGATATACTAATCTGCAAAGATTGAATCAATTCAGGCTCAGGCTTTTTGAATGTCTGTCCCTAGCCCATGTGTTTAAATGTTCTTCTGTTCTGACCTCCCGAATAACACAGGTTATTTCACCCACACGCTCCCATATTGAGCAGAATAGTCTATGCTTTACACAAGCAAGACTTCTATTAACTATTGCAGCAGCAAGTACTCACACATGTTAAGCAGTTCTCACATCTTTAACAGAATACATGAGAAATATATTGCCGCACTGTCCTCTAGCATGGCTTGACTACTTTAATTAAAACAAAGGAGCAAACCCTTTCTATTTAGCTTACAAATATATTGAGCTCTAGTAACAGGTACACAACAGAAAGAGATCTCTTGGCATTAAATGCTCTAATTTTTGTGTCAGACATATGGCCCACAGAGAAGATCCAGTCTTGCATGATGCATTTATATGACCCATGGGTTGTTTGCCATCTAAACTGCCATTTAAAAGAAAGGTCCCTAGTCCTTAGAAGGCAAAGAAAACCTTCTGAATGCAATTCAAGTGTAACTAATGCACTCATATCTTCCTGACGCTGCCTGAAACAATAGCTTTGAAAAGTGTGATCTCTACTGCCATGAATCTGCCTGGAAGTGTCAGTCTTAACATTCTGTGACACACTTAAATCTCAACCTTAACTATTGCACTGCCTACCATTTGAGCATATTTTACAGGGTTTAGTGGGAGTGAAGTGCTTTGGGAGGCAGGAATTGAGAGCTGCTACTGTGAAGGAAATGCAGAGGGAAGAAGTGAGGGGAGGGAGGTGGAGCTGGAAAGGAGGAAAAGAAAAGCAAACAAAGGGTAGAAGTGATGGCTCAGAAAGAGGGCGGATTTTTTTCTAGGGAGCAGCACTGCAAGTGATATACCTCAGAAAGCAAACTACTCCTGATCATTTTGCCAGATGCCATTGACATCAGTGAGAACTGCAGTGGTGATGATAAAGGCCCAATTTTACGCTCTTAAACATAGGCCATAAATAAAGACGGAATGGAGACCTCTGCCCTGAAAGAGTGTGACCTTGGCCACTGCTTTTGTAGTTTCATTGCAGAGATTTGCTTTCATCAGTCCCTGTCAGTGGCTATTTTTAAAGGGAACAGCCATCCAACATGATAGTCTTGACTGTTCTTGCCCTCATCTTAAAGCAGAGGGAACCAATCTTTGTGGCAGGTGTGTCATAAATTAACCCTGCACCCTCCCCAAGTGCCACTTTAATCCCGTTCCCTTGTCTGATCTACTGCTCTGCTTTCTGTTTCCCTGACTGATTTTCTGCTTTGCTTTCTGCTTCCTGTCCTATCTATTGCTGTCTGTCCCCTCCCTAATCAGCTGCATGCTGCACACAGAGGCTGCTCATGCCACTTATGGCACCTGTGCTGCACATTGGCCACACCTTTGTTAAAGGATCGTTTAAATCCTACTAGCTCTTCTTATGACCTGTTCTGAGAAGAACTGATGGAAGAGGTTTATCAGGGGTCCAAAAATATTTGATTTGCCATCAGTTACTGAAACATTTCATGAAAGTTTAAAAAATGAACTAAACTGGGACCATTACTTAACGCAGGGGTGGGCAAAATGAGGCCCGCGGGCCAGATGCGGCCCGCCAGGACATTCTATCCGGCCTGCGGGGCCCCTAAAAAATTTAGAAAATTAATATTAATCTGCCTCTGGCTGCCTGTCATGCAGCCCTCAATGGCTTCCCAAAACTCAGTAAGTGGCCCTCCACCCAAAATAATTGCCCAGCCCTGACTTAACGGCATTGTGGTGGAGAGAGAAAAATGATTATGTGATCAAATGCCTTTCTAAAAATAGCTGATTTCATGAAACTGAAAGTGCCATTGATTTCTTGATGAACTATTAAAATTCCTCTCAAATTTATCTAAATAAAAGAGTCATGAATTCAGTAGAAAGGATTAAGGGTTCAAGCGTTCCAGAAATGGCAGAAAAGCGTGAGCAGAGTTATACTCTAAAGAGCAATTTCATGAAAAAGATCTAACACTTTTTCCATCTACAGTCTTTGCTCTAGACACTCACCCTCTCTGGCTTTGTCTACATGGAAAATGAAGGCAATTTAAGTGAATTCACTTAAGCTAAAGCAAACCAAGGCCATTTAGCAGGAGAGCTTTGTCATGCGTCCATTGCCTGTTATACTTTGAATTCTGTCTGTCTCAAATGGAAAGACTTAACATTTAAATACCTAAGAGCCAGAGGAGAGACCTGGACAGCATGGACACAGAATTGGAGCATGTATTTTTTAGTTTCTCACTACAGTGAGATACATTGCCAGACTGAAAGGGCTATTCCCCCTTACTAGAGAATGGGTGTCATTATCCCTTGGTTGTGTTACCCAGACTCAGAAGATGATATATAAGGCTATATCTGAAGCACGGGACTGTTAAAATCATACTTACAAATCCTGCACAGTGTTCACAGAAAGTCGGCTTAAGATAGGTCATCTCCTGAAAGTTGTGAATAAATCCTGGTCCCATTTTACATTGTAGCTGTGATTTTGCTCTCAGGAAGTAGGCCATCATTTCTTCTTTGCTAATAAGACCATCTCTGTAAGAAAAATCATAGATCAAATCTATTAATACAGCATGCAACTGGGCATCATAGGATGCTGCTGCTGAAAAAATGTATGGAGTACAATATATACACTGACAGCAATATATAAAAAAGGCATCTGAGAAGCCAACCTTCCACTCAGAAGCTCTAAATTATCTTGTCCTTCCTTAAAGAACTAAAACTAAATTCATTGCCCTAGAGGCACTGCTTTCCCTCCTGGTGATCTCACTAATGCTAGGTTCCCTCTTTCTCATTCTTATGTTAAAGCATTCAGTTCATCTTCTTGTCAATTGACTTGGCAGGATTTTTGTGACCAGTCAAATGTTTACTAACTGTAGAAGGCTGCTGCCCAAATTTGTTATGCCCAAAATATAGCTTTCCTTTCTGTCTGCACACATTTGCAAATATGTGTAAATTAATTTGCTTCCCCATAATAAATTCTTAAAGTTTCCCGCTTCCTTTACCCCCCTAGAATAATATAAATCAGTCATCCATAAAGAGCTGTAAGGAAATAACACGCAGTGAATTTAGGAATTCCTCTCTATAAGAACATTGTTCTGGCTGGATATGTACGTCTACCTGACCTACATAACAGGGAAGATGATTTTTCTGATGTAATTGTTCATCTGGCAGTTACAAGTTTAGCATGTTCTTTAAGCCAAGAGACATGGCCACAATTTCAACAGGTAATATTTTAGCAAAGCTGTGCAAAATAGGTGCCTTATTCTTTTTAGCAGAGAAAGAGGTAGATCTTTAGGTCTTGTGTTCTACAGTTACTGAATAAACAGACACGATCTGACTCTTAGCTAGCATAGCAATGGGTTTTATGGTATGTCCTAAAGGGACAAGTTAGATCTGATAATCAGGAAGGTCTGGAGAAAGGACCACAGCATGGCTTCAGTTCAGCTGAGTAATCAGGATGGCAAATAGATAAGGTGTGTGGCTGTGTTCTGGCACAAACACCATGATATGTGTTTGCTTGTGTCAGTGTACCTAGATAGACCTTCCTTGTAGTGTTTGGTTCTGATAACCTCATCCTGGATGTTGGAGTTTACTCTAAGGGGTAGGCTCGATAGAGAAAGCAATCCAAGGTCTTGATGCACCCAGAAGGATGCAATATGATATTAGAATTGCGGTTTCATTCATCTCCAAAATTATGCCTGTATCTGTGGCAAGTAGAATAAGACTTCAGCATACATCACCTGGTACTTGGCATAAGTGGGGCCTATGCTGGGCAGTCTGGGTGTAGTGATGAAAGGCTGCAGTTCTGAGGCATCCTGTGAAACACCCAAGGCCTGGCAGATGGCTCTGAGTTAGTAATGGCAGGGACTGTCCTGAACCTGTCTTCTTATAAATGCTGCTAATCCAACTTTAAGACATACCCTTTTATTGAGAATAGATGCACTAGGCCCTTCATTAGCAATGTGCTGGGCAGTGAGGTATTTTGCCTTGTATAATGATCTACAGTGTCTTTTTGTACATACCGGGTGCAAAGAGGTGCATTGTCCATGAAATCAAATCAAATCAAATCCTTTCAAAAAGAATCTCTGTCCAGTCTCAGAAAAATTCAAAACATTCTGCTTGTAAATACTATAACACACCATAGCACATTCACAGCACACCACATTTAATCATTTTTTCAGGAAAGCAAGTGTGAAAAATTTCACCAGTTCATTTCACATTTCAGATCCTGAAATTTCACTGTTTTGTAACAAATTGAGCTCATGAGTATGTTTCCACATGAGACATGCAAAAATTCAGAGTCCCTTTTGCAGTGACAGAAGATATAATTTAGTGATGCTCCCTAAGAGAAGGCTACAGAAGTTGGAAGATGATCCCTGAGCTAGCTAGTTAGTGTGAAACACAAACCAAGGGTCTGCAGACGTTGTCTGCTGCTCCACAGATAAAGCTGTTGGGTTGTTGGTTGTAGTCATGCTGGCCTAAGGACATAGGCAAGCGAAGTTCTTTAGGTAAATGTGATATCTTTTATTAGACCAACTAAATAGTTGGGGAAAAGTTCTTTGCAAGCTTTCTGGCACAAACACCCTTCTTCAGGCATTGGGAGACTTTGCAATGTCTGCCAGTACCTGAAGAGATCCTGCAGAGTCTCCCAATGCCTGAAGAAGGGTGTTTGTGCAAGAAAGCTTGCAAAGAATGTTTCCCCAACTATTTAGTTGGTCTAATAAAATATATCACATCTACCCAAAGAACTTTGCCTACAGATAAAGATGGCTATTTAGTTCTTCTCATTCACATATGCCTGTGTTTATTGAATCTGATGATCACCATACCTTTCACACAGAAATCTAGCTTTGTTATTTTCAGAATAGTTATCAACTGCTCCAATCCTGCACTTTAATCACATGGAAAACTGCTCCTATGTAAAGCCCCACTGAAGTGAACAGGGAGAATTCACCTGTGTGGAACAGCTTGTTCCAGTGCACAGAATGATTAGGTCCACTTAAAGACAAAACCTAAACTCAGAATCTCCTGGCCCTTCACCCATGCTTAAATTTACTAAGCAATGAGAGGGGAAGAGAAAGAACCTCTTCCCTCATAAATTAAAAAATGAGGATACAACTTTTCAGTGTTTCAAATACACCAACAATAACCAAAGAGTGGTGAACATTTTTGAAATCTTGTAAACTTGCTCCAGTTTTACAGAGGATTCTCAGACAAAAAAATCAAGTAAAATTTATCAGACATCAACCCCTCTGCCTAGAAACAACAACAGCCCCACCACATACTTCTGATTAATATTCTGACCAGGTGGAGGCAAATGAAAATATAGAGATGAAGGCAAAAATACTCCAGAAGAAGATAAATCATTGTGAGATATGTGTTTATAGGGTGCTCACTGCTAGGTACATGGGTGTTTTATATTCCATTTTAAATCAAGCAACTCCCATATGACAAAATTAAATAATCTAAATGGAACTGTTAAGGTCAAGGTCCTGAGCCAGCAATGGGACAACGTGTGTGGTAATGCTACTGAGACCTATAGTCATACCAGAGATCTAACTGGACAAGTACGCCTGGCAGTCAGAAGGTGTGTACTGGGGTTAGGTTCAGGCAACCTGCTGGGGAGGCGCTCTAACTATGGCACTTTACGTAAAGCACTATGAGTTAGAGTGCCATTGTACCCTGCTGGGCTGGGGGTGGGGCTCAGAGTTTGCCTGCATTGGCACAGGCCAGAAGCGGGATGTTCCTGGACCACCCCTCTCTCTGGCCCTATCCCCCTGCCAGGTGGCAACTGTAAGCAGTGGCTGGGGAGGAAGGGGGTAGAAAAAGGAGGTCTTGAGGGGGGAGAGGGAGAAGCCAGGCCCAGGCTGCACAACAGGGTGGGCCTCCTTTCCTCCTGCCCCCACCCAAGCATCTTGACAGCAGCAGAGGTTGTTGTGCTCAGAGCTGGGGCAGGAGGGGAAATGGCGACCTCCCCACCTCATGGGCCCAGCCCAGCTACTCCCACTGAGGTCTTCAGGGTAGCTGGGCCAGGCCTGTGTGGCAGGGGGGTTACATTTTCCTCCTCCCCCTGCTCCAGCTCTGGGTGCAGCAGCCACGAGGATACCATTTTCAAGAGTCTTGGGCAGGGGAAGGAACAGAGCCTCCCCACTGAATGGGTCAAGCCCAGTTCCCCCTGCTGGGGTCTTGCGGGGGGTGGGGGGGTGGGGGGAACTGGGCTGGGTGTGCAAGGCAGGGGGGCTCCATTTCCCCCCTGCCCCAACTCCAGGTGTGGCGGTCATGAAGGTACTGCTCTCAAAATACTCACATGAAGGGCTGGGAAGGAGGAAGGGAACCCCCCACTATGCGGGCCAAGCTTGGATCCCCCCAAGACCCCAGCAGGGGGAACCAGGATGGGCCCATGTGGCAGGGAGGCTCCGCTCCTTCCCCTGAAGGGGTAGCTGGTGGGAATGTGTGGTAGGGGGCTCCCTCCCACACCTGCTGTATAGGGAGGAGACAGAGCTTTTTTGTCTCTTCTCTGTGAAAGCCCTGAGGGTGGGACTGGGCTGGTGCTCACCAGTGAAAGCACCAGCCCAGCCCCAAGAAGTCACATGGGATGTGGGCAGATTCACCCCAAAGTAACCCTTGTTGTGCCTTAGAGCACTCCTGTCTGATACTACATCAGATGAGGGTTAACTTCTCAGTACTCAGTCAGAATGAATGTAGATAATCCAGATGGCCAAACCTAATTGGCTAGGAATTGTGCATATCCAGAAGTGTAACTGGGTAGTTCTGTGCTTTGCATGGCTGTCACACATGGGACAGCAGCAGTACCTGAGCTGACACTGGCAGCAGCTGCTATTTTTGCACTCGCCCTATATCAGTGCCTGTGACCAGTGATCTGCTCACCCCTTGCCTTAATTATTCTGTAGCTCATAGATGCAATGAAGGCCTTGTTCCAGCCTGGCTTAGTTTAACATAAATAAAAGCCATGATACCACATTTTTAGTAAAATTATGAAACTAGGATTGTGTAACATAGTGAGCATGTGCTGTAACTGATGTTGGTATGTCTCTATAATGTAAGAAAATAAATAGCAATTGGTTCAGCATAAAAATGTAATCAAATGGGAAAAACCTGTATTAGGTATATAATTGGTGGTCAAGTTGTACAGAATCAAACTTACATGAACTCATCTATGAAAGAACAAATACATCAATGAAAGTTCCTGAAGGAGCATTCTTCCTCTGAATCCAAGTCTACATAAACACTGTCCTTGTTGATGTAAATAAACCATTTCCATAGTGTATCCAAATAAAGCTTTTGATAATCAGAATAATGCATCATGAGTCTCATTCTCAACCCTCTAAAATTCTCATGTAACAATTGATGTCCCTAGGTAGGCTCCCGAGTGAAACAATCAGTGTTGAAAGGTTTAAGGGACCCATGGAAAAGTGTTGTAACGTGCCCTGTGGGGTAGATTGTGCAGACCCTATCAGGCTCAGGACAACCTTAGAAATATCTCCTCTGATTAGTGGGCCTGATGGAGTCAGTGGAAAAAAAAAGTGTTGGAGTCGGAAAACTGAGTCATAGACAAAACAGCTCCGAGTCCTTGGGATAAGGATACTGTAACAGGGAGGTTAGTGCTCCTGTTATTTTAAGAGGAGAAAGGCTGCAGAGAGGGCTCAGGTGGCAGATTGCAGCTCTGCCCTGGCTCTGGACCACGCTGTCATTCAAGATCCCAGCCCAGCTGCCTAGCAGCTCCCCACACTGCCATGTGCCCTGCCAGCACTGCTGGGGCTGGTCTCCATGGAAACCCCAGCCTCCACTATCACAGCATGGCTGCTGCTGCAGTCTCTATGGAAACTAGCCCCAGCCATGTGGGCAAGGGCTACTGGGGAATGGAGTCTGGCTGCCAGTCAGATCCACCACTTTGCCCACCCCTGGCCTAGAGCCTGAGCTGTGGCAGGCAGTCTAGCCCCAGAGGCCATGGAAGGAACAGCTCCTGAGCAGGAGGGGAGCAGACGAGCGCCTGAGGCACTGGGATTTCTCTAGCTCCATCTCTAGTCCTTCCTCTGGCCTTACTCCCCTGAACTAATCAGACTGTGCTGATTCCTTATAGGAAACTTGTTTTAATAGGTCCATAGAGCCACATTTTATTTTGCAGCTTCTTGGTCCCTGATTCAGCTTCTGTTTATTCCAAGGCAGTGCAACCAGGCAAAAAGAGGTGGGATCCTGTTGTGTCTGTAGAGACACATACTTCCTTGTTCTTAGGCTCTCCCAGTTTTTTTTCTAGAAAAGTATAGCATGAGAGTATAATAAAAATAAAGGAAATGAGAGTAAAATAATAATAACAATACTAATAATGACAACAATAATAATTGTAATGATAATGATGATAATGATGTGAAAGATTCATCAAGCTGAAGTTGCTCTTCAAGTTGCTGGCTAAGAAGCCAGACACATATTTAAAAAAAAGCTGAGGTCTGGAAGGCATCTCTTCTCTTCTATAATTTTAAAAAGAAGAAAAAAAGCTTACTGGTCTTTGTCCAGTACACAGAAGGAGTCCAGAAAAGGAAAGTTGGCAGCTATACTTTCAAAGTCTTCTTGAGAAATATAGCCATCATGGTCGTGATCATAGTTCCTAAAAACAGACTGAAAAATAGAAGGATGTAATTCTAAACAAACATAGAAGAAAGACACTGGCAACATAATGGCAAAATAAAATCCAGCCTATACACATTTATGACGAAACCAGCTCTTCAGTTGTGCAGTTACACTAGTTAAATGTCCACCCTCATTAACTAGGAACTGCTGAATGGATTAATTCTATCAAATGCCAGTTACTAGCACTTCAATACTTTCCTGTTTATGCCCATTTAATTATAAGGCATACTGTGCTGATTCCTTATAGGAAACTTGTTTTAATAGGTCCATAGAGCCACATCTTATTTTGCAGCCTCTTGGTCCCTGATTCAGCTTCTGTTTATTCTAAGGCAGTGCAACCAGGCAAAGAGAGGTGGGATCCTGTTGTGTCTGTAGAGACACATACTTCTTTGTTCTTAGGCTTTCCCAGTTTTCAATGGGCAGTCTGTAGGTACTTTCAGTGATGGATTCAGTTTCACCCAGGAGATGAGTAGCTCTCCTCTCTCTCTGTGGGGAGCCTCAACCTATGCTAAAAAACTCTGGTGTTGTCATTTTTTTCATGTCCTTGTAACAATATATTTAGCAGAATTTGCAGATTCATTGAAATCTGACAGGCTGCATCATGAGCACTTCTGCTATGACTTCAAACTTGCAACCTCTGGAGTGTCAACTAGGTGGCTTTACCATCTGCACCACCCAGCCTGGTCTTGTCATGCTTGAGCCTGATCTTGACAATGTAAGAGGAAGACATCTCAGCAGGATTCAGGGCCTGAACCAGGAAGCATCTGCCTGAACCAGCATGTCTACCTAATGGACAACAACACTGACTGTAAGTTAAGTAAGCACTTCTCTTACGTAAGTGGTGCAGGTAGTTGAGGACTTGCCCAGCACATGAGGGACCTGGGTTCTGGGTCCACTCACTAGGTCTGAACCCATGTGCCAACAGAGTGTGCTAATCACTAAACCACAGGCAAATTTAAGCCAGCCTTTACTCCCTGTGCCTCTTATCTCATTGGGCAGCCAAGAAAGAAAGATTACCAGCTGGAGAGAATAGCAAACAAGAGGGGGTCTGAGTCTCTGGCTCAGTATGGCTAGCACTACTGTAACACTCCTGAGTTCTGGCCTCTGCTCTCAAACGGTTTACGCATTTTACCCAAAGATGCTAAATCATCACTTATGCTGATATAAATCCAACATTTGAAGTAACAGTGTTATTCTAGATTACAGTTTGGTAAGAGAGGTCAGGACCTAGATCAATGCAAAAGCATCAGTGTAAGTGAGAAGGGATTCTAGTTTGAATTGCACAGAGTAGTATGCCAATACCAATGCTAATACGCAGTATACCTACTCCCCACCTCTGTGTAAAGTGGGTGCATGATGAAAAATGTCACAGGAAAAAGATGATCTGAGGAGCAGTTTGACAGTGGAGAGAGCCAGCCAGTACCCATAAGGTAGGGTGTGCTAGCGACAGAAAGCTGGAGAATGCTGGATACTGCATACACATGGCCTTTATTTTTCTGAAAGACGTTAGAGATGTTGAGTACTGTTGCTAACAATCTACCAGGCTTTAATTTCTTCTCTCTAAACTCATGCACACACTCCTGCCCATTAGGGTTTTAGGCTTTTCAACAGGCACTTCCTGTTTGAAGAAACACTGTAATTAGGCTTCCTGCTAGAAGGGTCTCCAATAGTATAGTATGGGCATATATTATAGCCCTATAGGGAGGGAGTTTCAAGCAGGTGAAATATGATGTGAAGAAGAAACCTGGTTTGTGTTTTGGAAATCCCAAATCAGGATAATTCAGATCTAGGTACCATTCCATTGGAATGACTGACATCAAATTATAGACTTTGGCCCCCTCTACACCTTACATGTCTTACACAATTCCCTGGTTAATTTCACAATTATTTTAGATTGACTACATATGTAAATTAACTATCACACCTTAAAAAGGCCAACCAGCTATAAAGTTAGAGCTGGAAAATGTATAACAACTTTATATTTGGTTTCTATACAGATTTAATTTGCATGTGTAGCAGGATCTATGTCCCTGGGCTCCTAACTGCAAGGGTGCACTACGCCCTTCCCAGTTGGCAATCCCACAGCTGGCAAGACTCCCACCCACAGCACTACCCCATGGGTAGCATG
>NW_017729034.1:32016139-32024908 GCF_001723915.1 Gavialis gangeticus
CTTATGACCCCTGCCACCCCCAGTGTTCCTTCCTGCCCATGGCAGGGGGTCGGACTAGATGATCTGTCCAGGTCCCTTCCCACTCAGTGATTCTATGATTCTATGGGTTACCATGTCTGAGTCCCATCAGTTGACAAGACACCCATCCATGGTAGCACCCCTCAGGACTCCTAGCCACAGCAGCTTGCTACTAGTATGTTGGTGCAGGGGGAGCCTGGGATCATGGTCCTCAGCTCCCCCTGCATTAGCAATAAGGCGTGATAGGATCTTTATTTTCTAAACACATGTGGCATGGCAGGAGGCGTGATTGTATGGATTGTATATCAGATCTTATCACAACTTTACCTGAACATCTAGAGTGGCCCTTTGGTATCTCATAAATAAAGTTGTTATACCAATTCCTCTTGAAGCGAATGGCAAATATTTCCTTGATTTCAGTGGGATCCCTCCTTACTTCAGCAAAACTAACCCCTATATGTGCGGCTGGAGCGATTAGCACATACTTAATATTTTAGCCACAGGGTCATGTGAGCAAATTTCAGGCAATGTCTGGCAAGCCAAAAACTATTACAAACCAGTCACACAACCCTATGATCCAGAATCAGCTGAAGCTGAGGAATGGAAAACTGTCATGCAGAAGACTGGAAGAGTGGCTAGTAGCACAAGTAGAATGTTCAAAGGTGATGAAAAAAGGCCTTCTCTTTCCAGAAGGCTTGTTGAGAGACAGCAATATTAGATTAAGTCTGGCATTTTGGATTAAGTTTGTCAGATCCCATAAAAAAGAAAATTTCACTTTGGGTTTCTTGGTCCTCAAGCACAAAATTGGCAGGCTTGATTTTTAAGCTGTTAAACAGCTGCATTGACTCACTGGTGCCAAGAATTGTGAAATTTGCTAGCAAATTAGCACAAATATCAAATAGTTTAGCACTTATGGCTTAGGTTCCAGAAGGGCTTGTAAAGGCTGCTAAGATGTTTGTACATGTTTCTGAGTACATATGTTTTCAACTGTCCAAATGCAGGTACAAGAAAGGGAGTCTGCATTGCAACTTCTCAAATTTGCACCTGCAATTTATTTGATCAGTTGAACCCAGTGGAAGGAAAGTCAGGTTTCAAAGTTTCTAAAAAAATTACCCCTTAGCATCAGGGCATTGTCTTGCTAGTCCAGTCAGTCTTGGGTTTCTAGATTAAAATTAAAATAAGTCTTGCTGTATCACAATTGCTGTAAAACTGAAATTCATCCTGACTTTTGTATACTGCTTGACAGCTTAGACAAGAGAACCCAATGTCCCCGCAGTGTGATACATCTACTTACATCGACTAGCTTTCTTATGTGCTTGTTAATGATGGTCGGGTCAGGCTTTGGTACCACTCCAGATGCCCACTCCAGCGGCACTACTGGCTTGTTAGGGGTCAGTGGGGAGGTAGGCTGCTGACGGAAAAATCAAAAGACAGTTATTTTTTTAAAATCTTAATCATTCAATCCAGTGCACTGCTAAAATAGGTTGGAGTAGTAACATTACAGAAGGCATGAAAAAGCTGGCTGGCAAGATGTCAGACAAGGCCCCAAGAAAACAGGCATTGCTTACCTTTCCTGACTTGAATTCTCAGAACCTGGCTCCATGGAGCCGTATTGCCAGGAATCCTAGGTTTGCAGTCACAGAACCGCTAGGAGCAGTGACAACTGAGGGTGTGTGCCCAAACAGACTTTTCTCACTAACTGTCTCAGGAGACCTCAACAGTAAACAGGCTCAGAAGCAGAGTGGAGGAGAGGGGTCAGTGCAGCTCTGTGGAGACAACACAATCAGAGAACAGGAGTTACATGAGATAAGTAAGTAACTTCCTTTTCTCCTTCCTGACATTGCCTCCACAGAATCATGTCATTAGGGTTAGGGACAGATATTACACATAAACCAGTTTAATTGCTCAGAAACTGGTTTAAACCTGTAACAGAACAGATGCTCAGTTCACATAAACCAGTTTGGAAATGGCTGAAACTGGTTTGAGATAAACCTGGTTGAATGTAGTATCAGACTTAACTGATTTGGGTGAAACCAATTTATGCAATGTCTGTCCCAGATCCCTTCCTGGTTTAACTTAAACCAGACACCCCCAGCATCCTGGCATGCTCTCTGGGTTGGGCAGGGCAGGGCAGGGCTTTCTGTTCCACAGCAGAGCTGGCCCCTCCCTTCTGCTCCCTGGTGGAGCTCGGCAGAGACTGCAGGCTGTTCCCTCCCCTCCCCATCACCACTCCCTGTTAAGCAGGAATTCCCCCCTCCACACTTCCTTACTGAGAGGTGTTTGTGTATTAGCTATCAGACCACATGCTGGCTACGGTCTGTGCTGTGACAGACAGGGACAAAGGCAGAATCAACAGGTAGCTGGTAATGTCCCTCTGTTGTTTTCTTAATTGGGTGATAAACACTGAGTTAGGGGTGATAAACATTGTTATTACTTCCCTGCTAGGTTAATCAGAGTGTTCTGCAGGGCCTGGCTATACCCCCCTTGGCTCAGTAGTGTAGAAGGGAAGGGAGGGCTGCTGTAGCACCCCACAGCTTCTAACCTGAGCCACTGTAGGCATGTGCCTGCATGTCTGGGGTGTGTGTGCAGTTACAAACTGATTTAACCTAGCCAGGTTGGACTAACCTGCAAAGATTGAATCAGTTCAGGCTCAGGCTTTTTGAATGTCTGTCCCTAGCTTAGGAAACAGCTAGTAGTGACCTCCCTAAAGGGCCAGGGAGCTAAGCTTATGCAACAGCGATTGAAGCAGTGCCCTTCAGAAACTAACATATGCTCCTGGTGCAGTAAGAGGGCAATCTAGGAGCCCAAAAGATTTTGGATAAGGCACATTTTGAACATATGCCAGGGAAACAGCCAATCCAGTGGAATGAGTCCTGGGTCTTTTTGAGCAGGGATTCTAGAGAGGTCATAACAGGACTGTATGCACTGCCTAATCCATTTAGACAGTCTGTGCAGAGAGGGATTAACCTTTTGGTTTCCTTCAAGAGGCATCAGCCAGCTTATTTTATTTTCAAAACAGTTTGGTCCTGACTAAATAGTAGCTGACAGCCCCTTTGACACCTATAATATGCCATCTGACTCATCCTGCATGACTAGGTAGCTTTGTGAAGAAAACAAGTGGGACAATAGACTTGTTTCAGTGAAAAATCTGAAACTTGGTCATAAATTTTAGGTGAAGCCTCAGAAATCACCCTATCTTTATAAAGAATGGCTTTGGGTGGATTGCCTTATTAGGGCTTGCAATTCAGAGATAACTAGTTAAGGGGATAGCTACCAGGATTGTCAGTAAGGTATGGAACCAAAAGTATTAGCTTCAAGGACTTAAATTTGGTCATTACTGCCCTATAGGTCATCTGGCTCTCCAATAGAAGGTGTAACCTGAAGGAGAGCTAGTAAAGCTTCATTTAAAACTTTATTTTCTAATGTAAACATATTCTGACACAGTAACTAATGGTACAATGCTATATAATAAAGGGCTGTTAGACACTCCCATTGGGGGGGGAAGGGAAGAAGGTATAATAGGACCTAGATTGCCCTGTTTGGTAGACAGAAATGAACTGCGTTTGTTAGCGGAATGGGTTATTTATGTCTTTGGCCTTTGGCAGTGAGGGCCTGAGGGACATGAACACATTCCCCATCACTCCGCGTGTGGGCTCTGCAGCTGCAAACCTAGGTGTGTGACTCCCAGAGTGAAGCTGTGAAGATAAATTCAAGGCGGCAAAATATCTACATCCAGAAGCGCAGGGAGCTCAAGTAAATTCAAACAAGCCACGTGAATCAGAGTCACCAGATCTATAGCTTGGTGATGCTCAAAATGACTTTTTAGCCAAGATTATTATGCAGCCCTACTTTTCTAGAGCTTGGAGAAGAGGTCAGGAGGAATGACAGCTATTCTTAAAGCCCCAGCTCATGGAATGATGCAATAGAATCAGCTTTCATAAAAAGTGAGGGCTTTGTCACATGTTATGGTTATGACATGTTTTATTTAGATTGTCGTAAGCATTGGAAAGTTGGGTTGGAAAGTTTTCTGAGCAGTCACACGGTAACGCTTACTATGACCTAAATGAAACATGTCTTAAGTGCCAAAGCCCTTGAAGACTCTGCTGTGCTGTGAGCTGGGAACAACAAACATCTGGGAGCAACAGTTTTGAGCCTGTTCCAGTGTGATGCTGAGGCTGGGACTGAAGCTACGTATCGGTCCCAGCACCGGCACCACACCAGAGTCATCTGGGCATATTACGTCTGTGGAGTAGTTAGATATTAGCTCAACACTCATTAAGTAGTATGATCTGGAGATACTCCTTGCTGGAAAAGTCCTAACTTTGCTACATTAGGATGGCATTTTACATGTGTTTTACTGCTTGAATGCTCCCATTTTAAGTGCAGTTAACACATCCCAAGTGTAATGTGCAACAAGACCTTGAGTTTCTAGTCTTCGTAACTGCAGGGAAAAGCTTATAACGAGAACCCTAGAGGCCCAAACTAAAAAAGAAACAAAAGAGAACTACAAATTATAGTATTTTTTTAAAAACTCACGATTTTTATAAGCACTCAGTTTTGGAAATACATCAGGCCCATTGTCTTGAGTATTGTTAAACTCCTTTTTACAACATCATTAATAAAGTATGGTGATGGTATGAGTTACAATTCATGGTGTGTATAGCTTTAATTTCATAAGATATTTCAGTTTAGAGTTTAATTGAATCCTTAGATTGCTTAATAATGCGTTGATTAATGGTTTCCATGGGCTTAATCAGGGTTATTATGCTGTGTTTTTTTGGACCATCTGCCAATCTGTGGCAATGGGTGGGAACACAGGGGCTCCTCAGCCAAACAGAGGTGTGGGGGAGCCCCACTGTGATAAGTCCATGAAAATGGTGGCTGGTGCCATGATCGGCCTGCGAAGTCGCCTGTCTGCTGCCTCACTTTGGGTAGGTCCCTAAGCATAGAGTAAGTATGAGTATATAGGCAGTTACTTCAGAGATATGCAGTGAATTCTTGCCTCTTTCTGCCCCTCAGTAAATTGTTCATGTGTCTGCATCCCATGTGTCTATACATGTAGGATTGCTCAGGATTGCTGTTATCAGGTAGAAAAAAATAAAAAACCCCAGTTTGAATAGGAAACTGCAGAACAAGAAATCATCCACAAACTGGACCATGTTAAGTATAGTTTAAACAGGGGCTATGTATTCTTATCTCATTATCCTGATTAGCTTTTGAGACCCCTTTGTTTCTAGGGGTTTACTGCATTTTACAGTCTCAAGAAGACTGTGATCACCTGACATCACTCTGGAGGATAAATCAGTTGGAGTTGCTGACAGTTTTTGCTACTTGGGTTCTCTGATCAGCAGGAATCTTTAGACTGAAATGACTAACAGAATCAGAAAAGCAGCTAAGAATTTTGGGCTGTTACAGAACCCTGCATGGAGTAACAGCAAACTATGAGCTAAGGTGAAGATATAAATCTATGAGACTTGTGTGCTGCCATCCCTACTTCAGGATTCAAAAACATGGACTACATATGCTAGGCACATCAAGAAACTAAACAGTATGGGTGTGCGAAATGGGCCATATTCAATTCGAATTCAGATTTGGCCTGATTCATTGATTCAGATCACTGTCCTGATTTGATTTGGCCGAATCCGAATCTAAAGATTAGATGCTGATTTGGAGATTCAGTGATTTGGCCATAGACACATCTTTAAATGCTTTTTCTACATACCTCAAGGTACCAGGCATGGCTTGTGAATGCTGCAATGCTGGGGTGGATGGAGCATCCTACAGGAACATGTGGGGGCCCCCTGCATGCTCAGTGGTGGACCCAGAAGTCAACCAGTCCACTTCCAGGTCTGCCACCAAGCATGTGGGGGGCCCCCCTGCAACTTCCCTGGCTCAGTGATCAGCCACAGGGGGACCCCAGGTGCCTCCCCAGACCCAGGAGGCACCAGTTGCTGAGCTGGAGGGCGAGAGGTGTGCTTCTGGTCCACTTCCGGGTCCACCACCAAGTGAGCTAGGGACTCCCCTGCGCTCCTGTGGGACGCTCCATCTGCTCTACCATCTCAGCATTCACGAGCTGCCTGGTATCTTCAGGTATGTAGAAAAAACATTTAAATCTGTGTCTATGTCCAAATCATTGAATATCTCTGAATTGATTCGAATACTTCCAATTTGATTCAGAGAGATTAAAAGGTCTCCTGATTCGATTCAGATTTAGAGATTTGGTCACCAAATCAGGCTGAATCTCTGCCGAATCAAATCAGTGACCAAAGCTTTGCACAGCCCTACTGAACAGGTTCCACAAGAGATGCCAACAGAAGATCCTGAAAATAAAGTAGGAAGACAGCATACCAAACACAGAGGGACTGGAGTGCACAGGACTGACACACTTAGAAACCATTATCAAGAAGAGGAGGTTGCAATAAGATCCACTGTGTCAGGAGAATTGGAGGAGACTGTATCCCCAAGAATATTTTGTACTGAGAGACTCGAGACAGCTCTAGAAAGTGGAGTTGCCCTTTATGGTGGTACCACAATGTATGCAAAATGACATGAAGTCATTCAATATCTATGTAGAAAGCTGGGAGGAGCACGCAGAATCCCATCCAACCTGGAGGGAATATCTGGCATTGGCTAAAATTCAACATGAAGTGGTTTTGATCCAGAGGATGGAAGCAAAGCAAGAAAGAAGAAAGCAGCTTGCTGTAAACTTAGACTCCAACTCAGACAACACATGGATCTGTGAAACTTGCAGCAAGCTGTGTTGCTCTTGAATTGGCTTGTAAACCACAAACGGATTCATCAGGCATCTGATTAGACCTCTCGCATGTACACCATGATCCAGAGGATTGATAGTGGCCTAGTACTGCTCTTTTGCTTGTGTCCTAGCACAATCCCCCTCCTCTTATCTCTCTCTATCTCTCCCACCTCCCTTGTCTTTGTATTATAATATCTTTCTCCTTATAGTCTGCTTTCTACATATCCTTTCACAGCATCTGATGAAGCGAACTTGGGTTCAGGAAAGCTTGTGCTCTCTCTATCTTATGTAATTAGTCTATAAAAGTACCCTGCTTTCTGACTGACTTCAGACTGACAAGGCTAATTACCCCTCATGGGATTATAACAGTAGAAAGAAAGAGATAAAATGATATCAATTTAGTTCTTTGGGTAAACTTTTTCCCCTGTAAAAAAGACCTCGAAGCTGTACCTCACCCTCCAAGTGTGCTCAGACGTTTGTGGCACACTATGAAAAGGGGCACAGTAGAAACGCTATTTGTGCCTAGTTAATTCAAGCAGTGACATTCAGTTTTGCCTGGCTCAGGAGCTTTAGAAGCAGACAGCGTTAACCAAACGAGCCGTAGCAACCTGGATACCCCTCGGTGTATCGTGGCAAGCAAGTGCCAGTCCAAAAGGTTAAAAAAACCCCTACAGTATGTAGCTGTTGTGCTGCATTAATGTATTGCTCTGTTTTGTTATTCATGGCTGAAGAAAAGGTGTGTACCAAATGCATGTAGCAAACACACCCCAGACTGAAAAACAGCCCCATACACAGAAGAGAAAACACAATTGTTTTATAACATTTCCTGGAAAAAGCACCAGGTAATCAGTGGAAGCACTCGGGAGCTACAGCCTGCCTCTCACTGAGGTAGAAGTCAAAAAGGACCTTGTGCTGCAAAGACTGAATGTCACTGATTATTCATTGATTACTTGAGAAGTCCCCGACAATTGACAGTATTGTTAAAGGTCACAGGACTGTTCCCCCACAGCATTTGTCCTTTTAAACTAAGACTGGTGAATAAAGCAGCTAAATGTTTGTTTTCTTTGTTCCTATTAATGACCCATCATTAGTTCCTGACAGTCTGCCACAATTCAGTGTTGCAATCGTTGCTGGCCTTGACAGATATACCAGGGTTAATGAGGAGAGGGATGGGGGAGACAGACTGATTAATGAGCAAACATACTGGAGTTTTGGCCATCAAATCATGCCCTACACACCATGAAGGTCAGAGAGTCGTTAATAAAATTCCAAGCATTCAAACTGGATTAAAGCTAAACCTGTGTTGGAATAATCAAACTAGATGTCCTTATGATCAGTTACCATGCTGCATTTAAGACTCTACCAGTCTCCCAGAGAGTGATTTGTTAGGAACTGGGAAACAATGTCTTCAGGATGCAGCGCTTCTAAACACTGCCGAAGGGTTTGAATAGAAACAGTTTTAATCTCTTGGGGCCTGATCCTACAATCTGCTAAACAAACTTCCCTGGGACAATGC
Source organism: Gavialis gangeticus (assembly GCF_001723915.1). Lineage (NCBI taxonomy): Eukaryota > Metazoa > Chordata > Crocodylia > Gavialidae > Gavialis > Gavialis gangeticus. The sequence goes on from NW_017729034.1 coordinate 32,024,428, forward strand.
TTAGATCTCTCAGTTCCTGCTGATTTCACAGATAAGTGTGCTCACTTGTGGCAAAATTAAGCTCTGCATGAGATATGTCACGCTCAAAATCAATATACTGAAAGCTGTACAAATTTGCACAAAAGTCCCCAAATTTCAACAGAGACCAAGGTAGGTCAGGTTCTTTGGTTAGTGTGTTATATTTTACTAAACCAAAAACCCTACAAGAGACCAAAGCATTGGTAATAATTTAAATGACAGTTCAATTAAAACAGATTAATTCTTATTGACCTATAGTTTAGTCTTTTTGCAGAATAAACCACAAAATAACCAGTTTTTCAGGGTATATACTCTTTCAGGTTCCTGCCAAATTCAATATAGATGCAAATGTTGGGAAAATGTCCCAGTGCAATAAACAGTTTTAAGTTCTTGTGATTCCTATCTCAGAACGGTAGTATTGGGGTGATGCTGTAGCTGTGATGGTCCTGGAAAAATGTGAGAG
>NW_017729034.1:32024919-32032516 GCF_001723915.1 Gavialis gangeticus
TTCACCCTTTCCAAAAGGCAATAAAAGAGACCTACTGATTTAGAATTCCTTGGCTCCAACACCAGGGAGAGCTTGTAAATATCATCTTCTGTGTGATAGAGGTCCAGGGACAGCTATAAACAAGCAGGAAAGGAAACAGTAACATTAATTAGATCAGATGAGAAATAACAGCACATTTAAAATACAAGGGACTCAGACTGCTCTCACTGAACCCAAGGGAAGTTCTACCAGTTGAAGCTCAGGATGGAGAGGGAGGCTGCTGGTGAAGGCTGGAGGAAGTGCCAATATGTAACAATACAACTTTTGATGGGAATAATATGACCTACCTGTGAGCTTCTTACACATCTCCCCCTATGCCTTCTCTCCCTTGTTTCTGCTCCAGTTCTTTTCCTTCCCTGCTCCCTTCCACACCCATCCTGGTCGTCCCAGAACAAAGGAGTAAGTAAAGGAAAAGTTCATTAGGGTTAATGCTGCTATCTGTTGCACTTCAGTGATGATTATCTCTGCTGATAGGGCACTGCCCCTCACCCCCCGTTTATGAGCAGCTATGACCTGGAAGGGTTCCAGGCACCTCAAACAGATTGGTTATTGCTGCTCCTCTGGAAACATCTTACTATGCAGCAACCAAGGAGGTGGCCCTAGTCTTCAGACAACCCAAGAGAATCCCTGAAGTCTGAGACCTTCAGAATCACTGACATAGGCCGTTTGTAGACAACACTTTTTAGCGGGTTTAAAGTGACTTAAACGCCTTTTGCACTGCTTTAATGGCATTGCTGTTTGCACATTCAGTGGTGTATTGCGCATTAATTCCAGCCGCTGCAGCACATTTGGCAATGTAATCTGCCTTAAATGACTTTGGGACGCAACAAATTACTTTGGGGCGCTATGAAGTAAAACACCTCCAAAGAGTTTTAGTTTCCTACCCTACATCTGTGGAGGGAAGCACCGGGCTCCATGCAGCTGAGGGGCTGCGCAGGCAGACCGTGCAGGCAGCCCAGCAGCAGCCCAGGAAGGCAGGCTCCACAGAAGGAAAAAAAAAAAGCAGCGAGCCTGATCTTTATTTTTTCCCCCCCGGAGCCTGCCTGCCTGCCTGAGCTGTGCAGGGGTCTAGTGCTTCCCTCCGAGGCTGTGGTGCCCCCCCAGGACCGCCCGAGCTGGGTGCCTGTGGGTGGGTGCCACCAGTGTGTGTGTGGGGGTGCTGCTGCCACAGAGGGAAGCACCAGCCCCACACTGCAGCTCAGGGACTGCTCTGCCTGCCAGCAGCTTGCTCTCCCCTCCTCACTGCTGGAGAAGCAGGTAAGGATCAGGTTCCGACATGGGTGTACATGACATGGTGGTTTATTTCACCCTAAATTGAAGTGGTCTTTTTATAAAGCCACTGCTTCAATTTACAGAGAATTAAACTCCCGTGTTGTCTACAAATGCCCATAGATCCTCCCTATGGAGGTACATGGCCAGGCTCTGGACAGAGGCTTCTTTTTACTTGTATGAATCAGCAAACTCCTCAAAGTACTTTGTGTGGCATTCCCTGTAACCCCAGACATTTTCATCACACCAGCTATGACTGTATGCTAGTTCTTACTTCTCGAGCTCTGAATGCCACAGGTATTCCCTCTCCTTCTACTTATATATTGAGAGATGTTCCCCCCCCACTCCAATACACAGCTCAAGATTTCTTGAGACTAGTGGAGGTGTTACCTATGGAGACAGGACACAAACCTAATCAAAGTAAAATTTGTTTACAGATGAAAACAAAATGTTTGTGAATTTGGCCGTTTTCACTCAACTCTAGCAATGCTGCTATTCACTGGTGCTGCCTCACTCTAAGGCAAGGGACAGACATTCAAAAAGCCTAAGTCTGAATTGATTCAATCTCTGCAGATTAGTCTAGCCTGGCTAGGTGGAACCAGTTTGTAACCATATAGACATCCCCTCTGGACTGAAGAAATGCAGGTACATGCCTGCAGTGGCTCAGGCTCGAAGCTGGGGGGCGCTAGAGCAACCCTCCCTTCCCTTGCACAGTGCTGAGCTGAGGGGTGGGGTGTAGCCAGGCACTGGCAGAATGCTATGATTAGGGAGGGGTTCCCCCCCTCGCTGGTCCTGACCAGGAATAGAGCCAGCAGGGAGTTACACAGCATTTACTTACACAGCAGGGAGTCACACAGTGTTTATCAGTCCATTGAGAAAACAAAGGCCTCTATGGTTAGTTCAAGCTCTTGATTTAGCTCCAAAAAGCCCTAAATGGACACTGTCCTGTTTGCCTTTGTCCTGTCTGCCTTACACAGACACCTGTCAGCATTAGCTTGCATACCATCTCCTGGCTACCATCCAAGTTGTGGGAGGGGAGAGGGGAATCCCTGCTTCAGCAGGGAGTGGTGGGGGGTGGGACTGGAAATATCCAGGCAGATGCTGCTGTGGCTGAAGTCTCTGCCAGAGCTCCAGCCAGGGAACAGAGGGGAGGGGCCAGTTCTGCTATGAAACAGAGAGCCCCGCCCAGGGTTGCACAACATCTGGGATGCTGGGGGCACTCTGGTTTAAGTTTAACCAGGAAGGAGTCTGGGACAGACATTGCATAAACCAGTTTGACCCAAATCAATTAAGTCTGATACTACATTCAATCAGGTTTATCTCAAACCAGTTTCAGACATTTTCAAACTGGTTTATGAGCACTGAATATCTGTTCTGTTACTGGTTTAAACCATTTGCTGATCACTTAAGCCAGTTTATGTGTAATGTCTCTCCCTAGCCAAAATGCAATGAAGGGAAGAAAGGGAAGAAATAGTCAATTCTCCCTGGCTAAGATAACTCAACGGAGTGGGGAAACATGGCATGATAATTTTCCTATATTAGTAGGTTCTGGAGTAACCAACATGATTTGAAGTTATCAGCCAGCATGAGGACTCCAGTGAAGTGAGGATTATTCAGTTACAAAAGCTCTCAAAGCAGGCTGATTATAGGATTATCTTGAAATCAGAGATTTATGAGGGAAAATTCTTCAGATACAAAGAAGGTACACTTAAATTGTAAAACCATCTTCCCAAATTCAACTTTATCTGAAAGGAAAGTCACTCCTTACACAATAGTAAAAGAAGCAGATTTTTTTTGAAAATTATGTTATTTTTAGAGTACACACAACTCATTGGAGACATTTCAATTAATTTTTCCTTATGTTATCCATGTTCATCATTGCACTAAATAATTAGAATAGTTGATCATCATTGGATCACCTTCCTTTCATTCAGATTAATTCATTTGACTAGAATATTGACTTTCTGGGTCTTGCATGCTCATTTTGATAGGTCCATGGGATTCAGGATGTTCTCCTGAGATAGCACATTTGCTGTGACTGTTACAGTATATACCATTCATGTAGTTAATTACTTGAGTACTGGTCAAGGTTGGCATAGAATTCACCCTTGGTGTCATCAGCAGCATCAAGAGCCTGGGCATACACAATGATGACAGTGGCATATTGGTTCCCTGACACTAAAATGGAACATTATGAGGTGCTTATTAATTCAGATAGGGAACTCACCGAGTTGGTTTATGGGTTCTTTCTTAATGGGAAAATCAATTCCATGAAGTTGGCATTCTCTTTCCTGTTCACCCCTCCAGAAGATGGTATAGCTGCCTCCATGCTCTTTGAGCTGCCCACCTCCCACTTGTCAGGTCTTGGTCAATGCAACTACATTGATGTTTCACCTGAGTTCTCAGGCCACAATTGTAGTGCAGCACTCTTTGTGTTTACTATTAGGGTTGCCCATGAGGGTCCTGATGTTCCCAGTTCCAAAAATGATGGTGTGTCTTAGTTGGTATTTTCAACCTCAGGAAGGTGATCCCATTGGATGTGGTTATACAGTCAGGAAGAAATACAGAATACTGTATTAGATGGCCTATGTTAAGGGCACATTTTGATCCCTCTCCTCATGTGGGGTGAATGGAGTGGATCCTGAAGAGGGCTGCTCAGTCACAGTTACAGCTGCCAAATCACACCACTGTCTCATCCAAGTTCTAGACAAGCTTCTTGTAACTGTCACCTTCATGCTAGTTCATGACTAGGAGCTTCCAGACCTCACAACCCTGCTCTTGTTGCCACTAGCTGGTCACGAAAGGGCTTGAAGAAAGTGCTGGAAAAACTGTTTTCATGGAAGATGCCGGTGCATAAATTCTTTTATTACGGACAAGCTGCTGCACATCAGCTTCCACATGGCTCTTGACAGAATGGGACCTTGATCCAATGGCAAGGAGACCGGGACAACTGGGGATCTTGTTCTGCTGCAGCCTTCATCCATCTTTGTAGTCACTGAGATTCTAACATCTTCTTCTGCCTGCTCTGCTGTTGAGGACTTGTAGACCCATGGCTAGGGGCCGGGCAGGTTTATTATAGTGGCAACATGTACTCATTGTTAAAGGATGCATGTGGCTTTTCTGGAGGGAAAGCATTGCCATCTGCTGTCCTCGCCACATCCTGGTGGTGCTGCCACTGCTTGGTCTGTGGCTGCTTATTTGTCAGAGTTACTCCTGCTTATTTGACAGCTAACCTTCCTTGAAGGTCATTCCACCGTCTGCCATCTTTGGACATGCTGGGCACAGCTCTGCCCCACAGCTGTGGTAATCCAGATCCATGGTGAGACACTGAGTACTTTGGAAGCCCACAGAAGGCTCACGTTGATGAAGACATCCAACATGGTTTCAAATGTGCAGCTGCAGCCTTTGGACACCCGAAGAAATGGATACTTGAAGACTGCAACATCAGATCCAAAACCAAGCTCATGGTTTATTAAGATTTCATGATTCCCACTTTGCTGTATGAAGCTGAGACATGGATAATACACAGGAGACAGCTAAAATTATTGGAGAAGTATCATCAACACTGCCTGTGGAAGATCCTCCAAATCCAGTGGGGAGACAGATGAACTAATGTTAGTGTCCTCCTGCAATTTGCAAACACCATGAGTATTGAGGTGATGATTTTCTGACATCAACTTCATTGGACTGACCATGCTATCTGGATGTCTGACTTCAGAATCCCAAAGCAAGTTTTATTCTCCCAGCTCAGCCAAAGTGTACACTCAAGAGGAGGGCAAAGAAAGTGCTTCAGGAATGTCCTTATGGCTAACTTAAAAAATCAATATCAATGTCACCTCATGGGATACTATTGCCCAGGACTGCCCCAAATGGAGAAAGAGTCTGTTGCAGGGATCTTAGTACTTTTAAACTTCACAACGACTACAGGAGATGGAAAAGTGAGAATGGCAGAAACAGCATGCCATGGACCAAATCAAGAATCCAGTGCCATGCACCCCACATAGAAACACATGTCCAAGCTGCAGCAGAGTCTGTTGATCTGTGATAGGCCTCATCAGCCATCTTTGGACACAGGGATAAGACAATCATAGAAGACAATCATCCTTGACTGTGAAGGATTGCCAAAGAAGACTTGCGTATATGTCTGCCCAACTTCCCTGCTGGTGTAAACACACAGAACTTCATGGAAGCTAATGATATTAAATTAGATAGTGAAATGAAAGTACAGCTTGTAGTTTGAATTGATGGGTCCTATCCTGCTCCTACTGAAGTCAATACAAGTTTTGCCATTTAGAGAAAGTGGCAGGGAAGCGGGAGGAGTGAGTTTGGGGTTGAAGATTAGTTACTTGTGCCTATTAACATTCCCAAATATCTGGCCTTTAATGAGCTGATATTTGAACATGTTTGTTGAACATAGGCCAAGATCCACCTCCCCTTTAGGCAGGTAAGTAGAACTTACATGAATAAAATTAGCCACATAAGTGACATTCAGGCCACTAGATTCTACTTTTCTGTGTGCATCTTGCCTTGTTTTTCTGAGCATGTTCAGAGGATATCATGCTGGCCATTCTATTTCACCTTGGGAAGGTATATAAACTTTGTGAAATACTAGGCGGTCCAATAGGGCAAAGCTATTCCATTGTTTTTCATTTTAAACAGTGAGTGCTAGACATAGAAACACCGTTGGAACAGAACTCAGGAACCCCATCCAGGGCAGTGCCCATCTTACAAAGCTTGTTTGCCTCCTGGCCCCATATATCTTCCCCTCTTGGCTGCCCAAAAGACCAGCTTCAACAGGAGGGGAGAATGATAAACTTACCTCAGATTGGTAGTTAGGATACTTTGCTGGGAAGTGAGAGACATAGACTCACACCTCCTCCACATAGTGGGAGATGGTCCTGCAGGTTAGTTAGAGAGAGACAAAGGGTCTGCAGATGTTGTCTACTGCTCCATAAAATAAACTGTGTTGTTCTTCTCATTCAATGTATATGTGTGTTTACTGAACACAGTAATCACTGTGCTAATCACTAGGCTGTTGGCCTGGAAATCTTTCCCTTTTCCATTCTGAGGGACATACACAGTTATGCACCTTCCTGGAGGAAGTAGGAGCTAAGATCCATGTGAGTGCTTTGAAAGGCCACTTAGCTAATATGAGATACATAGGTCCTGCTAACTAAGGGATGGGCAAAATACGGCCTGAGGGCTGGATCTGGCCCACAAGGCCATTCTATCTGGCCTGTGGGGCCCCTAAAGAATTTAGAACATTAATATTTATCAGCCCTTGCTTCCTGTCAAAAATGACAGGAACCAGGGGCAGTAGGACCCAGGGGAAGCCCTGGCAGGCTCCTGCAACAGCGGGCCTGCCTGGCTCTGGCCCTGATCCCTGGCCAGAAGCCCCAGCAGAGGCTTCTGGCCTGGGAATATGTGGCTGCCCCAGCAGGGGAACCTCAGGTAAGGTGGGGGGAGGGGAAGGGCATAGGAGGACTCCAGGGAAGAGCGGCTTGGGGAAAAGCTGAGCACAGGGAAAAGCAGCTCTTCCCCTGCTGTGTGGCTGGTGCTCCGCGCAGGGCTATCCTGAGCAGGCACAGGTGGGTGGCAAGTGGCTGCAGCATAGGGCACTGGCCACGGGGCAGGCAAGGGGCTGCTTTTCCCTGTGCTCAGCACCAGCTTGTAACCCACCTTCACTGCCAGCCTGGGCCCCATACCAGCTCTGGGCTCACCTGTTGGGGCTGCGCTGTGGCGGGAGCAGCTGCTCAGCATGGAGGAAAGCAGCCCCCCCACTTGCCGTGCCAGGCAGTGTTTGCCACTGCTGCCTCTGTGCTGCCCAGCATGCGAGATCTGAGTGGGCAGCGGCAGCAAACACTACCTGGCATGGCAAGTAGGGAGGGGAGGGGGGGCACTTTCCTTTGCACCGAGCAGCTGCTCCCACTGCAGTGAAGCCCCGATGGGTGAGACTGGAGCTGGTGTGGGGCCCAGGCTGGCAGCAGGGGCAGGTTACAAGCTGGTGCTGAGCGTGAGGGAAAACAGCTCCTCGCTCACCCCGTGGCTGGTGCCCCACGCTGCAGCCACTCGCAGCCCACCTGGGGCTGCCTGTGCCTGCTCATGACAGCCCTGCTTGGGCTGTGAGTGGCTACAGTGGGACGTGCTGGCCACGGGGCAGGGGACGGACCACTTTTCCCTGCGCTCAGCACCAGCTCATTCTCTGCCGGCGAGCAGGGGGTCAGGGCTGTGTGCTGCCCCCTGCCTGTACCACGGGGCTGGGGGGCACTGGGAGTGAGTGGATGCAGGA
>NW_017729034.1:32037516-32039452 GCF_001723915.1 Gavialis gangeticus
AGGGTGAGGGGCACTGGGAGTGAGTGGATGCAGGAGTCAGTGGGAGCATGGGGCCATACTGGTCTCCTGGGGCCAGCGCTGGCAGGGCCCAGAGCAGGGCAGCAGGGATACAGGGGTCCCGACTGGCAGGGGCTCTATGGAGCTGGGCCAGCTCCCCCCTCTCCCTGCTTGTGCAGCCCAGCCCGACTCCATAGACCTGCCAGCCTGCGCCCCGCTTTGGGCCCCACTGGTGCTGGCCCTGGGACATTGGTCCCAAGACATTGGGACATTGGTCCCAAGATGGTGACCAGGGGGCTGGGGCACCTGTCAAGGGCTGGGGCTATCCATGCGGCCCTTGACAGCTTGCCAAAATTGGGTAAGCGGTCCTCTGCCCAAAATAATTGCCCACCTCTGTGCTAACTCATCTAAAGGCAGAGCTGGGTTTGGCCTGTGTGCGCAAACAAAAAGGCCTATATGTTGCATATTTAAGGGGTTGGGATTAATTATTCAAACTTAAGCACAAGGAGACATTTTTTAAGGATATACAATTATTGAGTAATTCTCAATACATCATGTATTTATAAATTAATTACAGAGTTTTTCATTGAAAAATAAGCAATGCTGCTTGGAAGAAAGTTTCCTGAGACTTCCTTTATCATCCCTTGGAATGGAAATTTTTAGCTCTTGGTTTAATTTCATTTTCATTTTTGTCCTATTTTATAATTATTATAAAAAAATAAGTTATAATATAATCTTCTAATTTCAAAAAGGAACTGCACTGAACAAGAGGTAAGATTTACTTTTGGTTTGATTTTTAGCTACCAGTACTTTGTCTTTCACTTCACTAGACTGTAGAAAGGACTGGGACTTTCCAACTATTTGCATAGTCTCAGAACAGGTTAGTTAAGCAGCGGTTAGAGCTAAAAATAGAAAGCAAAAAATTGTGGCACCAAATGAATGTTATCAATATGCAGCCGACCTAAATATATGGGGTTGGGTAAAGTGACCCTGCACTAGCTCCAACCCTTGTAAGGAATGAAGCTGCTGCCTGCTGCCAAAGATGAATTCATACTGTGAAATTAAAAGGATTATAAAACTCATTGTATATTGGAGAGACTGTGCAGCAGATACTAATATCTCTTCATTAAGTATCCCCCCTCTCAACTTTCAAAAGCAACTCTTTCTAATAACAAATAGGGAAAGGCAATATTATCTCTGCAACTGTTTTTCCTCTTTTACTCTGCTTCACTGGAGAGCTTCTGCTTAGAACCTTTCCTTGTTTTGCGGTACCTTGGCTATCTGTTCCAGATCTGAAGACATTTTTTAAACATCACCTCTGAATTTGGCCCAGTGAGTGAAAGGGAGATTAGACTGGGGTAGCTGAGGATTCAGAAGGGAGGGAACACAGCATAGCACAAAGGGAGGTCAACCAAAAGTATCAGGGTGTGGAAGAAAGGGTTAAGCTACCCATTAGTTTAACTTAGACCTTACTCTGGATTTTCACTATTTAAGTTACAGCTCATTTAATTCTCTTTCATATAACTCAGTTTAATTTATGCATCACTTCTGAATTTGGCAGTTAGTGATTCAAGCCTTTTGTCAGCTTTTCAGTCTCCTCTACTACATGCATCCAGGGGGAAATGTCATACACACCAGGACAAGAATATTCACTTTATTTGACATTCAGCTTCCACATACACTATGGATTGTTTTTCACCTTGTGTAAAGAACAGACTGTCTAGCTCACAGTCTGTTCATTTTTATACAGATCTATGTAAAGGTTTTTACAAGATTTTTAAAAGCAGGTTTTTAAGATTATATTTAGACATCTGAAATTAGCGCTCTGACTTTCAACCGCCCTCAATGGCTACCACTGAAATCAATTAGAGGATTAGATCTTGGATGGGTGTGTTAAATTTTTCTAGACTAGATAATTTAGCTGATAGTTCGATGCCTA
>NW_017729034.1:32039463-32045061 GCF_001723915.1 Gavialis gangeticus
TTTCTAGACTAGATAATTTAGCTGATAGTTCGATGCCTAATGTCCAGCTATTAGATAAAACATTGGTACAAGTTCTCTTTGACCTTAAGTAGCCATTACTTACAGTGTTCTCTATTATATGTATTTTTGTCATATTTATCATCATTTGCATAAAAAAGATATTAAGGAATTAATTGTATACATCTTTACGTGAATAGCTCTTTTTACTTGAATGAATTCTCATCTACCTATTGAACTATGATGGACAGGTGTGCTGGAACCTTTATAACACTTACTGTTAGCAGGTTAATTAAATCCATATTTGGTTCTAGATGATGGGAAGCAGTCTGCAGGGAAATCAGTTCACTCAAGGTCATGGAAAGCTGCTGCATTTTCACTATGTTTACTTTGTTCTCATCTATCCAATCTGGAAAGATGACATGGACAGCGATCAAGTCTTTCAAGTGTACTCCTAAAATGGGGATTTTGAAGCCAACACAGTCAGCAAAAGCTTTGCGGTAGTTGCAGTAGTTTCCATTGGAGGAGACCAGTTCTGTCATTTCATTCCAGTCCTATAAACAGCCATAAGATCCAAGTCTCAGTAAGAGCATTCATAACAGTTCTTTGACCTATTCTAAATGACATCAAGATGCTGAATTTGTCCATTTCCTTCCCATCACAGACAATCAAAAACAAGATATTCACACTCTAACTGTTTTTATCAAGAGCAACCTAACTCTTTATTCAGGCTTTAATGGGATTCAAGTGTTCTAAAGCCTGATATATCTTTACTGAAATACTGGTTATACATGAGATACTGGATTTTTCAGTAAAATATTTATTTATACTGTGGATCACACTGTACCTTTGTAACCTCAGAAGATAGATGAGAGTGTGTTTCTTTGAGACGAGAAATAGAACTGTGGCTTAGACCTCCTACAACTGCCATCAAGGTGTTGAAGTTCTGGAGATGTAGCAACTTCTGCATGGGAATCAAACATATGAACACTAAGCTTAGGGAAATGTATTGCATGACACTGGATGACTGCTGTACCTGTGGTAAAGTGGATGAGTTAGTCACTGCTGAAATACAGTAGGAAGTGTATAGACATGTAGATTGGGACACATGACATGAATATGTTTCACATGACATGAATATGTAATGTTTAATATCTCCATTTTCTTGTAAAGCAGGGGCAAACCAAAATGGGCAGACAGATGCACCCAGAACACAAGAAAAGCAACAGAAGACCAACAGCAACGAGAAGGAATATTACATATTGAAGTGTACACTCTACAGCAGCTCATTTGGTAGCCAGAATATTGTCCATCTGTATGGTATTCATCTACTACTCCAAGCCCTGAGTGCTTTTTCCTCCCGTAGCCATGTCTACTGCTGCAGCCACTCTACTACTGCACAGCACAGAAGGTGGGGAGTAGGAAGACAAGTGGAGAGTGGTTAGAGGCCTGATCATTAAATTGCATCTGCAGGTGCTTTTAATAACAAAGTAACAAGCGAGGTGCAAATGCCCAAGTCATGCTGTTCTAGCACAAATTAGCCCACATGCTTAAACTGGCTTAAATAGAGACTTTAATGTAGAACTCAATAGGATTTGGGAAATAGCTTGTGCCATTTGCATCATGTATATGGCTGTCCATGTTACTCAGGCACCATAAGGGACTTAACACTGTCTTACATTAAAATGCTGATCTAGAAATAACTCAAAGGACAAGCATAAACTATGGCTGAAAAAAATATTCATCAAAGAAACAGCTTGAAATCACAGTGGCAGAGTGGTTGTGGTGTCTTGGAAAGTTCCAGCGGTGAGCTCAAGCCTGGCTCTGGGCTCATGCCAAAGGAAGCTCCAAGCTGACTCAGCTGTACATGAGTGCTTGGTGATTTTGGCTGGGGAGTCAAAGAGGAGTGGATGTGATGTTAGCCATACCCCTCCCCGGGAAACTGCTATCTCTCAACCACCTAGTCCAATAACTCTTTAGTTTTGGATGGACCTTCCTCAATAGTTTTCTGCAGCAATGGTATGTATAATTTTCTTCTATCAGACAAACCATGGTTCAAAGATTTATCTTACCTGTGCAATGTTGATAAACTTTGTAATTACTTCTGCCCTTTGCTGGGGTGTTGGTTTGCTGAGAACCATAAGCTGGACCCACTTAGAGATACCATTAAATAATGCAATAGATCTCTCCAGGGTAGGGTTGTTTTCCAAGCAGCCATGGATCACATAGCTTTGATAATCTATAAACTATCCAAGGAAAGAAATGTACAGGTAAGCATTGCATAGCACTCTTATAGTCAACGTGATACTTGTGCTACTTTTCCTTTAAAACAAGAGGATGCTATTTCTATTAGGTTTCCCTACTGCACCTGGGCTACCTCTTTAAGTTATATGAAGACACTTTTATGAGCAGTTTATAAAATGTTACTGTTAATGTATATATGTCAGAAAATAGAGCAACTCAATAGGTCTTGAACTTTACCTTCATAAAATCAGCTTCTGCTACAGATTATCCAATACTTATCCCCTCCAGCCATTTTTTGTCATTGTTCATCCGCTTGACACTGAAAAAATAAATGTTCTTTTCTCCTTCTACAAGTTATGAGGAGGTGAATATGACAGTTTAATTCTCTTGGAGTGAATTACCCTCCAATATTCTGACAGATTGCACTGCTGACCTCACAAGTGAAATCGTAGTTCCATTGAAATCGAAGGTTTTTGCCACAGAATTCATGCGAGCCAGACTTCTATCCCAAACACAACACCAATTTCTTTGTCCACATTTTGATTTTTATCTTATTTTTTTCCAAGAAGACCTTTATGAAACATTGAAGGGATTTCAACCAGATTTATAGTTTCTGATTTCTAGGCTTTTCAAGTGTATTGACACTGCTTTACACAGCAGAGCTACTGTGACTGTGTTTGACTTACCTAAACATTTGAAATATTTGTTTTTAACTGGCCCTCTAACAGATTAAGTCCAGATCTCCAGCAGATTATGTCCTACTCTAACCTAAGTACACTGTTCTTAAAAATATGAGCCCAAATTGCCTTTTCCTTGGTCTACTGAACAAAAATTGCTTATTTAGAGACCACCTGACAGCAGGTACAGTAGGTATCTTTCCAGGAGCTGAAAAGTTACAACATCTTGCTGCTTATAATCTTCCAAATCTTTTTTCAACAATCCTCAATCCCCTTTTCTTCCATTTCCCACCTTTATTATGTGAAACACACTAGGTCTTGAGCTTAGCTTTCAACCTACATCCACAGAAGTATGCTTTTCTCTTAACTCCCTGACTTGCCCCCTGGTAATTGATTGTCTGCTACCCCTATTAATAGCCACTTTTACCTTTATTTAAAATCTAACATGCCTCTATTTGCTCCGCTTATCAACTTCTACCTCACAGTAGGGGAAACATAAGCTTAGCTAACTCCAGCCCATGTACCAGAAACCCTAACTGGTTCAGGAGAATTATCTGAGTTAGTAAACTCAAACAGATAAATTAACTATAATCATAAATATCAAATTGCAATCTTCCAGTTTAAGCCACCAGTCTTTAAGGTCTCAATTTTCTCTCTGGGATTCCCAAGAAGCTTCAAAATATACTTTAAACATTTTATTTACTGTCCGTCTCTTTTCTTGGGCACTTTTGCATGCTACAAATCATTTCCATCCCTCATTAGGCCTAGCGTTGTACAGATAACCCACATTTATTCTCCCACATTGTATAGAATTACTTCCCATTATTTAGAGTCCAGAATGGCAGAAACTTTATTTTGATTTTAAGGAAAACCCTATTCATGCCTGTCTCTCTTTTTTTCATCTCCTTGTTGACTTCCTTATTCTCTCTCTTGAAGAATCAAGGATTAAAAAAATCTGGACTTTTATTCTTTTTGGTTTCCCAAGTTTCTTCACAACAGTGTCTTTCTGCTAAGAAGAATTAAGTCTAGCAGCCTTACTGCTAGGATAGTTTCTACTTGCCGTGGAAAGAACCAAGGTCAAGAGAGCATTTACTATGAATACTTGTTAAGAAGAAGCCAGTTCTTCAGTTAGTGTTTATAACACAGTTAAAACTAGGTTCCCCTTTTTGAGAGTCTTGCATCAGTACCACAATTCTAATATTCCTCTGATCTCCGTTGTCATTGTCATTCAGTTTTTCCTTTTGTTCCAGATGTTTGAATTGGTGATGAGAGAAAGAAGATCAGGTCTGAATTTACCCTGGTTACCATCCAATGCCATTCTAGTCCAATATCAACTCAAGGAAATCTTTTGCATCCAACTTAACAGTAGGTATCAGTTTATTTCAGCATGGGACATACTGACTGCTCTCTTGTTTAGTTCCTTAAGAACTCAACACAAGACATTTTGCTGTATTTTTGCAATTCAGTAAAATACCAGATATGAAAGATCTGCAGGGTGAGAAAATAGAGACCAAGACGAGCTGCCCTCCCAGGGTGAAGCATATACACTTCCATGATTATTGTAAACATTTGGGAGTCAGGGTTTTGCTTTATACTGGGGTCAATTTTAGGATGCACTAACTCAAGAATGTTCCTTTAAGAACACAGTACCCCTAATGTGTCCAGGAAACATGACAGCCCTAAACATCAAATACCACAATAGGAGGAAAATAATGGCACTTGTTTTATGTCCTAAGGGTGTAGCTGCACAGCACAATGAAGTCATGGAGCACAAGTGTTACCTTAAAGCAAATAAAGTTTCAGTTTAAGTGCAAGGCCCTATTAAGAGTATCATTGTGAATGAAAAAAAGAGCTGTAGGTTTCTTACAGAAATGCGTCTAAAAGACTTGTGCTCTAGGAAAGTCAGGTGTTCGGCTAGTTCAATGGGCTCCAGATGGTCAAACAGCAGGCAGGCTTTTCCTTTCTTAGAAGTTTTTTTCCTTTGTGTGACTCTTCTCATCCAGTCATAGGAGGGACTGCAACAGAAAAGAAGGCTCATCATATCCTGTCCACACACCTCTGAGTGGGAACCATTATCTGCTGTAGCCATGTGTAGGGTGTCCACAGCGGTGCACATGCACCCCGACAGGCAGCCCTCCAGGGAGTGGGGGTGCCAGGACAAGTGCCGCTGGCACTTCTGGGATAAGATTGTGTTGCTTACCATCTGAAGTGCTGTACAGTATTGGATTCATAATGGGAACATGGACAATATACTCTTCTGTGCTATATTGTATCATATAATTCATGGGGATCTAACAGCTACATTACAAAGAACTAGAAAAGTATTAGAGTGATATTGTAGCTGTGATGATCCCCAAAAAAGTGCAGGAGGCAATACTTTTTGTATGCCATCTCTTTCATTAGACCAATAGTAGAGTTGGGAGAGAGATAGAAATGCCTTCAGGCAAAAGATAATCTACTTCAAGTGTGTGTCTAAATGTCTCCCAACTATGCAGTTGGTTCAATAAAAGAGATCACCCACAAAAATCCATTACAAAGAAGATCTAGGTCTGACCAAAACTGACTTGAATAATAGTCCATGAGGATTTAATTTATTTGTCTTTTAAAGGCTGAGGCTAGGGACAGACATTGCACATAAACCCTTTAAGTGATCAGAAACTGGTTTAAACCTGTAACAGAA
>NW_017729034.1:32047127-32048211 GCF_001723915.1 Gavialis gangeticus
TGGTTGAATGTAGTATCAGACTTAACCAATTTGGGTCAAACTGGCTTATGCAATGTCTGTCCCAGATCCTTTGCTCTCTACCTGGGAGAGACATTCAGATAAGAAGGAGGTGGGGGGGGAAGAGGAGGACTGTGGTGATTGCCCCAGTCCCCAGGGCCAGGCTGGGCTGGCTCCTGTGGTCCTGGTGCTGCTGCCAGGAACCATATGATGCCAGAACAGTGGGTGGGGTGGTGGGGGGGAAGGAGTGGTGGCATCAGGCAGGAAAGCAGGGAAATGGTGGTGGCAGATGGGTGGGGGAAGGAGCTCCCCACTTTTCCTGATGGTGCAGCCCAGCTCCATAGAGCCCCTGCCAGCCTGTGCCCTATGCTCCTGTCACCCCACTCTGGGCCTTTGCCAGTGCTGGCCCTGGTGCACTGGCATGGGCCCCATGCTCCCACACAGCTGTCCCTGTACTCCCACACATCCACTCACTGCCAGTCCCCACTGCCTGTTGCTGCCATTTCCCTGCTTTCCTGCCTGCCACCCACCACTTTGGTACCATTTGGTTCCTGGCTGCAGTGTGCAGATGAAGGACTCAGCAGGAGCTGGCTTGGCCCCTGTGATTCTTGGCCAGCTCTATGTGGTGCTGGCAGGGCTGGGCCACTTCCTACTGTGTCCTGCAGTTTCAGCCATGCAGCTGGGATGTGGTGCTGGAGCAGCAAGCGGCAGGGAGTGGAAGCAGCAGGAGAAGGGCAGTGGTGGCAGATGGGGCAGAAGTGGCAGTGAGTGGGTTCATAGGGCCCACGCCGAGGCCCCAGAGCCAGGAGGGGCAGGAGCATGTAGCCCAGGCTTTGAGGAGCACTGGTGGGGGCTCTGCCTGCCACGGGGGGGTTGTGGGCAAACCCTCCCCCTCCATATATGCCACAACCCTCCCCAGCCACCCCCCCCACACGCATGGCCTGTCACCAACTCCATACCCACCCACACACAGACCCACATGCTCCCCTACACCAAATCTATACCCCCACATCTACCCCCCCACACACCCACACCACACATACCCACAGCCCCCCACCAACCTATACCCACCCACCCATACTTCCCA
>NW_017729034.1:32053211-32060595 GCF_001723915.1 Gavialis gangeticus
CCCTACACCAAATCTATACCCCCACATCTACCCCCCCACACACCCACACCACACATACCCACAGCCCCCCACCAACCTATACCCACCCACCCATACTTCCCACATCTCCCCACAATATACAAGAGTAAGACTTCATTTTAAGCTCTTATACAATCACCTCTATGTACACTACACCAGTGTTTCCCAACCTTTTCCATCCCACAGGACACTTACATAAATTTTAAAAAATTGTGGCATACCACTCCCTCCCCCTGCCCCCAACAGGTAATATGGCCATCGCTGCCACCACCCACTGCCCTATGCTGCTGCCGTTCCACGGAGCAGGTGGAGGGGTGGCGCATGGCACTGGCTGGAGCCACTCCTTGCTGGGAGCCATGCCCCCCAAGAGCATTACAGACAGACAGACTAGGCCCTTTAAATATATAAAATGTTTAATTTATTTGTGTGACTTCAAAAATTCCGTGGCACACCTGTTCATGTCTGACGGCACACCGGTTGGGAAATGCTGCACTACGCAAACACATGTAAATCAGGACAAAAATATTTTTTTGAAATCAAATTAATGCATCTTGTAGTAGATGTTTGATTTTTAGAATATAATTTGGTATTTTTCTGGTTCTGAGGTGGCAAACCTCCTTGTGGAATGGAGTATTTTCAGGGGGAAGGCGAGGGATTTCTGGTGGCAAAGGTCAGGGGTTAGGGGGTGGGACTTCCAGTCCCAAGATGGTGAGCAGGGGGAGGAGCAGCTGTCAAGGGGTGGGGCTACCCTAGCGGCCCTCAACAGCTTGCCAAAACTTGGTAAGTGGCTGTCCGCCTGAAATAATTGCCTGCCCTTGGGGTAGGAACTTCCATTCCTAACATTGCAAAAATTGTGCAGCACCCTTAAAAGAATCTTAGGACACCCTTGGGTGTATAATACCCTGACTGAGAATTACTGTCTTAGGCTAAAATATTTATAGTAGTAAGCACAAGCCACACTATCTGGAGTTTAATTTCCAACATTCCTAGGTTTTGGATCTAGGACTTTGATTCAGTCACCCATACTAAAAAAAATAGTTATGTGGGGATCAACATAACATAACATAACATAACATAACATAACATGAACACAGATAGGACTTCTAAAGCTAAACCCACAACTGCACAGTACGCACATATGCCATGTGCCCTAAGAATCCATTTAAAACTAATCAGATTTCAAATAAGAAATTTGCAACAAACTGACATAAAAGTATGGTGGGAGGGTTAAAACAAAATGCTTTGGTTAAATTAACCATTTGTTAGTAATAATTCTTCTAGCTGTAAGCACACTGAGAAATGTACCTTTAGCTATAGAATTCAAAATATTATTTAAAATATTAACTTTAAGACCCAACACTCATGCCATTTCATTGTAATCTTTCCTGCAAAAATGTCTTACAATCTTCCCTGACATAAAAGGTTCTTTCCATTGTGTTTTTCTTTACATTAGAAAACACCAGTAAGTGTCTTCTGTAGTCTAAAGGAAACCTGATAAGCAGATGGACTAACGAAATAGCTAATATGACTTATTTGCTGACATTAGAAATTCAAAGGTATAAGATTCCAACGTGAGGCCTTATCATTTATATTTCTAATAAAAGTATGGCTAAAACTGAGCACTCCAGATATTATACAGTTAGGAAAATACTACAAAGATGCATCAAACACTGTGAAATAATCATATTTGGAGTAGGAACTGAATTGTCAGAGATTTTTGGAAGGTAGACAAGGAATCTGAAAAATCTTAAGGTTCCCTGTTAAATGTGATACTTGCAACATACATAATAAACATACTCTGTTTAACCATGCCCTGTGGGATGACTGGTGCAATGTTCACTCATTCCCTGTGAAGAGATCAATGCTTTCTAGCAATAGTAAAGCAGTGTTTTTTTCTTACCAGCATTGACTTTGCAACACACATGTCCAGGGACATAATTTATTCCTTTCAGATTTATATAAAAATGCAGTAAGGAGAGGATTCTTCTTCCTTAAGAATCATACAGGTCTATCTTTATAATCATAAATGTGATTTCAAATTTTGGACTGAATACCACTTTTTTGGAAATTGCTTGCTGGTGTTCTCCACTAACTCATTTTGGGTGTCTATACGCATACTCTGATCCATTCTAATTAAGTCTGCTCTGCATTCTAATTAGAACACTCTAGCATTGCCGCAGCATCATGTGTATAAGGTCCCATGGGTTTAAAAATGGCCCCTGGAGCGCTTTAACTAAAACTTGTCAAATGAGCTTTAGTTAGAGTATCCCACAGCCCTTTCTAAATGCATGGGGGCTTAATAGATATCACACTGTGGCATCTTAATGAGAGTGTCTATCCTGGAACCACTTTAATTAAAACATGCCCCCATCCCCAAGTATTTGCATAGGCACCCTGAAGCCCAAATGAGATCCTCAATCTGAACACTTCCTTCGCAGAACTCTGGCATTACAAAACACAAAAGGAAAGGTGCTTAAGCACTTGAGAGAGTATAGCCTTACATGCTAGAGATGTCAATAAGGTGGATATGAGCCTCATAACCAAGCTGGGTGGCTACTTCCCGGAATTCCTCAGTCAGACGGATTAAACCAAGATCCAAGTTAAATTCTGCAGGAAATTCCAAAATCCAGTATCTGAAATCATGAGAGAAAGATTAGTCAAAGATCCAGGCACAACATTCTGGGACTGCATAGATGCACTTCTGATGCAGTGCCAAACTAATCTGAGTGTTATACTTCAAAGAATGAAATACAAACCAAACAGTGGCATGAGTTTTTAGAAAGTGTTCATGCTTGATGCAGTGAAAGTTTCAAAAGGCTGAATAACTCCAGATGAACATTTATGTTTAAAACAGTATTGCATCCCTTGCCCCACCACCATCCAGGCAAAAGCATCAATAGAGGTTGACTGGTTTAAAAAGCTCTTATAAAATGGATAAGAATTGACAGTATTCATAGAACTACAATTTTACCTCATGAAATAGCAGATTTTTAAACGGAATTCATCGCAATTTTCCCCACTGGCATCTCTATAGGTGGACTAGTTAAGGAAAAAAAAATCATATTTATGGTTTCAGCACCATTTACTCTGTAGTTGACTGGTCTGTTGAAAGAGATGGAGTACACTTCCTGAGCACTTGTTCAACCAAATAGTTATGTGCTAAACTTAAAAAAAAGAGATAACAGTTAGTAAAAAAACAAGTATGTCTTTAGGCCACATAGATACCATTTCCTACATGGCACCTTCTGCTCTAGGAAAATCATGCACCCAATACACTCTGTTTTTTCTGGGCAAATTGTTTTCCGGAAAAACTGACTAACCAAGGAAATTAACAGAAATTTCCAGATGCAGGGGAGATTTTCAAAATGCACAAATGACATTTAGGTGCTTAGATGCCAAGCTCCCATTGATTTCAATGGGCATAGGAGTAGGCCCTCAGTCACTGGAGAACTGCATATTCTGATGACACTATCACTATTTAATAAATAGTTTGTACATGATATTAGAGACACACTTGGCTTCCAAAGTACTAACAGAAAGTTTTGTGGCTCTTTGAAGGATATATGGAGAGAAGTTTGCCTGCCAGTTCTGTGGAAGACAGATACCATCGGTGCATTAGAAGGAATGTTCTTGGCAAATGAGTGATGCCCAGACCTCCTTTGTCATCTGCAAAACAGAGACACTTTCAAAACAACTGGCCTTCAATATTCTAATACTGAAACCTAACAACTTTCAGATATTCATGATCCATTACCTCCCTTAAGGGCAGTCATATATATTAATATTAAAAATGAAATTATATTCAAAGTATTGTGCATTAAAATATTCTCACAAAGTATATCAACTGAGTAGTAAGCATAAACTCAAACAAAGAATGCTTTTCTAGCAGTTAAAGTTAACAAATGGCAATGGCTGTAGCATGCCGACAATTATAAAAGCAGAGTGTAAAATGGAATACAAATGAACTGCCCCCCTTTCCCCAAAAGAAAAAAGGTATAGTCCCACTCTCCAAAAAGCCTCCAAATATATCCCACCCTCCAAAATAAATATTTCTTATGAGGTGCACAATGGTGATTCTGCTGATTCAAGAGAGAAGTGTCTTCCTTCAAATCTACTTAGCATGATTTTATAAAAGCCATAAATTTTTAACAAAAAATGAACATTGATACCAACTGATCACAGTGACCAATTATGTGCTTATGTAAATCAGAATTCTAGATTAATGAAACACATAAGTACTTAGAAGGTCAATGGATTTATCCAATTTTAAAATGACCATCAGAAAATTCAGTTTTGTCATTTATTGAAAACAACTGTCACGATGACCAACTATCACATTCAAGAATGTAAGAATGTGGCTGTTGCTGGGCATGTATACGTGAGACACTAGAAAGGCAATAGACTAATTCTACTGTGCCTTAGCACACCATGGCAAAAGCCATGCTAATGTGTTAAGGCACAGTAGAATTAGTTTACTGCACATTAGCATCACCTAAAAGACGCATGCTGATGCTACTGTGCAGTAGTGCTGATTATGGCGCATTAAATTAGTGTACCTGTTATTACAAGTACTAAACTTAATGAGCCATACATATAGGCATTAATGCACATGTAGATATGCCTACAGAGAAGTAGCAGAGAGAGTAAATGTAAATGAGACAGAGTAAATCAGAAAGAAAAGAGACGAAGAGAGGAAGCCCATGTACAGTGGACTTCAGTAAACAAAGAATGTGTATAGGTGGTTGGGAAGAGTGGTATTCTGAACATATAAGATGTGCCCAGACTCTGCTGTCTATGTCCTATGTGGGATCATTGTTTTAGAGCCAGATTCACACACTAGATATGGTTTGGACACAGTGGCATGTCTATCTGAATTCAGCTGCAGGATTCAGTCCTTTATTATTTATGTCATGTCCATCAGTGTTTAGGCATTTATTACTCTCTTCAAAACCAAAGTCATATTATAATCTCATTCAAACTGAGGGCTGTCATGATCTTTAAAAGTCAGATGCCTCAGTTTAATTAAGATCCTAATTCAAAGCACTTAAGCACCTGCTTGAATCCAATTGACGTCAATGGGACTTCGGCCCATGTTTGGGTGCTTTCATGAATCAAGGCCTATTTTAACTCCCCTTTCCACTTTAAAAGGCATGTCAGAGTCCACAGAATACAGCAGGAGGATTTATTTTCCTTAATAAAACTACAAATTGGGAAGTTTATGACCTCTCCCAACCTGAGTTTCATGATCAGTGATTTCTGTTTTCAAAAGAGTAAAAGTCATTTCTATTTATAGCAATTCATAAAGGCACACATAAAGTACTATATTATTGACCCTAGAGTCTCATAAATGGAAACAGTTTCTATAGGCAATGGTTCATTAAAATGAGAGCCTAAAATCATATTACTACCAATTACTACATGACACATATGAAAATCTTCCAGAATTAGGTCTAAAAGACCCATGTCACAACAATGCAAAACAAAATCAACACATGGAGAAATAAATCCATACTTTTATAAGAAATCACAGAGAAGTCTTTAAATACCAGTAATTAAATGGTACAGTTATCTAATCTTAATACTGATTTTCAAAATCATTATATCCATCCACCTTGCATTGAAAGAAAATTACCGTATTTATTGTGTAATGTTTTTGATTAAAAACAAGTAGTGTTTGAGCCCACCGTATCAGAAGAGGGGCTGTTTCTTCCTGACACACAAAAAGATAAAAATATTTCCTTCAGCCTTTTCAATTAATGTTTCCCTTTGGGCTAGAACCAAGTATGGACAATGTCAAAGAACAGATACTTGTTTGCCAAAGGAAGCACAGACTGAACAAGGTGGTAGAAGAAGCAAAGTTATAAGAGAAGATGCATTTCAAAAACAGCAAGGAGCGAAACAAATTAACAGGCTCATACCAGACATTTCAATACAAGTGTTCAAAAGATCATCTAATGTTGCAGCTTTCCCAAGTGTATTTGACCCCATTTTCCTTTAGTCGTTGTCAAAAAATTAGAGCCATTTTCACCACACAGAAGAATATTTCTACAGCGAAACAGGCCTTATCTCTTTATGGTTGGTTGCATTCTTAGCTGGACTTCATGGAAAATCTGCAGATAAAAATAAAGAAAAGGAAATTATCATAAGAGGACTGTCCAGAAGCATTATCAGGATGGACTATTTACAGTTCAGCACATCCTTTTGTAAACTGATTTTTCCCCCCACGCATACACAACATAAAGAACATACATTTTCAGTCCATGCTAACTTCTAATAAAGTGTTTAATTATTTGTTCGCTAGTCCAAAATAAATCCATAGAGATGTCAGAAAACACAAACCAGTCTTGCAGGAGCCATTACTGTACATATTCCTTGCTCCAAGAAAGTAGCCAAACAGAAAGGTAGGAAAGGAAGGGATTTGAAAAGCAAGCACTTTTCTGGTTTTTTTTAGTGTTAATTACTTGTTAATCAGTGTTACCAAAGAGGAGAAATAGCAATAGTTAATAGGGGTGTGTGAAGCTTTGGTCGCCAATTTGAATCAGAGAAGATTCGACCCAATTCAGAGGCTGAATCGCTGAATCCAAATTGAATTGGGAGACCAAACAAACCCTCTGAACTGATTTGGAGTCTTTGAATCGATTTGGAAAAGTTTTGAAAATTCAGAGATTCAGAAGGCAGTCTTTCAGGGGAACAGAAACTGAGAAGAAGGAGGGGGAGTGGGGAGGAAAGATTGATATTTGTAGCTGGCCAGTGACTGTGATCTTTCCCTGAGTCCCCTCCAATCACAGTGCTCTGGGGGAGGGACAAAGAAACAGCATATAAGCCTCTGTCTGCTTGAGGCGCAGTTTCCCAGAAACCCTTGTACCTATCTCCTTGAAACCTGGAAGGCTTCATGGCCTCAGAAGGGGCTACCATGCCTGCTGTTTTCACACTGCTGTGCCTTAACACATACAAAAAGTCACACATCATGAATTTTGCTTGTCTGCACCTTGAGGTGCAGTTTCCCAGAAACCCTTGTACCTATCTCCTTGAAACCTGGCAGCCCTCAGAAGGGGCTACCATCTTGGCTGTTTTCATTTAAATTTGCCAAAAAATGACAAATGTATAGGTATTTCAGTGATTTCCCTATTATAGTCTAGGGCTGAATCACCAAATCTCTCTGAATCAGTGCCAAATCTTCGGAAGCCAATTTGTCCAAACCGATTTGGGACAGTGATATAAATCTCCAAACTGAATCACTGTCATCTGAATTGGCCTAATCTGAATCAAATACTTCCCAATTCACACAGGCCTAATAGCTAATGTCACCATGTGCTATTTCCTTTTCTTTATTTTTATCTGCAGATTTTCCATGAAGTCCAGCTAA
>NW_017729034.1:32060606-32108135 GCF_001723915.1 Gavialis gangeticus
AGCCATTAAAGGATTTTATCCTCATAACATTCCCTTGAGGTGAGGAAATGCCTCTTCCATCTTTACAGATGAGGAAGTTACTGAGTCACAGGGTAGATTAAGTAATTTGGTCAAGGGGGATAAGCCAGACCCTAAATCTAGGTCTTTTGCATCCCAATTCTATGCATTCCTAGTAGACCAATTGGGCTAATTGTTTCACTAATGTACCAATATTATTTAATCTGAGGTCCAGGGGCAGATCTGAGGGGGAGGAAAGGGGGGATTCACTGGTGCAGTTATGGCCCACTTTGATTCCTGGTCCACTGAGGCTTTAAACCCAACTGCCTGGGAGGGGCAACCACATTTCTATGTGCTGAGACAGTCAGTCAGTCAACTTCAGGAGTCATTGTCATCTCTCTGATTCCTGTTAATCTCTACCTACTCCACAGGTGTTAACAACCCTCCATCCTTTTTAATGGGTTTGATGTTCCACTACTTGATGTCCCTTTCTTTTGCAATGTCACTGTCTGTTAGACATTTCTGGTAATGTCTCTTTTCTATTTCACAGCCTTGCAGAGTGTTTTTAGCTGTAGCTGAAAACCTTAACTCTGCTGTGATAATATTAACTCAGGTGTAGAAATGATTGACAGTGAAGTATTAGAGGCACTGTCAATGTGCTCAAGAAGGCTAGATTTTGTTTTATGAATCTGAACTATAATGGGTACAGGATGAATGAGACAATGTCTTTTGACTATTTTTCCTGGTTAGTTGTGGTTCTTTTAACTTTATATATAATCCAGTGAATTAGTGCATGTTCCAGTAGTTATATTTGTTTTTACTTTGATCTTAAACTGAATAATGTACTGCTAGCCTCCCTGGCATATTAATAAAGCTAGTTTCTCTTTAACTGGAGAAAAATGTGTTGGGTTAAAAGTAATATGTCATAAAATCTGCACCCTCCTTTTCAAAATCCTAGATTCACCCATGCTGAGATTTATTTAAATCACATATTCTCAGAGCATCTAAGTGCTGTACCACAATTGAAAATAGATTTATAGTGTCAGGAACAGCCAAGCACTACACAGTAGTATGAGTGCACAGTGCTAAATAATTATGAACATTCAAAATTTGGGAGCTTAATCCAAGGAATTCCACAGTTCTACGACTAAACCTGCAAGCTGCCAAGTGCCTGAGCACCTTCAATAGGAATGGCAGGGGGTGGGTGGGAGTGGGGGGAGCTCAGTACCAGGCCCATTATTTGGGCAGAGACTGGAAAGGACTGTTCTATTTATGCAACCCCAAAAGTTACCAGATTGACGTTCCAAAAAGCTAAAACAATTATGGAACAGAAGGAAGAAGGTAGAGATTCAAAAGAACTGGAGGTTATCAGAGACAGTACACCAATAACAGCACAGTGAGTACATTTACACATGCAATTAGCAGGTAACAATAGCTCTGGCACAGTCTGCACTAGTGTTTATTTCTCCTGGATGCAGCATTTACATGTGTGCCTGGGACTGCAGCATGTTGAGCTGGGGTGGAGCAGCCCCCCTCCCCTTCCAGACTGGAAGGGGTCTGGGGGTCAGCCCGGTTCAGTGTGCTACAGAGGTGCTGGCTGGGGTACAAAGGTGTTCCAGTGTAGGGCTAGCCAGCTGGCAGCCCCTTCACTGTAGCACCTCCTGTGCCCAGCCAGCCCTGGTCACTCTCTACCTGTGTGTTTCAGTGCACAGAACTACTCAGCTGTAGTATAGTACTTGTCCCAGACAGTACTATACTACACTGGAGTTAATTAATTTACTGTGCACTAATACAAGCACATGTGTAGACAGTAACACTTTACTGCAGAGCTAATTAGTCAGCTCCACAGTAAAGCAGATGTGTAGATGCACCCAGAGTGAATTTTAGTGTCCAATCCAGGATACTAAGGGGGAGGGAGAGCAAGAGGGAGTAAAAGGAGGCACCATATTTTGATAAAGCTAATAAATAATATTCCAAAAAATGTTGTACCAAGTTATTTATTATTCCCAATAAAAATCTTGGCTAAGGTAGAACTTTGGTTGGAAATGCAGTGTGCCAGTCAGGTTCCATTAAAAGCGTATTGATAAACCAATAATCTGGAAGTTTGGATCTACTGTTTAGCAACAACATTAATACTAACTGTATGGCCCTGCCTGTTCAGAAAGAAAAGTCATCAATAGACACTTTTCACATAATCAATTGCAAATGAAAATGGTTCATATTGTATGCACATGCTGGGTGTGTCCACACATTCAGGCACGTTCACTTGCAGCAGCTCAAATAGAAGTGGTGCAAATTTGAGATGGAGCTTCCTACCTCCGTGCCTGTGCCTGGACATGCACTTTGGTGTGGGGCAAATTGTGTCAATTGGAGCAAAATAACTCTGCCTGCCTCCTCCCAGGACTGCCGCTATGGGGAGCTAGAGGCTGGGGCCAGTACCTGTGCTAGCCCCAGCAGTATAAAAAGCTGCTCTGGCAAGTAGCTCAGGGCTACTCACTCTCAGGAGCTTCTGGGGCCTGGCTAATTGTACCTGGGGACACTACCTCTTCTGCCAGCCAGACTGCTGAAGCAGCCCTGCACCCTCTACCCACTGCAGCAGTCTGGCAATGGGGGCTGCTGCCCGCCTGTGACCTGCTGCCACCTGCAACAGCATGTGGCTCCAAGGCTGCATGACTGCCAGACCCAGATGGGGAGTACATGGCCATTAGAGGCATCTGCACCTCTGGGCCAGCTGCCAGTGGGCTGTGGCTGCAGAGTTGACCTTTCTGCAGCACTACTACTATGTGTACCACCACCCGGCCATCTGGGCAGCTATCGCCTTGGAGATGTTCTTAGTGTGGTGGCCTGCTTTGAACTGTCAAAGCATGCCCTCCTGGCCCTAAGTGGCCAGGAGGATCAGCCACCTCCAGCTCGGTCCCAGGTGACAGCTCTGAGTAGGCTCCTCTGCCTGGGTTCTGCCACTTGTCTCACTAGCAGAAATTCTGGTGTTTCTTATTTAAAAACTGCAAAATCCCTAATAAAAAAATCCCAAAGTCAGTATTTAAAATACCCCCAAATCCATGTTCTTCTACAATTAAAACAAAAGACCACTAGTCATAAATATATATATAGAGAGAGAGATCAAATCAGTTGGGCAATGTTTTATTGATATATTTACAATTTTAAAGCAATTTGGAAGACTACCAGTGCCTCTGTCATCATAAGAACATAAGTTCTAAATGTCTATACAGTTTGGCATTGACTTCTGGTTTTTTTGTCATAGAAAAATCAGAGCTGCCCCTACCCCCTTCACTCACCAGGATTTGCAGCACTAAGCAGCGCTGATATGCCAGTTCCCTGCCCCTGCCCTTGCTCCACAGTCACAATCCACAGCCTACCCCCACCCCAGTCCCCTCACTCCTGACTCACAGGACCAGGTATGTGGGTGAGGGGTTTGTGAGAGTAGCTTGGGGGCGTGGGGTTTATGGGTGGATTGTGGCGGGGCATATAGCAGGGTTGCTCAGGAGGGGTGGGTCCCTTGCCCCCCACAAGGCACAGCCCCTCAACAGGGCTACAGCACCCCCAGCATGGGCGCACAGTCAGCCAACAGGGGCCACACACCCTCCTGAAGAGGCTACCGCCCCTCCTGCAGGGTCCAAGTGCTCCCCGCCTGGCTTCAGCCCCTGCTCATTCGCCCAGCTCTCCCGATCATTCCCCCACCTGGTCCCAGCCCCCGATTGCTGCCCCATCCAGCCCCAGCGTTCCCGCACTCACTGGCTGTAGCAGTGGCTGTCAGGGCTGCTGGGGCCTCATGGCAGAGCCCCCTGTGTGGCGCAGGGCAGCGGGGGGCAGTGGGGATCTGCTCTAGCTGCCTGGCATCTGTGTTGCCACTGCCATATCACGTGGGTGAGGTCTCTCAGGCTGAGTGGTGCCAGACCCAGGTGACAGCTGGAGCAGCTCTGAGCTGCCAGACAGCACGTGTTGCCCTGCCTAGCTGGGCAGCACCCACACAATGTGGCAGCATGGGTGCCAGGTGGCCATGGTTGAGCCCCACTGGGCCCCACTGCCCTGCACCACGTGGGGAGGTTGTGGCACGAGTCCCCAAGTGGCCCTGACAGCTGCTGCTGCAGCTGGTGAGTGCGGGCTGTGTGGGGGGGGTTGGGGGGGAAGCAATTGGGAGCTGGGCAAACGAGGAAAGAGCTGGGCAAGCGAGGGGAGAGCTGGGTCCTGCCATGGCCCCCTCCCCCCTTTTCTGGTCCCCCTACCTCCTACTTACTTGGCAGGAGCCCGGGTTCTGGTTCCTGCAGCCTGCACTGCTGCTTGCCCTGCATGGGCAGGCAACGTGCTTCAGCACTGGGGCAAGGGCCAGCCGTAGAGACACTGTGGCTAGCTACCAGAGCATCTCTGTGGAGGACCTGAGCTCCGGTTGCCACAGGGCATGGTCCAGGACTGTGCTGTGCCCTGCTTTTTTTTCCCTGGGGTATTTTTTGATACCTGGATCTCCAGGTATCAAATTTTGACGTCACACTGCAAATATGCAGCATGGGGAACATTTTTTTGTGTCTTACAGTGTCTTAAAGGGGTTTGAGCTCTGTAAGAGGCACATGCACACTTGTCTGGATGCACCCACTGACTCGCTTTTCTTCATGACAAAATAATAATTGTTACTCAGCAAAGTCTAGCATTCTTTGGCAGAAAGTGTGTCCTGGAAGAGTGCAAACACTCCTTTAGAGTTGGAGACGATCCTCTGGGTAATCTGCACATTTAAGCTTTACAAAAATACAGCATGCTTTGAATTGCCATCTCTTAGTTCATAGGCAACAAAACTGGAAAGTAGTTCTGGAAGGGACCTCCTGGGTCAGTGAGTCTAGTCTCCTGTTGTCAAAGGCACCATGTCATATAATCCCTTTCATAAATTACTCAGCTCCAGCTTAAGTTAGCTCTTTTGCTCTTGCTAATTCCTTTGTAAAACTGTTCTGGAGTCTGATTGCTCTTCTGATTAGGAAACTCCTGCTAATTTTTTATTCTTGACCTTGTTCTTGTGCCAATATTGTCTTTAGTCTGAAATAGTCTTTTTACCGTCCTGATATATTTATAGAGAGCTATCATATTCACCATCAGCCTTTATTTTGCTGCACTAAACAAGCTAAGGTCTTTTAGCCTTCTCTTGTAAGATAGGGTCTCCATTACCCTGATCACCCTAGTAGTCCTTCTCTGCACCTGTTCCAGTTCCAGAATCACAGAGGAAATTTTCCAATGTGCTATTATTTAAAAAAATAGAGATGAGTTCACAAGGGGCAAATGAAATTAACATTTTAATAGCATCAAAGACCATGAGCTTCCAGAGAGAGGTCAGAGACAAAATCCAAGCAGAAGAGGCTTAGCAGCACAGTTTTATGCTTGAGGCAGTGCTGGCTCCTGCTGTGCCGGTTGTGGCTATCAGCTGCTGCTGTGACAATGACTGTTTTTGTGCCTCTCCACAAAGGTGGTGCCTGGGGCTGCTGCCCTGGCCATCTTCCCTTAGTTATACTATTGCCAAAGAGCCTTCCAGTTTAGTTCTAAGGTGGGCTTGGACTTAACAACATGATCAGGAAGGAGTGAGAGGATAGGCAAGGGGTACCTCAATAAGTTCAGCTGGTTAGTGCGTACCAGGATACAGAATGTAATATTTTGGCTTTGTCAAACAAACAAAAAAATTAATTGGTTAATTGTAGGCTTAGCTGAAGCTACTAGAAGGGAACTAATTCTTAGCTAACACATGCCTGGTGGAGGTAGCAATGCTATGTAAATACCTTTACTGCAATGTTTTGCGACTATCCCTTCCAAATTCTTCCCAAGTCATTTCAAAGGAGAGAGCAGATTGTTAGTTTTACAGTAAGCCCAGTGCATGTTGGGATGGGACTCTGAGACTTTAGTCAGTGTTCAGTGAATATTCAGGCAGTGCAAACACAATCAGCATACCTCCCTGCCTCACTACTCATTCTCAGCTTTTTTTTAAGGTGTTCCCTGTCAACTGGGACACAACCAATAGTTCTGGGAACTGAGTCATAGTATCAAATGTGCCATGCTTATCTGTTGAAACAACATAATTCTTAGATGGAAGTAGCTATCAACATTTCCAGTGTTGTCCATTTCCAGATTGTTATTTCCAAGACAACAGAAACATCTATGATGATGTATTCAGAGATCAGGAAGTAATAATAAATTATGATCCCTAGGGGTTTTGGAAATGCAATTAAAATTTGTGTTCTGCAACTATAATGCAGATGGTCTTGCTGGTTCTGTTTAAATGAATGTAAAGGCAATGAACTCTTGAAAGAAATGGTCATCCAGTAATGGGTGATCACTTCCCTATTCACAAATGCAAGCACACAGAAACATCACAGTATAAAACTCGTGTGTTGTGGCACATGCTTTGATTTTAAAAGTCTTAAATCATGACTACTTTTAATCAGTAAAGCTAAAATACATCACTTTTGCTGCAAGAGGAGGGCCACACTAGCAGATTTATCTAAAACTAGTTTTAAAAGGTCAAACAAGAGCCAGCCCTTGGGTAAGCATTTCTGTAACAGTTTGAATCTGGATATGTTGGTTACAGGTGAAACCTGTAAATAGGTTTAAGAATGTCTGTGCACAAACTTACTTATATTTGTTTAACTAAATGAAATTTAGCCCCACCCTGTCAGTTAAGCCAACAAAATTGTCTGTGTAAATTGTTTTCTTGCTAATTAAAGTAGCCTATTTTCCTTCTATATAAAGATAATAAAGATAGCCACAGGTTAACACTACAACTTTGACATACAAGCATCCCTTTGGGCTTCAGTTCATGCATAAACTTCTTGTAGGTCAGCACACAAGAGACTCATTCTTTACAAGGATAGGACATGCTTGTGGTTTTCTTTTTTTCCAGTAAACTAGACCTTTCCCTGTCGTCTTCCCTCCGGAAATTGTAACACAACATAAATGAATTCTCCCTGTAACTGCAGCCTCAGCCATATGTGCTACCGGAGGGAAGGACAGAGCTAAATGCCAGCAGATGAACAAGGATGATTTAACAGCAGCAGCATTCAGAAGAGAGCTGAGAAGAAATTAAACATCTCAAGAGAAGTTGCCTTATAAGTACCCTCTATATTACACCTTTTTCCTCTCTTTCATGCTATGACTGTCTGCTACTTTGTGCACAGTGTCTAGCGTAATGAGGCCCTGTTCTTAGATAGTGCCTAGGCATCACTACAATAAATATAATTAATAATAAGAGATTGGAGTACCTGTGCAAGTTGATTCCTGGACCTTTAAGTCTGCAGGGACCAAATGAGCCATCTGTTTGGACCAAAGTTAACACAGGGACTCAGTTGGGCAGTTCACTATTCCAGGAGTTTTTCTCCACAAGCCTTTAACTTAATAACTGTCAGTTTTTAATTACATTATGTGTATTATTTGTTAGTGTACATAACAAATAATGCACAGAAGTCCAATAGAGGTAGATCAAGTTTCTACCTCTATTGGATTTAACTAGCAGAATATTTAAATTAATTCACAGAACATTTAAGAACTAACTGCATTCACATCTGTACCACCCATATCAAATACTCGGACAGCCTCTCAAGTAACAAAGCTTTATGGCCCATCAGATTTTCCAATGCTGCTAAGTTCTGTTCTCTACTTATTGCATTTAAAAACAGAGCAACAGCCATGACCAGAAGAGGTATACTTATAACTATACTTATAACCAGTAGGGGTGTGCAAAGTGGGCCCTATTCGATTTGGATTTGGATTTGGATTCGGCCCAAATCAGGGACAGTGATTCAATTCATTGATTCAGATCACTGTCCCTGATTCGATTCCGCTGAATCCGAATGTGTCTACATACCTCGAGGTACCAGGTGCACCTTGTGATTGCTGCGGTGCTGGGGTGGATGGAGTGTCCCATAGGAGTGCGGGGGGCCCTCCACATTCTCCGCAGCGAAACTGAAAGCTCTGCCACACCCCCCTGGGTGGGCAATTGGCCACAGGGGGACCCCAGGTGCCCCCCCCAGACCCAGGAGGCACCTGTCGCTGAGATGGAGAGGTCCGGGGGGGGGGGGGCCCTAGCATGCTCCCTGGTGGACTCAGAAGTGCTTTTGGTCCACTTCTGGGTCTTTTGGGGAGTGCAAGGGGGGGACCCCCACACACCCCTGGCTCAGCAACTGGCCACAGGGGGAACCCAGGTGCCCCCCAGACCCAGGAGGCACCAGTCACTGAGCTTGGGGGGCTTGGGGGAGGGGTCCCCAGCATGCTCCCTGGAGGACCCAGAAGTGGACTGGAAGTGCTCCTGGTCCACTTCCGGGTCTGCTGCCCAGTGAACTGGGGAGCCCCCTGCACTCCTGTGGGGCATTTCATCTGCCCCAGCACTGCAGGATTCATGAGCCAAAACATTTAAAGCTGTGTCTATGTCTGAATCGCTGAATCTTTCCAAATCTCTCTGAATTGATTTAGAGGGTTCTGATTTGATTCAGATAGATTAAAGGGTCCTCTGATTCAATTCAATGAGGAGATTCAGCTACCAAATCAGGCCAAATCTCTGCTGAATTGAATCAGGGACCGAAGTTTTGCACAGCCCTAATAACCAGGGATCCAGGCTTTCTGTTCACTACAGAAAAATGTGGTAAAACCCAGATTTTCTCCTTTAAGGGAGAAAAACATGGGAAATAGTGCATTTTCCCTTGCAGGCTGGCAGAGATCTAATAAACTGATATTTTTGTTCAAATACAACTTCTGTTTCCTTATTGCCTTCATTATGTCTGCACAGCTATCTCAGTGTATAAGTACGTCCCCAGATAATCCAGATAGCAATATCTTACAAGTCATTCTTGATCTATGCCACAAACTATATCACATATATCAAAGCATGAACTTCCATCACCCATGAAGAATGACAGTAAAATATTCTGGGAATGCATTAGGCTTAGAAGGAATCGTAATGACAACTGTCATGTTAGTTAACCTTCAAACACAAATACAGAGTTAGTCATCTTCACAGTGGATTGCTCAAAAAATTAATTATTATCATATTGGGCCACTTCTAGTTAATAAACCATGGAGACTAGAAATATTACACATTCAATTGCTTAAAGAAGTAGGATCCCAACCAATCTTTACAACTTCACTATCCAAGTACCATAGAATTGTCACTGCCAAAGCAAAGCTCACTCACTGAGGACATCTAAAGGATATCTAGCTATAACTACTGCAGTGCATACTGGTGCATACTGGTTTACCCAGCTTTTCTACATAAACTTATTTTTTTATTTTCTGTGGAATCCGAGATGCTTACATTATAGCACAACTCCAAGCCAACAATTCAAGAGTCAGGAAAGACAACAAATATCACAAGACATGCAATGGAACTGCAAGAGTCAAAAACAATCCTTCATAGATTTGAATGTCAAAAAGCATTATTAGATCATCTAGACATGTAGTCTGTAGACCCTTGGGGGTCCACAGACTATGTCTAAGGGGTTTGCAAAAGATGACTACGATCAATCAAAAGTATGTGAATAACCACACTTACAATTCAAAGGGGTCCACACCTCCATTCAAAATTTCCGAAGGGGTCCACAAATGAAAGGTTGAAAATCTCTGATCTAGACTGACCTGACGATGAATCTGTTCTATACCAAAATTCCCTTGTGATATCAGTTTATGGCCTCCAATGTAGTCACTCTGGAGAGAGACCTGCCCACAACACACGCTTCTGTGGTATCCCGTTTAATGACCATGGTAGAATAAGTAAGTGCTCTTGGCACATTCACAGATTCTAAAAAAGTTTCCTCATCTCAAAGGACTAAAGAGTGTTAAACACCAATTACTGGCCCACACGCTTGTGCTGTAGCTACTGGGATGAGTCACCTGTGGGAAGTTTATTATGCATGCAAAACTTTCCAGGTGGGAGGTTTAGCATTATCATTTAATAATTTACTTGACATAATGTATTGCGAGCTTTGGAAGGGAGGTTTTTCCTGGCATCCAGGTTCTCTGTCGCTGTCAAGAGACAACAGAACTATTTTCTCTAGACAGGTAAATGAGAGAGGAGGAGATTTCAGTGCAAAGTACATTTTACCTTTTTCTGTACCAATTACTTGACCAGATTTCTCTCTCCTGCTGCTTTCTGAATTTTCCCACCTGAAGAACAGTTGCATCTTATGTAATGAGAAGGAAGTTGTCTGTATGTTGGGAGATGGGGTGAGCACATGCCTACTTTCCCTCTTAAGCCCAATTACTCCTCTGATTCTATCTCTGAAGCTCACATTAGTCTTCGGTACATCTGGGAAAGCTCACATTATTCTTGGGTCTCTGGCTGTAGGGAAAGTAGCTTTATTATTAACCTTTAAACTCTGTGTTTTCTGTCTTATCTCCTGTGGCTCTCTGTAGTGCATAAAGCAAGCTCAGAAAAACACTTTGCCTACACATACAGAATGTAGTAGTGCTTTTACAATGCAAAATGCTTACCGGGGCAGGTGTTTTGGGTGTGGAAGGTGGCAAGGAGGCAGAGGCAGCAAGAAACTTTAGGAGACTTAAACCGTAAGAAGTAGTGTTGTGCAAAGCTTTGGTCCCTGATTCGATTCAGCAGAGATTTGACCCAATTCGGTGGCTGAATCGCCAAATCTGAATCGAATCAGAGGACCCTTTAATGTCTCTGAATAGAATCAGAACCCTCCGCATTGATTCAGAGAGATTCGGAAATCAGACATAGACACAGCTTTAAATGTTTTTTCTTCATACCTCTAGGTATCCGGCGGCTCGTGAATGCTGCAATGCTGGAGTGCACGGAGCGTCCCATGGGAGTGCGGGGGGCTTCCCAGCACTCTTGGCAGCAGAAACACTCCAGTCCACTTCTGGGTCCACCGGGGAACATGCTGAGGGCCTCCCCCAGCCCTCCTGGCTTGGTGAC
This sequence comes from Gavialis gangeticus, assembly GCF_001723915.1. Lineage (NCBI taxonomy): Eukaryota > Metazoa > Chordata > Crocodylia > Gavialidae > Gavialis > Gavialis gangeticus. Next base: position 32,071,513 of record NW_017729034.1, read on the forward strand.
TGGTGCCTCCTAGGTCTGGGGGGAGCACCTGGGGTCTCCCCAAAGCCGACTGCCAAGCTGGGGAGACGTAGGGGGGCTCCCCTGTGCGCTCCCCAGTGGACCTGGAAGTGGACTGGAAGTAGTTCCGGTCCACTTCCGGGTTTGCTGCCGAGCACATGGAGGACCCACCTCGAACTCCTGTGGGACACTCCATGCACCCCAGCATCGCAGCTTTCACAAGCTGTGCCTGGTACCTCGAGGCATGTAGAAAAAACTTTTAAACTTGTGCCTGTGTCCAAATAGCTGATTCTCTGAATCAACATTAAAGCTTCAGATCTGGGTTTGGCTGAATTGAAGCAGGGACAGTGATCCGAATCAACAAATTGAATCACTGTCCCTGATTTGGGCTGAATCCAAATCCAAATCAAATAGGGCCCGCTTTGCACACCCCTAGTAAGAAACAATGTGCCTGAAAAAAGGGGTTGGTCTAGAGGTAGAAGGTAAAGGTTGCACAGCAGAATAGTTAAGCATGGGAAAGGTATTTTGAGGGCACCTTGGCCCATACCATTGATGGCCCTAGCTAATGGCTCACATCAGTGTTGTGAGACATATGACAAGTTTTGAACTGGATGGTAAATCTCATACACTGGCCAAAATGTATGATAATTCAGGGAGATCCAGAGTCCTTGCATTTAAGAGGAAGTTTTGATAATTAATCCATTTTCCATCTTTAAATGATCTTAACACTGTCTTAGTGTTTTCCCTTCTGCACACAGCCTCACAGACACATGGCACATGTAAGTGTGCTTCTTAAGACAAGTGTGTAACAGCAGAGGACAGCAATTCTGGAATGGAATTTGACTGAGCTATTAAAGTCCTAAGAAGTGACAGGGCATGAAATGAGCAAAATATTTGCTATTTATGGTAACATGATTGCATATTAAGGATGAAAAAAATCATGTCAACATATTCTTATATGTTTGTGGTTCACAATGTATTTTTTGTTAAGTACCACAATTTTAAAGGTCCAGTACAAGATTTCCATTTTTCAAATCTGACAACTCTGCCTCTGGTGCAACTGCTATTTCCTTATAGATATGCTAATAAATTCCCAAGCAGGAGGGGAGCAGAGACCAGGTGTTGATGACCAATACATGGAACTCTGCACTTCCTGGCTGCAACTTTCCACTTGCCTGAGATCAGTCATTTTTTAAGGGGCCAGTACAAGTTAAAATTATGTCTGAGATGAGGGAGGTTGTGGCACATGACATCTGGTAGATCTGTTGTGTGATCGTGGGCATTATTGCAAATTCACAGAAGTTTGCACTTTTGCAAAGTCAGCATTTTGCATTTACACAAAGTATTGCTGACTCTTTGGCTGCAAACAGACACCACATTTAGCCCAGGATAAACCATTTTATCCCGGTTCAAAGTGCATTTGTACAGACGTCTATGTCTGCTGCCCTGGGAAAATTCCTAAAAAAGTTTCCCAGGTAAGAGGTAGTAGCAGTTTTTTCCAGTTTATTACAAAGTATGCTTGTACAGTTATCCTTGGATTGCATCATTGAATCAATGGCAGAAAAGTGGCACTGTATTTAGTCACTCGCTAAACTCTCACTAGAAGAGTGATGTACATGCCAATCCCAGGATATTTTTATTCTGGGATAAACACAGGCACTTATTATCTGTTTCTAGCTTTAATTCCCATGTGATCAGGCCCAACAGGAAAGCTGGCAAAATCATATATGAACTGAAACTGGAAGGGCTCCACCCACTGCCTCTGATAAATCTGACTCAAGCTGGATATCGAAATACATGAAGAGTTTTCCTTCCTTACAGCTAGTCTATTTTTTGTGCAAGCTTCCCCAGGGAAGGAGAATTAAACAATGGCAGGGTCACAGTTTCTCAATGATACAGGGAAAATGGTTAAAATGATCCTGTATACACTGGGCTTTTCAAACCAAACATTTCAGATGTCCTTCAAATATTAATTCACACCTGGAGAAAAGGACATTATTTGTGATGAAGCAGTGGTGAGGCTGTACTTTTTTCTTCATCAGTTTGCTTGATCAGATTAGGCACATATATTTTACTTTGTTGCCTTGTAAAGGCAAGTCAGCTGATTATAAGCCCCATTTCTTTGGTAAACAGCCTGTTGTAGGAGACAAACTGAGCAATACAATAACCTAGAGGCTAGACAGTGGATATGCAGATATTGCTACAGCACAAATATGAAGACACAATCAATACAGTTTCTTCTTTCTGTCTTGTAAAAAATAAAGATATATATTTGGGTGAATGGCAAATAGTGAGCTTTCTTAACCAACAATCTACATATCACCCTGACAATACTATGTGGCTTACACCACTGTAGATAATCAATATTTTAAAAATCTTTTTTTCTCCAAAATTTTACTTGCTACAACAGATTTTGTTTTTCCCCCATAGAACATTTGAGAAGGAAACACAACCAAATTTGAATGGAGACAAAACAGTAAAACATGGAGAACAGCAAGACCCTTCCAAAAGAGGGAGGGATTTGCATTTTTAAAAGAAGGAAATCCGTCCCCACTGAAAGAAGGAAGAAGACTTTCTATAAACATTGTTTACAGAAAAGTACTTCAATACAGAATACAATAAGCAAGAAGTTTGCCCAACTTTAGTTCTGTCTGTTGGAGTATGCTTTCCTACAGCAGTTGCTTAACAAATTCTAAATGGACACTAAGCCAGTTTTATGAAAATAACAGAATCCACTCCTGTAATAGACTTAATCAGAATACGCAGTATCATTATGCTACTCTCTGCATTTCACTAGAAGTCTGTACATTTAACAGGGGGAGAGGAGAATACAATATTCACAGCCCAAACTATATTTTCTGCTGTAAAACCCATTGGGGAGGCCATTAGAGGATGCAGATGTGACAATTTTCACCTGATCTGGCCCCAGAAAGTGGTCTACAGCAATGACCAAACACAAGAGCACAGCTGCAGACCACTTTAAAAGGGCCTGATCCCGTGACAATCTGAACCCTCCTTGTATGAGGGTTCAGATGAAGGCGCTCCAAAACAGAGTACCTTCATTGATTTCTGTCTGGGCACACCAGGAGCAGTGCTCAGCTGACACAATCCAGTTCTGCTCCCTGTGCTGTTTTCAGAATGGGAGGGGGCAAAGGGAGTGGAGGGAGATTGTTCTGGGGTTTGCCCAGCCGGTGCTGGAGGGTGGGTAGAATGCAGCCCCACTATGGGGGGGGGGCCTCCAATCCATCTGCTTCCCAACTCCAGCTGGCTGGGGCACCCCCAGAATGAGCTCCCTCCCCTGAATTCTCCCTCCTGCCATCCACACACAGCGCCAGGGTGGAGTTTGGGGAAAGATGTTGCAGAGATGTACCCTTTGCGGAGACACAGCTCCAAATTGGAACTAAACCGCCACCCTCCCAGCTCAAAAGTTCAGGAGGATTGATCTAACTCATGGGGCTTTCTGTGAAGCACCATGAGTTTGATTAGGGAGCTGCATTTCTGTTTGCACCCACAGATGCATCTTCAGTGCAGATTCTACACCTGGCACAGTCTTTTAAGGCACAGACAGAAGTGACAATATTCACCTGATCTAGCTCCTGAAAGTGCTCTATAGCTCTATAGCTATGACCAAACAAAATGCATGGTTGCAGACCACTTTAAAAGGGCCTGATCCCACAACAATCTGAACCATCATTGCATGAGAGTTTAGATGAAGATGCTCCAAAATGGAGTGCCTTCAGTAAGTTGTGTCTGCATGTGCTGGGAGCAGGGCTGCGCTGCCACAACTCAGTCCTGCTCCCGGAGCTGTTTTCAGAATGGGAAGGGGGAAAGGGTGTGCAGGGAGTTTGGTCTGGGATTTTTTCAGCCGGTTCTGGAGGGTGATGCGGGTAGGTTAGACCCCCCCCCTCCCCCAAGTTGGGCTCTACTTCCTTTCCCCCCTTCCAGTCTCAGGTGCTGGGAGCGGGTAGTGGCATTGCTACAGGAGAGCAGCAGCTGGTCTAAACAACAGCTTGATTCCCCAACCCTCGGGACCAACACCTTCTTAGCAAGCCAGGAAACAATGCCCACCCTGTAGATCCTGCTGACACAAATGTAGTGTGGTTGTTTTTGGGGGCTATGCCTGGGGTGCTTTCAGGGTCTCAGTCTTAGGCATGTTCCAGAGGGTGGTATTGGGTGTGTCTGACTCCCCTCCCACAGCAAGCACACATTTATTCAATGTGCAGTGCTTATAGAATAGGCAGTAGCATAACTAAGGAGGGCAACTAGGGCAGTATCCCCAGGCCCCACCTTTGGGGGTCAGGCAAAAATAGCCACTGCTGCATTTGTTGGCTGGCCGCATGCTGCTGCAGGCACTGAAGTGGCTCAGGAGGTGGAGCTGCCCTGTTATGCCTCCAGCAGTTTTGGGATTGCCATGGGGATGGTACAGACATATCTTTATTGTTACTATGTTTTTAATGTATCAGTGTTTCACAGTTCCACTAAGGATCTGTGTGCTCCCCACCCCTCAAGTTAATAGATTGCCACATAACTTGAGATAGGTAACACCTTTTTAGAGGCTGGGTTGGGTCCTCCTCAGACATTGCTAGCTTGGTACATAGCTCATGCATAAATCTAATTAATCATTGCAGGTTGATTGCAGGTTGAAACTAATCATTGCTTCATGAGTGTGGGAGAAACTCAGCCTTTGGTAATGGATTTTGCCCTCCACCTTAGCATGTGATTCAGGAGTTTTCTGAAGAGCTCATTTGTTCTGACAGCATTTTGCCAGGGGTAACTGGGAAACCTATCATATTTAGTGTTGCATGATAACCTGACAGTATCCCAGGCAGAGCAAATCTCAGGTGAAAAGAGTGTTCAGGTTAGAAAAGGAAATTAAAGTGTGGGTGATGAGGGGGTGGCCTTGATTTAGAAACCATGGGAAAGATTTCCCCTGCCGCCTCCAAAAAAGTAATTAAAAAAAAGAAGAGTTCAGGGCCAGGCTTTCAAGTATTGAGCTTGTTTTAGTGTGGCCTGATTTTCAAAAAAGCCTCAGTCCCATTCAGGCATAGGAATAAACTATACCTTTACAAGCAGACTGGCATTACTGTGCCCATATGAGGGACTGCATGAGTTTATATCAGTACAAACTGTATGTGTAGACCAGCCTAAGGGACAGATGTTTAAAAGTGGCCATCAGGCAGCAGTTTCCATTTGGATGCTTGGGCTAGGGACAGAAATTGCATATAAACTGGTATAAATGATTGGAAATCAGTTCAAATCTGTAACACAATAGAAGTTCAGTGCACATAAATTGCTTTCAAAATGTCCAAAACTGGTTTAAGATAAACCTGGATGGATGTAGTATTAGACCTAACTGATTTCGGTTAAATTGGTTTACTGAACTTCTGTCCCAGATCCTCTTCAGATTCAAGTAAGCTCAGTTCCCCAGCATCCCAGGTTTCTTTCCACTTCCCCCCCACAAACCCCTCCCTTGCAGGGTGCATGGGCTAGCCTTGGCCCAAGTTATAGCTCCAGTGCCCCCCAGCTTCTGACCTGAGCCACTGCAGGCATGTGGCTGCATTTCCAGAATCAAAAGTGAATGCCTGTTCACTTGCTTATCGGTTCAATCTATGCAGCTTAGACTAACCTGTGATGACTGAATTGATTCAGCCTAAGGTTTTTTCACTGTCTATACATAGCCTTGATGGTCACGTTTTAGAAGTGCTTTCATCCAACATGCAGATTTTATTTGAAAATCACGTCTCTTATTTAGGGCCCAAAGGGAAGCTGTCAGCTACATAAAGGACATGGGTATCTCAGTCCAAAATTGCAGTCCTCAAACCATTCCCCCAGATTATTCAGTGCCTAACACTGGTGGTATCTACAGTTTGTAGGCATCTCAGTTTTCACAGTAAAATTCCTCTGGTGTGTCAAGTTCTTCTGGATATGCTCAACAGCACCTCAGTTTTGATAAGGCAGACCTCTGCCTATAAAGCTTGCTCTGTTTGGATGCACTCAGAATATGCTGTATGCATCAGGTTCTGCACAAAATGGAACCCTACCTCCCCTGATACCTTTCTCCTGCCCCACCTTCCAGAGCTCCTGAGTCTGCACTGGCTCTCAGTAACTTCCCAGGCACATTTCAAGCTGCTGGTTTTGACTGAAAGGCCCAAAGAGGTCTGGGCCCTATGTATCTAAGGGACTGCCTTTTCCCTTATGCACCATTGTGACCCCTAAGGTCAGCCCAAGAACAACCTCCTAGTAGTACCATCAGTTTGCCAAATTCACTTGGTGAAATCAGTGGCAGGTTGTTCTCAGTAGTCACTCCTCAGCTTTGGAACTCCCTCTCCCTTGAGACCTATCTGAACTCAAACCTGGACATCCCTCAGAAGCTCTGTAAGACCTTCCTATGTGGGCAGGCATTTAGCAAGCCAGACTAGGCTAGGATACCATTTAGCAAGCTTTTGTTTCATGTTCTAGTCCGCTTGGTTTTCTGTGTTGTTTCTGCCTGTACTGAGCCTTTATTGGGAAGGGCAGCATGTAGTCTAGTAAATAAATAATACCTCAGTGGTTAGGGCACTCACCTGTGATATGGAAGACCTGGATTAATTTCCCTCTGTTTTCACAGGGGACTCAAAGTCCCACCACCTACCTCCCAGGAGAAGGGTGTAACCCCCAGCTACTAGGGATACAGCTTGCTGCCTCTCCTGTTGGACCCATTGTACAGAGTAATTACATCTTCACTGAGCTTCAGAAAAACTGGAGTGAGCAGGGACTGGATCCTAGGGATCCTCAGAAGGACTGTGTACTACCTCAGAAATTTGGCAGAGGAGAGCGTGTCTGTGTTACAATGAGCAAGACCTCTTTAGCCGAGGAGGATAAACATTGGTCCCATATCCAGAGCCAGCCTTAGATGTGGGGATGTGGGTGACCACTCAGGGTGCCATGGGCAGGGGTGCACCACAACCACAAACACACACACACACATGGTCACTGTGAACAGCAGGGAGTGGTGCCAGTCTGGGGCATTGCTCCGGGCCTTGTGCAATACTGGGGTGGAAGGATGGAGGGGGTTTCAGCAAAAAGGGCCAGGGCAGGGTGGCACATGCAGGGAGCCCTGGGCTGGGGCCAGCAGCCTGTGGAGGGGATCAGGAGAGGGTCTGGAGGGCTCTTGTAATGTCTGCAGGGTGTCCGAGCCCCAGTGCCAGCACTCGCTGGCCACTTATTGCACGCTCCAGCTCCCTCTGCTTCAGCTCCATGGGGCTGTAGCCAGTGGCCCCTCCCCAAGACAGGCATCCTGCCCAGCTCCCCAGCTTGTCAGACAGAGCACAGGTGACTCTAGGAGGGGCATCGGAGGGAGGGAGTAGGAAGGGCACCAAAGTACAAGTTTGGCTCCATTTTCTCTAAGGCTGGCTCTGCCCTTATGGAAAGCACCCGATGAGCAATGCATCATTTACTAGTTACTCTGATTCAGACTGGATATCAGGATATTACTAAAACCACTAGAAATACACTACTACTTGAACTAAATGACCTGTGCCCCAGTCCTTCAGATGTTTTCATATGAAATTAATTCCATTGCATTCAGTGGGACTAAATGGGTGCATTAAATTCAACTTACTTTTTTTTCCCTTAATGAAATCTGGGAGTCTCAAGGGATCTATTGAATCCAACAACTGGAGTTAAAAAAAAAAAAGCAAACACACTCCAAAACAGGCGAGCCAACCACAAACAGAATTGCCAACACTGCTATGGCTTGGTAGGGATGAGCATTGGCTTGTCTACCTAGCTAGTGAAAGTCACCTGCAGATGAGAGTTGTGCTTTTTGGTGAGTGACTCTAATTGAGGCTCACGTATAGGAGTGGCTATTGTTCTGATTAAGGAGATTCAAATTAGTGAGCTGAGAGATCTGGTTGACAGAAAGCCATTTCTTTGTACGCAATGTACCAGATGGCTAAGAACGTGAGAATATGGCAAATGGTAACCAGTCGCTTAAGACCCATAGATTAGAGCAAGTCACTCACAGCATCTGTTTAGCAGTCTAGCAGCCAGAATCAGGTACGAGAAATTCATCATGGTCCTCTGAAGGTATATATTTTTAATGCTGCTGATACGTTTAGAATATGAAAGTAAGCAGAAAATACCCATGGCATGCCAAAACACAACCAATTAAACTCTCTTTGCCTCTTAAAACTGATTTCCTCACTGAAAATCAACCTGTTTATAATAATGGGTGCTCTCTCTCTCTCTCGGTCTCTCTCTCTCTCTCTCTAGCTGAACAGGAGATCCATGTTTCTTTGGCAAAGCCTAGGTGGGAGCTGCCATTTCACACATTTCTTGTTGCTTCTGTGCTTTTTTCTCTCCTTTCTCATCCATTAGGCCACTGTTTCACACGTGAATTGCCACCTTTTACCACAGGGATTTCAAGGAGAAGCAGCTGTAGTATAATTAAAAGCAAGGAGGCTGATGTCAAGTTGTACACTGGCATATACTGCTATAGAGTTGGACGTGAGCAAGGGCCCTTGATGCCCAGAAGCCTGCCCAACAGCTCTCCCAATTCTACGTTGGTCCAGTAAAAGATACCACAAAAAATCCTTGCTTCTCAGGTTAAACCCAGTGCTGGGGGTGCCACCAATATTTCTGAACCACCAAGATCAAACTCATGCTAATTTACAATGAAGTCGTTACCTGTGATGTAGTAGAAACCAAACACACTAAGTCTGGACCAGTATAGTTCAAACAGTGGCTAAAATGTCTGGCTGATTCATTAGACTTTTAAAGATTCTTTCCTCTTTTGTGAAATTTTATATACTCCATGAAAAGAAAATGTATAAAAAATAAACCATAAATGGGAGAGTACAGTGTAGAAAGAGTCAAACCAAAACATTTTCATTTCATTGTACTCAGAGGACATGCCAGAAGAGGAGTGGTGATTCAGAGAAGTGAGACACCAGATGGCCACCAAAACGATCAGAATAATTCTTGGGGAGATATGTATTTTTTGATAAACCACCAACTTCACTTGTGCTGCTACTTCCACCTTCCTATGGTTTCACTCCGAACCTGCTAATGGACAGACTGAACATCACAAATGTAAGTCATCAGACTGAAGTCAGTAGGGTGACACGTGTGAAACTCAGCCAGTCCATAAGCATTTGTAGGACTGGAGCCTTTGTGTCTGAAGTGGACTTCTTGCCACACCTCCTCTGTTTACTTGCTAATGCTGGTAACAATTACCTGTTCTCCTTTTATCTCCATGGCATAGAAAATAGTTCCCCCTGCCAGAGGGGAGGACTAGAAGGAATGTAGCCAGGTGGAGTTAGTCATATGTGTAGCCCGGGTGTACATGGGTTTGTACTCCCCTCTCCAACTGAGGGAATTATTGGCAGGGTGGTGTGCTGCGGAGGGACACAACAGCCCAGCAGCCACCTCCGTCTCCTATAGAGTCAGGCCAAGTCAATCAATTACTTAACTATATACACACACTTTTTATTACAACAAAACCATTAAAGGGTAAGGACTTAAATTATATATATATATGTATAAATTTACAAAACAATAACTCCTATATCATATATATATTATGCATTATATTATGTATAATATATACATATATATATACACCCCCCCAATTATTATTTAAAAATACAGATGAACCATAGAACAACCCAGAACAAAGGATATTGACTGGGCAACCTTATAACTCTATTAATATCCAAACTATTACTTCAACTTATTCACTTAAACTATAAGGCACAGTCTACAAATATAACCAGCAATCCTTAGACTACCTGGGTGCCCTCCAGGGCAGGGGCCCCACTCCCAAGGTACCACTATAGGAAAGGAGTTGGGGGGGGGAAGAAAAGGAGAGGGAGACCCCAAAGACTCCTAAGCTCCCTCGCTATCACCCAAGAGCAGCCCATGTGGTGTCCCTTTGCAGCTCTGGGGAGTCCCTCCCCTGTTGGGACCCTCTCTCCAGGGTAACTTACTACCCTACAGTCCTGGAGGGTTGCTTCCCATTCTCCAGGTTGAGCTCTGTTCCTCACTGGACTTTCCTGTCACCTGACTCTGCTGCTGCAGGCCTGGCTTAGGGCCACATGCACTGCTGCATGTAGTGGGCACTTCGTCTTGTGCTAGGGGTTGGAGGCCCGGACAGCCTTGTGCAGCATCGGGGTGTGGTCTGCTCCTGGACCCTCTGGGCAGCGTTGTCTGAACTGAGCTGCTGTCCCGAGCAACCTCGAGTGGCTCCTAGGGTCTCTCACCCTCCGTGCAGCACCTCCTGCACCGAGCTCCCAGCTTTCTTCCGGGGGCTGAGGACCTGAGCTGCCCAAGCACTCCAAAGGCCCTACTCCGTGCACTGGCCTGTGCACCGTGTCTCTGGCCACATGCCAGAGGTTGCAGACCTGAGCCACTTCATGCAGCTTCCAGGGTCGGGGCACCGTGCACCATTCTGCGCACCAAGAGCCTAACCACTGGAGCCATCCGCCACTCCCCGCTGATAGAAGTCTTCAGGAGCTCTTCCTGGGCTACTGCTTCACCCTGCTGAGTAGCTCTCCTCAGCTCTTCTAAGCCCCGCTCTTCTCTCTTCTCTGTCCCCGATGCATCTCCCTTGTGCTGGGCACGCAGCTCCTTTTATACGCTCCAGGGCTCCGCCCCTGAAGTCTTCCGGACCTGACAGTTTTCAGTCTTCAGCCAGGTCTGGGGGAGCTCCTCTCACCCTCCCCTCAGGAAAGGGGCATGACTTTATTTCCCTTGCTGCCTCCTGATTGGTGGATGGGCTCCACCAATCAAAACAGCAGGATCTCATGCCTGGGACTCAACCCAAGCTCTGAAAGGTGAGCCTGCTACATATGGTTTGTTGATAATCAATATATCAGTGAGAAATTTTCTTGTTCCTATCCAATAGAAAACAATATAACATAGAGGCTGTGGCACTGCCCTGGAAAGCCTAAAGCACCAGGATCTATCATTGACCTCCTGTGGGTGACCTTGGGGAAGCCCTCCCACCTCACCTGGTTTCCTTTCTCATGCTCTGTTGCATGGTCCATTTAGAAAGTGAGATCTTGGGAACAAGGTTTGGCTTTCACTTTGCATATATAAAACAAATAGGATGGTGAGGCCCTGATCCTGATGCACTACTGTCCTACTAAAAGAAAGTCAAAATGGGTATGGTGCTGTTTGTGGGTGTATATGCATGTCACCGGTGCTTGCCTTCTGACTTCTAAATGAAACAGGCCATTAATTTAAAATCAAAGTCTCTGTTTGCTGTTTGAATTATCTGACAGGGCCAAGAAGAGCCAAGCTCAAGAACCAATATGCCCACAGATCCCTCTGTCTGATTTTGTTGGCCTTGTTCAATGTTGCATTTGTCTCTCTACATGTAAAAAGCAGGTAGAAGCTGGTTATAGAATGTAGAACAGAGCTTGATCTGAATTAAAGAACCTACCCTTAGGGTAGGTTCTTTATCTTCCAGACCTTTTGAAAACTTGTCTAATTTTATCCCAACCAGGCAGCTGGTCCAATAAAAGATATCACCCATAGAAGTCCTTGCCTCTTGCATAATTCCTGGACCATCACAACTACAATATCACTCCAACTACAACATCACTCCAACATTACCTTCAATAGGAAATTCTAGATTTGCTTAATTATGCCTTACATCAGGACTTGGCTATTGTGTTCTTCTGTTTTATGAATTCAGTGCCTTAAATATAGGGGTATTTTCTAACATTTACTTATAGCCTGATCTTTAAGAGTTATACAGCCATAGACGTGATTAGTAAAAGGGCCTGAGGTCTGGAACTTCCTGAATTTCCAAGAATGCTATTGATTGCAAGCTCAAAAAAGGACTATATTCTTATGAAAGTTTTTAAAAAGAATCTTTAAATACTTAGCTTATTTATTTTTGCTAACCCAGCATTGCAGCTTTGCAGAATGGTTGTACAAATGAAAACTTCACCAGTTATATTGCTGTGTTTTGTTGATTAAAATAAGGGGCTCAGCAGAAAAGATAGCTGCTGTATTCAACAGTGAGAAATCACTGGAGACATTATACAGTAATGCAGATCCATTAGCAAAGGAACAATTTTTCATAAATTGTTTTGAGGCCGTGAACAGTAGTTTGTAGTGAGACCTGGACAGCTTGGAAAAAACCACTCCCCTCCTTACAGTATGTTCAAATCTAGTTTCCTCTCTTTATTCTGGGAATTCCTGGGAGTGTCCCTCTTACAATGATATTTTCAAGTAAAGAGCGAGGTTGGCAAAATTGTATTTACTCTTCAGTTATTTGCTTTAAAGCAGCAATATGGCCAACTGAAGAATTAGAAAGGCAACACAGTTAATTCACGTTTGATTAGAGTGTAGCCTTTTGTTTTAAAATGACTTACTAAAATGATTTCTGAACTCCTTTCTTCCTGAAGGGTAATGGGAAAATCTTTTAATGGGAAACTGCTAAAATCCTATGAAATGTGACCATGTGGAAGGTGGACAGGAATGTTTATCCAGTTAATAGAACCTGAATCTACTAATCCATAAAGCAGTTCCAGTTCCTGCGAAGCAACACCATTGTTGTTCCTGAATTACTACTATGCAACCAACAAAAGGCTCCAATCTCTGTGAGGCACTGAGACTCTGTAACTTGTAGTCTGATTAGTGGGAGATGCGGGAGCTCAGACCAGGAAAAGGGTTTGTATATCTTGGTCATGCAAAGACATAAAGTATACAATTTTATGTACATGAATATCCCCTTGATTTGAGGGAAGCCAGTGAGACCAGGAAGGGGCAACCTGAAAGTTTCTACAAGGATCTTAGATAAAAAGACTGTCTAGTACAAAGAATGTACCTTCTAGCTCTCTGTAAAGCACCATGCACACTCATGGCGCACTAGTAATATTAACAGTAGCTATTATCACAGTTACGGAAACATTAACAGGCAGTGAGGCTCAAAGACATCAGACTGAGCAAAACCCAAATAGACTGACAAGCTCCAATACCCTCTCACCCTTCAAAGCACATTGCCCTTACCAAATAATAGCTAACAAAAATAAGGATAGTGAGACACAGTAGCAGCCTGAAGAACTCTGGGTGGTGTTCCTCAGGTATTTCTTGTTTTCTGGTAAAGGACTTGAATTTCCATCAGTCATTTGAACACTATTTAAAATTAAAGGATAAAAGCTGCGATCACTTTGACATATAATTCACCTTTATTAAATTAAGTAACACTGATTGTCCTCACATTTCCTATTCAAAGCAAAGCAAAAAACTCTAAACTAATTTCTTAAGTCTGTAAAATCTAGGTAACCTTAACAGTAAACATAGGTATCATGGAAGATTTCCTAAGACGCAACAGTGAGTTCCCATCCCTATTTATCTGATAGATGAAAACAGTCACTTCATCACCCTGTTTTCAGAAATAGTCCCCAATACCTACAGTTTGGCTCCACATTGTGTAGTTATACCATTTTCACCAGGTAAGTCACCAGTGTCTTATGAAGAGCCCCCTTTAGGTTATTTTGACTGCTCAGTGAGGCCTCCGAGGTGATTAAATTTGGCCACGTAGAGTATTTGTATAAAAAGAGCACTATCCAGCTAGCAGTGTACACCATGTTCCAGAGGATTGATTAAAGGCACTTTTTAGAAAATGTCAGCTCTTAGCTTTCACTTGTTTTTTACAGAAAAAATAATTGAGCAATTCTCTTGTTGCAAAGAACCAGAAAGACCAGAACAGGTCAGAATATTTTTGGCATTATGGTTTTGGCATTATGGATTCCTATTTGAAATCTCTGGATTTATCTTGTGAATCATGTGTGGGTGTTTGCACACCTACCAGTGCTAATATTGCACGGCACTCCATGGCACCCTAAAAGGAACTCAGGGCACCTGAGGTTGCCATAGCACCTGTATTAAGAGTCACTGTTTTAGGGACTTCTCAGGCTGTTCTGGACTTCTGTGGATGTCTGCAACCCCTGGGAAGTCCCTAGGTTGCCCTAGGGCATCAGGCACACATCACAGAGTGATCTCCAGAGTCAGAGCAGCGTGGAGAGTCCTGAGTTATGGAGTGAAGAAGCCCTAGAGCAACCTAGAAACTCAGACAGCCCTGATCCCAGCTGCAGTTCTAAGGCAGGGGCTTTCAACCTTTTTCGATCAGTGTATCCCCGGTGGCCAGACACAGAGCAGCGTACTCTTGGTGGCCAGACATGGAGTGGGGGGGATGATTCATGGCCAGACATGGAGGAGCATGTGAGCTTCCCCCGCCCGCTGCATTCAGCTGACTGGGTGCTGCCTGCATGGCAGCGCGGGAAAGAGTGTAGCAGCACTCCATCCCTGCCCACCCGTGTGTACCTGCTGGGGCCTTCTCAAGTACCTCTGGGGGTGCATGTACCCTCAGTTGACAACCCCTGTTCTAAGGCATGCCAGGTTCCTGGATTTGTCATAGGGAGTCCTGAAAACCTCAGCTCCATATTACAGAGCCAGGAAAGCCTGGGATCCCCCAGGACTTCTCTCTCAACTCGGTGATAGGGAACTTAGAAGCCACACCTGCATGAACCTGGGTTCTCAGGGTTTCATGGCACGGAGAAAGGAACCAAGCTCTAGCTACTGATAGAGCTCCCAGGCCTTCTAGGTTTCCAGTTTCATGGAGTCCCTAACCCTGGAGCTCTTGTGTGACAGGACTGCTCCAGGTCCTTGGACCCACGGAACTCAATCTCATGAACATGCAGGAGACCAAGATGGTTTTTGCTGACCAGCCTGCTTGTGTTTTAGTGACAATTTGTTGGAAAATGGCATATTTCTGTAAAACCTTTCAACAAATCATCATTCTCCACTGAAATTCTCAGTTAGCTCTACCTGGACTCCTCACAGCTCTAATTACAACCAATAACATGCTACTGGCAAAGCTACAACCTGTGGTTTAAAAGAAAAAAAAATCAGAGCTGAATAAATAAATAAAACTTCTCTCTCCATGCAAATCAAAATCACTGCCCCTGCTGCCCTAGCTGCCCCTGCTGACAGTTATCCAATCAGAATTGTTATATTCATCTTTGCAAGATGATAGTAATGGTTCAAAAAAAAAAAAAGAAAAAGAAAAAGAAAAAAAAAGTTCACAACCTTTTGGTGTTCTTACTTGATCTGTCTCTGAGAGTTGTGCCTTCTGACTTGCTATACAACAGTTTGGACAGGACTCCACAGCTCTTTACCTCCAGCTTTTTTTTTTAACCTTCTTCTGAAGCAAATAATACAGGCCGGCACTCAAAGCAGGCTACCCAGTTGGACCACCTATTAAGTTGTTACAACACAGCAACTCCTGTCTCACTCCAAAATAACTACTATACTCATTATTATATAGAAAGTGCATGGATGTATGAAACAAGAAAGAAATGCAACCCTCTGGAAATAAAATGGATTCAGAAGGCCAGGGATATTTAGAAGACTTGGTCCATCTTATGCTTTTTTCCTTCTTCTGTATTTCCCTATTTCTATTTTTTCTTTAAAAAAAGTCCCATCACATTCATCTTAAAAAACAGAAAGTACCATCAGTCAAAAGCATCTCTGTAAAGTTATTTGCAGTTCTGCAAGGATGCCTTCATAGATCTACAACATTAGTATCGTTAAGTCAAATTATAGTACTCTTGACTTGTTCCCTAATATACCTAATAGCTCTGCGTATAGCTCTATAGAAAACAGAAAACACACATACACACCATAACACACACACCATAACAACCTTTCAAAATCATCCTGGTAAATACACTTTTTCCCTGCTAGAACTAGGACAAAACACAGTGCCCGATTTATTCTTGCAACACAGAAAACAGTGTTGTTACTAATGATGGGTCAGAAAAACAGTCATTCTGAACACAAATGACTGTTTATCAATGAGGTGACAAACATACACCCTCTGCCCCCCCGAAGTGCTTTTGCAAGAGGTTGAAAATGAAAATAGGAAAACACTGGCAGTTAAAAAAAAAACAAAACAAAAAAAATCACTTACTGTAGTTGGTCCTGCAGAGGTATTCAACACAAACATCACCCTGCCTTGTCCAGCTGCCAAGTGCTAAAGCATGAAATGAGCAGCTGTTTCCTTCAAGCTGGGGCTGTGTGTCTTAACTAGTCACATGCCCCTTCTGATAAATCTCACTGCTGTGCCAGGAGGTCAGAATCTGAAGATCATTATTCCCCTTATTAGAAAAATCTTTTCATAACAGCAGCCTTTGCTAAAGCATTTGACTGGAACATGGAGCAACGTGTTCCATAACTTTTAATAAATGATAAACACCAAACAGTAGATAAGCTTGAATCTGGAATGAGGGCAGCTGAAATGGAAAGTTAAACACATTCCCATTGATTGTTTCTCATCTGACGTACTACTGTATTTTAATTTGGCCTAAATGCTGGTAGTGGGACAATTCAAAGGCTGCATATCACTAATATCTTTTTCAAAAACATGCTACACCTGCCTTCCAAAGACCACGGAAAATGTGAGAGTTGGTTTGGGAATAGCTAGATTTGGAGGGCAGCATAGTATCTTTGGTGCTCTGGGAACAAAGTAATAGGTGCTTTATTAACTTTGTCGATAGACTTTATGATGGTTTAGTGTGTCTATTATACATAGCACTGAGGTAGGGTCCCATTGCACTTGGTGGTTCACAAACGCATAGTGACAGACATGCCCCAAAGAACCTACCATGTAAATAAAGGAGAGAGAAAAACAGTGGGGGAGAGGAAACATCATTATCCTCTTTTTATGGAGAGGCACTGAAGTTCAGGAAAACTGAGGGACTGTCAAAAGAATATCAGGGAACTGTGCACCCAAACCCTACCCTACTTCGGTGGGAGTTGGGCACCTAACTCCGTTGCAGTTGATTGGATATCACGGCTGAGGGGCAAGACTAGTAAAGGCCTTCTGATGCCTGGATATGTAGATGGACACTTTCTGGAGATTTCAGAAGAACCTATGTGCTTAACTTCTAGTGTGGCCTTTGGTGGAAGAAAGGGAAAACAAACCAAACCAAACCAAAACTTGGCTTAAAATTATTTTTTCATTTACACGATGATGCAGAAAAAGGTTCTGATATAATATCATAATTCACATACAAGGGGAGGCAGCATCAGGGCTAACTGCTCTGCGGAGACATGGTTTTGCAGAGGTCTGGATGTAAAACCAAATCTTCCCATTTCCTTTAGATACCTGGGCCAATCAGATGGGAAGGGCAGCATTAACCCTTTTATTTTGTTGTTCCCTTTGATCCTGGGTGACTCTGTGTCAGCTGGTTCCCTGTTTGAAGTAGGTTTACGCCAGCTGTCCATAACACCAAGGGATCTTTCCTGGAGCCATACAGCCTTTTCCCAGTCACATCCCGTAGGAAGGGATGGGCCACCATAAAACCTTCTGTGTTAATGGAATGGGACCTTCTGGTGGCTAGATCTGATGAGAATAGGGATGCTTTCCAAGTGGCCCCAAGTATATCATGGCCCTGGTCCACTAAGCAGGAGCCACTCATGGTTCAACAAGTCTCTGAAAAGGAGTCATGAGGTAGTAAGCAAACGACTATGCTTTTTCTTTAAGCAAGTGGATGACTTAAGTGACAGTGGCATTTGGATTTTGGGACATTATACTGTGACAGACAGGGTTTTAATGCTTCAGTATTTTTTATTTCACTTAGGGTAAATGTACTGGTATGTAAGAATTCTGAAGGAAATGGGAACCTTTGTCTCTTTAACAGAAGGAGCTTCAAGGTCAGGGGGAATGAAGGTTAACTAATATCCTCAAAGGACATCCTTCATCATGAACTACCTCCTAGGCTAGGTATAGACAGTCAAAAAATGAAAGCTGAATTGATTCAATCTTTTCAGGTTAGTCTAAGCTGCATAGATTGAACTGATAAGCAAGTGAACAGACATTCACTTTTGATTCTGGAAATGCAGCCACATGCCTGCAGTGGCTCAGGGCAGAAGACAGCAAAGGGCGGGGGAAGGGGGGGCACTAGAGAATGCCTCCCAGTTCAGCTGGAGCAGACAACTTGGGCCAATGCTAGCCCTGCAAGGGAGGAGTTTGTGGGGGAGGCACAAAGCATCCTGGGATGCTGGGGGATTGTGAATTAACTTGAATCTGGAGGGGATCTGGGACAGAAGTTCAATGAATGGATCTAACCTAAATCAATGAAGTCTAATACTACATCCATCCAGGTTTATCATACACTGGTTTTAACTGTTTTGAAAGTGGTTTATGTGCACTGAACGTCTGTTGTATTACAGACTTGAACTGGTTTCCCATCACTTATACTGGTTTATGAGTAATTACTGTCCCTTGCCCTAGAGGGGAGGGCTCACAAATTGTTTAAAGTGACACTTCATGGATTTAACCACCCTCAGGGAGACATTGGGGAAAATGGAGACCACACTGTGTATCCAGCTTAGTCACTTCAATGAAGGATGCCATTAGGGAAAGCCCGGGTGTGAGACTAGCATCCCTCAGTGAGGCACTACTTTGGGTATGACAATCAGTCAGGCTTGTCAGACAAACCTCAAAACCATAATGAGAGGGGAAGAAGTCTTGAGAACAAGATAGCAGAAGAGACAGAAACCACAGGACACATGAGGACAGCAAGCAGGGCCTTAAGGACAGACAAAGGGCATGAGAGGTGGGGGAACATGAGGGCAGGGAAGGGGAGATCAGAGAAGTGTATTTCCTTTCATTCATTGTAACCTAAACAGAAGTGAGGGCTGCAGAGTTTCATGTTCATCATGTCCCACACAGCATTTCTTTTGTTTCAGCACAATCTTCTTAACAAATCCTGGGCCAGGTGCTTAGCTCTTGCTCTGTGCCCTTGGCACCATTCCCATAGAGCAAAAAGAACAGAATGCTACACAGAGGAATCCCCAGCTGGTACAACACGGAAGCAGTGGACTTAAATGAGACTTGAGGCACTAGCTGGGGATTTCCATAGTGTAGCAATAATATTTCAGCAGACATGTCAAACTCTTTTAATCTCCTCTCAAAAGATGGGTTCCTCATACCCTGCTCTGTACCTGTTTTAGCTGAAATTCATCTGTACACTACATTCCAAGTGGGCTGTTATCAAGGCCTTGGACCAAGTGGTGCTAATGCTTCTGTCTCTGCTAAAAATACACCCTAGAACTGGGTTTAGCCTTTTCAAAAACAATTGTAATGAATTCATTTGCTATTAATAACAGCTGACAATGTACAAATCATGTAGAAATGTCAAAGACTGACTTAAGCCAACACAAGTAAATACATGATAAGTTCAAGCTGCCCTTTTGCCATTATCTTACTGTTTTGTGCCTAAGAATTACAACCCATGCAATATCAAACTAACACCATTATGTAACCATGCAACACATCAGGCACTGCTATTTCATTTTGAATCAAGAAAGAAAAGTCTCAGCCCTCATTCTGGTTATCTTTGCATTTTATGGGGCTTCTCAAACTCTAGATATTCTAGGGGGAAAATATTTTTTGTAAGAGAAACCAAGATATATTTGCTGAAAAGTAAATAGAGCTAGGAAATAGCCGCAAATAAATGTGCTTCACTAAGGATGGCTCTTCCTTTTCTTTCTACCTGGACATGGACAGAAGGTTCATTGAAAAGAAGAGGGTGGGGTGGGCTATGCAAAAGGAACGACTGGGACTGAAAGGTGTACAATATACATTATCTCCCTTCTCCCCCAGAAAAGCCAGGAGGGATTACACAAAAAGTGAGTCCAGCCCAAGATTGGTTTAAAGTTTGCTTAGGCCCCTTCTTCCATGTTGTAGAGGGCACTCTGCCTTTAAGGTATTCTGAGTGTATCTGCTGGCAGGTGAAGCCCTATCAGCTTGGCTCTACTGCATTCATCGGCTGTGTGGGAAGGGAAGTTGCAGCAGGACAGAAGGTGGTATGGAAGTAGTAGTACCTGGTAGGGTACATACACAAAGTAGCAGTAGTCAGGAAGGTCTCTGCTCTGATGGAGCAAGCTTTGATGATGGCAAAGAGGTTTGGTTTTCGGGTGGGACTCAGTGGGAGGAAGTTAAGAGGGGACAGGTTAAATGGAAAGAAAACTGAAGGGAGAGAGGACATTGAAGGAATGGGTAACAGGAACAAGTGAGGCAGAAGAGTATGGTGAAGTAGGACATATGGAATGAGGCTGAGGGGAAGAGACCATGAGAGGGTATACCAAAGGACACTGGAGCAGAAAGCCTGATCCTCCCTGCAGGCTCTTTTCCAAAGGTCATAGGAAAGGGAGTCACAGCATGGGTCCTAGTGCTCTAAATGAAGCACTGCCTTGCACAGTTCTGAGTCTAGAGCATGATGGAGGGCAGGTGTGGCCCAGCTGGAGGCTGGAATTGGCTCTAAGAAATACCTGTACAATGTCATGGCAGTCAGGTGGAATGGTCGGCAACTTAATCCTGTTGGCGTTGCAGAAGGCAGAGAATCTATCTGTGTTAACCTTAATTATCTTGCCTCTGCAGAAGTAACAGAAATATAAAAGCAGTAAAAGCTTATTCTGCGGCTTGATCGTGTATAGTGCTGAATGCCCAGAATTCTCATGAGCTCAGCACCTTCCAGGGTCACTAAAGTTCACAGATACTGCTCTGTAGAGCCTTCATGCCAAATAAGTCTCACTGTATTCTGAGGGCTCAAGAGGCCTTTGTGCCAGTCCTCTGCATAGGAACTGAGCTCTTCTGCGAAAAGCTGCCAGTGGGTGTGCATTTACATCGGCTTACATTTACTGTACAGTAAGAAGGAATAGGCCAGCATCAACACATGCAGGAATTAAAGTGCATTAACGCTGTGTGTGGACTGACTTGGGACTACAGTGTTACTGTGCAGTAAGGCATCTATGCATGCATTACTCTGCAGTAACTAATTGGGCATCAATTTGCTACCTGCATCATGCAGGTATCAAATTTACACTCAAGTTGGTGTAAGTCGCCATATTTACTAAGCAGTACGGGTGTGCATGTGTAGACACGCGCCCATACGGCGCAGTCATTTTGGTTATTGTGTAATAAATACGCACGTGTAGACGCGCCCAGTTTTGCCTAGTCACCATTTAGAACAGAACCACTCTTTTATGGTAATGCACACATGAGAAAGGCTGTGGGATCCATTCACTGTCCCTTTGATTCATCCTTCTGGGTTTTTAAGACAGGCATTTAGCCCAGCTCCTGATCCATCCTGACCCCTGTGCTACACTTATCATGTCTATCTAGAATTTTTTAAAAGCCCTGACCTCTGTAGTGTACAGACTATAAATATTTAATCACAAAAGAACTTTGCAAGGAGACTTTTTCCTACAATTATTCCAGAACACGAGCAAGCGTCTGTGCACACCCAAATGCAAGGGTAAAAAGCTAAAGTCAAGCAAAGGGTACTGATAACTTTAAAGAACAAGTCACAAAGAACTAAAGAAAATGGAAAAGTTGTACTTTCCTTTTGATTCATCTTGCGGGTCAACAAGTCATTCACTGTGTGTTGAGACTGTATAAATAAATAATAATGAGAGAGGAAAACCTCTCCTTTTTCAATATTTTATTGCTTGTTGTTACTGTTGTTTAACTGCTAAAAACACAATGTCTAAAAATGTCTGAAACATCTTTGAACTGTAATAGCTTTGTGCTATTTCATTAGTCATATAACTTGTTGTTATTAATAACCTAATCACTGATTCTTTGGCAGCTCTGTATAGAACGTGGCACTATTTTGTGAGTTATTGGCATTTGTGTAATGGCTGTTTTGAGTTGTCTGGGGATTTTTAGAAACTTCATTTTCCATAATTTTTCCAATCCACAGCATTTTGCAGTTTTTGTGGTAATAAACCAGATTGGTATTTGATGTAAGTGAAAATACTGATGGTGGAATGACATCAGTTTACCCCAGCTGGGGATCTTGTCCGTTACCTCCATGTCTTGACTTGTACCACAACCATTTAACAGCAGTCTTAGGACTATGTGAAATCCACAGCTGTTAAAGCCTGCTAGGCTTGCTGATCTACCTCCTGGTCCAAGTAATACATATCCTTCTTCATTAGCAGCAGAACCGAATGAAAGCAGACAATGGGAGTCATCACCAGACATGAGGTTTTATACATAGCTAGGTGTGATTAAATTGTCTACTATAAATACCCCACCAGCTCTCATATTAAGTTGTCAGCTGAAGGGGATCTGAAGGACATGAGAGAGAGGCAATCTTCCTGGAAATCTTGTAGCCTGGGGCTATTGGCTTTACCACATGCGAAGTCAGTGTGAAATATCTACAAGCTATAGTGATGGTGTGAACACGAAGCATGAACAAACATTTTGAATTCTCCAAAGCAACATTTTTGCACCAGGGGGCGCTACGTCACTGCAAATGCACCATAGTCCTCTAAGGAAAAATGCTATAGTCTTACAACAAGGTTAAGGCTGAGAAATCGAATATGCAGAAGTCCTGAGATGTCTGGTTGAAGTCAGCCAGTCACCTTCCACCTTTGCCCCTTGACATGTATCCTCCCCTCACATTGTAAACTATTTTTCAATTAATTATCCATGGACCTGGTAGCACTGCCTAGAGAAAAGTTTGCTCCACATTTTCCATTAAGACTCTGCTTTCAGTTTTACAAACTTACCCAAATGTAATTGTTTGAGCAGAACTTTTCCATTCTGGAGATTTCTCTCCTGTTGTTTTCTTTTTTTTTTAATTCAAGGTACGAATCTTCTGCCTTTTGGGAGGATGATGAGCACACTGCTTTGCCAAGTCCATAAACTCTGCTAGCTGCTTAATTGAGAAGCTATAGCATCTCTGTGCTTTGGAACAGGGCCTAGAAAGCTGGCAGAGGAGCTGCCTGGTGGCGGGGATGTGCTCTTTGCTGTCTCTGTGATAAGTCATCCACAACTGGCCAAAGTTTAAGCTTCTGAAGAAATCTGCTTGTGAATGCTCAGTGGGAGGCTGTCAGGCAGATCAGTTTTGAGGAGTCACCCCTCACAGCTCCAAGGGCAGCACGGACCCTCGTCTCCACAGAGCGGCTCATTATACACCCTAAGGCTGAACAGGGCTTTTCCTCTAATTCTCCCAGCAACTGGAGGTGGCTTTACAGAGAAGGGTGCGTATGTCCGCTGTGCTCTCAGAGCGCTTCCTGCCAACACCCGGGAAGGGCAAATGAGAAGGCAGAAGCAGTGTGACCACAATCCTTGCAATCTGCTGTGGAAGAAGAGGTGGGGGGTAGCAAGGACCTGAGGACTCGAGAGGAGCAGGACAGCCATCATGGGAACAGGTTGGCTGGGAGTAGGTGGTGGGAAGACAGAAAAGCTGAGGCAGCTATGCAGGGTTAGGGGGGTCATTGGTCCTGTTTTCTACTGGATTGTCCTGTTTTTAAATGCTTTGTCCCCTGTCCATTTCTGAATGAGGAATGGACTGCAAAAAGTCCTGTTTTTCAGTTTATTAGTGGAAATACATGTAAATCATTTGTCCTTATGATTCTATTGGCTGTGCCCAGAGGCAGGGCAGTACACAGCCAGGAGGAGCAGGGTTTGGAGCCAGCCAGGGAGGGAAGGAGGGAGGGAGGGAGGTGGCTTTTTTGTGGTGGCCTCGCCCCTTGCTGCTGATTGGTTGAGGGGCTCCGTGGCCCCACCTCTCACTATGGATTGGCTGAGGAGGTTGTGTCCCCACCCCTCACCACTGATTGGCTGAGGGGGCTGGTGGTTTACACCTTCGCCCCCTACAAGGAGCTGTCCTGTATTCCTGGGATGGGTCAGTGGCCACCCTATGGAGGGTATGTCTGTATAGTACAAGGCAGCACCATACAGACACCCTAGGTTAGCTCTGCTCCTACCAGCTCTGTCACTAGAAGCAGTCTAGCCTCAATAGCTGACAGTATGTATGAGCTAATAAACTCTGGGGGGCTGAGAACGGGGGTGGATGGGAACATGGGAGGCAGGAGTCCTAGGTGAAGGGTGGATGTAACAGGAAGGAGTTGGGAGAGAGGGGTAGGAACAAGTCACATAAACGGTCTTCCTTTAGGTGGCCTCTAATTAGTGTGTCCTCACTTTAAGACCCTTGGTCTGACTTGCCAAAGTAATGGGCACTGTCGCTGTAAATCAATGAGAGCTGTACTTTGAACAGAGAGATCAGACTGGCAGTTTGGCTCCTCAAAGTCACAAACTCATTGCCCAGCATTAGTGCACAGTTTTATTATTTATTTATTCTATTTGACTGTCATATCTCTGCACCTCAATTCCCCAGTTTTAAAATGGGGCTTATAATGCCCTTTAATCTCACGAAGGTTGTGATAGTAAAGTCACTCATGCTTATGAAGCGTTCAGATACTACGGTGAGAACAGGATATACAGTATCTACTCAAATAAAAGTCAGCCCTGAATTTAAGATGACCCCCCCCAATAATTAGATTCTATATCTAGAAAATGTATAAATTTGTTATAATTTTCCAGGTATGGACTCTAATGATCAGAGGGTTGCCTTAAATTTGTCCCTCTCCCACTCCCACTGGGTAAATAGTGGCTGGGGGTGTTGGGTTGCTGAAGGGGTCAGGCATCCCTTTTACCCTGTACCCCTCCCATTTCTTCCTCCTGCAGCTGTCCTATCCCATTCCCCTTCCCCCCTGCCCCCACTACTGGCATCCCCCCACTCTTAGCCCACTACAATCTCTGCCCCTTCCCTTCCCCCCTTAACATCAAACACTGCTTGGGCTCTGTTCCTTCCCAGAGCACATGGAAGCTCAGCCCTTCTCAGGCCATGTAGTAGCGTCAGCGCTACTGAGTGGCTGGAAGGGAAGTGAGCCATAGCTGGAGCCAGAGTCAGAGCCGAGCCACACCTGACAATAAGGAGGGGGCAGGGAAAGAGGGGAAGAAACTTCCAAGAGCAAGTGCTGGGGGAGGCAGGAGGTTGCTGTGGGTCTGACTGGCCCCAAACAGGGCTCAGGGCCAGAGTCAGAGCCACAGCAGTTGCCTACTGCCCCCTCTGATTTGCAAATCTAAGACAAGGGACTTTTTTCCCTGTGTTGGGTGGTGGTGGTGGGGGGGAACCTCATTTTAGGTTTAAGTAAATATAATAAATGCCTCATAGGTAATTAATGGTTTTGTGTTGAGTACTGGGTTTGGGTACTGCACAGTGCGTAAAGCCTGGGTTCAGCTATTGAATAAAGAGGATAAAAATAAATAGTTAAATAACAACTCATTTGCTGTGTGAGGTAGGGGCTCTGTGACAAAAATAGTATATGGCCATGTAATTAAAGACTGTGTCCTACTGTATATGTACAGGGGAGGTCAAATTAAGGTTGCAGAAGCAGCCTTAATACTGGCATTTCCTGATTTACCTTTGACTCTGCAACCTTCTGGAGGTTTCAGAGCAATATCAGTATTACTGGAGCACTGCTTTCTCTAAACACATGGGTTTAGATGACATGGGATCCAGGGGTGTTGGGGAAGGGCTTCTGATGCTCCCTGCTGTGCAGGGAGAAAATGCTTGCTGCTGTGCCTCTGCAGTGGTTCTTCTTCCCTGAATTTCAGTCACAGTCTGGGGGCCAGTATGGTGTTGGGTGAGGGGTCCTTTGTACCCCAGTGGAGTAGACTGGGATCACTCACATGCTTCTGTGTCATCCAGGTAAGTTCCAGGTGCAATATGGCACATTTGTGTGTTTTTGAAGGTTTGAGACTACCCTCAGCTGACCTAAATCAGCCCCACACTGTTGGAACCAGCCAGTCAGATTCTCCTGTGCTGTAAATTGAGGAGATAGGATGGCTTTTGAGACCACTGCTGGAACACTACATCCACACTTGGGGCCCATGCTTCAGAACGAATGTGGGGAAAATGGGAAAGGGGTCTAAAGAGAACTTAAAAACCATCAGAAGTCTGGAAAATGAGCTTAATGCTTGTTTATGCAGGGAACTAGCCCCAAATAACTATTCCACAATAGCTACTGGTATTAACCAGGGGTAGAGCCAAAAAATCTCAAACTAGAAATCAGCCGCACATTTTAACAACAAAGGTAATCACTTTCAGAATAGAGCAGTGGTGAATAAACCAAGACGGGGTGTCTCCGAAAAGTGTGCTACACTTCACAGAGAAGATCTGGGACTGATGGAGAGGTTCCTGGGTGAGCATCTTTAGCCCGTGCTGTGTAGGAGGCCACACTGGCTAATCATAGCGGTCCCTGTTGGACTTGACAACTATGAATCTCTAAAAATTGAAGAAGTGCACATGTCCCACTGAACTCTAACGGAAGTAGGTTACTTAATTCCCAAGAGGCTTGGTCTGCACTACGAAGTTCTGCCAGCATAGCTGTACCAGCTAGCAGAGTGAAACAAATCCTCTGACCCCCACAGGGAAACAGCTATGTTGACAAAAGAGTGCCTTATCAATGTAGCCAGTGTCATTTGGGGAAGTGGTGTTGCTATGCAGGCAGGAAAGTTATATGGCGCTGTCAGCACCCTGTTTTGCTGTCTTTTGTTGGCTTCCCACTAGGAGTCTCTGGTGACATAGATATGTCAGCTACAAAAAAATGCCCTAATTAGACCTCTGTGGAAACATCACGCCTAGTCACATGGAATCTAATTCTCTATTGCTCTTTGTCATGTGAAGCCATTGATGATAGTATGAAGTGAGTGCCAAGTGGGTGTAATATGTTACTGTTCTGAAATAGCTTCAGCTGACATTTTTATGGAATAAAGTTATTCTGAAACAGGGCACTCTAATCCTGAACTAGCGGCATATATGCAGCCTTGCATCCACATAACTATGGGCATTAATTCCTATCCATTGTCAATTCTCCTACTGGTGAATTCACAATTTGCTTTCCACACACCTTCGGCAATAGAACTCCTTGTGTTCAGGAAACATTTTTGCTAGAGTCCTGATGGCCATCACACAGACTCTCATGAACACAGCCCAGACATGTTTTCTGGCAGGATTATATACTGTGAGTTCACTATTCATTCTGATATGCTGATCTAATGTATTTTAAGATAATTTTTTCAGAAGCAACTAGCCTCAGATAGGCTCCTTCTTTCCATTTTACAGTTTTAAACACTATTCTAATGAATGCTTTGCATTTCTGTAATGTTCATACATTTTAATCCTCATAACACCCTAGGAAATATTAATTATCTTATTTTACCAATAGAGAACCCAGGGTACAAAGAATCTGAAAGCTGCCCAAGTTCATACAGAGAATCTGTGGTAGGGCTGGGAATAACTTTCCTGGCTCCCAGTCTTGTGACATCCATAATAGTAGATATTCTGACAGTATCCTCCTTTCAGGGGGCTGGAAGTCTTTCAGTATATTGCATAATGCTGAGCACTTTCACTCAATGGAAAAAAATATTTGATACCTTACTAATTCAAACAGTTAACTTGAAAATAGTGCTTCTGTATTTTTCTCAGTCAGATACATTCAACAGTTTCCTCAGCGCAAGGTGATTAAAATCCTGTATAAATGATGCATAATCTATATAAAGCGTGGCCTTGTATTCCCTAATCAGCCCAGTGTCACTTGCTCTGATCGAGAGGTTCATAACATACCATCATAAGATGTTTATGTGAATCACCATATTGTTAATTATCCAGCTCAAAGAGCTTTTCCACAACATGGCTGCACTACACGATAACAAGTTATTTATAACCTTTTGCATTATACATAAGCAGGTGAAATGGTCTCTTTGGTTCTGTTAATCTTTATGTATGTTCTAGTAACCACAGCATCGCAACAGCTCCTGATGCCCATCTGTGCAGTGAGATGGATATGGGCAACATGCCTGATGTTCCTTATTTTACCAACAGAGAAGCCAGGGAAGACAGATGTAATTATCACAAATGATACAGGCATTGCAATATAAAAAAATCCATTTACAATAAGTTTACAAGAGAGGGTAATAAGCTTTTGCTTATTAACAATCCTGATTAAGAAAGGGGCAAAAAATGAGGGATGGTTTAAAAAGCTGAATAATTTTTGTGAATGACATCACAAAATTGACTTTCTGAAAATCTGCTGCCAGGCCCACAGAAAGCACTTGGCTCCTGATGTAGTCAGGGAATCTAAGGAGCACCCTTAGAAAAAGGTTTTTACACAGCTTTTACTGCAATGCTTGCCATTTCTATACATGGTTAAGAATGAAGTCTCATCACCTGTGGTATCCCACTCCATGGCCCCTCCAGACCAAATGCCTTGTTTGCAAAACTCTCTGGGTAGAAGCACACATTGCCTTTTATCATCTTTGTGCCACCATAAAAATATTTATGGTGGCACAAAGCCATAGCAAATACACATCTATACCTTTTGATGTGCCACAGTGTGGCTGCCACAAAAAGTAGTAATACATTATATTGCTTTATTGCAGTGGGTGTCTATTTGCTTTATGGTAGGAGAATGTGGGCATCCTGGAATAGCCTGGACTGTCCTGCTGCCCCAGGCAAGTGCTCCCTGAGCTTGAGGGGCACAGTCTTGTGTGCCCCAGGAATTCTTGCACGGTATTGGGTTCTGCGAAGCCAGGGAATGCATGCTTGGCTTTCCCTGCTTCCAGAGATGCACCCCAGGCAATCTATGGGGCATGTCTCTGGAAGACTGCTAGGGGAGTTTCTCTTCAAGCAGAAACCCTGACTTGCCCACTTCCAGAGACTCATACCAGAGATTGTGGGGGTACATCTCTGGAAATTAGGAAAATCAGGACACTCTGGTATGGTACATGGTCCAGTGGTTGTGGCTGCCAATCAGCTGATTGGCGGCAGCAGCCGTGGGACTGGACTGTAGTGTTCAGCTCATTTTTGTGTGGTCCTGGAGCTGAGACCTCCATCAGTCCAAAGTTCTGCTTTCCCACATTTCTGAACCGGTCAAGAATACTTCAAAGTTCAGTTAATTTTGGATCCCTGCTCTCTATTTGTCTGCATTATTTTTCGTTTTCTCAAGTCAAAGTGACCTGCATTTATAAAATATAAATGTTATTGCGCATTAGCTTGCCAATTCATACAAATTCTGTAATCCACCTTGGAAGAGGATTTGCTTCATTGCAGATTGAGTTAGTGCAGACTAACATTGGTCTGAAAGCATCTGTATGTGGTACCAGCTGGCAGTCCTCCAACTGCCATCCTACAGTGCTTTGCATTATATATTTGCAACCATCCTGTCTGTTTACATATATGCTTTCCTTTGCTCTGGATTCATCTTGTCCACATGTCACTTCCCCATTTCAATGCTCACTGTTTCAGCATGCAGCTAAGCTCTGTTCATTTATGCCTCTGCACTCCTTGGGTCCATCTATATGTGCGATTAATGCAAAGCAATAAACTCCAGCACAATATGTGCTGGAGTTTAGTGCTCCTGGGCACCATGTTTACATGTGCGCCCAGGACTGCATCACATTGAGCAGGGTTGGAGCAGCCCCAGCTGGCAGCTCAACCTACTGTAGAAGGGCTGGCTGGAGCACAAGAGTGCTCCAGTGGGGGGCTAGCTGGCAGGCAGCCATCACACTGAAGTACCCTTGTGCCCCAGCCAGCCCTGTCAATGTCTACAGGTGCATTGCAGCATAGTAAATAATGTCTCCACAGGATAGTACTTTTATTTAAAAGTACTAACCTACAGTGGTGTTTATTAGTTTACTGTGACCTACTAGGGTTGCACGTGTAGACGTGAAGACTTTATTGTGGAGCTAATTACTTAGCTCTGCAGTAAACGTCTTGTGTAGATGCACCCTTTGAGATGCATACCAGCATTATAGTGCTGTTATTAGAGCCGCGTGACACCATGCCTCATGCAATCACCTGGAATAATGCAGAAAGTCGTGGGTCTCTGTGCCCTCAGACATGAACATGCCTCAACAACATGAACAAGAGAGGTCACTCCATTTATCCACATACTTTTCATCCGACGATGCGCTGGAGATCCAGCAGGTTGGAGTAGGCTTGATTAATTGAGTCTGCTCCACATACAAGCTGACATGCACTGTGCTGCATCACATGCAGTTGTATAAGTGGTGAAATGCACATCAGCGTACAGAAAATGGTGGCAGTGCGCTTTTGAACTAAAACACCTCTGATGTGTTTTAGTCCAAAAGCACGCTGCCACCATTTTCTCAGCACTGACACACATTTTGCCACTTATACAACTGCGTGCGTCGTAGCGCCGGGCACTTTTAAAAGCACCCAGCACTGCAGTGCAAGCATGTCTACAAATTCCCTTATTAAGCAATGAACTGGAGAAGATGCTGAGCAGAAAGTCAAGTACTTCAACAGGGCTACCTGCTAATTGTCACTAATAGGAGGAGCTGGCCCTCCTATTGAAATTCTTTTCCCAAGTTGTGTCTGCAGAACCCATGTGTGTGGGAGATAGCACCAAGGGAACCAGACTGCACATGCTGGGTCTAGTGGGGAAAAGGTGCCACTTATACAACTGCATGTGTCGCAGCGCTGGGCACAGAGCATTTCCCTGAAAACTAAGATCGCTTCCCTACACGAGCACCTGGCCCAAAACAGAAAGAGATCTGCACGGACACCAAACATGGAAAGGACTTCAGCCCCAGTAAGCATTTTTCTCATTGTACATTAAATTAACCTTTGTTATGAACAAGTCCCATTTCCTCTCCTTGGCAGTTAGATACACTGCATGCCACAACCTACCCCCATGTCCATTCCACCACAGTAGCTTCAATTAATATGCACACATTGTGGCTGGCCTAGAGCAGTATCCGTTGCTAAACCCTGCTGTCTCATCTGGGCTTCAAATAGTAAAACCTTGCAAAAGAATGTGCTTATTGGAACTTCTGACACAGAAAAGAAGAGAGTGCATTAGAATCGCCAGAGCATTTTACATCTTGATAAATGCCTGCATTTGGTTACAGTCCCTGTACCATTTAATGTGGTATGTTTCACAGCATTTTATCAGTGCATCATAGGAAGTGTATTTCATAGGATTTTAGCTTTTCATATTTTAAGGAACATTTAACAGCTGAAGAAATTATGGTCCCAAGCCCCTCATATGTCATTGTTCCAAGCCCCATACAGTTCTGACCGATTACTGCAAAACACTGTTTATTTTGCAGTTTGCTTTGCCTATGTCATTTGGAGAGATAAGAGAATTTCTGACAAAGGAAAGCTCTGTTTTGGTGTGCAGACTGGACAGCCCTTTAATTTGCCCCTGCATCTAAAACAAGGCCTTTTCAGTTTAGCAGTTCCTGTGGGGTAAATTAACACCACTGCCTATCTCCGTGTGCCATCAGCAAGAGCTGCCTCCCTTAAAAAAAAGGGAGTACTCCATTTTCCTGGCACAGAAATTCAGAAAACAAACACAAGGCCGTGCACTGGTAACTTCTGCCTCAGCTGAGAGCTTTGTATCTTTCTATATCACCATAAATACAGTTCTTGTTGTAATGACCCTTGAAATCCTTACAGAATGTCACATACCACCCTGAAGGATCTTGCATATGTTTTTCTTTTAGGCATGGAGAAGTCCTATGTAAGTTATTGGCTCAGTACAGGGGTAAGCAGGTGAAATGAAGGCCTTGCCTACACCATTTCTGGGCCCTATGCATTCCTAGTCTGTGCATACCAAATCCTGAAAAAAGGCAGAGTAGCCTTCTTAGACCACATGCCAGTCAGAGCCTAAAATGGAATTGGGAATTGAATCTGGGAGCTACTCTAAGTCGGCTACATTGGCTGGCTTCCAGGGTTTGGTGCACCTAGGATGGGAGTGACTGGGTAGGGTGTCTTTCACAGCAGTGCATCTGGTATCAGCACAGAAGCAATGTGGTCTTGCCCTTCGTGACCTGTGCAGTGCAGGAGGTCAGGCTAGACGATCTAATGGTTCCCTATGTCTTTAAACTCCATGAAGCTACTAATTCTTTAAGATGTGCTTGAGGTTAGTAGGACCCCTCACATGCTTGAAGTTAAGCACCTGCATAAACATTTCCAGGATTATGGGGTTTGGTCAGTGCTTAGTCAATTTACACATGCAGTTGAAACAATGTTTCCTCATAAATTAGCCTTCTGCATGAGTATTTTTGTCACTCTTTGAACTGCACTCAGTTTGGCAGTGTTTTTATAGCAATGCCATGCCTAAAGCTACATTCACTTTGTCAGGTGGCTTATTTCCCACAGGGTGTGTCTACATGAGACGCTTTACTGTGCAGTAGAGTAATCTATTGAGCAGTAAAGCATCACCATCTACACATGCACACCATTTACTGTGCAGCAAATTAGTTTACTGCATGGTTGACTACTACCTGTAGACACAGGTAGTAGTTTAACTGTGCAGTAGCTACTGCACAGTAGCGCACATGTAGACAGCAGACCAGGAACAAATTGCTCCTGGTTAACCCAGGCAGCAGGGGGCAGGGGAACTGTCCCTCCCTCAGGAAGCTGCCTCCCAGCGCTGTGCCCCAATCAGCAGATTGGGGCGCAGGAATGGGAAACTGTCCCCTCTCCCACCAGCTGTTTCCCAGCCCCAGGGCCTGATCTACCAGGGCCTGCAGCTCTCCTGGGTTGCTGTACAGGGGCAGAGCAGGGCAGGAATAGTCCTGGACTGAGCTGCTCTTGTTGGGAGCAAACTTGCCCCTGACAGGTGCACATGTAGAGGGACTCCCAGGGAAAGCTTACTGTGCAGCATTTTACTGTGCAGCAAGATTATAGTATATTAATAACACACATATATGCACTCACAGTGTTGGTTTTTTTCCCCCAGGGTGTTGTGTTGGCATCTTGTATAGCTAGGGTGACTGTATATCCTGGATTGGCCGGACAGTCCTGGATTTCATCTGCTGTCTCAGCATCCTAGCCATTAGAGTAAATTGAAACAACAGTCCCAGATCGGTGGAAAGCAGTCTGCATGTGCCCAGCTCCTGACTGACTCTACTGAGCAAGTGACTCTGTTTGCAGCCCAGCTGTCAGGACCATGGGGCAGCCCACTGGCTGGGTTCCCTGGAGAAAACTGAAGCAAAGGTCCCAGATTGGCACAAACCCACCTGCACATGCCTGTGTCCTGACTGACACTACTGGGCAAGTGACTCCTAACTTTTAGCCCAGTGGAGTAGGGTCCAGGGAGCAGCTGCTGGGGACCTGTGTTTGGGGAGGCAGCTCTGGGTTCTAGGTTCTGGGCTCCAGGCTCTTCCCTGGGACTGCACCCTGGCCAGCTGTTGGTGGCTGGGGGAGGCACCATGTGGCTGCACAGCATGGGCTGGCAGACACTGGGGGACACTGCACAGGAGCTGCTGTCAGGTAGGTTTAGCCTCTGCATGTGGGGGATGGAACCTGGCCAGGGACCTCAGTGCTGTCCCGCACTGCCCTGTTCCTCAGAGCTGTGATGTCAATATGTGTGTGTGTGTGTGTGTTTGGGTGGATGCCATACTGTCCCACCCAGCCCAGCTCCTGGGAGCTGTGGGGTTGGGTGTGTGTGTGCATATTGGTGCCCCCTGGTGCCCACCCCCCCATCCTAGATCTCCCTAGAATTATGGTCACTGTATGTAGAGTTCACCACTTTCACATGTTTCCTTGAAAATGTTGCTTTTACTGTGCTCAAACAGATACTTGCTCTTCCAAGATTCTGTGCATTGTTTTAGAAAGTTATGTGGCTCCACTGTGACTTGGTGCATGAGTGTCCCTGGTTAGACCTTCCCATACACTGTCATGGGGATTAGCAGTATCTGGAGTCCGAGATCACTGAGAGACATGGGCATACTTTCCCCACAGCCTTGAATTCACTCTTCTGTTCCCTCCCCCACCAGAGTGAACCAGCTTGGGTTGTAGGGAGAAACACTTTCTGGATGGAATAGGCTGGCAATAAATTTCTACCTGCTCAGGAGAGTAAGGAGGGCACTATGGGCTCCTATACATGTGCATGGAGATGGCTCTGACGTGGAAATCCAGCACATCAGAGCAGACTCAGTTAATTGAATCTGCTGGAGCATGGAAATAAATGGGTTCCAGCAGACTCTGGTGTCATGTGTATTAGCATCCCCACACTGAAAAATGGCAGTGGGACGCTTTGAACTAAAGCTTGTTTGATGAGCTTCAGTTCAAAGCACTCTGCCACAATTTTTAATTGCGGGGGATGCTGATATATGTGATGCTCAGGTGCTAGCTAATTAAAGCACTCCCGCACCTCCTGGAGCATGTGCCAAAATGACCTATAGGTGCAAAGAGAAGTTATGGTACATTTTTCATGTGATCAAGCCCCTGAAAGTGCTCTACAGCTGTGCTGTGACACATGTACATGGCTGCAGAGCACTTTTAAAGTGGTTGATTGTGTGAAAAGTTAACCTTCCTCAGGTGAGGTATCAGATGAAAGTGCTCTGCTTTAAAGTACCTTAGGGAACTTGTATTCCCTAGAGTTAATTTTTCATGTGTTCAGGCCTGTGCTGATGCAGCCCAGCCCTGCCCCTGGGGCTGTCCATAGGAAGCCATGAGCTGCTGGCTTGCCCGGCCTGAGCTGAAGCGTGGCGGGTGGATTGGAGTACCCCTTGCCTTGTGGCCTCCCTTTCCCTCCTGCTGGGATACTGGGAGGCAGCTAGACTTGGCCCATGGGGTGGGGTGGCTCCGATCCACCTGCACCTCCAGCTCAGGCCAGGCAAAGCCAGCTGGCAGCTCACTACTGCTGGCTTCTCCTTCCCTGCTCCCTCCATGCTGACAGCCCCAGAGCTGGGAGTGGGGCAGGGCTGGGGAGAGGGATGGTGTTGCTGGTGCCACTCACAGGGGATAAGGCTGCGCCAGCTGAGCACCGAGCCCAGCCGTGCCCAGCCCTGTCCCCTGCAAGCAGTGCCAGGCTTGCAGGAGATAGAGCCATGCCAGCTGAGCACCCAGCCTGGCCCTGTCTGCTGTGAGTGGTGCTGCTGAACACTGAGCCCGATGCTGCTTGCAGGGGATGAGGCTGTGCCAGCCGAGCGGGGTTGGGGCCAGGCTTGGCACTCAGCTGGCATGGCCCCACCCCCTGTGAGCCTGGCGCCATTTGCAGAGGAAGGGGACAGGGACGGGGCTGGGTTTGGCTGGTCTCAGCACTTGGCTGGAGCAGTCTCTTCCCCTGCAAGCAGCACCAGCAGTGCTGCTCGCAGGAGATGGGGCCATGCCAGTTTAGCGCTGAGCCCAGCTGAGCCCAGCCGTGTAGCTGATTTTTTGATGTGGCAT
The DNA here is from genome assembly GCF_001723915.1 of Gavialis gangeticus. NCBI lineage: Eukaryota > Metazoa > Chordata > Crocodylia > Gavialidae > Gavialis > Gavialis gangeticus. The sequence continues at coordinate 32,106,579 of NW_017729034.1, forward strand.
GGTATATAAGTTGAGTTTAATTTTCAAGACACAAAAATTGGGCTTCAAAACCCGACTTATACACCATGAAATATGGTAAATCAATGACAGAACTTCAATGAGTGACTTCAATAGGGACAACACTCCACATGTCTCCTTCATCGACTCTGAGAGTGCTGCAGCTTCCACTATCATCTTTTGCTCAGGGTTATGCCTAAACTCACAGTCTAGCCTGCTTGCTCATGCATTGCTAAACTCACAGATTAAACATTTTCTCCCATTCCTTTTAAAAATGTTAATATATGGATATTAAAAAAACATTATTCCAAGCCTACAATACATGCACATGAACACTTAGGTTGGTAGAAACCAATATCTTTAAGAGAATAAACCAAAATGAAGACAAATATTTCGATTTATGATACAATGTATGGCACCTTTCTATATTAAATAAGAAACATAAAAGCAAACCTGTGGATTAGAGAAACATTAAAAAGGTTCTTTATATGATGGACTACTCTGTTCAGTCATTCTTGACAAGCCTGGTGTTTTTTTCATATCCTAATGCCTAGGGAACGTAATAATATAATTCCTGTTAACTCAAATGAAGTTTAAACTCATGAACCTCCCCTTCCATGCTTGGGAGTGTATGAAGAACAAACCTTTACATTTTACTTTTTATCTTGATTAACACCACTTGTAGTCACTCAGGCAGCTGAATAGCCATGACAATTTCCTGTCACTCTGAATCATTTAGGTACTGAGATATCACACTTCTTGCATTTTGTAAAAATAGATGTCTTAATAATTCCAGGTCTGCATGCCATTGCATGCATCAAAAGGGGCCTGGATACCTCTGGAGGGTATGTCACAGGGTAGTTTTAAAATCCATACAGATTATGTAGCCTTAAGTTGCTATGAAGTAAGGTCTCTGGCCTTGCCTATAGGGTGATTAAACTGTCAGAATTTCCCCTTGTGGTATATGTAATCTCCACAGCCAGCAAATATTTTGCCCTAAATCTACAAATAGTGTTTTGAACCTTGTGAGCTTGTCAACTTCTATAATTTTAATGCAAATCTCATTATATTTTTAAAAGCCCCAACTTCTAGAATCATGTGACTGTGAAAGTATCTACATTTGGTTTTTTAAATTAGCTTCCTAGCTCTTGTGGTTTGCAAAAAAAGCTTGCAAAAGTTAATCCTAAAGGCTTAAAGTGAAGAAGGCAAGTAAAAAGACCCCAACATTTATTACTTTTAGAAGCTTTATTATTTAAAAAACAATAACATGAGCTTGTAGAGCCTGAAGCAGAAGTTTTGAATACTATTGGCAGTACTGACTTTGATTCTGAGTTGCTCCATTGCCAGGCTGAGTGCAGGAGTGGGGGTGATTATGGGTATAGTTAGTTTTAATCTACCTTTCTGTTCCTCATATGATTGACTGTCAGTAGGAGAAAACAGTGAGTTTACTCCACTAGGTGATCCTAACAGGGTGCAGGGCCTGGGGCAAATCAGCCTGTGTGGGGCCCAGATGTGAAGAAGCCAGCGGCAGCAGCGGCAGGGGGACATGGAGGGGAGGGT
>NW_017729034.1:32113135-32114272 GCF_001723915.1 Gavialis gangeticus
CAGGGTGCAGGGCCTGGGGCAAATCAGCCTGTGTGGGGCCCAGATGTGAAGAAGCCAGCGGCAGCAGCGGCAGGGGGACATGGAGGGGAGGGTGGCAAGTGGCCAGACACAAAGCTGGTGGTGGCACATAGTCACCAGCACTAGGTGGGCCCTGCAGGAGTTGCTGCGGCCGCTCTGCCGGGCTCCGCAGGGCCCCCCAAAGGGCGGTCGCCCCCCTCTAGGGATGGCCCTGCTTACCCACATCAAACACATTTTGGTCTTGGTGGGTGCATTTACACATGCAATTAATGCACCTGAATTTACTGCACAGTAAACTTTGGCGCGTGAAATATGCCCCCAGCAGGCACATGGGTTGAGTGACTTGAGTAAAAACAAAATGATAAACCTTCTCCCTGCAAATGTGTTGGGTTTATCTAGACATCTACAACAAATATTTTCATAGGCCTCGGCCTTGCGCCACGTTCAGTGTTCTCACACACTTTATTCGCACAGAGGTGCTCCATCTCTCTCAAGAGCAAGCCCTCTCAGAAAAGAGATCTGTTGTATAGAAAGAATAAGGAGTTTAAAATTGGGAAGTGTACGAGGGCCAGATCTTACAAGGTGTTGAGGCTCAATCTCAAATTCCATTGACATCACCCATTCAGCACTTCACAGTATTTTGTGGGCACTTCTGGTCTTTAGTTAGCAATACTGATTACCACTGTTTACCATAGTCCTCCCCCAGCTTTTCACCTCAGTGGGTATCAGCAGACATCCTGCCTGGCTATCTTCACAACAACAGGCTCCGAATGTAACAGCATCCTACCAGGATAAGGCAGCATAACAACACACACATTTCCTTTTCTTTTACTCACTAGCAGCATTTTACAATGACTGCTAATCTTTAATAGCATGAGTAATTTGCGACAAATGTGGGTACTACGTGGAATAGATATGAGGCCATACATCACTGACACAAGTACAACTTCTACTCTCACAATTTGTTAAAATAGGCTGAAAATCTGGCAGCAGTAGCTACATACTGTGCATGGAGAATATTGCATCTTCTTGTATGATGTAGCCTATGTTTCTCTCTTTCTGCCTTCCCCTCTCATATCCCACCATACACACACTCTCATACACACACACACAACCACA
>NW_017729034.1:32114283-32115509 GCF_001723915.1 Gavialis gangeticus
CTTCTTGTATGATGTAGCCTATGTTTCTCTCTTTCTGCCTTCCCCTCTCATTACTGTCTCTTATTCTGGCATACACAAAGCAGAATTTTCTGAAAAAGAAGCCAAACAAAACCCCCTCCCCTACAAATTAAGTCTGTCATCATCACTGAGGGCAAATACATATTTTCGGTCTCTTTTTAATGAAGAGCCTTTCTCTTTCAGTACTCATCAGATAAAATGATATAATCTATACTCTGACATTATATAATGCAGCTTTTATAGATGATTTCATAACATTGTAGAAGAGCATGAACTGCCCAGAGACAGGAAGACTGAATTTTATCATCTGCTTCAGGCCGGTGGAATGTGACTGCATGGTTTTGCATAGAAAAGCAAAAGATTACTAAAATCCCCAATAAGCTATTTCACATCTTGAATTTAAAAACAATATACCATTAAGGTGCTTCCATTTTAGATTGGATCCTTTTCTTGTAACACATCTGATAAGATGAAATCTCTAATTCCATGACATTGTAATAATGCATTTTTTGCTCGACGTCATGCTTTTTATAGGAATCAAATCTTTCATCATAATAGCTTTAATATGTAATCAGTAACTGTTAGCTCCGACAAAAACCAAATATATATGAGATAACAACTTTACTTGGCAGGGGATGTTTAACATAGATACCTGTGGCTTATTGCAACTTGTTAAGGATCTATAACCAATATTTCAAAGCAAAAAGTTTATTGTAAAAGCCAGTTCACCTGGAGAACTGGTTGGGTAGCAAAAATTGCTTCTGCAAAGCCCACCTTTTCATGTATGAGATTGCTCATCTGTGAAAGATGTTAAAAGTACAAGCTGAAATGCCAAAAGAAGAGACTTACCTTAAGGTGTCAAGTTCAGTCCACCTCTTTTCAGGCCACTGTTCCTTTTCTCACGCTAACTTCTTCCAAGTGTTCATATGCTGAGATTTTCCTTTGCTCTTCTGTGCTACTCACACCATGTTCATTATTCAACCTTGTATGAAGGATTTTGAAGCGAATAACAGAGTTGTGCTGTTTATTCTTGGTGGCTACAGTAAAGCTGAGGCTCTTTTGAGCTCAATTAGTTCTAGATTGTTTGGCTAACTGGCAGCTACACTTCCTCCTATTCTTTCCCGACTTAGTTTTCCTGCCTCCAGTGGAGCTTTTTCCTTTTTTTTTTTTGAACTATAAATAGTTCTGCCACAACACATAACATAGCA
>NW_017729034.1:32115527-32123225 GCF_001723915.1 Gavialis gangeticus
ACTATAAATAGTTCTGCCACAACACATAACATAGCAATAAGGAAGGCAGGAAATGCATTTAAACAAAGGGGAGATCTTGTAGTTTTTTTCTAGTGGATACCTATTTGAGTGTAAAATGCTTAAAGGAGGTTTCTTAAGACGTGTTATGCAAATACCATCCACATCAAAAGTACTGGTCTTTCAGAGCAGAACATTATTGGTTCTAAAACATTATTAGGAGTCCATCTGACTGCACTGCACAACACAATGATGGGGCACCAAGGCAATTAGACCATTTTCTTTAATAAGTGCTTCACTTTTGTGTTTATTTTGCTTACTTTCTCCATCTCAAAATCAGACAAAGACTTTGTGGGGAAGTTTTAATAAAAGGAGGACAGAGAAAGCTGTTTAGAAAACGTTTTATTTTTTGAGCATCATCATAAGAGTAGGATTTAAAACTAAGCTTAAGTTAGACTTCCAAACTCCATTAATTTTTTTTCCTTTTTTAAAGTTACTACCTATTCTGAAAGTTGAAGCAAAATCTATGCACATGGAGAAACAGTCATTCTGCTACATATATTCTGATACATTTTTTTCATGGGTCACCATTCAACAGTGACTGGGATATAAACATCAAACTTTTGTTAATTGTTTTGAGAACTGAAGAATGGAAGCCTGATCCCAGCCCTATTGCAGTCAGTTGGAGCTTTTCCAGCCTGAACTGTTTCACAACAGTGTTTTTTCTATGCATTTCCCTGGGGCTCTAGATTAGGCCCTAAATCGGATTTAAAGAAAATTGATTCAGCACTTTTCACACTGATCAATCCAAGTGATCCTTCATGTGCATGCTGTAGATTTCTTTGTTTTGATCAATCAGAAAAGTTAGATTAGTTTATGACATGGGAGTTGCTGAAATGCTTTAAATGTGGAGGCACACATAAGCAACTAACTTAACTTGGGGATCCTGTTTTTTTCTGGTAACACCCCCCCCACACACACACAATATTTTGACTAAAAAAAGTATATTAGTGGTGTTTCAATTAATCATGGAAAAATTTGGATTTTGGGTTACTTTTTTGATCCAGAAATTGGGGATTTTTTTATCAGAGAAAACCAGGATCCCTGCTCATAAGGCTAATAGCAATATTAAAGGTGTAGTTCAAAGAAGATTTTGAAATTAACAAATTTTAGTTTATACTTTTCCTTCCTTCCCTTTCTCTTTTTTCTTTGCATTCTTTCTACCTCACTTTCCTACACAAATCCTTCTCAGTGACAAATTACTGCATAAATGGACTCTGTTGTGTTTGGTGGTGCTGGTTGTAGCTGTGTTGGTCTAAGGCCATAGTCAGACAAGATTCTTTTGGTATATGTGATATCTTTTATTAGACCAACAAAATAGTTGCAAAATCTGTTCTTTGCAAGCTTTTGACTACAAACCCAAAAGCTTGCAAAGAACAATTTTTTCCAACTATTTTGTTGGTCTAATAAAAGATACCACATTTACCCAAAGAACCTTGTCTGTCTCTGTTGTCTTTTGCAGTGGCTGGTATGATACTGGAATATTAACATACCTTTGAGAGGAGAGTTAAGGCTGTGGGGGTGATAACTGTGATGAATGGTGGCTGTGCTAGTGGGGAGATATGTGTCCCTCAGGATAAGGGATATGGGATATATATTAAAAGATGGCATAGCTTCCCATTTCCTTCCTTTTGATGTTTTAGGTACATTTTTTTAAAAGAGTCCAAATCCCACAGAAAGGCAATGGGATTTAGGTGCATAAGTCATGGTGATCTGGAACTTGCCATGTTTGGTTCAGGTTTATTTATGTGAACAGTAGCATACCATGCCTTGAAGAACAGCATCTTCATGAAAAGGCCTGACTGTGTTTCACAAGAATGCCCATTTTCATTATATGAGCTTCTGCTTGAGAGTGAATAAAAATTAGATGCTGATGAAGGCTGGCTAAAGATTTTTCAAGTCTTTGGTGATTAAGTCAGGTGACATTTTCAAGGTTTTCTTTAAAAGCTTGAGCCTAGAAACATGAAGTCACATAAAATGGCTCTGTAATATTCCATTTGGTACCAAAAATATTTTCTCACTAAACATGGTGATAAGAGAAACTATGATGAATACGTGCAGTATATCAAACATTAACAGAATAAGGACCTTTAAAAACAGCTTTTCCCTTAGGTGGTGCTCAAATCTCTCACAGAGGTTACCATATTTCCTCATCTCAACATTGATCATTAGCTTTACAGAAGGACCTGAATAAAACAGGCCATTTAGAAAATAAATGTTACTACAAGGCCTATTTTAATTAGTTATAATTCTAATTAGTTCATTACCTGAAAAATCCTTTTAAAGCTCAGTCTTTACATTCAGGTTATTTGCTTGCAAATTTGGGAAACATGCCCAGAACTTCCCTTCAAAACCAAAGGTTGCAGCCTTGGTTTTAAGTGAAACAGTAGGATGATTTCTGTGCCTGAAAAAATTCAGCTTGCATTTCGGACCCCAGGTCTGAAGTGCTTATAGGCCTGGAAACATGAGAAAAAGCTAGTTCAGTTTGGTAAGATGCCACTGAGAGACAATGGCCTTGTAATAGGTCTAAGCTGTTTTTACAAAAATCACTTCTCAACCCAGGTGCTGCTAAATTCAGGGAAGTTATGGAGTGGTGCCCTGAGGCTGAACAGGTTATGAACCACTGGGCTAGCGGGTTGAGAGGCAGGATGGTGCCAATAAAAGCTCATTTGTGGGAGACAGCTTGCATCGTATGTATCTGCGCCATTAGCTTTACTTTCCTGAGCACCAAAATCCAGACAAGTTTCTTAACATTGGCCAAAAATATCTCCAAAGCATTAAGAATTGAATGCAAGGATTTAAGCAGGATTTCCCCTCAGTGCTGTCTGATGTCATCAGACACCAAGAGGAAATTCTCACCCATGGTGCACTCTTTTTTTTTTAAATAGATTCCAAATTTTTTTTTTTGGGAAGGGGGAAAAACACCCCTCTGGTCTCCAAGCTGCTTGTGCTTCCTGCTGAGTGAGTCTTCCTCAAGGGAGACATGGTGGGAAGGCTTCAGACTTACACTTCAAAGTGCTCTTTGGAAAGCAAGGAGCTGTTAGGGATGTCAGATCATGTGAAGCCAGAGTGTAACTGTGGGACATCAGCCTTAGAGCAGGAGAGATTTATTTTGGCACAACCATTTGTCCTTCAGAGCTTCCCTTAATGACAGAGAGCTCAAATTTGCCTTTAGGACATAGCTCTGTTGGAGGTATGTAGAGCTCTACTGCCCAGTGGGGAGCCTAGCAAGCAGAATCCTTCCTCCAGCTCACAAGCAAAGTTTGCAAGCTGGCATAACCAGTGATGGGGCATAGCACATGCCTGTACCTCAGCAACTAGTGTAGAGAGGAATGGGGCCCTGGTAGTGTTGCAGGGTATTAAGTGTGTTAAAAGATGATGTAAATAACTGCCAGAGGAAGCCACTTTTAGAGCACAATAAATTTTATTGGTCTTATAAAACTCAGGAAGTAAGCTATATACTCCTTCTATCCCTCTCTGCACCTATATAGAGATCTAGAGCATGCCTTGAATGCACAAGATTGGAGTTTAGGTACTTTGGTGCCCATCGCCTAAAGAGATGAGTCTGTTTCCATCTCCTTCTTAAAACCTATTTAGGCCATGGGTCCCAAAACAGCATGGATACATGCTTGACTTGACATGTGTAAGCAGACCCTTGGACATCAAGGAACAGTCACCACACACAAACGTTTGCTTAGAGGATCATAGTTTTGCACTTCAGCAGTAATCATCCTAGTCCATGATGTTGGGAAAAAAAGATTAGATCACTAATAAGGATGAGATGAAGCCTTGCTCTGGCGCAGCTGTGCTGAGAAAGCGTGAGGAATGAGGGCTTCCCCCAAGTTCGGCTCATGTTTGTCTGCCTGAAATTATTACTTTGGAAGTCACTTTTCTCTGAGAAGCAATGAGTGAATTATAAGGACACAGCTCTTCTGGTCCCTGTGGACACATCTACACATTCATTAATGTGCCTTAGATACTGTGCATTTAGTTTAGTATACGCTTGATAAAGTACTAACTCAATGCACAGTACCTAGAGTTACTGTCCATTAGCACTGGTGCACAGTTATATAGTGAGGCTTACTGCACATTAGCCTAATAACACTGCACAGTAGGCTATTAGCATGATTTGTGCTGTAATGCTTTACAGCACAGTGTTATTAGGCTAATGCGCAGTAAGTATCTCGTGTAAACACGCCCTGTGGCATGGAGCACAGGCAATGGGTGAGATCCTTAGCTCATATAAATGGATGTTACTTCATCACTTTCAGCTGAGCTGTATCAATCTAAACCAGCTGGGGATCTGGCCTATTGATCTCAGTGGATCTGTGCCAGGTTAAGCAGCTGAGGAGCTGTAAGTTGAAGGGTCATTCCAATTACAAATACAGCAACTGTGTTTGATTTCCAGGAAAGCCATCAAATATAAACATACCCCTCTGGATCTGCAGGCTGGCAGCTGTGGGGAAGCCTGAAGAACAAGTCATTTTGTGATAAAAAAGAAGCAGGAGAAAAACAGCAGTTCAGACTCAAACAGCAAGTTGACATATGCATGGATGATAACATGTTGATAAGCAGTGTGGCATGTTCATGGTCTCATGAGGCTACTGCAATTGCTGGCTGTGATCCTCATGCTATGAACCAGCTATGTGTACGGTAGGTAAACTGATTCAAGAGCCTCAACACAATAGCATAAATCTTTGATTTTTTTCTGTTTTTTAGCAATCTGTGATGCTACTTTTTCTTTCTCATAGAGAAAACTGATTGCATTTGTGGTTACATGGTGGTCATGGAATAGTAGGGTTACAATTAAAAAAAAATATATTTAAAAAAAATAAGAAACTGTTTAAGGTCTGCAGGCTTGACCACTCCATAAATCTGTCCCTTTCTGGCCTTCAGATGCCTGTGAATATTTGGAAATTAAACCTTGCAAAAGGCCTGTGACAATTGGAAGTATTATCCCCATTTGGATGAGAAAACTGATGCACAGAGTGATTTGCTGAAGGTAACATGGTAAACGTATAGTTCAGCCATAAGTGATGAAAGATTGTTTTCCTGTTTCTCTCTCTTGATCTTTCTTTTTCCATCTCTGCCTTGTCTGGATTACTTTAGAAATACGCTGTTTAATCTTCACTGGAAAGACACCCTTCACAGCCTATGCCTACCCTACCTAACACTTCTCATTCAGTCCTGTAAATGTGACTCCTGCCTCTGATTGGCCTGGATGTCAGTCTCCATTGGCCACTTGGTAGATTTTCAAATAAGCACCATTGTGATTTCTTCCAGGTTGCCCCTGCAAACGTCTGCAAAGCTACCTCATTATCTTCTACCACATTCCTCCTGGCATCCTTTCTCACGATGCCTACGAAAAAGCTTGACAACAACTGCACTGCTGGTGTCAGAGTTGTAGCCTGGAAAAAATGCACCTGGGGCAGTCCTCTTGCCCTATCCCCACCCACCTCCCCTTGTACCTCCTGGCTTGCAGAGTGCAAAAACAGCAGCAGGCATGGAGTGCCAGGTATTCTGGGAATGGGAATCGCTGCGCTCTAGAACAGTGATGCTCAACCTTTTGGTCCTACGGGCTGGATGAGCGGTGCCAGATCTGTTTGCTAAATCCAGTCCATGGGCACAACAGGGTATGCATGCAGCTGTACTCCATCCCCATGCTGAACTGGGCCCACCACCCTGGCTCCAGCCCTGTGCATACTGGACTGGGCCACACCACCCAGCCACAACTCCCCATTCATTGGCAAGATCCTATGGTCAAGGTCATGCTGCTCCCCACTTCCCCCTGCCACCAAATTTCTGGACCCTTGGGAAGCCCTGTAGGCCAGATCCAGCCTGCAGGTCCAACCCTGAGCACCTCTGTTCTAATGCAACAGTAGAATTCTTTTTGCCTCCATTTTTTTGCCACCAAAGCCCATGTCCAGAGGGCAAAAAAATCCTGAAACTGGGGTGAACTCCCCTGCTGCTCTATAGAACTCTGATTCCCAGAACACCTTGCATTCAATGACACACACTGCCTGTGCCAGCTGCTTCCGGTAGGCAGGAAGTGCTGGCAGAGCATGGGATGTCAGGGTAAGGGCATGTTGTCCCTGCCTTTCTGGCACCCTTCCCCTTACATGGCACCCAGGGCACATGCCTCACTCACCCACTCACTCACTCATCCCATATTACACTACTGGCTGGTGTGCTGAGGCCACTGCTTGTGCTGAGCAGTTTTGTCTACTTGTATGCCCAGGTTTATTTCTATCCATATATTGACACCTATTACATACTTAGATTATAGGCTGTGTCGGGTAAGGCCTATCTTTTGGTTTTCACAATGGGCTTGTGGGGTATGACCATGGCTCCCGAGAACCATAAAAATCATCATCATCATAATAATAGAACGGACATCATGGCTTCAATCCATGTACTTGAACTGCAAAACACACTTCTGAAAATCCCACATTGCTAAAAGCATACAAATGCAACATTCAGACTTTTCATATAAAAACAGTGGAAAACTCAAAACCACCAAGCCTCTGTTTGCCTATCATGACTAGCATACTAACAAAAGAACATCAGTATGTTGCACAAGTAACAAACTCTTTAGTAAAAGGAGGCTTTGCTACAGTCTTCTGCCATCTGTTTGGTATCTGCCAGGAAATGGGTGCAAGCAGCTGTTCCTACACAAATAAAGAGAGGAGCAAAGATAAGCACAGCAGGGATGAGTAAGATTCATTTAGAAGTGAAAAACATGGGATGAAAACTGAATGGAAAATTCTGAAACCCAGAGCAATTTTGTTTAACAAAGTATAGTATGGGCCTGCTTTCCAAATTTTAGTGAATCTTGTTGTTTGTTGTTTTTTCAAGGGTGGGGAAGGGAAGGGAGATCAGGAGCTCTATACACCATTTCCTAGCCTAATACAGATGAAAAGATGTTCCTGGTCTTTGTTGTGCTCTAAGCATCCAGGATGAGTGCAGAGTCCAATGACAGTCCAATAATTTGATTTGAGAAGAAAAACTCTTTAGCTGATTTTGCTTAGATGGGGGAGCAGTTTTAGCCTTATTGTCCTTTCACTTTCACCAGTCTGTCGCCGTTGCAATTTCAATGACTAAAACAGCTATTACTGATTTGCATCAGCCCAGGGAAAACAGAATCAGACACATTTCCTTTGCCAGTTGTCAGCAGGTATTAACTAATTCTTCTGGACATTTTTTAAGCCGGGTGGATTCATTTTTTATCTGCTCAGCACTAGGTAAGCCTGGAACAGTTCTGCTAGGGGCCAGTTAGAAGCAAAGAATTTAGTGCCATGAGCGTATTGAAGACATTGCAGTCCTAACTCCTTCACAACTTGCTTGGTGTTTTGAGATGAACATGGACCAACAGCAGTGACAGGACTCCACAGCTGAGTTACTACACTACCTAGATGTTGGTATAGTGACTCTGGCAAGGACCTCTGGTGGAGAAACGGCTTATACCAGCAGAAACATCTCTCACTGGTGTAGTTTCATAGTTTCTAGGGTCGGAAGGGACCTTAGCAGATCATCTAGTCCGACCCCCTGCCATGGCAGGAAAGAGTACTGGGGTCAAACGACCCCAGCAAGGTGTTCATCTAACCTCCTCTTAAAAACCCCCAGGGTAGGAGCCTGCACCAC
>NW_017729034.1:32123915-32127498 GCF_001723915.1 Gavialis gangeticus
GCTGACTTGAAAACGTCCAGCCCCTCCAGAAGCTCCCTAATTAAATCCTCGCTAACCCTTGGCCCAGGTGTGCCTCCCCTGGGGCCCAAGGGGGGCCCAGCAGGGAGGTGGCTGTTCTGGTCCGTACTTAGGAAGATGGAGGCAAAGAAATCGTTAAACATGTTAGCTTTGTTGTCTGGTGTGACGACCAAATTTCCCAACGTGTCCTGCAAGGGCCCCACATTACCCGGGACCTTCTTCTTACCCCCTATGTATTTAAAAAAGGACTTCTTATCGTCCTTAATCTGGGAAGCTAGTCCCAGTTCCATCTCTGCCTTGGCCTTCCTAACTACCCCCCTATATCCCCGAGCAACTGCAGAATAGCCCTCCCTGGTGATGACCCCTTCTTTCCAATAGTTACATCACCTGCCTGAACAACATTACTATCCTAGCAAGAGGACTCTTCTGTTGGTACAGATTATGTTAATAAAGGATTTTGCAAGCACTGGGTATAGGTTTCTTTTCCTGACCCCTAACTGACAAAGCTCAGCTGGCAAAGCTCTGCAGGGTAGAGCTGGCCTGAGTGCAGGTGACCAGCAATGTTTTGGGCAGTCTCCCTGAATAAAAAACAGGGGTGTCATTTTAGTGCAAGCCCACCTATTTCTACCAGGTCACATATGAGAGGAAGTAACATCTCATGATCATGTTAGAACACCTCACGATTAGTGGTATTAAAAGCTGTAGAAAGATATGATAATATAATAGTATTGGCATGGACACTTGGCTTGCCCTCCTTACTCTGTGGATGTCAGTTGGGTTTTGCCGTGATTCCCATCAGTGGAGCCCAGATTTCAACCTTGGCCTCTCTCCATTGTTTTTGGGGGCACTGGATGTATTTACAAACTTTTGGGGTACATCTGTAATACTGTAACTATTCTGACATATCCAAGTTAGCTTTAAACTAGCATGCTTGGATATTGCTGGCAGTTAGCCACAGTAGCACAGAGCTTAAAAACACCCTTTCCTCCCACTCAGTTGCTAGGTAAATCTTAGGACAGTTACCCTGCATTGAACTCCATGCTCCTGCATCCACATTGCCAGCAGTATTCAAGTGGGCTAGTTAAAAACTACCTGGAGTATGCCTATATGAAATGAAAGCAGTAACTTCTGCGAAAGACATAGTCTCTAGGGCTGTGCAAAATTTCACTGACTGTTTTGTTTCAACGCTGTTTCAACTTGTTTCGAGCTCCAAACAGCAAAATCAAAATGAAACAAAGGGCTTCAAAACAGCCTTGAAACAAAATGAGGGCAGTCGAAACTTTTTGAAAGTTTTGAAATGTTTCGAGTTTCGAACTCAAGTTGGGCTTGCCTGCAGGGAAACAGAAAGTAAGGAGAAGGAGGGAGAAGAGGGGGGAAGGACTGCTCTGACATTGACTGTGTAGCTGGCCAGTGATTGTGATCTTTTCCTGAGGTCTCTTCCAATCCCAGTGCTCTGGGGGAGGAATGGAAAAACTGCATAAAAGGCAGCATTGTTTGGACTGCCCTGCTTTCTGCCTTGGTGTCTGACAGTTACTGAGCTATCTTGCAGCAGCTCAGGAATGTTAGACAACAAAGGCTACTAGCACTGATCTGAAGGATTTCCTACTTGCTAGCCTAGCAAGAGGCATTTCAGAATACCTTTTTCGTTCTTCCAGATGCTTTTATTTTATTATTATATTAATTTATTTATTCTTTTTAATGTTATAATTATATTGGATATTATTATTACACTATAGAGTTTAATTTATATAGGAAGGGAAATACATTTATATTTTACTTCTACACATTTAAAGCTTGCAGCATACGTACATTATAGAATTTATATAGGAAGGGAGATATATTTGTTTTCTATACATACCTTGCAGCACACACATATACGTTATCGAATTTATAAAGGAAGAGAGATATATTATATTTGTTTTCTATACATACCTTGCAGCGCACACACATTATCAAATTTATATAGAAGGAAAGACATATTTGTATTTATTTTTATACATTTATACTTTGCACCACACACACATTATCAGATTTATATAGGGACGCAAATAAATGTATATGTTTGTATAAAAGCAAGACATTATGAAACACACCGTGGAGTGTGGTGGAAAGGCAGGTAGTGGCAAGCCTTCAGGGAGGGGTGGAAGAGGTAGAGGGAGAGGTGTAAGTTCCTCCCCCCCACTGAGACGTAGCCTCTTTCCTCCAGCGAGAAGGGATGAGGCTTCCACGTGCAGCAAGGAGAGGGGAGCAGTGCCAGTGCCACTGCCTGTGCCTGAGACTGCACTCCCTTGAAGAGCACCAGCCATAACCTCCCCCCCCACCATGACAACAACAAGCACCAGCATTGTATGACAGTCTCCTCTACCCCCATTTCACTTCCCATGCTGAGCCTTCCAGTGCCAGCGGAAGAGCTGGAGCTGGAGCTGGAGCTGGATCTCAGTGCCCTAGCAAGGGAAATTCTGGGGAAGGAGGGGGAATCAGCTGAGTTTGTGCTTCACGCCCCTCAAGTTTTCCCTAGAACAAGTTCTCCTTCCCCAGAAGGGACATCTCCATCTCGCTTCAAAGCCCCCAACCCTCCAGAGTGGAGCCAGGCCACCCTGGAACACTGGGGGAAAGGTGAACAGAAAGCAGGGTGTGTTGCAAGGGCAAGCAAGTTCATTGGGGAGATGCTTGCTGTCAATGGCCAGCCCTTCTTAGTTGAGCAGCCAAGGTTCAGGTGGCCCATCGCGCTTGTGGCCCCATTGTACCAAGTGCCCACATGCACCACCTTCAGCAGGACAGTGGTGCCCTCCCTATATGAGGCATGCAGGGAGTACTTGAGGGAGGAGCTGCACAAGGCAGGTCTGCAGGTGGCCTTACACTTCACCTTGGACATCTGGAGCAGCCAGGATGGAGATCATACCTATCTTTCCCTCACAGGGCACTTGTGCTACCAGTCAGGTCATTGGTGGGCTCTCCTTCAAGTTGAGGTGACGGGTGAGTTCCACATGGCAACTGAGATCATGGGGGACATTAACTGCTTGGTGCAGGGGTGACTCATAGGGCAGGGCAAGCTCACCCACAGGTTCATGGTCACTGATAATGGGGCCAATATGGTAAAGGTGGTCCATGATGCCAACTTTGTTGGCATCCGCTATGTGGCATACAAGTTTCACATCATTGTCAGGGACACTGTGGAGGGGGACAGGGCTGCCGGTGATGTTGCCAGCACCACCAGCAAGCTCATTTCCAAATGCAGGAAGGTGGCAGGCTACTTCCACCCAAGCATCAAGGGGGGCAAGATGCTGTGGGACAAACAAGCAGAGCTGAATATACTGAATTTCAGAGCCAAATGGAGAAGTTCCAGGGGACCAATGTTCCTGGCTGGGGCAAGCCGCTGTCACCAGATGTCCAGGCATTGGTAAGGCAGCTGAAGGGGGGCATCAGGAAACGGCTTGATCCCTTGCGGTTTAGTACGGTCCATGTGCTGGCTGCCATGTATGACCCGAGGGTGAAGGGCAGCGTATGCAGCAGCCAAACCCTGAATCAGTAGATGGAGGTGCTAGTGAAGAGAGTCAGGGAGGCA
>NW_017729034.1:32132498-32137683 GCF_001723915.1 Gavialis gangeticus
TTCTCCTTAGTTGAGCAGCCAGGGTTCAGGCAGTCATGGAGCTCTTCAGCAACACAGTGGTGCCCTCACTGTCTGAGGCACGCAGAGAGTACTTGAGGGAGGAGCTGCACAAGGCAGGTCTGCAGGTGGCCTTACACTTCACCTTGGACATCTGGAGCAGCCAGGATGGAGATCATACCTATCTTTCCCTCACAGGGCACTTGTGCTACCAGTCAGGTCATTGGTGGGCTCTCCTTCAAGTTGAGGTGACGGGTGAGTTCCACATGGCAACTGAGATCATGGGGGACATTAACTGCTTGGTGCAGGGGTGACTCATAGGGCAGGGCAAGCTCACCCACAGGTTCATGGTCACTGATAATGGGGCCAATATGGTAAAGGTGGTCCATGATGCCAACTTTGTTGGCATCCGCTATGTGGCATACAAGTTTCACATCATTGTCAGGGACACTGTGGAGGGGGACAGGGCTGCCGGTGATGTTGCCAGCACCACCAGCAAGCTCATTTCCAAATGCAGGAAGGTGGCAGGCTACTTCCACCCAAGCATCAAGGGGGGCAAGATGCTGTGGGACAAACAAGCAGAGCTGAATATACTGAATTTCAGAGCCAAATGGAGAAGTTCCAGGGGACCAATGTTCCTGGCTGGGGCAAGCCGCTGTCACCAGATGTCCAGGCATTGGTAAGGCAGCTGAAGGGGGGCATCAGGAAACGGCTTGATCCCTTGCGGTTTAGTACGGTCCATGTGCTGGCTGCCATGTATGACCCGAGGGTGAAGGGCAGCGTATGCAGCAGCCAAACCCTGAATCAGTAGATGGAGGTGCTAGTGAAGAGAGTCAGGGAGGCAGAATGGCAGAGGCGGGGGGCTGTGGAAGAGGGGGATCCATTGTCCAGTGCTAGCATGCCATCCATCAATCAGTCTCCTCCTTCACCACAGGTGCTGCCAATGTGGGCCAAGGACATGGCTTCCATGGTGAGGTCCAGAGGCACTAGATCCCATAATCAGGCAGGAAGCACTTAGGTGTTGGTGGCTGTCTATCTTGCCAAGGATGTGAAGCCACTGCTGTGCAACCCCATGGCTTCCTGGGCAAGCTGAAGCCAGATGTGGCAGGATCTGGCCACAGTTGCCCGGCATCACCTGTCCTGTCCACCAAGCAGTGTTCCGAGCGTGAAGGTGTTCAGCATTGCTGGGGATGTAGTGACACCCCACTGCATCTGCTTGGATCCTGGTTTGGTGGAGCAGCTGGTGCTCCTGAAGGTGAACTTCCTGCTGTTGGGGTTCCTAAAGCTCCAGGTGCAGATCCTCCTGGACTCCAAAGCTCTGCACTCAATCTGCATCTATTTCCTTTTTTCATTCTTAAAAAGCCACTCAATGCCCTGCTCTCAAGCTGGAGGGGGCACTCACTGCATCCTACACAAACTGCTTGTTTGAATTTACAAACCACTTTTCACAGCTGGGCCTATGAACTTCACTTCATCAGCCTCCTAGGTAGTAGTAGGTATAGAAACTCATGGACTCAGTATAGACATTGGAATTCTGACACTACAACCTGCTGGACATCTTAACTCCCCCGGTACCTCTCCACTTTTACCTGCGCTGCTACATCTCCCCTCCCAGCCTGTCCCTCACCCCCTGACGCCTCACCAGATTAGATTGAGCCAAGGGAAAGGACCTTGTCTGCCAGTGCCATGCTCTTAGACAAACACCCCTAGCACCTGACTGGAAGGACTCAGGGCCATG
Organism: Gavialis gangeticus; assembly: GCF_001723915.1. Taxonomy (NCBI): domain Eukaryota; kingdom Metazoa; phylum Chordata; order Crocodylia; family Gavialidae; genus Gavialis; species Gavialis gangeticus. The sequence continues at coordinate 32,134,234 of NW_017729034.1, forward strand.
GGCACATCTAAGCCCAGGGCTGGGGCTGGCAGGGAGAGTTCTCTGGCAGCTGCTGGAGAAGAAGCACCTGCAGGAGAGGAAAAAAAAGCTTTGTCACAGTTTGGCTGCCTGAGATGCTGCTGGTGCTACTGTGCTGCTTACTAAGTTACTACTTGTCATTTAAAGTGGTGGACTAGACTGAGGCTGTAGGGGAGCAGGAAGCCTCATTGGGACACATTACTGTGTTATGTAGATGCCCCAGCACTAGTAAGGGTGCACCTTAACACACACACACACAGAGTCACGCAGTGAGATCACACCTTAACACACATGCTGGAGAAGAAGCTCCTGCAGGAGAGGAAAGAAAGGCTCTGTGACAGTTTGGCTGCCTGAGATGCTGCTGGTGCTACTGTGCTGCTTACTGAGTTATTGCCTGTTGTCATTTAAAGTGGTGGACCAGACTGAGACTGTAAGGGAGGAGGAGAAGGCCTCATTGGGGCACACTACAGTGTCGTGCACCAGTGAGGGTGCGCCTTAACTCACCCACAGGGTGACCCATGTCACGAGTTTTGCTTGTCAGCAGCCTGAGGTGCAGTTTCCCAGAAGCCCCTGCACCTATGTCCTTGAAAGCTGCCAGGCTCCATGGTCTCAGCAGGGCCTAGCATGCCTGCAGTTTTCACCCCGCTGCTCCTTAGCACACACACAGTGTCACACGTCATGAGTTTTGCTTGTCAGCAGCCTGAGATGCAGTTTCCCAGAAACCCCTCTACCTATCTCCTTGAAACCTGGTAAGCTTCATGGCCTCAGAAGGGGCTATCATTCCTGCAGGTTTCATCGAAATCAGACAAGAAATGACAAAGTTATAGGAAGTTTTGTGCTTCCCCATTATAGCCTATGAGCAAAATGTCAAAACAGCGTCAAAACAGCAAAAGTTTCGACGAAACAAAATGAAACAGCGATTTCAAAATGAAACGAAACTCAAAACGAAACATTGTTCCATCAAAACAGAAGTTGAAACAGAAAGGTGCCATTTCGCAGTGTACTAATAGTCTCCCTCTGTGAAATGCTAACCTGCATCTGAACCAGTTTAAGTTTTATGGAGGCTCAAGTAAATCAAGACTTTGATTTTATAACACGGTTAATGTATAGCTGTATTTTCTACTAATTAGATACAGTTGCACGACCTTTAGAACAGGCACTGTTATGGCTTGCAAGGTCCCAGGTAAAGCTTTAACTGGATTTAAAGAATGTACCCAGGTATTTTGCAAGTCTAGGAGCAGCACTACAAGCGCAGCCGGCAACAGTGGTAAACTGGAGCTGAAGGTCTGAACTAAAGAATAAAATGGTTAAGTAAGTCTCAAGTGCTGAAGCTGATAATTGAGTCAGATTCACTTAGAAGTTTATACATTCAATAGCTATGAATTTCCTGGAGACAGTCCCAATGTGGAACCCAGATGCAATGCCCCCAGGTGCCTTCTAGCAGCTGTGTGCACCCTCCCATTCCTGGTAACTCCTTTGAGTAGGAAGCTACACTAGAAGCAGTGTACTCTGTGCTGTTTCTGTGCTTGTTAGAGAGAGAGGTTGGCTTACTCTGAGTAATGAATTCTTCAAAAACCTTTCTAGATTGTGCACCATGGGCCCCTGGCAGAAGTTACACATAAGATGCAATGAACCTGTTTATTGCACCACAATAGTAACCCTGCCACAAGTTTTAGGGAATTAATGGCATAACAAAATGGGAAACCAGCGACAAAAGTATTCCACAAAATACACATAACATTTTTGTGGCTGGTTTCCATTGTGTCTTAAGCTGAATATGTGGCAGGCTAAGCCTACTATGTAACCTGAGCCTGAGGCTGCCTGTACGGTGTGGTTTTGTTGACAGCTCATTCATGTTGGCAATTATAAAGGGCAATTGTAAAGAGATGGGAGATGGGCTTTTCTCTGTGGCTGTCAATGGTTTCCAGCTGCGGCAGAGGAAATTTAGGTTGGAGATTAGGAGGAACTTTCTGACTGTGAGGGTGGTCAAGCACTAGAACAGACTACCTGGAGAAGTTCTGGACTCCCCATCCTTGGAAATGTTCAAAAGCAGGTTGGACAGACTCTTGGCTGGGATGGTTTAGTCAGGGACAATCCTGACATAAGCAGGGGGCTGGTCTAGACCTCATGAGGTCCCTTCCAGCCCTACTTTCCTATGATCCTAAAGGAGTTAATAGACAGCTGCTAGTGCTAATCACAGGTTTTGTAGGACCAATAAAACTGCTTGTTACATACACCAGATGCCCTTCTGTGTTCAGGGTTATACACGGGGCTCTTTCTCATGGGGGGATGGGAGGGACTGTGTCATAGGCAAGGCAAGTCTATGAGAAAGTTCTGTTACACTTCAATGATATCCCAGGTCCCCACTTCCAGGTGTTCCTGGTCCTTGTCCAATCCCTTCCATTTCCTGCCCCCTCCCATGTCCCCTGCTGACCAAGAGCAGGTACTGCCTGAGCCCAGCACCCAGTATAGTGGCTCCCTGCAGCTGGAGCCCCTAGGACAGTGAGGGAAATGCTGTCGAGGGGGAGGGGACAGGGACCCACCTACTGCCTCTGCCACTGAGACCAGCATCCTACAGAGCTGCTCCCCTGGATCACAAGTAGCCCCAGGGTTTCCTCAACCCTGGATCAGCTGGGGACAGCAGCAGAATCTGATAGGTCTTCCCCCATTCTCACTTGCTCCCTGCCTTGGGCATTTGTACACACCATGGGGGTTCACTACCATTTAATTCTCCCTAAATTGATGAGGTGGGTCTTTAAAAGCACCACTTTAATTTAGGGTGAAATAAACTCCTGTGGCATGTACAGAAGGGTTGGGCCTGATGCTTACTTGCCTTTCCAGTGCTGGGGAGGGAATGCTAAGCTGCCAGTGGGCTGAGCAGTCCCCGAGCTGGGCAGGTTGGGGGGGGATGGGACTGGTGCATCCCTCCATGGCAGCGGCAGAACCCGCCAGGCAGCACCCATCCGCAAGCAGTCCCGGGGGGCACCACAGCTGCGGAGGGAAGCATTGCCCACCCACACAGCTCAGGCAGACAGGCATGCAGGCTCTGGGGAGAAAAAAAAAAGAAAGATCAGGCTCACCGCTTTCTTTTTTCCCTTCAGTGGAGTCTGCCTGTACAGGCTGCCTGCACGGGCTGCCTGCACAGCCCCTGAGATGCATGGAGCTCGGTGCATCCCTGCATGGCAAACTAAACCACCTCAGAGATGTTTTATTTTGCTGCATCTCAAAGTCATTTAATGCACATTACACCACCGGCACGTGCAAACAGCTACACCATTAAAGCAGTGAAAAGGGCATTAAGCTGCTTTAAAGGCCAATTTTGTGGCATGTACAAATGGCCTTGAGAGTAGTACATCAGTCCAGGTCTCTGGCTGTGCCTTGGACTTCACAGGATGCTCCTCATCTGGGGCTATGGAGACCATGGAGGTGGGG
>NW_017729034.1:32137760-32138551 GCF_001723915.1 Gavialis gangeticus
TGAGTGGGGTGGGCCATGGGGAACTGGAGTGCACCACTACACCACTGCACCCCCTTGGATGTGCCCCTGGTTCTTGCAACTTTATATCAGTGGTGTGAGTCTAAACAGCCTCTAGACTGGTATAACATATTGCCATGACCAGAAAGTATGGAGCAAGGGGGCTATAAAACTGTTAAAAGAATGCCGGCTTAATCCCACACATCTATTTGTTCACTTTGAAGATTTATTTTTCTTTGATGTTTTTGGGTCTACATACAATTATGCTACTTTAGCTGAAATATCTGTTCAACATGCATATTTATAGTAGCTGCCATCCTAGAAGCCCAAACATTTTACAAACATGAGTTAGTCCTTTTTATGGACATGGGGATACTGATGAGAAGTGAAACATCTTGCTAAAACTCACCCAGGAAAACTATAGTTGTATAAAGAATCAAAACCCATGTCCTGAATTCCAGTCAGCTGTGCATTCATCTGAAGAACATCCTCACTTTTTCTTGTGATAGGTGATAATCTAGGCAAGCAGACAGAGTTCAGCATAACATTCATTAGAGTTTAATTGTCCCCCTTGGGCCATTAAACGGCTGAAACAGTTCTTAGCTTGAGACTTGCTTCTGACTTGCCAGCTGCTGCCATTGACTGCTCTCTTTGTAGCTTCAGACCTAGTGTTTTGCTGCAGGTACAAAGAGCCAATTGCAAACAATTTAGAACAAGACTGTTTTTTCATAGTAAGGAGATTCATAAAGAGATAGTTACTCAGGCTCAAAGTTGCAGATTTTGTTAACTGCTCA
>NW_017729034.1:32143551-32147586 GCF_001723915.1 Gavialis gangeticus
GACATAGTTACTCAGGCTCAAAGTTGCAGATTTTGTTAACTGCTCATATAATAGCCTTGAACAATAGAGAATTCTAGGTGCTGTGCTGACCTCTAGTGATAAAGACTGGAGGTTAAAGTATCTCAGCTCTTAAAAGCTCCGAGCAATACATAACTACAAAGTTACTTGTTCCATTTCTGCTTTTTCTTTTTAATGTGTCTTAGAATTCAAGTACAGTTTGGGATCTTAAATTCTGCCTGTATCTCTGCAGTACCTTCTTATATATGCCCAAGTTTCCTCACCATCATTAAACACTTGGGGCCCGATTATGATTTCTGGCAAGTTTTACAAGTGTGTAACTTCACTGACTTCAGTACAGTTAATTCTGATTTACACCTGTTGCTCAGCATAGACCCAGGCTTTTGGCATCTATCCCATTAATGGTGCTGTGACAAAATGGGTCATGTAAAGCGTTAAAAAAAGCAATTTTAAATGTCTAAAAATTGACCTCTTATAAAAAATTCAACGTATCTTTATTTTATATTTCCCAGCCCTTGACTGCAGTACATTTTAGTTCACTTCTCAAGTGATGATCACTGGGGGAGGACTTTGGTGTGGTGAACTTTTCTACAACACAAGGTTGAAACACTGCTAACTGCTACTGCTCCTTCTGTGGTAAGTCTCTAATTTTTTTGGTAAGCACTTGAAATTATTTTATATTATTATTACTGGGGATTTTGAAGTGTTTGACAGCCAAGATCCTGGAGCTGAAATAGTTCTTTATACATTGTGAAGAAAATCAATCCTTTGTGTAAAACCATTGAAACCAATGGACTTACACCAAGGCAAGCAAGTAAATGTCACTCTATGGAAACAGTTATCTAGGTGTGAATACAGGGGTAAAGGGAAAGGGGATTTATACAGAGATGAGGGAAGGTATTCTCAACCTTTCTGGACTCCTTATTTCTCCTTGGAAAATGCCAACTCTTTTCTTCCTAATTTTTTGACTATGAAAAAATAACAGAGCAATTATTCTGTTGAAAGAACTCAGAAAGCCCACAGCAAGTCAGAATGGTTTTGCAACTATTGATTCCTATTTGAAATCACTGGGGTCATTTTGTGAATCATGCAAGTGTTTGGACACCTAACGGTGTTAATATTGCATGGTATCCTTAAAAGGATCTCATAGCACCCAGTGGTGCCAGGACCCCATGATGGAGAATCACTGGACTGAGGGATTACAGTAGTGACTAAAGGGACAGGGATGCTATATTTTGAGGAGACTGCTGCAATGGAGTTTTTGTTTGATTCATCCTTTAAAAATCAAACGGTCCAGTTCTCTTATGACTTCTACTTCTGTAACTCCACAGAGTTTCATGGTGGTGTTCCTGATGAAAGAAAATCAGATCTATATAGCTTTAGAGAAGGGCAATAGCATCTCTAATATGTCTTCTAGTCCATGGGGTTGTCAGCTTGTGGCATGAGTGCCACAAGTGATATGTGCAGCTTCTGTATGTGGCATGTGGCAGATCAGGGAGATCAGGCACAGATGCAGATAAGGGCAGGGAGCAGAAAGAAGTGGAGTAGATGGGGCAGGGGAAGGGAATCAGGGTGGCACTTGGGGTGGTACAGGGCTAATCTGTGGCAAGCCTGCCAAATTAGCTGGATCCTACTGTTCTAGTCTAGCTCACTGGCAATACAGAAGTGTTCCTTACTGCATTTTTACAAGCTTTGTTTAGTCTAGTGTATGGAAAGGATTGATGTTTTCAGCAAACACACAGACCTAAAACAGATTTCATTAGCTGAAATAAGTTCCAGTTCAGCTAAAAGTTATTGCTGCCTTCAGGTGGAATAATACCCATCCCAGAAGCCAACCCAGATAGGGAAAATGGATGTATATGTGTTTGGATACATTATGCGTGGGTTTCTTCAAGGGTAAAACTGAACACCATTATCATAAATTTGGTGCACTGAAGTGGGCTAATGTTGCACTGAGCAATAAACTCATAAAATTTCTGATTTGCTTTCAATTTACATTTAAAAAAAAATAATTTTATATCTTTTTTATTTTAGAAACACTGAGGAAACCATTTCAGCCTGCAGTGGGAAAAATGCAATGAGTTCCCTTCCATTTCTTGCTTTATTTTTCATATTTCCTCTTTCAGATAACGGATAATGGAATTATCTGACCTCAAACCACCTACTTGGCATAATATTGATATCAGATAAAAAAAAGATGATAGGGCTTACTGTGAGGAAGACATTATGAGGTCATGCAATATTTATTAGGGATAATGAATCAACCCACTTTGAGGATAAATAAGTAGTAACTCAATCTATTTTGGGGAAGATGTGTCATTTACCAGACAGCACCCATTCTTTTTCAGGGAATAGTGAATTCATATCTAGACATTGAGAGGTACTCTGTGGAGACCAAGTATGGTGACTAGGAAGCTGAAAGGAATAAGTGCATGGGTGCCTGGTGCTTTGGGTAGGTAGAGAGATAGGTGAGCAGTGAGAGCGTACTGGTGGCCTTGGGTATGGTGCCAAGAGAAGATAGGTGAGAGAAAAGAATGGCTTGAGGTCTGTGAGTGGAAAGAGAGCAGAAGGGAGCCACAGTTAAAGGTAATAGAAGGTATCCCAGTGCTGGTGGTCAGAGGTAGGCTAGGCAGCTGCAAAAAGTAGGTAAGAAGGAGCACCTACTTGTCATGGTGGCCATCATGTTCCAGGGACCATTTGAAATTTTTGGAGGCTGAATTTAGTTTTCAGAATGAGATTTTTAAAAACAGAATCCTGGGAAAACAGAAAATGTGTACCTGATCATTTCCTTGGTGGTAGCTAGATTCACTAGCTCAGAATGCCTGAGACAGGTCTCCCTTTATCTGCAACTCTGGTCCATCGCTACTGTGGTAGGGACAGGCTGTCTTCTCTTGATGGGACATTGAGACAAAACAGTATACAACAGCCAGAAAAGCCCTTTGCAAGCCCTAAGGGTAATCAGAAAATAGTTAATAAGCAAAAAAAACCCTTCCCCCCCACAACCCCAAACCCTTTAATGTTAAAGAAAAAAATCTCACAGTCCTGCTTCTGCCAATAACATTCTCTGTTGAACGCAGAGGGTGGGATTTTCAGAAATGCTTGGTGTTGGATTCATTCTCCTGTTGGAATCAGTGGAAGCTCCTCTGGCCTCAGCAGGAGCAGAATTAAACCAGCACTATGTTCCATGGAAAATCCCACCCAGAGTGGATCCTGGCAATCTGGCTAGATAGGGTTTGGAAGTGATGCAGAAATTGCTGCATAAAACCTTTCCATTTTGGCTTGCAGTATGTTCTTTTTTCCCTAAGAGCTAATGGGAAGCAGTGAACAGTGCATCAAAGGTGAAAGGAAGGAGAACAAGGGAAATATCAGGCTAGAAAGAAATAGAAATATTCATGCCCTCCCCAAGAGTAGCACATACTTCACTTGGGAACCCTGCTCCTGCCAGTGAAAACCACCTTCTAATGCTAGATGAGTATATTGGCAGAGGACCAAATAGAAGCTTAGCGGGATTCCTCAGGACAGCAGATGTGCTTTCTGTCTGGGATACTGCTAGGGGTGTGGTAGCCTGCACCTTTTAGTCTTTTTGAAAATACCCTTCTTTATAGCTGATAAGGACTCTTAGCTATCTGACCAGTGATGATATTGAAGGTCAGAGCACTTTGGGTGGAGCGAGACAGAGGGCACAGCCAGATGTTAGGGCCTCGCTCTAACTCATGGCACTTTACACAAAGGGTGCAGACAGAAGTGACAATCTCAGCCAATATGGCCCCAGAAAGGAGTTTACAGCTGTAACCAAACACAAGTGCATGGATGCAGAGAGCTTCAAAAAAGGCCAGTTGAGTGAAAATTTGACCCCTCATTGTATGAGGTATCAGATAAAGAAATTTCAAAATGTAGTGTCTTTTGTAATTTGTGTCTGCGGTGCTCCACGTCTGTCATTGTTTTCAGAATGGGAGAAGGGAAAGGGAGCAGAGAGAGTTCATTCTGGTGTTTTTTCAGCGCCCCCCCCCCCCCGGA
>NW_017729034.1:32147676-32150793 GCF_001723915.1 Gavialis gangeticus
GCCCCCCCCCCCCCCCCCGGAGGGTGGAGCTAGTGTATTGGAGCCCCATGAGGTACCCATCCTACCCTTCAGCACCAGCTGGGGAGCCCCAAGAATGAGCTCCCTCTGCTGCCTTTCCCCACCTCCCATTCTGAGAACAGTGAGCACTGGCAGAGAGCTTGCTGTTGCTATGGGGACCTGGCTGCAGGCTCCCAGCCCTCTGTTAAATTCCCCTGGCCCTGGAACCAACACTGAACTGTTTGGGCTGGGGAAACGTTGTAACTCTGAATGCTTTGCAAAAATCATTCTGAGTTACAGCTGGGAGCTACACTTCTGTCTGTGCCCAAAGTGCTATGAGTTAGAGCTCCCCCCCACTGCCCTGACCAATTAGATGTCAGCCTCTGGTTGGGGGAAGGGCTGGAGGCAGCCTTTACTGCCCTGATGAAAAAGCTGCAGAACCGCCCCTCACCCCATCCCTCTTCTCTCCCCAGCAGCTCTGGGGCTGTTGGGGCAGAGGGAGCTCCCAGTTGCTGAATGGCCAGAGCTGAGGGAGAGCAGGGGCAGGGAATAGTGCTCCCTCACTTCATGGCCTCCTCCTAGCTACCCTGGCTATTGGGGGTAGCTGGGGGGCTGTGAGGCAAGGGGGCTCTGTTTCCTGCCCCCCCAGCTCTGGCCATTCAGCAGCTGGGAGCAGCCAGAACAGCCTCCTCTCCCTTCCCCTGACAGCCCAAGTGGCAGGGCTGGGTTGGTAGCACCAGCCCAGCCCTGCTTCCTCTGCCAAAATTAACCTGGGAGGGTACACAAGTTCCCTAAGATGCTCTGCTTTTGAATTCCTTAATGTAATACCTGATTTGACCAGGTGGTTTTTTTGTGCATGTGTGATCGGCCATTTTAAAAGCACTGTCCAGCCACGCACATGTATTATAACATGGCTATGGAGTGCTTTCAGGGGCCAGGGCACTTGAAAAATGTCACTTCTGTGTCCAGACCTGACATCCAATTTTCTGGTAGATTTATAGGCTTGAGGTCAAAGGTGCCTACAGAACACACAACCACAGCCAGTTCAAGTGGACAACATTAGGAAAGTGCAACAGTGCAGCTTCTTTTTAGAAAGCCATGCATTTTTTAAAGTTTGTTATGTTCCTTCAATGCAGTGCTTCTCAACTAGTGCCATGATACCTTGGGGGTGCCATGAGATCCTTTAAGGTTGCCACAGAATCCATAGTGTCAAAAACCATTCTGACCTGTTGTGGTCTTTCTGAGGTCTTTACAACAGAAGAATCGTGCTGTTATGTTTCTGTAGTCAAGAAAAGGTGAAAGCTAAGAGCTGGCATTTTCTGAGGGGTGCTTTGAGTCTAAAAAGACTGAGAATGACTACTTTAAGATAATAGTTCAAGAACACTGCAGTTCAAGAAAACTTTCATATTTAGAAAATTTTCTAATCTGCATTTTCTTATACTTTTATCATTCAACTGCCTTGGATCTGAATCAGGCTAGGGCACCTATTGCAGACTACTGTTTTTGTCTCTTGGGTTCAATATTCGTTACCCCGCAGCAAACAGGTGGTGGGGTTTTTTTCTTCTTTAATTTAAACAGTGTTAAATGGCTGGCTCTGGTAATTATTCTAGCTTTGACTAAGTGTCTGATGACTATCTTTTCAGTACTACTCAGAAATTATCTTAATATCTTTCCAATGCTGCTCAGCTAATGTTAATATCTGCCCACTGCTTCTCCCAGTTCATACTCAGCTATCACCACAATCAAAACTTTAATGTGTCCTTATAGGGTCTGTAGCACTTTTACTGTTTCCATTCAGGCGGTAGGTCTCTAATGGAACTAGCAGAATTCACTTCTACCTTGTCAGCAGTTTTACAGCATCATTTCTGCAGCAAGGAAACTGCTGGCTGAAAAAGGACCAATATGTTTTAAAAAGGGTCCTCAAGAGTATAAACATGCCCTTTGGTGTAAGCTGAAATCAATTCCAGATTCAGCCACGTTCAGAAAGGAATATGAATCATGGTGTCGCACTTGGCAGTTAGGATATTTTCAGGGCCCTCGTTAACGTTGCAGATCTTGTTGCATGTAAAGGGATACCTTAGTTTCATACAGCTACTTGTGGTTCATAGATTCATAGGTGCTAGGGTTGGAAGGGACCTCAACAGATCATTGAGTCCAACCCCCTGCCTAGGTGTTTGATAAGCTGGACTATGCCTCTCTCACTCTGCTCCCCGTGTATTAGCTGTGCTAAGAAAACATCTACCTACCTATGAATTGAAACTGGGTTCCCAAGCCATGACCTGTTAACTTGTGAGCCAACAAGCCTGCCAGCCTCATTGTTATGAAGAGGCAGGAAGGGGTACCACTTCCACATGTGCCTCCCAGCGCTTTCCCCAACCCCTAAGAAACAATGCTAAGTTCTGCTTTTTCTATTGCCCCTTTACCTGCCAAGGTGTAGGACCCCCAGGGAGAGCACAACTGGAGCTCACCTTGCTCAACAAGCCTTAATGTAGGACTAACAAAGTATAGCTGCTCCCCACAGCCACCCAGAGCCCTCTTCTATAGAGGTGGGTAAAAGGTGAGAAGCTGAGAGCCAACCACCAACCTGCTGTCAGGAGGTATAGCAGATGGCTGTACCCATTCTGGTTCAGCAGCTGGCATGCATCATGCTATCTACTCTTGTTTATACCCTGTTTGGCTGGGAGAAGCAGCAAGGTTGCTTTTGCCCCTTTTTAGCCAGGTTTGTCTGCTACAGCTCCTAGTACCTGGGTAGAGCAGCCTATAAGCTGCTTTAACTTCTGATAGCTGTCAGTAATTCCTTAGGAACTTGCCTCCCTCCCTCTCTCTGCAACGAAGAGAAAGGCATATAGAGCTGCCTGCTCTTCTGAGTCCAAGCCTACTGGGATTCTGTCATGCCAGGGACTTTCAGATGGTCTCTGCATCCTCTGGATGTGTCCCCATGAGTGTGCATGTGTGTTTTGTGGCACCTCAAAGCCATTTTTTAAATTCCTGACTCTCTAGAACAGGGGTTTTCAACCTTTTTTTTTTTTTCTTCAGTTGAGGACCCCCCAAAATTTTGAATGGTGATGCAGACCCCTTTGCATTGTAAGTGTGGTGGATGATCATACTTTTGATTGATCA
>NW_017729034.1:32155793-32176266 GCF_001723915.1 Gavialis gangeticus
TTGAGGCACTGCAAACTGCATGCAGTGCACGTGCACCCATGTGCCACACTACTTTGCAGTGCAGCAGTTTTTTTTGGCGTCCAGAGATCCCAGTGTAAGAAAAAACTGCCGCTAAAAAAGTAGCATGGCGCATGTGGCAACAGTGTGTGCTACCATAAACTGGAGCCAAACAGTTGGCTTCATGTTGCTGGCGCTCTAGGAAGCCCCCAGGACCTCAGGTAAGGCTGGTGGGGCCAGAACAGCTGCTGACCTCAGCCTCCCCCACCCCATTCATGTCCTTTTGCTGTGCACCAGAGAGTGCATGCAGGGGCATGCCCAGGGACAAATAGCAACAGCACAAATAGCTGCTGCTATTTGTCCCATGGAAAACACGCTCCTCTGCGCATGCATGTGCTTGTGGGGATAGGCCCTCTGTGGCAACTGAGCAGTGCAAAGGGAGTAGGCAAGGCTGCAACTGGGTCTTTCATTTGTTTCTTCAAAGCTACGTTCCTGGAGGGTTTTAATGAAGACTACTAGACCATTTATAATGTGAAGAGAAGGTCACACCAACAACAGCTTGATGCATCTTGTTCTGTTGAATGAAGGGATATGGCATGTGACTATCCATGTAAAGAAAAGGGTGTACAGTCCTCTGTTGAAAAGTAGCTCTGTTGCTGTAATGGAAGTATCACTGGGTAAGTCACCCTGATACCATCTTCTGTAAATCTCCAATAGATTTATTTTTACATTCTGAATTTTTAGGGAGATGGATATGATGATTACATCCATGCCATAACAATGGATTTAAAGCTCTGCCTGGAGTGTTGATCTTCTCGTGGATGTGCGGAGACCTGAGGCCCCAGATGGGTTGCATACCATTGCTATACTATGTACCACAAAGGATCACTCTTACTTTTGCAAAACAACTCTTTCTGCAGAGGACTGGTTCTATCTTTCTAATATACAGGAGAAGGACTACTGTACCTTTTCTTGTCTAAGGCTGTGGAGAGTCTTGCTGACCAGGTTTATTTTACTTTATTCTGGGGAAAATGAGAAACTCATCCTAGGGGCCATGTGCAAGTTCTTTTGAATCACATACCCATTTTTAAGGTTGCTTGCACCCCAAATGAGGGATACCTTTGAAATGTGCCTCATAGAGAAGGGATGTGTCTAGACCTTGGGAGCCCCAGGACAAAAGATGGTTGTTTTTTCCAGTGAATCTCAGTCTTGAGCATCCACCTCTCAGGAAAGGTATCAGTAGCCCCCTCTTAAGGTGCAACCTCCATGCTGGAATCTGGAGGAAAAGACCTCAGGTAGCCTGGAGATCCACAGGAAGGAGAAAGGGACTCTCACCTGCTTTTAACTCCACAGTGACTGCTTTTTCTTTATGGCCCCTAAAATGTTCATCAACAAATATGCAGAAGGATACTGGAGTTTAAGCTGCAGTTCCACTTTTCTCAGCAGGAGTCACTTTTGCCCCAGGATGTGTCTTGGAGCGTTTAAAAAGTACAGGAAATCCTAATCATCGTAGTCTCCTAATGAGGTTTAAGTTTAACATAGGATTTTTTGATGGGCAGAAAGGCAGGAACTGCGCTTGCAATCAGTGCCTCCACCTTGAATATAGGCCTTCCAAATAAAAACAACAAAAACCAGTGTGCTTGAGGTTGGGGCTGTTGTATCCAGCTTTAGTCCCAATGAGGCTCATATTCTTCCATCTGTGGGATTAAGAAGGAAATTCGCTTGGCCTGTTTGACTGTGCTTAACTCTAACTAATGATTCAGATGGTTTTTGTTTGGGATACATTGGTGTTTTGTATTTCTAGAAGTAAATACCTGTGAAATCAGTTCCCTGTTTCTGCTTAATTCTGGGGCACATGATTGAGCGCCTGAGATACCATGTCAAGACCTCTGCTTGAAAGATTTCTCTTCGTTAGAAGATCTAGAGATTCATGAGAGATATTAGGACTTTCTACAGTCTCTTTATAAGAGTGGACGAATGAGCAATACCCTTTGCCAGCCTATGGGCCAGATCTTTAATGGAAGGGGGAGGGAAGAGTGAGCTGTGATGGGCATATAGTGTTACTAGGGGGCCTGAATGAACAGTCTACAGGCATGGATCCTGCCTTTCCGCCTCTGGAGAAAAAGGGTAGCCACATAATGAGCTGCTCTGGAGAGGCTGGATGGGAAAGACAAGTCCTTGTCCCAAGGAAGATGATTGGAACCACTTTTTCCACCATATGCTTTGCTGCTGGGTCCAGGCCGAACAAGGAACCAAATGTGAATGAGGTGCCAGAGCCACTGGACACAAGTGAATCATAGTAACAGAAAGGTTACTTGAGCCAGCACTTTCCATATCAGCAGCCTGTGAGAAGAGATGTTTTATACCCTTCTCACTGCTTGAAGAGCTAAACTTACCCTATGTCAATCAGAAGAAGCCATTTCTTTTTTTTGTTTGCAAAGCCTTCCCCCCCAAGATACAGCAGAGTCCAGTGAAATTTCCTGCTTGCTCTGCAAACCATGGGAATTAGGGGCTCCTTGTCTAGGGGAGAGGCAGGGGCAGACCCTGGAGAAAACCTGGCCCTTCTCCCCCAGTTCCATGTCACTGAGTTTCTCTTGGTCTCACTGAAGAGATTTTCCAGATAACTTACCAAACTGCCTCAGTGCTCACCGACCAGTGGATCTTGATCCACCAGTAGATCTAGGAGCCTCTTGGAGTTGATCTGAGGCTGGGGTTGGAGGCTGAGTGCCCGTGTGCATGCACACACTCCAGCCCAGCAGGTCCGTTCATGGGGAAGGGAAGGGACTAGACTGAGGCCCCTATAGTGAGGCACAATGCCGCAGAGGCAGGAGCAAGGGTAAGTTGCGTGGGGCCCCAGCCGGGTGGGACTTACCTGCCGGGGAGGTGATTTTTTTCTCCCTCTGCCTCCATCTTCCCTCCCCACAGACTTACCTGCTGGGTGGGGGGTGGGGCAGGGGGTGGCAGCGCCTGGTAGATCTTGGGTTGCTTTTAATGCCAAAGGTGATTTCCTACTTAAAAAGGTTGGAGACCACTGGTGTAGACCCTGAGTGCACAGTAACTGCCAGCTGAGGTCCAGCAGCTGGATGTCCCTGGCTGCTATTTGCTGTAGTGGGGAGGAGGAAGAGAAGTGCAATCCTTTTAATCTCCTTCAAAAAACTGGGCATCTATTTTTTGTTTGAGTTTAGCTGTTTTGAGGCCAAAAACCCAATGAAGAAATTGAAGGAGAGCTATTTAAATATTTTGTGAAAGCTCCACTGTACAGGGAAACCTTGGAGTCTGCTGAGGGGAAACAGAGAGTTAGTCTAAGGGAGTCAATTGCTGTGGAGATGGGTACTACTCTTTGTTGAGGACTGTCTGATGTAAAGGGGATTGACAATCACTTTGGAACAGAGTTGTTCTTAGGGGCCACAGTGTGAAAGACTGCTGATGGCACTTAAAACTAAGAGGTGTAATCTCATTCTGTCCTGCTCCACCACTGGGCTTGCACAGACAGGTTTTTAGCAGACATTCTCCCTCATTTGCATACACATTTAAGTTGGCAGATTTTCAAACAAGCTCAGCACATAGGGTCTGGAGCTCTTTATAAGGTCTGGCCTTGACCTGTGGTCTGCTTTCACGCCAACTTTTTTGTAATCATCTTCATGGGTGACTGGTGCCTCCTGAGTCTGGGGGGGCACCAGATCGCTGACGGGGAGGGGGAGTCCCCCAGCAGCCAATTGCTGAGCCAACGGCAAAACCAGAAGTGCACTTCCAGTTTCGCATCTGGCACTTCCAGGGGGCGCATGGCCAATCTCAGGGGGTGCACGTGCACCCACATGCACCCCCTACACGTTGCCAATGATGATCTTTATATAAAACCTACTGTTCATACCTTTGCTTTCTTTCACTTCAAGACATCGGCTTTTTCAGGTCCTTTCTCAGTCTGTTTTCACCTCCCATTACTTTATGACCATTGAACTTCTTTCCATGTATCTTTCAGCTCGTGCTAAACCTCTCTGTTCTTTGTTCAACCCTTTTTGTTTTCACCTCCACTGCACTCTTCTTTCTCTCCCCCTAAAGCACCGGAACCGCCACCACGTGCCTGAGGAATATGATGCTTGCACAAAGAACTGTGACAGGACATGGCTTTTCTGTCCTACCTGCCACTTCCGTATGCTTACAGCTAGGACAAGAGGAAAAACTTTTGCCTCTAGCTGAGAAAGCATGAGAGAAGTGGAACCTGTGGCTTGTGTCAGATAGGCACATAATACAAATATGAACAAAAGTATGGTCTTTTCCCCTCTCTACTTCTTGAAGTCCCTCCCACGATTGTCTCCTTTGCTTTATTTCCTGCTTCTGGGTCTTTTTCCCTTGCCTATTCCTGCTCACTATAATCTCCACCATACCTTGTCTCCCCATTCCTGCTTCTTTTGCTGTGTCTTAATCAGTCCTACTGGATAGTACCTCACCAGCATGGCCCTCCCCTCTAACAGCTTGTACAACAGTTACTCAAGGCTTAAAGCTTTTATTTATATGGAAAATTGCACTGACTTTAATGGAACTAGCTAGTTCTTAGCACTAGAGATGGATTCTGAACATATTTTTCAGTTGAATGGCTGAAGCCAAACAAAAAAAAGTCATAAAATGATTCAGTATGGATTAAATAGAAATAGACATTTTTGGTGAAGTCCCCAACTTAAATGTTTTGCTTAGTTTTCTGACAATTCTTTTCTTTTGATTTAGACAATTTGTTAAATGAAAAATGCCATTTCCAAAAGAAAGTAGAAAAGTTGAAAAATGTCAAAGCTAAAACATTTCAGCATTTCTAAAACTAAACAGTCATTTAAAAACTAAAGGCACAAAAAGATTTGGCATTTAATAATGTATTATTTATCCAAAAAAATTGCCTGATTCCACTCAGTACTTGAGAAAATGAGGCCACTTACGTAAGTGCCTAAGGCTTGAGCAGAGATATTTTCAGAAGTGCGTAAGGGAGTTGAGAACACATGCCCGAGTGAAAGTTAACTTCCAAGTCAACCTTATTCCCTTAGGTGTGTTTCAAAATCTTGCCCATAAACCCAGCTTCAGGTACCCATTCACAAAAGTCATGGCATTCATAAAACAACGAGAAAAGAAACAAGCAGCAAGACGGATCTTTAAAATTGCACTAGTGTAATTGAATCCCAATTGTGAATAGGGAATATCAATTAGTAAGCTCTACTTTGGCTTTGACTGTGGTCTCAGCCTCATCTTGTTGACTCTCGTAACACAAATATCAATACAGATCAGTAAAGCCAGGAAAGAAATAAAAAGCCTACGATTAGTGAACAGCCGCTTTTCTAAAAAAAAAGGTGATTTTTATTGAGTTTTAATATACAGCTTTAATATGTTAGGGTAATCATACAAGATCTCTTTTGTGTTCAATTTACATATTACAATAGGACGTGAGCTCAAATCTTTTGTTTCAATGTACAAAAGGAATCCATTGGTTGTCCACTAGCAGCTTTGAAACTTGGCAAGAAAGTTTCTAAAAGATTGTAAGTGCAGTAAAAGACCATAAAGAATACAAAATGCATATAAAGGACTGTTCTCCAAGGTGTATAAACATTGAAAACAAACAGCACCTGCTCCACAGGGCAGACAGCTGGCAATTTAAAAAGTCACTGATCAATGTTCCAGACAAAGAGGAGCATTACCCTGTGCAATCATTTTTATAAAATGGCCTAACAATATCTGTATCAAAGGATTTGCACTGATCAGAAAGTAGATCTGAAGAGAAACAGTAGGCAAAGAACTGCACAATCAGAAATGAAAAAGTAATATAAAATATTTTCACCACTATTTAAATGCCAAATTAATCAAGCAATAGTAAAAAACAAAACAAAAACCCCTTCTGTTTAAAATAACAGCACTGTTTTACCTATTTTGAATTAATTTTTCTTATGAACACACTATATACTTGATTGTTTCTTCCATATAGAGAAATGTGTCCATTTGCTCTGTCACTGCCATGAAGTTGATGTATATCAACTCATCACATTTCACTTTCAAGACGACACCTTTTAATGCTGTTTTCCATGTAGTCAATGCTTCAAATTAGATGCATCCTCATCTCAAGTTAAATACTTTCCTTTTTTTCTTTATACAGTGCAGGGTATATGGGCTTAGGTTATGAAGCTTCTCTTTTACTCCAGTTCACTGTCTATTTCTGAGTTCAGTGGTGTACAGTAGTTTGGCTTGTCCGAAGGTACATAGCCTGGCAGACACAAACACTTGTACGAACCTTCTGTATTAATACACTTGGCATTTTTGCAGAGAGACATTCTGTTGTTCAGTTCGTTGCACTCATTTACATCTGCAGAAGGAAACACCAGAACACGTAGATAAAAGAATGAATGAACTAAACACGCTAACATAGCCTTTCCTTTCCACAGAGACTATTTCCTGTCAGAAGCACGAGATGGAATTCCACTGTATCATTAGCAATGATAGAATGTGTTGAATGAAAAAGTGGGAAACTGAGTATTAACTTCAGACTTGACAGAGTGAGGTCAGGCTGGGCCCAAAGATTTGTAATTCATACAATTTAAATGGAGGAGAAAATAGTGGATGGACATCATAGGGAATCACTACTGGGTGAAAGAGCCTTTCACTCACAGATCGCTGCCAGTCTGACTTCAGCATAAGGTTGTTAGGAAATAAAAACTATCATTAACAACACTCACTTATACATATATCCAGCTGATGACTGTTCAATGACTTATTAATGTGAGTTAATCTCATTTTTTATTTCACTAGTATTCTTAGATGTCTATATTAAAAAATTCACAAATTCTCTTGGCACTAATTGGTACTCTGAGCACAGAGCCTTAGGACTAAGCACCTGAGGAGACCAGAGCACCTCTCACCCCTAGAGCAACACTTCGTAGCATTGGACTGGGGCACACTAGAGATATGCCTTCACTTGCAGAACGGGGTAGCTTACTGTAAAATCGTAGCCGATATAAGACCGGTATTTTTTACCACGCTGTAGCTAGGAGAGGTGAACGGGGGGGGGGGTGAGCTGGATAATACTCTGCTACAAGTTCAGTAAAACCACTGTTGTCTTATATCTGCTAGGCTTTTACAGCAAACTAGCTAATACATACTAGTAGTTTTAGTATTTAAAAAAATATTTTAAACAAGATTGAATAAACGTGCATCTTGGTACCTTACCACAATAGCTCACTCTGTACTGAAAGTGATACAGGTACCCTAGCATGGTTCTTCTTATAATTACTACTGAGTCAAGTAAATTGTTGCTGATATACTTTGCCCCGTATCTCCCACAGAAATGTGTGAGTAAATTGGTTACAAAATGAAAACAAGCTGCATATGGAACAGTGCACTGTATGCTCACCAACACAAGTCATTTTGGCCATGTCCAAGTGGTAGCCATCAAAACAGTCACAAGTATAACCTTCCTGAACTCTCACGCATCGGCCATTTTCACATCCATTCAAAATGCCACATTCCTCTGCTTGTAATTCCTCAAAGCTGTTTAGAAAACCTGGATGGAGAAACATTAGAAACAAATAAGTTACAGAGCAGTTCTGAATCCTTCTGTACAGTCGTCTAGTAAAACTCTTCAATTTCCTCAGAGGTGTCTTGGGAAGTGTCTCAACTTTATAGAAAATGGGTCAGCTTTAACAGACTTAGAATTTTATGTGCACTATAAGCACAGCCAGATATATTTCAAAATGAAGCTGAAATGGTTTGAACTCTCACTTTTTCACTACTATTAAAATCCCTGATCTGCATTTTAAAGACAATGCTTATTCTTATTAATTGCATAATAACACACCATCAATTTATATTAAAAATCTTTTTGACCCACGCCCTATAATTATATCAGCTTTTACTTAAGCACAGCAAAGTGAGAATTGTAGGGTAATTCTTTAAAAAAAGAAAAGAATGATAAAACAAACCCTTCTTAAATAACCTTATGAAAAGGAGAAGGGAAAAGCTGCACTGTAATTAATTTAGAACAAACATGTAAAAAAAATCTTTGGTCCCAAATGCCTTGAGGGAAGTAAAATGAAATTAGAGACCAGCAGCCTACTGTGGTTTTGGTTAATAACGCATTGGATAGCACTTAGGAGGTGGCTGCCAGTATAAGCACCTATAATTTATAATTGCATCTTGTTATAATCCTGGATTGTGAAGATTCTGGGATAGGGACTTAAATGGAAACTCTCTCTCAATAGCTTACTGTTATGAAGGATCCCTTATCCACATTAGGGCATCTATACAGATACATGATAATAAATGACAAAGATTGCATGTATTTTAAAATAAAAGAGTATAACTTCTCACTGAAATTCAGTAAAAATAATCTGTCTATCTGAGAACCAACAAGTTAAAACTACACAATTGTCTTTCCGTTCTTGGAGGCAGTGTTCAAACAGAACTGTAGATGGCGGTCAACCATACCAAAAGGCTTTGGGAAAAGCATAACGTCTGAGTTGTACCACTTGGGAAGGAAAGGGTTGGACTGCATTTTTCCTAACAACAACCATATGTTAACTTAACTAACAGGTATATCTAAAACCTGTTCATAGATTTGTGATTAGTTGCTACAGAGATTTGATAAGCACAACAGCTGAACTATCTATTCTATTCTTTTCTCCCTTTCTTGCTGTTCTTTTATTTGTCTTTTCACATTGGCCTTTATGCCTTTCTCATTTTACTTCTTTCACTCTACTCCATCCTGTCCTCTCTCTTATTTTCTTTGACATTCCCAACATTTCCCCCTCTACTCCCTCTGTCCTCACCCCCCATGTCCTCTGCTTGGGTAGCTCCGACATCAATATCTTCAGGTTGTTTGGGTGCTCACAAGGTCATGCCAACTGATACACTGAGGTGAATTTCTACAGTATTTAATCAGTATTTCATCAGTTCTATAGAGACGTAACAGAATAATATGCAAATACACGGGGACTCCTTGCTGAAATGCACGTGAATGTATGTTTATATGAAGCCCATACCTTCATATACAGTCAGGATCATTACATAGTTTCCTGTTAAAATGTCAGAAAGGTGCAGTAGCATGACAAATGCATTGAGTAGATTGTTTTGATTTACTATAAACTAGCAAGAATCTTTATCTCAAATTTCCATTATATTTTTAAGTCCACTTACAGAGCTTATGTGTGGCTCCTTTAAATAGAAGGCCTCTTCTGGGCCCTCATACAGACAGCTAATTATGAAAACCAAATACTGCCAAGAAGGGAAAAGGTGGGGCTCTTAAATAAATTCTTTACAAATGAAAGTCATCATTTATTCTACAAAGAGCTCACATGTACCATGTTGAAATTTTAACCAGCTAAAACTGGTTAAAACAAGAATGTATGCACTCCAAGCCATTTTGCACATCTATTTCTCGACTTGTTTGCAGCCAGTAACAAAACTTTACGTGTAGTTCTAATGGAGTGTGATGGTAATAAAGCTAAAACATATTTAACTGATGTACAGGCTCTGAACTTCAGGCCCTGCAGGGCAGGGTAGAACTACTCCTTTTCTGGGATTGTTCAGTGCTCAGTACAACGGGTCTCACACCTAATAGGACCTTTTCAATACTACCATAGTATAAATATTTATCATGAACAATAGTAACAACAGCAGCTGACTAAAATATCCAAAAGGACAGAAATCCTGGGTACTTGTCATGATTTCACATTGCAGTAAGCTAGTATTTGTCATAAGCATATGAAGTTGATTTAGTTGTGGCCAGAAGAAGCCACACAGCTGTTTGGGGTTTTACCCTCTGTTCATTTTCCACTGTTGTTTCTGAATTAGTGGCAGGATGTGAAAGTGAGAGAAAGCGAGCTCTGACATCTCTCAATATTTCTTAGCATGACTCAGTTTTTTCTCACCACTTATCCATGGAAAATCTTTTATCATTGCTCATAATTTGAGGAAATACTTTTTTTTTCCTTCCACTAAATCTCTTTGCCATGATAGTTGTCATAGTCATCTTTTCCTGCATTTTCCATCGTGCTTTGATCATTTTAATCAATGTAACCATTTAGTTATAGATCCGCACACAGTATGTCTTAATGAAAATAATCTGGATATAAAAAGGTTTAATCTTGTAATACTGTGTATAAAGCTTGCTAGTCTATATCAGGATGAAGTAATTAGACCATTTTCTGTAGGATGTACTGACATAAAATGCAATTAGTGAAAGGAATACATTTCAGACACTTGTTCCTCATTCTAGTCCTCTTGCCCTTTCAGAACTATCACTTTGGTTTCTATTACCCTGTTTTAAATACTGACCCATTGTCAGCATAAATACTGACATTGTATAAAAGAGATGCTTTGGGAATGAGACAAATAGTAGCTGTAGGCTAAAAGGACAAAGGCAATTGAAATTCCTGGTTCTTTCTGCTGCCTCCATTTTGTTTCTGGTGTGACACTATGAGGATATATGCTAGACCAAATTTAGGCCTAGAATACAGGTATCAAACTGATTTGAAGACAGTCCACATTTTCTGGTCTGATTCAACATCCATTTAAGTAAACTGGAATTTTTCAATTCACTTTGAAATGAGCTGAATCAGGCCTTTATTTGATAAAGCTTACACATCTCTGATTCAGTTAGTCTATAAGGTGCGTCTCTACCCTGCTGTCTGCCTTTATTCAGTAAAGGAGCTACGTGTTTTCTGAAGCATAAATGTAAAACTCGCCTTACCTAAGATTTCTCTAGCAAGACCTTTACTTTCCTCATGACCTACTTGATGTGTGTGTGCACTGGCATTCTAATTTAAAAGCCCAGGTACATCATGCACTGCGATCTTGCTGTGCTAGGTTATTACTCTTTGAGTGGAAGCAATTTGCACACTCCACCTACCATACAGGTTCTTCTGGAAAATCACTGAATGCTAACATGATGATTTTTTTTCTTTTCTAAATACACCCCAAAGGAGTTCGTTGCATGCTGTAAAGGAAATTAATTTGTGAGAAGGAAAACCAACAATTCTTTGGAGGTTTAGCAGTAAATCTGTTGGTAAATATAAATGTCATCTTATTGGCATATATGATTTCATTATATTTAAAGATAATATTAGACATTGAGCCCGGTTGGGCTCGTTTACAACCCCTGGCTCTTTGACCAGAACACCTGACAGAGAGTTAATGTCAGAGGAATAACTAGAACATAAATAGGCCATATTACTCAGAAGCAAACAGAAGAACAGAGCCAACTACAGGGAAGTAATCCAAGTTAAAACCTTAATTTCAAGCAGTTTACATAACAGTGAAATTTGCTTACGGTCTTCAACAAAGTACGGGTTAGTTTCTGGAGTGTACTGTTCTTCGAAGTCGATCAAAGCATCTTCTCCATATGGTCGCCGAGATCCTGGAAACTGAATGTTGCACAGCTGGGCATAATCCTCTGGGGGTGGGGGGAGAAAGCAAAATAAGATATAATACTAAACACTTGTAAAAAGGGCTGCACCACATCAGTCCCAGTGCCTTGTGCTTCCTATTAGCTGGAAAATAAACAGTTCTTCCTAGAAACACCATACATCTGCAGCTCCCACAACATGTTCTCTCTTCAAGAAGAATGTCATTAAAATATAATGGGCCAAATTCATCCCTGTGGTGACTTCAATGGTTTGGCACCATGGATGGATTTGAATAAAAATAATAAAAACATTAAAAATGTTCATGGCTTTTGGCTGGTCCAATGAAGAGGTAAGGGACAGGAAGGCAAGGAGATGCTAGCTTCCTCTCCCAGTACAGCCAGGAATAGGGGCTTCCTGCAATTATAGTCATTGCATTCCTTGATTGAAAAGGCTGATCCCAGCCAAAACTAGGGCTGGCATGAGCCAGGGAAAGAGGGTTGGCTGTCTCACACACTCCACTGGCCAGACCTGAGCCAGTCAGGGAGAAGAATACTTCTACCCCTTCCAAAGTGGTTCCTTCTCATCATCCTGTGATGCAGACTATGCCTTAAAACCATAGATTTGCTTAACAGTTCTGTGTGAGCTTTAGGATTCAGGGGGAAAAGCAGACCGGGAAACCTACTTTACGACAGACATCACACTTACACAGAGTAGCTCTCTGTCACCTGCACAAGGCTAGACTCCACGGTTTATGATTCTATCCCTGGCTTTAAGCTAACAAAGCAGTTCCTTAGTTTAGGCAGTAGAAGCTCATAACTTTAGAAGCCCGTGTCATGGATTTGATCCTCACCGCTGATGACTCATCTAATAGACTGTTATGTCACCATTATATCTCCTGTTTGGCCTGCAGTGTAAGTTAGATACCTTAGTGCTACCTCTAAAACTACTATTACCATTACATAATAACTTGTATGCAAGGCAAACGCTTTTGAATAAAAACATCAGTGAAACATGGCATGACATGGTCTCCTTGACTCTTGCTACATATAACATTAGCATTCAAGCAGCTCTTCCCATGCAGATTGCCTCGCTTTCAGAAAGCCAGTGACAGAAAAAACAGGAAGGTTAAAAACCCAAAATAACAAGAAGCCCCAAGAATTGATTGTGGCAGAACTCTTCTAGACAGCAAACCTCTTTGGAAACCCAGACTGTCTCAATTCAAGCTCAAAACAGAATACATTTCGCTTGTCATCTTATTTCATAGAGAACATCAGCCACATCTGGGATGGCTTCTCTACCTGTCAACAATAGGGTAGAAAGAAGACCACATAAAAGTGCAGTTGGAGATTGTGGTCAACAGCTTTATGCCTCCGGCACAATAACATTCTCAAAATGAAACAAGTAGTATGTTTAAGCTAACAAAAAACAGTTCTTTTCCACACAGCATGTAATTAAAGTGTGGACCTCATTGCCACCAGATGCTGAGGAAGCTGACAGTTTACCCAGGTTCAAAAAAGAATTGGACAAATTCTTGGAGGAAAGGAGCATCACTAGCTATTGAGTGTGGAAGTTAAGGGTACAACAATTTCTAGATCTTAAACACTGGAGGCTGCGTGTGAGAGAGGAACAGTGGAAAAAACGAGGTCATCCCTGATTCACTCTCCTTTTCAGCATCCAGTCTCTGTCATTGTGACAGGATACCGAGACCAAGACTATGGGGCTCCATCAGAAACCAAAAACCATCCCAAACCTTGCCACCTTCCACTCCAAGTACAAAATACATTTCTCTGACCTGCCTTCTCTAACAAATGCAAAGGTGCATGAATATTAAAAACAAATGTTTCCCCAAACCACCCTCAATAAGCAAAACACCTTACCAAAACATTGCACTGTGCACCCTTCTCCTTCTAGGCAGGAGATGAAAGAACAAACAATACATGACATATTATGTTCTTTATGTGCAGCTGGAAAGCATTCAGGTACTATGGTAACAAGGGCAGCAAAAGGAGTTATACAGAACAGACTAGACACAGGGCAGAAACGGCCCCTAATGCTACCCAGAGTCCAGCCTACTCTCATTAACAAGTCAGCTGACTCTCCGAACTCTTCCAGACAGCAAGAAGCTTTGAAAAGTCAGACTGTCTCAATTCAAGCTTGAAACAGAATACATGTTGCTTGTCATCTTATTTCACAGAGAACATCAGCCGCATCTGGGACGGCTTCTCTACCTGTCAACAACAGGGTAGCAAGAACACTATGGAAAAGTGCAGTTAGAGACTGGGCAGCCAGGGGCATCCTCAACCTTTATTTATTGTTTTATAGGGAGCCCATCATTGTTATCTAAGCACTTAGATATTCAGATGGTCTTTGAATGATAGAAAAAGTAGAGGAAATTTCTTTGAAAAGCGATGACCCCTTCTGGCAAAGGGAATCTACTACAACCTTAAATATTCATTTTTCTGACTTGGATAAAAGAAACCATCACTTAATGCCATTACCTACACAAGCCACCTCTTTGCATTACCAGTCAGTGCATGCAAGGAACTAAAAATAAGAAGGAATAGGCTTTATTGGGTTGGTATTTTCCCTGCATTCAGCTGCGCTGTGACGGAGGACTGAGGGCAGAGCCTTAACTTCTCTAAGCAGCACAGCTCAGCTAGAGAGATATACTGAGACACACGGACTGGAAGATTTCTAAGAAAACACTGTTCTTCAGGCATTTTACATTTTTCCTTGGATTCAGCTAATGTTATCCTGTCTTCAATTTCTTGAGCACCAACACAAAAAAAATCAAAAATAAAATTAACAAAAAAGATGCACCTGTTTGTATAAAGCAAAGGTAGCTGGTGGATTTTTTGGTATGTCATTTTTAAATTTCTATGTATAAATCATGTTTTACAGAACAAATATCCAGCAATATACCACTAAGCCTCACAACACTTTGTGCAGAATGTTTTTAACCAAGAGCATTACACCTCTGAAGAAAATATTTTGAACAGAAAGAATATCCAATGCAAAGAAAACCTGGAAGAAATACAACTGAATATAAACAGAATGCAAGTGGCTGTCAACACTTTTGGTTAAAATAAGAAGGCAATGGCTAATATGTTCCCATATGGAATAAATGCTTCTTGACACTTATGGCTTAAAAAAGTTGACCTGCTTTCCTGCCCTGAATTTTCTGTATAGATTTGTCATAAATCAAAAAAAAAAGAAAAGAAAAAAGAAAAGAATGTTAAGTATTAAATATATCAGAATGAGAAAACTAGGACTTTTTTGTGGAACAAAGGCCTATCATTACAAACTGAACAATTCCACTGAAATCAGTGCAGTGAGTAGTGAGAGAATGCTAGGAAACTGGGATGAGTTGCAAAATTGATAATTCACTCTCTTGTCAGTCTCTTGTTTCATTAACACGTGGTAGGATTTTTAAATGTGCAATGTCGGCCTATTTTTGCTCCTAAATCAGTGACACAAAGGTAGTTCTATTGACTTTGATGCTAAGTGCTTTTGAAAATCCCAGCCATGATCTGAAACATAATTCTCTAAATCTTCTTTATGCTTGGTGTGGGCATTAACTACGTTGATTTTATACAGGTTCTGCCTGCTGTATTCAATACATTTAAAAAGATTCTGACTGAAAGAAGCAGGAAACATTGGATTGGGGACTACAACTGTCTGTGCCATTGTAAAATGTTAGTATGTCTTGAAATCCCCATTGCATTATAGTGATTCCTATAAAGAGTTATTGGTACTTTCTATATATCTGTACATAAAACTACACCTCACTTCGAATTTATGCCTTTAGAACCCCATGCAACCTTTTAGGCTCATGCAAAAATGTTATTTACTGCCATATGTGACACAGAAGTGGAACCCATGGTTAACCTACTGTTGACACAGATGACCCAGAGAATCTGAAGTCTTTGTGAGGCAGTATTTTATACTGGACACCTACCAATACAAAATATTCTAATCTATCATGTAATCTTTTATTAGAAATGTATGACTATGGGAACCTGCTCCTGTTTGCACTGAAGCTTTTCTGATATAATCAAATTTTGCACGTCTTTCTTTCTACCTTGAATGCAACAATTATAAATAAATGAATGGTTAATAAATAACACTAGTAGTACTCGTTGCAGATAGCTATAAGCATATCAGAAGACAGTTTTATAAATGGCTGTACAACATGGCTCTAAGCAACCTATTTGCTCAGAGGCAAGTTATACACATGATTGCTTCTAAAGGGAGTGCATGCCATGTTTAAATGCTGTGAGATGTTCACAAGCAGCAGAGGACAATGATTCTAAAGTGGAATTTGAATGAAAGATTACAACTCTAATAGATGATGTTGAGTGAAGTGATTAAACTGTTTGTTATTAATAACAATGTGATTGTATATGCAGGACAACACATTTTACCTTTGATTAATCTTAAATTTTTGCAGTTGACAGCAGTGTCTTTGTTAAATCTAGTATTTCAAAGCTTCCAAAAGAATGGTTCCCTTTTTCAAATCTGACAGTGTCTGACTGGCTCTCTCAGCACTGCCTGTGAAAAGGAAAGCCCTAAAGACAGGGGCATTAGGAAAGGCATAACCTTTTGAGGGGAAGGATACAGAATTTTTGTGCTGGGGGCATTTAAGACAGATATATAAGGGTTCCATGTAGATGTAGGAAAAAAATTGGTAAGATAGAGGTGTATGAAGGACTTCTTTGTTTTACTGTTTTAAACTTTTTCCCTTGCCCCTTTATTTTCCTACTGTTATGATTAAAAATACTTTAAGAAGGTTGTTTTGGGTCATTGTGTTTTGCACAGCTCACAAGCTCCCCAAGGCAAGAACTTCATAAACTGACTTTAGTCGGACCTGTTAGGCAAATATGGCTGGTGCACAGGATTCTGCTACTGTAAGAGTAGGAGAAAAGTGAAATTCTGTCCCAGAGAGGGGATGATCCAGGTTCTGACAGAAAACACTAAGTAAAATTGGAAATGGAGACAGAGAAGTGTGGTTGTCTCTCAATTTTGACAATATTTTACCTACTAAGCTGCCGCAGAAATTAATGCATGGTTTCAAACCAATCTCTTCCACAGAAAGAAAGAAAAATTCAAAGGTATTTTTCCTATTTTGCAATCAATGCTAATACATGTTGTTATTTATTTGTATTCTCCCGCTTCTTTCTTCTCTTGACCCTGAGCTGGGCTACTATATCTATGTGTGGCAGCCCCTGCCTGACTTATCTCAGCATGGCAGCCCCAGTAGCCAGGATGCAACTGGTACAGCTGCTGCTTCTTGGCCAGAGCACCAGCCCCTGATTGGACCATAGCCTGTTGGCCACATGGTAAAACACATCCTGGAGGCTGGGAACACAGGGGGGAAGTGTCTGGGTGCCAGAACCAGACCCAGATACACTTCCCACTGCCAAGAGCACATTACCACCGCAGCCTTTGCCAACCAGTGAGCTAAGGGAACTGACCCAGGCCTGCCTGAGCCTAAAGGGGGCCAAAACAGAGGGGCATCTAGACCTCAGACAGAAAACCAGAGGGAGCTGGGCACAGCTCTGGTAACCTGCCCAGAGCCAGACCCACTCGCCGGGACCAGACCGCACTGAAGCAGCAGAGCCGGTCAGCCTGCGCATGACAGCAGCCTGGTACCACTAAGGTTAGCTGGGGATGGGAAAGGATGGCCCAGTGGGCCCAACAAGGGTGAACCCTGGAGGGACAGCTTGCAACAGCCAAGTCTTCTGGCAGTTCAACCACATACCCAAAGTGTGCCATCGGGGGACACCCACCACTTCTGGCCATGAGCAGATGCAACAGGGAACATGTGGAGCCCCTGGGACCCCTGGCCAAGAGGCAGTAAGGAAAAACCCCAGGGAAAAAGGGGTAGATAGAAAAAGGGGAATGAAGGGTCAAGGAAGCAGACCCTTAAGCCTCAGTGCTCAGGAGCGAGCAGTTCAGAATGGGCACAATGGTGCCCTGCTCAGCGCTCAGTCTGAGCCATATTATGTTGTTTTCTTTTGAATCAGCATTTTTTCTCCAAGTGTAACAGGTCACAGCAAGCTCCTGTGACACTGGAGCATCATTCCATCAGCACATCAAACCACCTGCGACAACATTAAGGCACAGCCTGGGATCCACAATAACACACAAGTGGAAATGAGTGAGGTGTAGGGGAGGAGAAGCCCCACAGAAGATGCACCAAGGAGGGTGTCTCTGAGCTGATAAGAACCACTGAGTAACATCACAAAGGAATGGATAACACCCAAAGTCATGGTGGGTAAGTAGGCTCAGGGGCAGCCCACTCCTCAGGTGGCAGGGTGAGGGCCTATCACATATGGCTCAAGAAAGAGATGCTTTTTTAATATCACATAATGCATACTACTTTATATGTTTCTAAATTCTTTTCACAATCTACTTTCAAACCAAACAAATGAGCTATATCAATTGTATATCTTAAGATGGCTACTGCATCATGGAGTTAGCATGTTCTTCCAGAATTGCAGTTTACATTTTCAAGAACAGCTGTCTCAGTTGTGCATATAAGGTAAGTGTCATTAGGGGAAAAACAGGTTGGTTCTCATTCACACCTGCACAGAAGCCAACCCTGAAAGCTTGGTGGTGAGAGCCAGGGTGACAAAAAGAAAAGATAGATCTGGACAAGCTTGACTGAAGCTTAGTGCATGGACATAAGGTTCCTGACTTTCAGAATAGTAGTCATGCAAATACGCATCTATTTTCCATGTAAAATTGCAATGACCATATATGTAATCATGGTAACTGTTCATGCAAATGAAATTATTGAGCCTGAACATCTGAAGATCAGAACCAAACTCTCCAGCTGATCTTAAAGTTAAGACAAAATGTAAAAAAAATTTTATCTGCACCCCCTTCTCACTCCCCCCAGAACAGAACCACAATACAAAAGCAAACTCCTTATTCTTGGCCATAAAGAAAGCTTTATAACTCTTCCAGAACCTCAAAACTGCCACCATCACAGGGAAAAGAGCCAAAGCTATCAACAACATTGCAATTCTCTAAAAATATTTTAAAATACAGCAGTTTTGCCATAGAAGAATTCACTGGGGGCAAGGACAATGCCAAGAAAGCATTTTATTAAGTAAAATATATGTCCCTTCCCAATCAGAGATTCTGGACTTCAGTCTAAATTGCCTAAGTTGTGCTCTCTCAGGAAATTGCATCATGTATGAACCAAGGCCGAAAAGATTTCTGTTCTTCATTTAGATATTGCTTTCCTCACTCCTTTGACATGCTCTACAAACTGACTTTTAAGTTGGTGGTAGACAGTCTTCTTATATGCACAGTGAGATATTTCTTTTGAACTCATAGTACTTAAGAAAGAGGAGAGGACACTGGTCATAGCAAATGAGTTTTTCCAGTAATCCTGAGAGGATATTTATGCTCTTGCAAAAATGAACTATAAATGAAATGCCTGCAGAAAAGCTTACTCTCCTGTTAAAGTTGAAGGAACTCAGGTTACCAAACTGCTTAGTATAAAACCTTGCAGTGATATTTTTTTATTCTCTAATTTAGGCTGCTCAGATGGCATAAAACAATAATTCCTTCGAATGCTTGTGGAAGATTGTTAAAGCTATAGTAAGAGTCAAGTTATGTCTACTGTGGCTTCATTGCTGGCTTTCCAACCACTCACTCACATGTACACTTGGGACTTGAGGTTTAGGCATTTTAGCTTTCCAAGATCCTCCTTCAGGGCTCTTTTGGTAAGAGCCTGGCAGGAAATGAAGGAATTTATTCAACCCCCCCTCCCCCCAATCAGGGCTTTTAAGCCATCCAAAATCTAGGGAAGATAGAGCATTTTCTATCTTCTTTTCAATCCATTTCCCAATCTTTATTTGTTTGTTTGGGGGGGTTGTTTTTTTTTGTTTGCTTGTTTGTTTTTTTACATATCAGGGTACCAAAAAATAACTTATGTATTTAAAAACACCTTCACTAAGTCACTTGTACAAACAGTTAAAATTAAAATATTTCTCAAAATAAGTTGCTACTGTAATCCAGAGTTATACAAGAGCCAGATTTTGCCTTGATTTAAAAGAAACTAATAGTACAACACATTTTGCACAGTTCTTTAAGACTAATAAATCCAGAGGCTGGAGAACCAAGAAGCATAGGACCTTTGACATGCAACAAAATTGGCTTTTAAAGCGGTTTAAATGCCCTTTTGCACCGCTTTAATGGTGTTGCTATTTACAAGCTTGGCAGCATATTCCATTTCAATGGCATTTCTATTTACACACTCGGCAGTATATTCTGCTTTAAATTACATTTTTTTTGTAACTTAGTAAGGTAAAACCCCTCTGAGGTGAACAAAGTGCAACAGTTCACAGGACACTGGAAGCTGACATGCTCAGGGAAGCCTGGGCTTGGCAGGCTTCCAGGGCCCCATGCACCATCCCTGCTACCTTCTCCTGCAGCCAGCACACCCAGCTGCCTTCCTGCCACCTCTCTGCCCCAGGGACAAGCCAGCCATTTTTGGGCAGTCCCAGGCAGCGGGAAGGTGGCAGCGACAGTGCACAGGGTGCTGGAGACTACCTGCCTCTCCCATGATGCAGGGGTGGGGTGAGCTGCTGGTGGGCAGAGTGGCCCCTGACCTGCACAGGACCCTGGTCCTTCCCTCCAAGGTGGTGGTGCCCCCAAAGCACCACCAACCTGCTGGCACCCAGCCCAGCTGGTCCCAGGGGGTGCTGTCACCGCGGATGGAAGCATTGGGCCCCACACAGCTCAGGCAGAGAGGTAGGCTACTCACTTGAGTAAGCATTAGCAGTGCTGATCTCTAGGGAGCTAGCTGGGGTTATTGCAGGGCCCCTGGCACGGCTCTATGAGCGATCGTGGTGCTTGGGCCAGGTGCCAGATGACTGGAAGGTAGCAAATGTGGTCCCCATCTTCAAGAAGGGGAAGAGGGAGGACCCGGGCAACTATAGGCCTGTCAGTCTTACCTCAATCCTGGGGAAACTCTTTGAGAAGATCATCAAGGAGCACATTTGTGATGGGCCGGCATCAGAAATGATGCTCAGGGGCAATCAGCATGGATTTATTAGGGGGAGATCATGTCAGACCAACCTGATTGCCTT
>NW_017729034.1:32176436-32182337 GCF_001723915.1 Gavialis gangeticus
AATGGGCACAAGTTGATGGAGAGGAGGTATAGATTGGACATCCGCAAGAACTACTTCACAGTTAGGGCGGCTAGGAGCTGGAACCAACTTCCAAGGGAAGTGGTGCTGGCCCCTACCCTGGGGGTCTTTAAGAAGAAGCTGGATGCCTACCTGGCTGGACTCATTTGAGTCCCGTTTCTTGTTTTTGGGGTTTTTGTTGTTCTCCCGCCCTGGCGGGGGGTCAGGCTAGAAGATCTACTAGGTCCCTTCCGACCCTTAATCTATGAAACTATAAGAAAGCCCCCCAGAAAGTCTATCTTAAAAATGTGAACACATGGCACATTTACGATGGTGTAATTTTGTAAACTGATGCAAATTACACTGGGAATGGAGAGATGACCAAAATATCCCAGAGTTACAGCACGTTACTCTTATATTGGCTTGCTAGTTGGTGGCTGGGGAAGCAGGCAATAACCAGAGCAAACAGATAATTCAATATACCCAGGTGAAATGGGCCAGAGTTGGGAACACAATGTGTACACTGCTATAATTTACACTGCTGCATACTTACTATACTTTTTCCTGGAATAAATTTCCACTGGAGTAGAATGACTTACACCAGTTCAAAGCTGTATATCACATGTCCATTCCACTTTTACACTGAGGTAAAAGATGATACCACTAGGGTAAAAGTATCATGTGCCTGCACCCTGAATATATGGTAACTTACAGAACTACAACAACAGCTTTAAACAGGATTTTGAAACTATCTTTTTATATGTTGTCAGTCCCATGTCAGTCATTCACTCTGTTATCGAGATTACTTCCATGTAGTAGCAAAACTTTAAGATAGTGTTTTTTAAAATGTGTTCTGTGGAGCCCTGAGGTTCCATGATAGGTAAGCAGGGGTTCCACAAAGGGACTTAGAGGTAATGGTAGAGCAGGCTGGGAGGTGGTGTGCTCGGTCACCTCTCTCCACATCAGCTGAAAGGACAAGGGTAATGGTCCTGTGGCAGAAGAGGTGATATGAAAGGGTTCTGTGATTTTAGGAAGTTGAAAAAACACTGCTTTAAGAGATACCACCTGTTTTTCCTTAGACTTGGGATGCTTAATATCAGTATACATAAAACCGCTATTACTTTCATGTGGTCAGCTGGAAGCATTTTGACTAGAGCAGGAAAGTAGCAGAATCCTCATTAATAATTTTCAGAAACATCAGCCATGGATCATTTTCATCACTGGATAATGGCTGAACACACAACTGTTACAAAAATCTTCCTATTTGCCTGGATTAGCTGAGATAAAAGCTTCCTTTCTACCCAGGCTCATATATTTCTACGTTAGCTGGTATTTAGATAGGGGAGAGTTCAAAACTGAATAGTCAAAGCAACCAAAATATTCCAAGAAAAGCCTGGGCATAAAATTACAGGTTTTTTTGAAGATATGAATTAGTTTTATAACTAATTTGAAACCATTTGACAGATGGCTGCAACCCTGTTCAAACAGTCCAATATTTTCTCCTATGTCTGACATTTACATCTTCAGACTCAAAGAAAGCATAAGGTAAAAAGTACCCATAAGTCACTAAATGATCGTTCTACAATCTACCCATTTCATCATGAAAATCTGCTGGTGTTAATGCTTTCCCAATCCTCAGATCCTCTTTAACATGTGTTACAAATCTTCAGCGTGCCCCTAGCTTTGGAAATAAGTATACACCTTCAGCAGTAAATCTGGCCAACATAATATACAAGCATTTGGAAATGGAACAACTCCAAGTTCCCCAGCCAGGACCTGAACCTATGACCTTCTGGCTTTAAGGTGTGAAAACACTCATCTGAGCCAATGATATCACTTTAAGTACTGTAGACTGAAGGCATGTCAAATGAATCATTCATTTGGTTCACTCAGCTCTAAATTTATTTTGGTATGTGTTCTTAAAAACAGAGAAAGGCTCCCAAAAGCATGTGTGTGTATGAACAGACAAATATATATAAATAATTTACATGTACACATACCCTCCTAAACATATTGTGGGAAGACTATGCATATTCTTACATGAAAAAATAAGCTTTGATCTTTTTAACCCTCTGATTTTCAATGTCTACTTTACACATAAAAAAATACAATAGTCCTCAAAAAGATTGACTTTGGGGCAAAGTGTGGCTCATGGTTTCAATTTAAGGCAAATGTCCTACCTATTCCTTTACTTAGGGTTGCCAACTGTACATAACTTTACAGACACTCCATAAGTAACCAGGTTAAAAACACCTGTTCGTAAATCTGTAAAAAAAAAAAAAAAAAAAAAGCACTGTCCTTGAAAATACAAAGCCACTGGAGCAGATTGAAACTCTGGCAGGGAAAGAAGCTGGGCACAAGTTTTGAAGCACAGACAGAGCACAGCAGTGCCACCTGGTGTCAAAGCATGAGTGAAGCACCCTGACGCTATAGCTCTTTATCCAGACCTTGGCATGAGCTGCAACTGTTGCTGCTCCTGGTGCTGTCTCATATCCTGTCTGTAACTCTGCTAGGTGGCAGGTAGGCAGCCAGTGGTCCTTTTTGGGGGGGATCTGTGCCAGGAGTGGTGGATTGGGGCTGGCAGGGGAGCATGATGTGGGGTACAGTCAGGGTTATTAGGGTGTGGGTGTGAGTAGGGGACCCCTGGGCCAGGAGTAGTAGGGTGTAAAACCATTGCTGCAGTCAAATAGGGTTGCCAACCCAAGAAATTTTTTTTACTGACAGTCTGCAAACTTTTTAGCAAGAACTAAAACTTTTTTACTATAGTTTGAACCTGGCCCTTGTCTGGGCTCTGGCAGAAGGGTTACATTTGTAGTATGCAAAACATATATTAGTAAAAAAAAAATTGGCAGTTAGTAAAATGTTTGGATATTGTCAGTAAAAAAAAATTGTCAGGGGTTGGCAGCCCTGGCTTTTGTGCATGTCTAAATTAACATAAAATACTCTAAACACTTAGCACAGTCAATTGGTAAGAATTTTCAGTGGAATATAATAACCCATCCTTCATGACTGATTAATCAGTTGATAATACCTTGTGTAAAAACACCAACTGTAATAAGAGGATGTGAAAGACAGACATACAGAAGTAGTTTTCTCCTCTATAAAATAAAGATATCTAGGCTCCTACTTGTTCTGAGCAAACAAGTCCAGTTCTGTTTGTTTCTTGATTGGACACAGATTCTGAGAGCCAGTATAATGACTGTTAGCTTAAATGTAAGAAAGTAGGTTTGGAAGTGATCTCCTGGGTCAAGTCCAGTCTTCCTCCTTATAAAATCCATGTAATAAACTAACCAAATTCCATTCTATTCCTAGGTAGGCTTCTTGGCCTGACTCATCCTAATTGAAGGCTATTCCAGAACCTCGTTGCTATGATGTTTAGAAACTATTTTCTAATTTCCTATATTTATTCACAGCTAACTTATTCCCATTTGTTTGTGCCAATATTGTCTTTTAGGTTAAAAACATAATCTGCCTCCTTTTTGTTCGCTTTTCTGGATGTATTATTAAAGAGCAGTCATGGTCCTATCCCCCTCAGCCTTTGTTTTTGCTAGGCTTGGCTCTTCTAGTTTTCACCTGTAAGGCAGGATTCTTCATTCCCCAGGATCTTTCTGGTACCTATTCCAGAATGAATTTACCCTTCCTGAACATGGTTGACCAGAATTGTACACAGCATTCTGTATGTAGCCTTACCAGTGCCTTGCCCAATGGAAGACATCTCATAATTTATGTCAGAAACAGATTTCATTATCGCACTCACTGTTTTGTGCCATGGTCATTAATGAAAATACTAAGGAAGATCAGTCCCCACACTGACCCTTCAGGAACTCCACTAGTAATCTCCCACTAGCTCATCCATTCTTCTTTCAATGCAAACCATTGTTGGCCTCCTTCAGTCAGTTCCTTACTCACTTTACAGTTTGTGTACTAATCCCTCTCTTTTCCAGTTTAATTAAGAGTTTCCCATGTGGCACCATAACAAGTGTTTTACTGAAATCCAGACTGATTAGATCAACTGCATTTACTTTGTCTAGAAAATCAGTTATTTTACTAAAGAAAGATACCAGGTTAATCTGGCACAATCTACCTTTTCTGAGAGGATGTCCTATTTTATTTCAGTTTCTATGCATCTCTCTATCGTCAACTGTTTTCTTCAAAATTTGTTCTAAAGCCTTTTCATATTACTACGGTCAAATAAATGAATCTTTTGCTTTCCCTTCACCTCTTTTTTAGTACAAATACCATACTTGCTACTTTTGCTACTTCCCACAATTTCATACGTCATATTTTTTCATACACACCACACACAACTTTCCCTGCAAAATCAGCCCCTCAAAAATGGGTTGTGTGTATTAAGCAGGGAAACTGATTTTCTGGTTGGGATAGAAGCACCCTGCTTTGATTCCCGCTCTACAGTGCAGGAGCTGTGGTACTGCTATTTAAGCAGCTAAGGGAGTCAGTTGACTTAATGGCTCAGTGCTCGTCATTCCAAAGCTGTTAATAATTACCTCCTTTTTAATGGTCTTGATGACCCACTAATCAAGTGAACCATTCTTAGGGGTTTTTGCTGTCTGCTGGCTGCTTCTGATGTCTGTCTTTAGCTCTTTTCAAAATCACAGATCCACCCATGAAGTTTTCAGAAGCATCTTTTCAGCTTTAGTTAAGCAGGAAGAGAGGGTGAGTCATTTGAAGATTAGGCTTTATGTAGCCATAATTTTAGAAAAAAAAGGCTTTTTACCTTTATTTTGCCTTTCATAAATGTGACAGGGGGCCATCATGAGGCCAGTCTAATCACTGGCCTGCCTACCTGTCTAGGGCAGTCCGCCTACCTGCCTTGCCTTTGATGTAACTTTGGAATAGTTGTTTATAGGTGGGAGGCTGCCCATTTTAATGCCTGATGCCAAGGGCACAATACATAGCTCCGTACTGCCCCTACACCATGTCCCATGCCTTGCAGATGGCATCACTATGTGGCTCTGGCCTCACACCATGCCCCCTTACATTCCAGTCTGTCATGTTGGACCCTGACCTGGATTCCTCTCCTAGTCAGGAGGCCTAACCTCTGCTGTCATGCGGGGCTGCAAATTCCCTAGACCTCCTTCCCTCTCAGCAGTGGCCCCGCTCTGGACCTTTGGCCACACAGGCCCTGGCCTCGCCTCTAGGCCAGTTGGGTCTCCAGGTTCCTGGCTTTGTCCATCCCTTGTGGCAGGCACTCTGGCCATTTAACTGTTCTGGTCCTGGCCCCAGCACTGAGCAGTCGAAGGTTTCCTGGCTAGGTTCCTGAGCAGCTAGCCCTCTTCTGCTCATATGGGTCTGCCTTCTCAGGCCCCTCCAAACACTGTTCACTTGGTCTCTAAGGCCGGCATATGCACAGTCCTTCAGGCCTGCCCAAGCAGACGCTACTTTACATGGCCCATTCACAGTCCTTCAGGCCACCACATGGACCCTTCTCTGTGCAGCCTTCTCACTTCACACATGCCCCATCACTGGGGCCACTACACCACACCCTCACTAAGGCTACTACACCAAGGCTCTCAGGCCTTATGCCCCTTGGGTCTCAGGTCTGACAGTGTGCCTGAACCCCTTGCCTGTCCCCTCTAGAGCGTATAGCCTTGGTCCCCAGGTCGTGGGGGCCGAGGCTATATGGCGCCCCATACTCGCCTTTCATTAGGGTGGCACTGGTGTGGCATTTCCTGAGGAGCACCCTGCCACAGACAGCCCCACCACACCATCCAACTCTAGCAGGGTGTAGTTTTAGGTCATTCCCCAGGACCAGGAACCTCCTCCATCCTCATAGTTCTTACCCTTAACCACCAGGTGTCCTGGGAGCAGCAGCTCTGGCTGGTGATGTTATCCCTCTGGCTCCCTGCAACAGCTACCAGCTCAGCTTTGAGGGTCTTGGTTTAT
>NW_017729034.1:32187337-32197015 GCF_001723915.1 Gavialis gangeticus
GCCCCCTGCAACAGCTACCAGCTCAGCTTTGAGGGTCTTGGTTTATACTGAGGCTGCTCAGCCCCATCCTCCAATCCAGGAGCCCTCTTGTGGTCATCTGACTGCCTTGTTTGGCTGCATCGCAGCTGCCGGTTACTCCACAGCCTGCTCCAGCTCTTAAAGTGGCAGGCTCCAAAGATGCCCAGCCACAATAAACAAGGTGCACATTATGTTCTGGGGAGTGGTGTATGTGAGAAAATACAGCATTTTTAAAAAATACTTGCTATCAACTTTTAGGTAATTTAATGTGCCTTTGCTTTCAAGCATTCTGGGGTGGACATTATCTGGTTCCCCCCACCTGAAACACATTATGGTCTTGGAGTTTTCCTTCCATCCTGGATGTAGCAATCTCCAGTTCTACACATTCATTCTTATTAACCAGTTTGTCTCTGCTCCCATGTTGAACACCATGTCCTTGGAGTAAAATTTATTTTTTGTCTCTACCTAGATTAGCTTTAATTTCTACCCACTCCTCACTACATAGTAGCTTTGCTTTTCTCCCTTTACTTTTTTTATTTCCACAGCTAGATTACCTTTTACTACTAGTTTTAATTTCCTGCACATATATCCAACTCAACTTCATTTTTGGCATTCCTCATTTCATCACAACGTGTTCTGATCTCCAAGTCACAGGTTTTTTTTCTGTGATCAATCTTTTTTCCCATTTTCCTAGACTGTCTGATTACTCTAAATATTCTTTTGTAGCTGTTATTCAGCCAGTTAGATCTGGAATCCTTCTCTTTTTTTTTCTTGCTAAAGATGCAAATTTCAAAAAGCTTTTACATCTTTGATTTTAAAAGATTACAAGTCTCCTCCATATTTAAGTCCTTGAGCTCTTCAGTCCAGCTGACTTCACTAACTGGTTCCCTTAATTTCTTAAAGTTTGCCTTTTTAAAAAAACAAACCTTAATTACACATCTGTCTTTGTTTCTTTTTCACTTAATTTAAACAGAATCAGTTTACGATCACTTGATTTTCTTTAACTAGTTCTTCTATAATGTTCTTATAATTTTCCAAAATTACATGCAAAATAGCTTTGTCTCTTGTAAATTCAGTAGCTATTTGGTGAAAAAATCTGTTGGAATATCTGGGTCTGACCATTACTGGTGTGTTTATTCTCCAATGTATTTCTGGATTGAAGTCTTTAATAAAAACACAATTTATTTAAGAATCTCTCTAGCAGATTTAAAAAGGTTTTGCCTGATTACTGACTAACATGAAAAGTATGGAAATTTCATAGACCCCAGTATCTGGCAGAAGAGAAAGAAAGTGAGAAAATCATGAACACATAGTTAATTACATACACTCAGCTTCGATGGAATCTGTATATGACAGACTATACTATCTGTCACAGAAGGACTGGCATTTTAAAAATACAGAATCAGATGATATTTGTGGAGTGATAAGGCCTTTTACAAAAGTCACCTGTTGAAAAAAACAAAGTACTCTAGCGAGGCTACCATGGCCAAATTACCACTGAAAAAATAACTTCTTATTCTAGAGCTTCATTCTGCAGCAATGTGTGAACAAAACTTTTATTTTAGTTTACTAAATTTTAATACTAGCCTGGGCCACAATAAAAAGAAGCGTATTTCTTTCTAAACACTTACAGTAGTTTGCCATATAGCAGAAAGTAAAATTATTAAAAAATTTGCTCTGCAGAATATTTCAAGTATTAGGCCTAAATTGTCAGCATATCAAAATACCCCTCTTGCTCACAACATTCGAAGCTGGGGTTTTCAGAGATGACTCATTACTGGCATTTCCAGTTGAAGTTTAATGGCAGTGATACGTTTTCAGCACCTTGCAAATCCAGGATGTTGTGTATTTATGCCAGATACCCCAAAAGTAGGGCATCAAAAAGTAAAGACCCTTTTTGTAAATCTGGATCTTCATGATTTGCATTTAATACAGGACAGCTAGTTTCTTTCTTTTTTTTTGCTATTATTTCAGGTATTGAAAACACACTGCAAGGGAATTAAACTGATCAAATGCCCCCAAAGGCATCCCAGTAACTGAAATATATAATTCCTTACCTGAGTCCTTCATGGGACACAGGGCACACTGCATGCCCCAGGCCTCACCATATAAGCAGCAGCACTCAGTGTATGTAGTCTGCTTTCCCACCAGAGGTTGACTACAAACAAAATCATCACTCAGATATTGCCAGCAAAGGTCCTGGAAGACTTCAGTTTCTTCAGTTTGTTCTGAAGGAGAAAACAATATTGCATGACTACTACAGTGCTCTTATTGGTTTAAAACAACTGGTAAAATACTGAATCAATACTGCTATCTGAACCAAAGTTAAAAGAATAGTTTACCTCACATGAAACTAAAACTGGATGAACTTGGGTTTCCATCTTGACAAACTTTAAAGGATTCTGATTTATAGAAAGGACTAAGCACCCAGCCTCTGAAAAGCAGTATCTGAAGTTGGCCACTCCACTGACTCCCTAAGTGATTAGGAAATTTTAAGACTGTTTGCCACAGTATGGGATTTTCCAGAGCTCTTAGGTTTGACTTAACTTTTTTCCCACTGAAGTCAACAGAATCCAACTGACTTCTCTGGAAACAGAGCTAGAATCACAGTAAATGCTTGAGAAATCCCACTCAAGGAGTGAAACTTAAAAGATATGATGTTTTTCTTATAAATTGTATCAGAAGGACTGTTTAAAGATGAAGTGAAGTAACTGCTGGTACTGGACCAGGTGAAGTGTTTCACAGAAACGAACAGGTGTCAATGGAGTTTTCAATGAGCACTTTTTTAAGGTGCTCTAGTCACATTGATCAGAGTAAGAGAAAAATAAAAAACCTGCAATGTTTTCTTCATAAACAGAAGAGTGCTTCAACACAATTCTATTTTGCAAACATGTCTGAAAGCTTTGGCTTTGGTTTCAACTGCAGAACAAAAAATATCAGAACCTCCAAAGTGATCATGAAACAGAACCATTATCCTCCTGCCAGTGCTGGCAAGCACATTTGTTACAATGCAGAACAAACATGATTTCAAGCATACACATTGCATAAATCAGATAGGACTGAAGCCCAACTCAGAAGTAAAATGTAGTGCTCTCAGGGCATGTCCACATGTGCAGCCCAGGGCTGCTCTGACAGGGCTCCATGTGTAGCGGGGCGTGGTGGAAGGGACAGGATGTGGGAACATTGGCTGAGACATGAGGGTGCTTCAGCATGGGGCTGCTTGTATCTCAGCCAGCTAGTCCACAGCCTGTGAAGCCTCATCAGGGCAGCCAGCCCAGGGCTGCTCCAATGAGGCTCTATGTGCTACAGAGTGGCTGGCTGGGGCATGAGGGTGCTTTAGTGCTTTACATGTGTGTTTAAGCACAGTAATTTACTGTGCTGTCAGATGATACTTTTGTCTGATGGGACTATCCAATGGCACAGTAAATTAGTCTACACTGGTCTAATTGCCACGCACATGTAGAGAGTGAC
The DNA here is from genome assembly GCF_001723915.1 of Gavialis gangeticus. NCBI lineage: Eukaryota > Metazoa > Chordata > Crocodylia > Gavialidae > Gavialis > Gavialis gangeticus. The sequence continues at coordinate 32,190,827 of NW_017729034.1, forward strand.
ACTTCACTGCACAGTAAATTAGTCTATTGTGCAGTAAAGTGAACATGTAGACATGCCCTGAGAGTGTGAAGATCAGAGTTTAGGGCTGTCTTTTATTACTTACTGAGTCAGCGACTTCAAATGGTGGATATAGAGTTTCATTGTGCATTGTATGTTGCCTCCTTAAGTACCAGAGAAACAAACGAATAACAGGTAGAAAGATGTGGGTATGATTCACTTTGTACCCCATACCAATCAACTCTCTGTGGTAGTGGTGGTAGGGGAAGGGGCTACAATATGGCTCTGCCTCCTCTCTCCCTGCTTCAGATTGATTCTGGGTGCAAAGACTATTATATCAGTTCCATTGTAGGCATGGTCAGGAGGTCTCTGTGTCTTTGCTCTTTCCTCCATATCCATGGAGGGGCCACGTAACTTTGTCCCTACTTTTCTTAACTAAATTTAAAAGAAATACTATTTTTGCAATTCTAGTGAAGTTCCAGTTGAGAGGATTACAGTTAAGATCCACATAAAGCAAACCACCATCTGGTGTGGAGGGATGCAGATGTTCAGTCAATTTACATTAGCACCTCCTGCTCCAGAAAACGTTTAGACAGAAATTCGTAAGTGGATGCACTGAACATAGGCTTGAATTCACTGCTATCTGCACCACCATAATTCAAGTATGCTTTAACATTTCTAAATGTTTTGTATGATATAAACTGTCAGTAATTTTGGAGCCAAATTTGGATTTTACAAATTTGGATTTTTGTATTCCAGACTCTTGAGATTTTATTGAGTCTCATACTACTTGGTATTTTTTCTGAAATCACCAGATGATGAAATTACACCTTTCACTTAAGAAAACTAAACTTCTGGCCCTCAAAACTGTGGAACTGAATGGACCCTAAGAAAACTTCTCTGCTGTAAAAACCTGAGACAAATGAAAAACATACCCCATTAATGAATAAATCAGGAACACTAATATCTTTTCCCAGTTGTAGAAGCATATACCCTGCCTTGAGACTCAGTGAGCTAAACCCCAGTAAAGTCCCAGTCTCAATGAAACAATGAGCAGTGACTCATGAGTATGCCTTCTGGGTAGGTACTCAATGGCTCAAGTATATCCTCTGAGATTTTTTTCTGAAGGAAAGAGCAAGGCATTCAAGAGAAACTCAGTCTCCCAATATTTGAGTCTGTGACTGTGTTAATACTGGCTCAAGGTCAACAGTACTCCTGCTCAATGCAGTAGAGAAAAAATAATGTATAACAAAGCATACCACTTGTATCTGCTGGTCTGATACATCGCTTTTCTGAAGCATCCAGAACCATTGGGTGTGTACAGAAACAGTTGTAAGATCCTTCAGTGTTAACACACTGGCCATCAATACAGCTATCTGGGTCTTGACATTCATCAGTATCTTTAAAATGGAAGGAAACACAAGAAATAAAGTCAACCCCAAAGAAATTCATTGAGTAAATCAGTTCTTGCCCACTCCTAAATTTAGACGTGCTCTTCTTGGGTGCCATCTTTTCATTAGTACAAATAAAGAGCTCAGAGCTAAACTCTGCCTGTGCCCATGTCTAACAGGAAAGAAATAAATCAGGTAACGCCTTCACCTTAGTGCACCCATGCAGAAGAGAGGCAAAATGTTGTCCTGTTGTTCTCAAACGCTGATCAGAATATTGATAAATGCACTTGATGGTGCTTCAGAGGTCTAGAGTAGAGGTGTCCATGCTTAAAATACTTCCTGTACGGGCCTGCTGCACCCACGGTAAGCTCCGCAGGGTGCCTGCATGCAGCTTTCATGCCATACCAGTAAAGACCACTGAAGAGCACAATGCCCAAAGTTATTCACCAACTTTGCACGGAAAGGAACCATCTTGTTTGGAGCATACAATCCTATGCCTCTTCAGCTTGGCTTAGACAGAAAAAGCAATAATGTATCCCTAAGGAAAGGGCAGGCTATTTTACTAAAAATAAATGACATTAAATCAGCAAAGAAAATATTGTGAAGGACAATTTTAGAAATGCAAGGTGAAAGGCTCTCTTATTGTGGTTTCAAATAATTGCTTCCTTTCATTATGTTATTCTGCATAGTCCTCATGGTTTTCTGCTTATGTAGCAAAACCCAGGGTCATGGTTATGAATATTTTTCAGTCAAATAACCAGAGTGAAGGAGTACAATGTTTTTTAGACTAAGAGGAGCACATTTATATTACACCAGTGACTTGAATTGTAATTCCACATTGCATATTAACTTCTTGCAGAAAAAGATGTAGTAAAAAAATATTGTTAATTTGATTTATTATAAAAGCAGGACCCTTGTTAAAGTAGGTAAAAGCACTGAAGCTGTATTGGGCAGAAAAAGAGGAAGCAGACTCTCGTGTAGCCAGCTGTTATCAGCTGTAGCCTCTGTACCCTTGGGATACAGGTGTTACTTATGAGATGCAGATCTTTGGGTGCAACTTGCTGAAAGGGAGGGAAGGCATTGGCTCCCTGTACCAGCAAAGCTGGTCAGCCCTGCAGGAGAAAGGGGAATGCCTGGATCCCTTAGATCAGTGCTCCGGGAGACAAGGAAGCATGCTGTTCTCCAGCCCTTATTGTGAGCTGTGGATAAATGCCTCATTTCAGCCTAGTGTTTTCAGTGTAACTTTTCTTGTTTTGTCCATCTGCATAGCCATAGTGTAATGTAAAGAAACTTACCAAAGCACTGGAGTTTAACAGGGTCGTAGTATGTGCCTTGTTTGCAGTAACACTCATAACCTGGCTGTGTATTCAAACAGAAGCCATTTTTACAGATCTCTTGTCCAAACAGCTGGCATTCATCTGCATCTGTAGATAAAACATTAGGGGATACATTAGTTGCCACCACTACTGTAACATGGAGGTTGGGGGTGGGGAGGATAAAATGGCACAACTCCCCCACTCCCTTAATCTCTGTCCTGTCTATGACTCTTGGGAGGATGGCAGGATCTAATCACTGCAATCCACTAGGCTAGTGATTCTCAGTCTTTTTTGTATTAGGACCCATTTGTAAACATTGATTGCCAGTTCTGACCCAGTGCCCCTCATTCCTGATCCAATGCCCCTGCCCCACAGTGTGTGGGGTATGGTGGGCCCCCAAACAGCCCCTTGCAAGCAGGAACCCTGCCAGCCTGCAAGGGAAAAGCCAGGATTTCCCATGTTTTTCTCCTTTAAAGGAGAAACCTAAAGAAAAAGCTGTATTAGTCGGTATAATTTCAACATTTTTTTTATGTTCACCCATTTGGAGCAAGTATAGACTACATCTGTTCCTATTTACAGTGGCTGGACACTAAGATTTCTACTGATGCAGTGAAAGTTCTCATGACTCGACTCCAACATACTTTCAGTTCTTTTAAAGTTTGCTGATCCATGTTTAAAGTTTGTCTGTGACCCTTGCATACATTCTTGCAACCAACTTTTGGGTTGTGACCCATGGGTTGAGAAATGCTGCACTAGGCTGAGGTTGGGGGTGGGGGAGAAGTTATTCTCAGTCTCCAACCCTCTGCTTGTTATCTGGAGTAATTTTCTGAATGTATGTGGGAGAGAGTCTGCTTCATAGAAGAGTGTGAAGTAAATTTCCCCCTTGCTATGGAGATTGAACTACAGTTTAATGCTCTGGACTGCTCTCGTTTTGTACTGTCTCTCACTCTGGGAAGATTCTATGAATATCAGGTAGATGCTAAAATTAATCATAGAATCATAGAAATAGGGTCGGAAGGGACCTTGTAGATCTTCAAGTCTGACCCCCAACCTGGGCGGGAGAAAAACTGTACTCAAATGAGTCCAGCCAGGTGGGCATCAAGCCTCTTCTTAAAGATCCCCAGGGTAGGAGACAGCACCACTTCCCTAGGAAGTTGGTTCCAGCTCCTAGCCGCCCTAACTGTGAGGTAGTTCTTGCGGATGTCTAATCTAAACCTCCTCTCTAATAATTTGTGTCTATTATTCCTTGTCATGCCAGGAGGCGCTAGGGGAAACAGTGTCTCCCCCAAACCCTTCTGGTCCCCCCTAGTGAGTTTATAGACAGTCACCAGGTCCCCCCTCAGCCTTCTCTTGTGAAGGCTGAACAGGTTTAGGTCCCACAGTCTTTCATGGTAGGGTCTGCCCTGTAGTCCCCGGATCATGCGGGTGGCCCTCCTCTGGACCCTTTCAATGTTGTCCACATCCCTCCTGAAATGGGGCGCACAGAACTGGACGCAGTACTCCAGCTGTGGCCTGACCAGCGTCGCATAGAGGGGGAGGATCACCTCCCTGGCTCTACTTGAGATGCACCTGTGGATGCACGACAAGGTCCGGTTAGCCCTGCCAACCGTGACCTCGCATTGTTGGCCCATGTTCATCTTGGAGTCAATAATGACTCCAAGATCCCTTTCTGCCTCCGTGCACTCAAGAAGGGAGTTTCCCATTCTATAAGTGTGCCACTGATTTCTACTGCCTAAGTGCAGCACCCTGCACTTGTCAGTATTGAAACGTATCCTGTTTATGTTAGCCCACTCCTGTAACCTATCCAGATCTTGCTGCAATCTTTCCCTCCCTACTAGCGTGCTCACCTCACCCCTTTGTTTCAACCCTTTAATTATTACTTTTTGGTATTTTTTCCACCCTTTTTTAAAGTTTATCAAGCACTGTTTAATTTTGAGACCAGGCTGCTATTACAAATGGCAAAGAAATATGAGAAGGTGCAATACATAGTAGATAATCCTCCTCTCAGTTACACTGGTATTAATCCATTGGCTTCAATAGATCCTCCAGGTTTACACCAGGAGTAATAAAGAATTTGCCAAAAAGTTTCCTTTCCATCTGCTGAACAATTCTAAAGCTGAATTAGTCAAATGCTTACTTTTCCAGAAGAGCTGAAAGGGCTAGAAAAATATTTTTACAGTCACTTTTCCAGCCACTAAGCAGCTTTACACATTACATTTAAATATATGTATATTTGATTCTTAAGGACCACTGTAAGGACTGATAATAAAAAAAGAAATCACACAGTTGAGCAACTGTCCATCTTTTCATGAGGAATAAATGTGCATCTTGGGGCAAAGTGTGAAAGTTGGTGAATGGGCAGAGGAAGGGTAGCTAGACCTATTTGTCTTTGCAATTAATTACAAACAAACAAAAAATAAGTTCATGTTACTCCTGTAAGCAGAACCAGGCAGCTGGCAAACAAAATAAATATATGATGAGTTAGCAGAAGAGAGAAATACCACATTTTGCCCATCTTCTCTGTTTCTGGTACTTCGCAGAAATTTATACAGAGAAAAAACTGTTAACATCTAAGTATAAAACATTTTCACACTTGCATACTTAAGGCAGTTATGGATAATATCAGCTGTGAAGGGGCAAAAGAAACAAAAGGAATTCTGTATCTCAGATTCATATTCTGTGCATCAAGTGTCCTACATCTTGTTGCAAATAACAAACTAAACTTCCAGATATGGCAAAGATATGAACAACATCATATGCCTACTCAATCCAAGAAGATATAGTCTGAATCTGACTTCCCTTAATTCTGTACAACCTAATGTAGGTCAGTGTAGGTCCTTAAAAACAGAATTATGACTTTTTATGGATTTGTCTACATGTTATCTGTCAATCTATCCAGATACAGACACAGCCTTAATTACCATGGTATCTCTAGGCCTTCCAATCTTTAACCTATCCTTGCCATATCCCTATGAATTAAGGAAGTATTATTATCCTCAACATATAGATGAAGAAGGAAGGCGCAGGGAAAGACTGAGTGATTTCCTCAGGGTCATATATGATGTTTTTGTTGAGTAGGGAACTGACTAAAGGCCTACACTGACCTACATTAGGTTGTACAGAATTAAGGGAAGTCAGATTCAGACTATATCTTCTTGGATTGAGTAGGCATATGATGTTGTTCATATCTTTGCCATATCTGGAAGTTTAGTTTGTTATTTGCAACAAGATGTAGGACACTTGATGCACAGAATATGAATCTGAGATACAGAATTCCTTTTGTTTCTTTTGCCCCTTCACAGCTGATATTATCCATAACTGCCTTAAGTATGCAAGTGTGAAAATGTTTTATACTTAGATGTTAACAGTTTTTTCTCTGTATAAATTTCTGCGAAGTACCAGAAACAGAGAAGATGGGCAAAATGTGGTATTTCTCTCTTCTGCTAACTCATCATATATTTATTTTGTTTGCCAGCTGCCTGGTT
>NW_017729034.1:32202015-32219867 GCF_001723915.1 Gavialis gangeticus
CATATAGATGAAGAAGGAAGGCGCAGGGAAAGACTGAGTGATTTCCTCAGGGTCATATATGATGTTTTTGTTGAGTAGGGAACTGACTAAAGGCCTACTGAGACACAAAGCACTGCCCTCACCATTGGACAATCCTTCCTCACTAATTTCTATGAAAAAATATTGGGCTTTTCTTAAAAAAAAATACAAACATAAATCATTCATTCCCACTTGCAGCAATATACTAATGCAGGACAGAACCTCTCCTCCCATCTCTCTTTCTTCTTGACTCCCTGACTTTCTCTCTATTCTCTTGGTTCTGCCAGAATATCTGATGGCACACAGGAGCTGTGTGAGTAGACATTAGTCTCCAGAGCATGTGCACACACAGGCACTTTTGGTGGCTCTGTTGGCCTCTGCTCAGCAGCTGTGCTGCTAGAGAATGAACTGCACTCTGGGAAGGTACCAGCTGCTGAATGGACTACAGCAGCCAGGGGAAAGCACATGGAGTATCAATGTGTGCCTTCAGCTAACTGTGGGGCAGTGACAAAAGCCTTAGTTTACCTGGTAGAGGTAGAATAACTGCTGGTACAAAGGAAGGCTCTGCCATGGCAGACAAGCTTTGGGTGAGAATGAAGTCAAGGTTTTGCTACAATTCTGTCAGGAGTAATTTGTAGTGCAGACTAGACTCTAGACCCATGGTTCCCAAGGGGTGTGCCTGGTACACTAGCATGTTGAAAGAGTGGTGGAAGTGGGCTGCACCACTCCTGCACAGAAGGACTGGGGCCTGGCTGGACTGGCCCCATACGGCTGGATGGGGCTCTGGCTGCACCAGCCCCACATGGAAGGATCAGAGCCTGGTGCACCGTGAGCACCACTGAGTCTATGGACCAGATCCTGCCCATGGACTGGTGAGTGAAGTGTGCTGCCAACTTTCATCTGGAAAAAAAGCATGTCTCAGCTATGAAAAATGTGGGAAACACTGCTTTAGGCACTTGTTATTTATAAACTAAAGCCTGTTTTATGCTTGTTATCTGTATTAATTGTATAAGCTAATATACTTAGAGTTATGTGTTTTCAAGACCTACTCTCAGGGAATAAGATGAAAATAGGGAAAATACTATTAACTTCATAGCACATAGTAGGAATGAAATGGAACTTCCGAAGAAACTGTATTAGTGGCAAATATTAGTGACAGATTTAACATCAACTAAGCATTTTAAGTAGTATTTTACACCAAGATACTGTTTTTTCTCACCTTGTGAAAACTTAGGAAATATGATATTACTATTTAAGTAAATCTACTATTAGAATTTCTAAAATGTGTAAGTATATCTAATTGGTACTTACCTTTGTAATTCTGTGCAATGACTCCATAAGATGAATCACCGGAGGGGATGAAACCTCTTCCTTCAGGACACAAATCAGTAAATTCAGCTGGTGGAGGGAGAAACAAAAAACTGTATCAGAAAGCAACAGTTTTTTTATGAATCTAGAAACCAATGCAGATGGCAAAATGTATTACTCTTTTACAGAAGTCTGAGACAACCAACTTATTCCTATTAAGCAACCTTATCTATATTCAGGCCAGTGAGTCTCAACCACGGTGCCATACCCAGGTGCCATGTAATGTTAGAACTGTCAGGTGTGCAAATATGATTCATAAGATAAACCCAGGTATTTTGAATAGGAATCCATAGTATTAAAACACTTTAACCTGGTATGGTCTCTATTGGTGCTTGTACATGTGATGAAAATTGGCTGTTTTTGAGGTTTAATTGTATCACACTATACACTTGCAAAGTTTTTTTTACGATTTAAATTAATTTTGCTACATTGCAAACTAAACCACATCCACATGTAGTTTAGTTTGCAATGTAGCTATTTGTAATGTTGCAGCCTTTGAGAGCTGCAACATTACAAATCATTTTTAATCACTGCAATTAGAAACCCACAGTTTCACTTAAGGGGACTAAACCCCCGTCATGTACAAGCAACCTGTGAACTCTTTGCAGCAGAAGAATTGCTCTATTATTTTTCTGAAATAAAAAAAAAAAGTGAAGACTAAGAGCTGGCATTTTCTGAGGGATGTGCTGAGTCTAAAAAATTTGAGAACCACTGTTTTATATAAATGAAGCAGACTGGAAGGTAGCATAAAGATTCTAGACCTGTCTCTGAATGCGTAAGCTGACATACTGAAAGCAGTCTAGCCATGGCAGGAAAGAGCTTTGATGCACCAGCTAATTTACGCTGCTTATGGCAGTGTAAATTAGCCTGTACCAAACTTTGGGCAGCAACCAGTAGACTACTTCAAAAACTTAAGCTACTCATCTAAATCTGGCTTAGGTATATTATGCCATGGTTTGTAATATAGATGCCAATGCTGCAGCCCAATACTGCAAAATTCTCACTAATTTCAAGGAGAATTCAATATGGACTGCAGCATACAGCCTATAAATGGAATGAATTCCACTGTTGGATATTACATGAAATCAAATGCAAACAAACCCAGCTTACTATTTTCAAGAGTAGAGACACTTCCAAACACACTCTGGTAGGCACAATTTCACAGATTAAAAGATGTGGCTAATGTAAGACTTGAATAAAAAAAAAAGCTTTGGTTTAAAAAGTACTTTTTTGTGGGCTGAAGTTTACGTATGTTCTATCTTGTGTGATTTTTTCCAGCTGGATTCTGACTATTAGCTATCACTGTTTACACAATGTGCATCAAGTACTGGTTTCAACATCTGTAACAAACACCATATGGTTATGCTTTTCTAATTAGTTTTTAAAGGCTAAATAACAGTGTGCAGACAGCAAGATTGACTGCATTATGTAGCATATAGCACAATGTCATGTTATATATCAAGACTAATGTTTCATGTTGCTGTATAAACTAAGCTACTACATGAATGATGACAGAAGCAGCCTCACCTTCATTTGTTACTTTGTAGGAAAAATATAGCTGTAACATTACAACAGCCTTTGACAAAAGCTGGGCTAGAAAATCCTGATTATTTAAAATCATTTGGAGATAATCATTGTCATGGGTGTAACGTCAGTAAAGTTAATGAAGTTACACCAGAGATTGGTTTTTCACATTGACTTGGCAGCAGTGAAAGTTCTGTATAACAAATTAGCAAGCACTGCAAAATATGGTCTTTTACTAGTAAACTCATGTAGCCTAAGGGCACCCATATCTATCATTAGGGCCTGGTCTAAATCACGATTCCATGTTTTTTGTGAAAAGCAAGAAATTAAGGGATTTTCACAAAAAAAATGTAATTTGCAACAAAATAACACGATATGCTGCAAGTGGTCATATTGTGGCATTTCATGGCAACAAGAAGGACCATTAAATGCCATGGAAGGAGTGGTGAGGGGTGACTTATAAACACAGGAGCAGCGCAGCCAGCTGGTAGGGGAAACAGTAGTGGCAGTAGTGGCAGAGCGGAGGAGAAGAATAGCCCCCACCTTCCCTCCACTGCCAGGGTCCCCCAAAGCCCCACTAGCCTTCCCATGAGGTAGGGACGATGACAGCTGCCTCCCCAGCTCCATCTTTGCCCTGCCCTGCCTGGCCCCATGCTTTGGTGGTGGCAGGGAGCCACTGCCCGGCTGGCCTCTCCACACCCTGCAGATGAAGGGTGGCACAAGGAGGCTGGAACCCCTTAGGTGGTGGCAGCTCAAGGATGTGGCCAGCAGGAAGGCGTCAGCTTACTGCTTGCTCATTCTGCCCCCTTCCTTCCCCCAGGGGACAGCTGGGGGGGGAGGAGGGGCTCCGCACCCTCTATGCCGCACACTGGGTGTGGAGATAAGGGGGCAGCCCCTGCTGGAGGAGATGGAGGAGGATCCCTCCCTCCCACCCCTCAGCCCCTGCCCCCGAGCAGCTTTGTGCTGCTGAACCAAGATGCAGCTGGTGGGGGGGAGGAAGAGGCTCTCAGTCAGTTGTGGGGTGTGGTAGGTGGGGCACAGCATGATTTGGGTGTGAAAATGGTGGCCCCTGCCATGACAGGGCCACAATATTACCAAGCTGAATCCACAGTTTAAACCAGGCTTTACCTATCATTAAGCATGGATGCTTCAAAAGTCACAAGTAGATAGAAAATCTTTGCTTACCAGTTCCAAAGACAGGGCAGGGGAAGATTTCACAGTTATCACCCCAGCCAGCACCCAAAGTACAGCAGCATTCTTGTTTGGTAACGTTAGCTGTCAGCACATTATCGCAGAAATTAGCATCGTTTAGATTGTAGTAGCATTCCTTCTTTTCATTTTCAGATTTATCAGCATCTACCGGTAATTCTAAAGATGAAAATAATTCATAAAAATATGTGTCAGATCAATCAGTCTTATAACAGATGCAGGAGAAAAGCAACGGCATGCTGGTGTCATGGTGCCATTTTCCCTCTTGAGGGCTGGAGTCCTTAAAGAAAAAAATACGTAAAACAGTTTTTTTTTTATTCTGAGAAAAAGCAGCAGAAATTCTCAAAATCTTTCTTTCTTTTTTTTTTTTTAAGAAGTTTCCATTTTCAGATCTGGCTGGAGTAAGATTTTCTACAGATAAACAACTGTCTTGTTTAAGCCATGCACGTGCCCCAATCTTTTTATTAATAACACCGAGAACTGACATAGGACTTTTCAGGTGTAGTTCTCAAAGTGCTCCAGAAAGGTGAGGAAACATTATTATATCAATTTTACAGAGCTCCCAGAATACGATAGGGAATAACTCAACAAAACACTGTTACTAACTCAAGAACAAAAAGCAAAATTTTTTTTTGCCAGGCTGGGGGTCAGACTTGAAGATCTACAAGGTCCCTTCCGACCCTACTTCTATGATTCTACGAAAATTTACCAAGCCATAGTTAAAGAGCACTCATTCTCGCTGGAGACAAAAAAAAACAATATCCTCAGAGGTCCTAGAACAAGTCAGTCTAGAAATCTGACCAGCCATGAATGTAAAAGAAACATGCTGTTGAAGCCTACCTAGCTCCAAAACGTGGCTCACCTGACAGCAAGTTTTCACAAAATATTCTCCTCCTGTTTGATTGGACTTTGAGAAACTTCAAGTGGATTTTGTAATGATTTAATAATACTGTATCTTCTCACATGCCACATGCCCCCAAATAAGACGCATACGTTCTTTCTGGAAAGCAGGACGTAGAAAAGAAGATTTTTCAGAGTCCTGGCCTAAAGCTGGCTTTTTTTGTGGAGAGGTTGTGTTGTAAAATGGTTGCCAGCTTCTTTTAGTCAGCAAGCTGAGAGCAGCTGTGAAAAAGTGAATACTGGACTCCATTCCTCCTGCCTGCTGGCTGAAAGAAACTGGTTACCCCTGTGCAGCACATCATCTTCATGCGTCTATTCCAGGGAAGAAAATCAGTTTCCCTGTTTAAGACATGCACCCCAATTTTGGAGGGTTGATTTCTGGGGAAAGGGTGTATGTTTTGCAGTATTTTAGCAAATAGGGTACCTGATCATACCCTCTACATTTTGCATATGCACTCCCCATGATATTGATGTTAAAAACATCACAGATGCTCAAATTTGTTGGTTAAAAGTAAGTGTTCCACTAGGGATTTAAGAATGCAACCTTTTAAGGTAACAAATACATGTTTTCCTATTCTATATACTTTCCTATACAGTGGAAAATTCTTTAGTACTTACAATATGACTACAATTATCTAAAATAATGTAAAAAGGAATTACTCAAAATTACTTCTTGTTGGCAGATTTGCAGGTACTTTGCAATTCAGATTATAATGTAATGTTCCTAGTCTAAGGCATTTTTTAAAGTGTCACAAGTTTCCAGGAGGACGTGAAATCCATATTTTATGTTTGAGTTATAATGCATTTCAAATCGTTATGTGATGTGAGGATTCAGATCAAAGCTGTTATAGCATTTACTTAAGTCTTGTTTGCCTTTTGGCTCTCTTGAATTTGGCTGGAAAGAAAAGGCTTTGGGATGGCCTAACAGTAGTTCTTTGTACTGTTTCTGGGGAGACCCAGGTTCACTTCACTGACCTGGTATAAGTCTTGTACTCTGGCCCCCAAGGAGCTCAATCTATCTAGTCCTCTCTGACCTTCAGGATAGTGGCTGCAATATAGGATTTCAAAGGTGGTAAGTGTAAAACAGGGCCTAAGGAAGTAAAGTGCATCTCCAGCCCTTACTTCCTTGTTTCTTTTATAGCAGTGATTCTCAAAGAGGGTGCTGTGAGATTGTGTTAAAGTTGCCACCAGAAGCCACACAATATTAGCACTGTTAGGTGTGCAAACACCTACACCTGATTCACAAGATAAATCCTGAGATTTCAAATAGGAATCCATAATGTCAAAAATATTTCTGACCTGTTGTGGTCTAAGTTCTTTGCAACAGAATAATTTCTCTGTTATTTTTCCATAGTCTGAAAATGAGTGGAGGCTAAGAGCTAGCAGTTTCTTAGAGGTACCTTATGTCTAATGAGGAGTGCCTGGAGTCTAAAACAGCTGAGAACTAGGGGTATGCGAAGTGGGCCTCATTTGATTCGGATTTGCCCTGAATCAGGGACAATGATTCAATTTGTTGATTCAGATCACTGTCCCCAATTCGATTTGGCCGAATCCGAAGATCTGGAGAATCAGCGATTTGGCCATAGACACATCTTAAAATGCTTTTTTCTACATACGTCGAGGTACCAGGTGCAGCTCATGAACGCTGTGATGCTGGGGCAGCTGGAATATCCCACAGGAGTGCGAGGGGCTCCCCGTGTGGTTGGCGGCAAACCCAGAAGTGGACCAGAAGTACACTTCCGGGTCTACTGCTGAGTGCACTGGGCCCCACCCCCATGCCCCTCTGGCTCAGTGATCATCCATGGGGGGACCCTGGGTGCCCTCCCAGACCCAAGAAGCACCAGTTGCCGGGCTGGGGGGGAGGGTGGGGAGCCCCCCCAGTGCACTCCCTGGCAGACCCAGAACTGGACTGGAAGTGCTTCTGGTCCACTTCCAGGTCTGCTGCCAAGTGTGTTGGGGAGCCCCCTGTACTCCTGTGGGACACTCCATGTGCCCCAGCATGTCAGCATTCACAAGCTGCCTGGTACCTTGAGGTATGTAGAAAAACCATTTAAAGCTATGTCTACGTCCAAATCGTTGAATTCTTCCAAATCTCTCCAAATCAATTCAGAGGGTTTTGATTTAATTCAGAGAGATTAAATGGTCTCCTGATTTGATTCGGATTTGGAGATTTGGCCACTGAATTGGGCCAAATCCTGGCCGAATCGAATCAGGGACCGAAGCTTTGCACAGCCCCACTGAGAACCACTGCTTTATTTCTTTGATACAAATTATGAGATGACAAAATGCATCAGACGAAAAGGTAAAGGGCATAATAACTTCTTTGTCAAATGTGATGTCAAAATTCTAAAACTTTTGACAGTTTTATTAAATAAATTCCTTTTAAATTCCTTTTAATTTAGCATACACAAGCAATTCCATTTGTGCTGCCTATTGTTGTTTTAATTCATAGGAATGAAACAGCCCATTCTGGCTTGAGTTCCAAATAAGCAATTGCATTTGTTTCTAAACTTCCTCAGAAAAGAAAATACTTCTGTTTGTGGAATTCAAGGAGCCAGCAGACACCTCTGTTCATACTTAGTGCAATGTTACCACCTACCATGTAAATTCTCCTTTGCTGTTTTGCCAGTATAAGTAAGGGTACATTAAGGGAAACACCCAGATGAGTGCTATTTCATCTTTGTTAGTTTAGTCTGTGGTCTCCCCTCATCAGATAATTACAATTTTCCATAATATGCTGAATGTCATAAAGTATGGTGGTTTTGTGGTATCAACGGCTGTCCAATAAGAACCAAATTAAGACTATCATGTATCATAGAAACTCAGTTGAACTAATTCTGCTATTTCAAGGTGAGAGAGCAGTACTTTAGCCACCAAATTATACATTTTCTTTGGACATTTGCCACGTGTCTAGCTGATTCAAAGCCAAAGGCTTAAATAGCAGAAAAACCATGGCAATTTTCACACCATTTTCCAAGGAAAGAGCACCAGAGGCTGCCCCAGGGGGAAGCAGAAACAACCTCATTGTGCAATTATTTATTCCTATTTTATATTTGATGTGTTGGTTTCTCCTCCCATTATCTGTCCAGCAGTTTAAAGTCTGTTGTTTACACAGCTGTGACTGAGGGATAGTCAAACAGGCGTCATGAATGTTTGGAAACCGAATGAGACACAAATCCTTAAAAAAGAAATTTACAAAGACCAGTCTGTGTCTACAAGTTTGTAACTTCTCTTTCATATTATTAACCTTTTAGTAAACAGATTATATTTTGTAATATTTTGCTGTAACTTTTACTTGGGAGAAATGTTACTAATTAGTTATTTACTTTTTTCATGATGTTGGTCTCCTCTGTTTCATTGTTACTAAATTAAATACTTAGGTCTACTAAGGACTTTTAGGATAACATGGTAATTGATCTAATTGCTAATGTGTTTGGTACCATACTGTTACAGAATTGCTGTGCTATACAATGCTTGCCAAATGCCGGATGTAGGAACTCAGATACCGAATATACTTTTGAAAATCTCCTGATTTGATGCATGCTTGGCAAGGTAATGGTGCCTCTCTCTTACGCACATCTAGAAGTTGTGTGCAAATCAAGAATTTGCGCACGTGCGTCTAGAAATGTACAAACAAAATAGAAATGTCTGGGTAAGAACATACATTTTCTCAAAAATATCTGGTAGTCATTACAATATTTAAGGTATTCTATAAAAATTATAACATTTAAAATTTGGTTTTGGATGAAAACTCATTCTAGTGCCCAGAAACTAATAGTATACAGCCCAGAAATCTCTTCTTGCCTCTCTTAAGAAGTCTAGCTTTCCAACATTGTTAGCAATATATATTTTCTAGCCTTGAAAATTCACAAGGTTTTGGATCATGCGTTTATCATGTCTTCTTTGGCAAAGTTACAGTTATATTGGACTGATCCAATTAGTTACTCCAGATGTCAAAACTGCAATTCTTATTTTTTACCCAAGGAAAAAAATAATTTAGTTTATGTAAAATGCTAGATAAAAACAGACTTTAAAAATATAATATTATATATTACTGTCTTTGGAATCTGTACCAATAGGTGTACATATTGGGACTTCAGGTTCACAGAAGAACACATTTTCTTTTCTGACCATCAGTAATTATAACAAGTTGATGGATATTAATTATACAAACAAAATGTTGAATATGGAATACAGGTACACATAAGAACCTCTATATAACTTGTAAAAGGATACACAAGTAAGTTAATAATAAAAAATATTCAGGCCGATTTTCCCCAGGAGAAGATGATACAAATACCCACCCAATATTAATCTAAAATAAAGTTTCTGTAAATTTTTCGATCAATTTTTATATACATTAGGAACAAAAGGAAGAAAAGCAAAAAAAAGATACTTGAAATATGCATGTTCAATTGATGTTTTCTTTTTTTGTGGTTTTTTATTTATTTTTTTTACAATTAAGTTGAAATAAATACTGGAACATGATAGGATGGCCTGAAACTGAGGAACTGAATTTTCATACACTAATAGGATCATTTCACAGCAAATAACAGGTGAATTTCTGCCAAGGAAAACCTAAATAAAAGGAAGTTCCAGATCCCCAGTGGTGAGTAAAAGGAAGTGTGAACATACAGTGTTCCACAGAGGCAGCAGCCTTTAACCACATGTAAAACATCCCTGAATTAAACTTATGCTTGAACTGTCCTCCCTTAGGAATGGCATCCTACTTCTGTTTAGCAGAGGAAGCAGGAAGACATTCTTTGTACACAAGATAGCATAAGAACATTAACATTAAAAATGGATGAATGCTGAATACATCTATGATGCCTGTGTGTTCGTAATGCAGAAATGTAGTACAGATAAGATATTTTTCTTTTCAGTGTAGGTCAGATGAGGCACAAGCTAATTTTGGGAGTGAGACTTGTGGTCTGAACAAAGACTCCAGGCAGCACCCTGACCTGCCAAAACTGCAAGAAACATGGGCATTGCATCAGCTTTTACAAGGGCATACCATGAACTCAGTGCCTCCCTCCCTTGTGGGTGGTGCTAGATGGAGAGCTGGAGTAGTGGTCCTGCACCTTTTTGTCTCTTACAGGCAGTGTAACCTTGCTGCTGCTGTTAACCTTGCAGATGTCTTACCATCCAATGATCAGATCATATCCAATTTCTGTGCAAGTCAAAGGGAAAATATGCAAGTTTCAGCCACTAGTTCTGGCATGACATGAGAACAAAAGGTGCAAGTAAAACGTAGGTTAAAAAAAAGTACACTTTGGCTACTCTATAAGCAGTCTTCCAAAACTCACATATGTGATAGGGAATATTACCACTTCACAGTTTGAGTGTTCAGTTCCCAAGATCTTCATATTCTGATGCAGAATCTCACTGGAGCAAGGCAACGGTTAGCCACCAAGAAATCAAAGAAAAAAATATGCTACGTCTTTCATTCAGCACACAAAAGAATATCCTGTTTAAAAAGGAATTGGCTATGGAAAGAGCTTTCTTCCCTTGGCTGTGCACAAAAGTGGAGATTAAAGAATGGCAAGGTTTGGCAAGATTTTATGTCCTTCACAAGCACCTTATACAGATCTGTTTCTAGTGCTGCCCAGTAACAGATATGTTCCTATATTCCATTTGTCAAATAACACTGCATATGTTTAAAGCCTGGCTAAAGAGCAAACTTCAGTGAGCTGAAAGAATCATACAAAAAGTGGAAAATTGGCTATCTTACTAGGGATCACTATAAGAGTGTCACATGGGCATGTAGGTTGAAAATCAGGAAGAACAAGGCACGATTTGAGATGTAACTAGCAATGGATGTAAAAGGCAATAAAAAAGATTTTTTCAAATATGTCAGAAGTAAAAGAAAAAACAGAAAAGTGTAGGTCCCTTAGTGCAGCGGTTCTTAACTGGGGGCCTGCGAGCAGGTTTCAGGGGGTCCACCTGGCCTGGCCCGGCCCAGGAGCTGCACTGGCCCCCCAGGATTGAGGCGAGTCCAGACCTGCCTGGTGCCACAGCCTCCATTTTGTGAACAGCGCTACGGGTGGGTGGGCAAGGCTCCACACTGCTGCTGCTCAGGTGAGTGGGGCCCTGGGGTTCCCCGCTGCCAAGCCTTGCTTGCTGCACCCAGGGCCGTGTGGGGAGGGCTGCAGAGCTAGTCTGGTCCTCATGAAGAAAAAGGCTGAGAACCCCTGCCTTAGTGAATGGGGAAGACAATCTAGTAACAGCTGATGCAGAGAAGGCTGGAGTATTGATGCCACTTTTTATTTCATTCTTCGTGAATAAGGTCAGATGATGAGTGCAGCTGGCAGTACAGACAGGGAAGGAGATAATCAGCCTGGAGCAGGAGAACAGATTAGAAATTACTTAAAGAAGCTGGACATTTTCAAGTCAGCAGGGCCAGATGAGATGCAACCTAGAATACTCAAGGAATTGGTGGAGGTATTTGCAGAGCTACTGACTATTCTCTTGAGAAGGCATGGAGTTTAGCTGAGGCCCAGGACAACAGGAAAAGGGTAAACGTAGTACCTATCTTCAAGAAAGTGAAAAAGCATGATCCTGGAAATTACAGACCAGTCCGTCTGATCTAGATACTTGGAAAGACTATGGGGCATGACATCAAGGAATCTATTTTTAAGCATCTAGAGGAAAGCAAGGTGATCAGGGACAAACAGTGTGGATTCATCAAGAACAGGTCATGCTTGACCAACCTGACTTCCTTTTAAAACAAGATGATTAGGTTTGTGAATCAGGGAGAACTGTGAATATGATATGTGTTGACTTTAACAAAGTTTTCAATTTGTCTCCTACTACATTCTCATTAGTAAGTAATGGAAATAGAGTCTAGACAAAAGAATTGTAAGGCGGATACATAACTGATTGGATCACCATGCTCAAAGAGTAGTCATAAATGGCTCAATGTCCAATTGGGAGGCGATACCAAGTGAAGTTCATCAGCTGTCAGTCCTGGGTCCCAGCTGCCTAACAGCTTCATTAATGATTTGGAGGACGGGACTGAGTGCACAGCTGGCAAATTTGAAGATGACAACAAGCTGGGTAGAGCTATAGACACTTTGGAGGATAGGATTAGGATTCAGAATGATGTTGGTAAACTGGAAACATACGCTGAAGTTAACCAAATAAAATTTAATAGAGACAAGTGCAAGGCATTTTAGAATGGAACCATCACATGCACAAATGCAGACTAGGGAATGACTAGCTAGGGTGCTTTACTGCAGAAAAGGACTTGAGGGTTATTTTCAGCTAACAGTTCACTGTAAGTCAACAGTGTGCTCTTGTTGTAAAAAAGCAACATTTGTGTTAACAGGAGCATCACTTGTAAGTCACAGGAAATTATTTCTTCTCTCTTCAGCACAGGTGAGACCTCACCCACCCATAACCAAACAGAAATTAAGTGCACATAGACTAATTTAAAAATAGCAGAACCCAGTCTAAGATAGACATGGATCGATGTGGTATCAGACTTAAGTGATTTAGGTTAGACCGGTCTATCAAATTTCTATGCCACATCCTCTACAAACTCTAGTTAGTTTGCAGCCTGTCAGCATCCCAGGCTGCTTTGCAGCCCTTCTCCACTTGCTAACCCTCCCTTATAGGGAGGTGTGCTGAAACTTGACTCGTGTTCAGCTGCTTACTTACCTCCAAGCTATCACAGAGCTGAGGCAACCCTGTCCGGGGTGGGGGTGGGAAGGAGAGTCTGTAGCTCAGTATTTTTCTATCTTTATGCAGTGCCTCTAAGTGGGGGTGGGGGTGCAGGGAGGGACTGCTCTGCAGAAGGAAGAATTGGGCCCCTTGCAGCTCTGGCGAACATCCTTTCAGAAGGAGGGTAGGGAACGAGGAATCTGCATGCTGCTGCTGTGGTCTCCAGCCAGCTGCCCTTCCAGTGAAACAGCATCTCACAGCTCCTAACATGTCTACAGGCACCTTTAGATCACTTCTGCCTTCATATTTTTGAGTATCTGTACTTAGACCTGGAGCCCTGTGTCTGGTTCTGGGTGCCACATTTTAAGAAAGAAATGAACAAATTCAAGAGTCCAGCAGAGAACAACAAAAATTCTTAGAGGTCTAGAAGAGAAGTCAGCAACCTGCTACAAATGGCAGGCTGCATTAATGCAGTTCTACCAAAGGCAGGCTGCTTCTTGCGAGTCAGCTGTTGCTGCCAATTGCCTTGGCTGCTGGACCATGTGTTGACTCCTGCCTGGAAAACAACCTACTGGGAAAGTGGGAAGAACTGAGATTACTTAGTCTGGAGAAGAAAAGACGGAAGGAGAAATTGATAGCAGTCTTCAAATACCTGAAAGGGGGAGAGAGGGTTATAGATAGGATGATGATAGGCTGTTCTCTGTGGCTACAGGGAACAGGAAAAGAAGTAACAGCCTCAATTGCAGCAAGGGAAATGTAGGTTGGATATTAGGAAGAACTTTCTAACTATGAGGGTGGTTAAGCACTGGAACAGATTACCGATTGAGGCTGTAGAACCATTCTTGGGGGCTAGACAAACACTAGACTGGAATGGTATAGACAGGGATGATCCTGCCTCAGGAAGGGGGCTGGACAAGATGACCTCTTGATTAAGGTTCCTTCTACCCCTATAATTCTAATTCCCTGATCTCCCACTTAGTCCTGATTTGCATGTCTTCTGATTTCCTATATGAGATCTTCCTCCATGACGATTCTTAGCAGATACTTAAGAATGCATTTCATTATGGGAAAAGAATAGACCCATATGGGGTAAAACAGTTCTCTTTCAAACTGACCATAGATAAAGCCTTGCTACTCAACATGTCAAATAAAGGCAGATTCCCAGTAGATTATGCAGATACATAGACTGTGATTGTGCATGCTGTCTAGACTCTCTGGGCTTTTCTTACCCTGATCCAGAAAATCTGTTTTGTTCCTTCAGCTGGGATCAGATACATGGCTCTGCTCCTCCAGTTTGTCTTTTGTGACCAGAAAAAAGTAGCTGGATTTACCAAGTATCATTCATTTGTAGCACTGCTAGAAGGAGATGTCACTCCTAGTGCTTTCTTTATGCTTTATCCCTGACATTATCATCGATTGTTATTTTAGTTATCATTATTATCATTATTAATATATTGAGATTAGGCCCTTGTATGATGAAAATAGTTTGTAGTTTTCTACAAGTAGGAGTAGATGGCAATACTGTTATGCATTATTCTTCTACCATTATGCATTATTCTTCTTCAGACTAGCTTTAGCAGTTCTTCAGCTTTTCATTCCTTTAATTACTTGGTAAAGTGAGATCCTCTCCGTCTAATTCTTTACTACTTGATTCACAGACTTGTTTAGTTTTGTGAAGCATGTCACTGATGTTTCACTGACAGCAGTTGTGTGCCACTGTGCATTCCATTCAGTAAGCCAATACAGGCTATGTTCAGTGAGCCAAATCCTGGTTCCACTGGAGTTGCAAGGATTTTTATTTGGGAAATGGGTAGAGGAGAATATCCATAGGCTTCTAAGCCACTGAGACTGGATACTAGCTTCTAAAGCCAGCTCAGCCTGCAATGTAAAATCAAAATTAAACAACAAATATTGGCATACATAGGAAAAAAATGCTCATGTAATTCAAATCCCAACAACTTGTGTGTTCTGCTATTCCATATCCTGGTCTTGTTTCTTTCTCCAAATTAGAGCTGTGTATCTCAGCAACTTTTAGTAAGAGATCATTTAATTAGGGTCTTTCCAGTAGCATGCACAATTAATGTAACCTGTAATATCTCAAACAAAGCCACTAGTATGTTACCTGGAGAGGTACGGAAGCGACACTGTCCAGTCATTGGGTCATACTCCTGGTTGTCATCAGAACACAAACACAAGAAGGAACCTTCTACATTGTCACAAAGGGCTTCACCACATACGCCACTCAGCATTTCACATTCGTTCACATCTGGAAAAGAAAACACATGTGGATTCAGACATGTTCTTCATCAAGGACAGGTTTTTTTTTACTTGCTGTATCTGTGCCAATGTTGCCCGCAGGAAAACAGAAATGACTGCTGAGGAAGGATTAAAAGCTGACTACTACTTAAGGAAATTAGTTAACCCCTATGAGATAAAGTTAATTGAAAAGTCATACTAAAATAATAAAATGCTGGTGTTGATTTAACTGTAGACCAGAGCACAGCTGTAACATGGGGTGGTGTGACTGGTGCATTTGTGCAGGGTGTAAGGTTAGTATGGGGTGCAATCTAAGGTGCTGGCCAGCCTATTAAGGTATGGCTGGCACTGGAAGCAGTTTAGCAGTTTTATTGTATTGCTGTGAATAGGTTACTTTGCTCTGTTGAGAGATGTGTACGTGTGTGGGCGTGTGCACGCATGCATGCTGGTGGTGGTGGACTTCTAAACTCCCACACAAAGCAAAAACCTCACAGTACAGCTCTACACCCGTCCTTTATTTATTTATTTATTTATCCTCTCCCCCCACCAACATATCGGTTGCCACCCTTATACCTTACAGTGTAAGGTACTACTGGATCCTATTATACTAATGTTACTATTGTCAGATAGCAAGAAGCATTCAGTATTCATTTGTTCATGTTATTTAAAAGCTACTGTAGCAAAACATTTTGCCTTTACTGATTCAAAACTCACTGACATCCATGAGTGAAAATGCAGGGTTGTTGGCTGTAGCTGTGTTGGTCTAAGGACATAGGCAGACGAGGTTATTTCGGTAGATGTGGTATCTTTTATTAGATCAACTAAACAGTCAGAAAAAAATGTTCTCTGCAAGCTTTTGGGCATAAATGCCCCTCTTCAAACCACACCAAATGGATCCTGACCATGCCAGGACAAGACATGTAAAGCTGGCATGTCTCAGGTTTTACAAAAAACTCATCTCATTTCCACCACTCCCACAATAACTACATCCCACAACAGAACCATCACCATTCCTGTATTTTACACTTGCACCTCCAGAAATGTAGTATCTCTCATCCAGTGCACCAAATGCCCGATGGAAAATATGTAGGAGAAACCAAACAACAACTGTGCCCCGGAATGAACGCACACCAAAAATCCATCAAAGACAAAAATATACAATTATCTGTGGGTGCCCACTTCTCACAAGACAATCACTCTCTCTCTGATCTCTCAGTTCTAATGCTCAAAGGGAACTTACAAAACACCTTTTGTAGATGAGCCTATGAACTTCACTTCATAAATCTACTGGATACAAAAAATCATGGACTAAAAGTAGACACTGGATTTATGACACATTACAACCTGCCTGCCATCTGATAACCCCAGGTAACCTGCCTGCAGCTGACCACTTACGCTCCTTCACACACTTCCCTCCGTTCCCCCCCGCCATCTCTACCTACTGTCTTTCAAACTTCTACTCATTTGCATGTTCAAAGACCTGTATGTTGTAAATTAGCTTCTTTTCTACCTTGGAGAACACATATGGCCAGCAGAGTCACCCAATGCCTAAAGAAGGGTGTTTGGGCCCGAAAACTTGCAAAGAAAATTTTTTCCAACTATTTAGTTGGTTTAATAAAAGATATCACAGCTACCCAAAGAACCATGAGTGAAAATGGTGAGTGATGGCAGGATTTGGACTGCGATATCCTGAAAGTATTCTCTTCTCCATGCCCAGCCCTCCCTTCCCTGAAATCCCAGGTGTCTGGGGAGTACCCCTTGGGTGCATCTACACATGGCCGTATGGCAACGTTGCTATGTTGCCGTGCTTTTGTGCTTCCTTTTGGGTGGTTACTGCATTGTGCACACAGCGCACTGTTAGATTTACTGTGTTGTGTGCACAGTGCAATTAGATTTTGCCGCTACGTCACTGTAGCAGTACAACGCTGGAGCACGCTGCTACAGCGACGTAGCTGGTGATCATGTGTAGACCCACATGATTGCTATGTCACCACAGTGTGCCATACAGCGATGTAGCGTATGGCTACATCACTGTACAGCAACATGTAGATGTGCCCTTTGAGTCTTATGAACTCGTTTTGGTCATATTCCTCTCTCCTGTAAGGCTTCATTGGGTGCTCTGGAGCCCAAAAACGGTATTCCTGTATCACCTAGTGAAGTCCTTGCGGAAAAATGCAAGTCTCTTTTTCCACATTAGAAATCATACAGTAGTCTCAACTACTATTGGCTTGGGACAAAAAGCATCCTACAAGCCCTACACTTGGATTCCTAAATTCCTGAATGAGACCACTATAAAATCTTATTTGACAGGAAAACTGTCTGTGGTTTAAATCAGGGGTGGCCAACTGTAACATATGCTATAAGTGATGTGGGCAACCTGTGTGTGGCATGCAACAGGTCAGGGCAGGGACAAAGCATAATGGCAGGTAGGGCAGGAAGCAGAAAACAGAGTGGAAAATGGGACAGCGAGCACAGGGAAGAAAGTAAAAAGCACAGCAGAAGATTGGGCAGGGAATATAGGGCAGGAATCAGAAAGAGAAACAGCCTATTGCACAGGGGAAGGGGATGGGAATGACACTTGGGGAGGCTACAGGGCTAAGTTGTAGAGGTGCAAGGATACATTGGTCTAATATTGGATAGGTACCAATATAAAGACAGCTGGCTGTATCAAATATCGGTCTGATGGGGCCAATAATTTGGCCAATAAATGCCCATGCTGCATGCAGCTGCAGTGCAGCACTCAGGCAGTGAGGAGCACAGCTGGCAGCATGGAGAGTTGCCTTCGGCTGCTAAGTCTGGTGAGGTGGAAGGAGAGTGGGGACGAACCTGGGGGAGGGCAGATCACCGCCCCCCACAGTGAGGGAGGGGGCAGGGACAGGGGCAAACACTGCCCAGGTGGGGCGGGGGGTGGAGCT
>NW_017729034.1:32224867-32231156 GCF_001723915.1 Gavialis gangeticus
CTCATGGGGGGGCAGGGAGGAGGCAGCTCATGGGGGGGAGGAGGCAGCTCCCACTGCTGCTTGCACCCCAGGAGGGCATGGAAGGGGGGTACCCCCAGATCTGCATGTAGTTGGTGTAGGCTGCAGCCGGGGCTGTGCAGGGCTCTTCTTGGCGAGGGCTGGGTTTGGACCCGGCGCCAGCGGCACTGGGAGGATCCTACATCCACCTCAAATTTTGCTGCTGCTTGTCTCCCAGTGCTGCCACTGCCAGCCACCTGGTGCAACCCCAGCTCAATGCCCCGCCTCCACCCACGCTTTGGGAAGACCCGGGGCTGCACCAGGTGGTTGGCTGCGGTGGCACTGTGAGTGGAGCAGCAGCAAAATTTGGGGTGGATACAGCATCCTCCCAGTGCTGCTGGCACCTGCTCCATCCGAGCCCAACCCCCGCTGAGAGGAGACTCACACAGGCCTGGCTGCCGCCCACCCCACCCTGCGCAGATCTGGGGGACACCCCCCCCTACGTGCCCTCCTGGGGTGCAAGGAGTGGCAGGAGCTGCCCCCCATGGGCTGTGGCTCTGTCTCCCCCATGTCCGCCCTGCCTGAACAGCACCTGCCACCTCCCTCACCGTGGGGGCCATTGACCTGCCACCTCATGCCCCTTTAATTCCGCCTCCCCTTCTACCGCATGGACTTACCAGCTGGAGGCAACTGTATCAGAAATCAGACTGGTAGCGGCTGATATGCCTCCTTAAATATCGGCTATCAGTATCAGCCCCCAAAATCTCTATCATTGTACTCCTACTAATTTGTGGTAAACCTGCCAAGAAGGTCAGCCCCCAATGGTTTAAATCAGTGGTTTTCAAACTTCTTTTTTCACAGACCACTTGAAAATTGTTGAGGGTTTTGGTGGACCACTTAATAAACTTTTTTGTGTTCTACAAATCAAAGCACATAACTCATATTTTAATATCAGTAGCCTTACTTTACAAGTACAGATATTCTCAGTTGTTCTGCAACCTTGCTGTGCACCACCTGAATGGAGCTTGTGGATCAGTGGTGGTTTGTGGACCACAGTTTGAGAACCTCTGGTTTAAATAATATGGGATAGAAAGGAATGTGCAGTATCGGTCTAATTCTGCTTTGACTTAAAAGTGATAGGTGTTTTACATCTGAATGTTACCATTACAATGTATCTGCTAACTTCATAATTGTAAACATATTAAATAATTTATTATAATATACAAATATACATATTTGTATGTATATTTAATTGAAAGACTACAGTATGGCATCTGAAATAAAGCACACTGGCTTCTTTTTTCTTACCCAAAGATAAATATGTAGTTATATAACTTAAAACTGATATTGCATGGCTTTATATTGTCTTGACCAGCTGACTCAACATATTCTCAATTATTTCATTTATTCTTTTTGTTGTCTCGACACCCAGAAGAAAGGATCTTTTCTGGGAAATGTGGCTGGTAAGTTTTTTCCCCATAAAATTGTTTTTGGTAAACTATTAACATTAGTCTAGCATCTCCTGTAATCTTATTATCATGGGTCCAGTTTAGTAACACTCTAAGATTATTCCACAGTGCCAAATTATTTCACTAATACCTGAAAAGCAAATGTAACTTCCTACAACTTTTTCTTTTTTTTTTCTTTTTTTGAATTTGATTGAATTTGTTGTAAAGTTATCACATGCAAAATGTCACACAAAACATTTGATTGGTCCAAAATTCAAAACAAAAGTATAAATATACAAATAGATGAACCGTTTATATTACTTTGATTGGCTTTGTCTATGTTTATATTTCAGACCCTTAAAAACCCATCACCTTAAAATTATTTCTGTAAAAGTATATTCCCTCTCAATCTGATCACCAAAAATTAAGGTATTCATCAGTTGGAGCAACAATGGCATTCACACTAAACAAAACCCCAATTAAAGAAAGCATCCCTACTTAGGATAGCATTTAAGGAAGTGCTTAAATCCCTAGTGACATAACCATGTGTTTAAGTGCTGGTTAGGGAAGGTAAGGCCAGATTGAATAGTAAGGTAAGGCCAAATTGAACAGCTTGTTTATATGCTACCTTGAATTGGAGCCTCAATTAAAAGGCTTTACTACTCAAACATCATAATATCAAACACATGCAAGCTCCTCTAAGGGCATGGAGAAACAGTCAGTTGGAGTGGTCTGTAAAGGGGAGGGAGAGCTATCATTTAGGAGCATGCAGCAGCTACTATGTACTAATGCTACCTGTGCATGAGCCTGTAGTGATACAAGTGAGCTAAATCACTCAACCTTAACCCTGGATGAAACAGAGTTGGGATCATGTCACACATTACACTTTGGATGTGTTAACTGCACTTAAAATGCAATCATCTGCATATTCAAGCACTAATACACACACTTAGTATAATCATATCATAGCAAAATTATGACTTTTTTGCAGGAGAAGTATCTTCAGATCATATTGAGTAACACTTGTTCAGGTATCTGTTCCATGGAGATAACATGAGTTAAAAGACTCCGGTGCAGTATGGGGCTGGAACTGACAATCAGCTGATTGTTGGTCTCAGCCCTGGCACCACACTGGAGCCAGTTCAAGATGCTGATGCAGTATAGGGGCTGAGACCACTGGCACTAATCCAGGGCCAGTTCAATACTTCAGTGTGGTGCAGGAGCAGGAACCAACAACCAGCTGATTGTCAGTCCCTGCTCCAACAGCGCATGGGAGCTGGCTGAAGTCTGCCATGGCAGAGACCAGGCTTGCCCTAGTATGCCAGAGGCAGGCACTTCCCGGCTCAGCAGTGCTGGGTATGTGGCAGGGAAGGCATGGGCTCTGGGTGTGGGGGCTGGATGTCTTAACAGGAAGGCATGCGAGCTACAGTGCCCAGTACCAGGATCAGTGTCCAAGGGGAGGGGTGGGCACAGCCAGTTCCAGTCCTGTCCAGAGTGGGCTTAGTCTGTAGTAAGCATTACTGCGAGTCTGCTGAGAACATGTTCTAACTTTCAATAGAGCAAGGTAACCCCAATCTCAGAAACCACCACAAAATAAAACATGTGGTAAGTGTCCTGTGTGGCAAGGCTCTTAAAGTTGTTTTTTGCTAGATGTGTATCGCTTCAAGTTATGACAGTGTACCAGCTGCTCTAGACTGTGACCTTAGACAAAAGGTGTAAGATGTAAGGTCACGATGGTCTGGCAGTACACAATTATTTACTGATACGACCATAACCTTTCTGAGGCACAGCTAAGGCTGTGTGATCAGATGCAAGGGTAAGGAACTGCATATAATGATCCTCCTTCCCCCCACAACCCTCTGGCACTGCTCAGCTGTCGTATACCTCAGGCCTTGTAAAACCATAGGACCAACACAGGAAGAGACCTCTTGGGCAACTGACCCCAATCCCATGTTACTGCAGGTAGCCATGTCATATAAGTCAACTGAAAACTATCTACCAAGCTCCATCTTAAAAGCAGTTAGCGTGTAAGTCTACCAGTCTTCCTTGCTGGCTCACAGAACGTGGCTGTGGAAGAGGCAGGCAGGAACAAAAAACAGAAGTAACTCATGCACCTAGAGAGCTTAGCTACTTTTGGCATAATGAGAAGAGAATATGCCAAATAAGGGAAATAGCTTTTAAAATATTAGTACAGGCATTTCCAACTGGTTTGGAGAGATGTTATCAGGATGTGCGTGCAAGTGTTTAGGTTGGATCTGGAGGGACTGTGGTTCTGTAGCTAGCTGAAAAAAGGTAAGGCTGTCAGCACCACATTTCTAAAAAGAAGCATTTTAAAGAATTTATTTCTAAAAGATTTAGTAACATTGGCAGAGGAAACATTATAGAAAACTTACCTGGCCTAGGAAGATTCAGTGTGCAAAATTTGGAAACTAAATTCCATCATTTGTGTACTAAAAGCAGGAATTTTATTTCTGCTCCAAGTGCAATTCTCAAACACTTGTGTATTTCCTTAACTTGAAGCTCCTAAGTAATCTCCCTGCCTTCAGGGGAATTAGAATTTCTCTTAGGTCAGAAAGTCCAGACTAAAACAGGGCACAAACAACTCAGGGAAAACTGATGGGTGTTTTTAAAAAATAGGAACAGTAATAACAAGTTAAGAAATAACTATTTGAGAAATGCAGAGGTATTTATTTTCAAAAACATTTTTTTTGTGGTAATGAGCTAACGCTGCCCCTCACTGACATCAATTGGAATTTTACCAGCAATGTGAGCAGTGACAGCAGCCGGCCACGTACTGTATAAAGTCTCTCTCAGGTTTCTCTCAGCAAAGAGTTAGAAATCATAATTCCTTCCTCATTTTATCTTTATTCTTTCCTCATTTTAACTTTATCCACAAATGAATCAGTTTGAAACTAGACTAACAGCAATCAATTAAGAAATGAAGCATTAACTATGTGGAAAAGGCCAATTAACTGGTTGAAGCAGAACCTTGAACAGCCATATACTAAAAGGTCACACTGTAGTTCTAAATGAGTAAAAAATCAAATGTATACAAAGGCCTAAGTC
Organism: Gavialis gangeticus; assembly: GCF_001723915.1. Taxonomy (NCBI): domain Eukaryota; kingdom Metazoa; phylum Chordata; order Crocodylia; family Gavialidae; genus Gavialis; species Gavialis gangeticus. Next base: position 32,229,379 of record NW_017729034.1, read on the forward strand.
TTTTAATTAAAAATAATTCAGAGGGCCAGATTGCCCGCTATGGGCAAGACCCACTCAGCGTTATGTAGATAGTACATTCCTGGTTCTACGTCCTTGGTTTGATGTCCCTCAAGGTGCATCTACACAAGATGCTGCTGCGCAGTAGTTACTATGCATTTATTTAGTAACTGTATTAGCAAGTACTAAATAAATGTGCAGTAACTGGAGTTACTGAGCAGTAGTGCTGGCAAATGCCTTTTAGACGATGCTACTGCGCAGTAGCATATTAGCACTGTCTGTGCTGTGATGCACTACTACACACTACTATTTTTTGGCTATGGTGCAGTCAGTGTCTCATGTAGATGTGCCCTTGCTGTCCCAGCCCTGCCTTAAGTATGAAGGTAGCTAGTGAGGATAGCTTAAATCCCATGAACCTTGGTCAGGATCTCTAGGCACACACTATGACAAGGTCTCAGGGGTTGGATGGCACAGGATCTTTGCTTTGACTTCTGGGAATTCCCCTGTCCCCATACAGATGTGGGCAATTTTTGCTTCAAAACTTCCTTAGTGAAGCCTAGGTGTGTGAATGGAGCACTGAAAATTTGACCCATTACACTAAATGGACTAAATGGAAGCAATAGTGGCTTCCTTTATATTTGTGTATGTATAGGAATTAGAGTTATTAAAAAGTAGTGAATGCTATATTACAATTAAAGTTAATTTCAGGTGAAAAACTCTGTTTTTATTTATAAATGGGAGCCAGTAAGTTAGCATGCTGTAGACTGAGCCCCAAAACAAACCAGAATTAAATAAAACATTTTTTTATTGAATTATTAAAAAATATTTTTTAACAATTCTTTTTCTCTCCTCTCCATTCTGCTCAGCTCAGTGTTACGGGTAGAAGTGTTTCATCTTGAACCCAGTTTGCGGAAACTGCTTAATGCATACCTTCTGTTGATCTGGTATTAATTTTTTATTAGAAATTTGTGCTGCTTCATCTCATGCTCAAGTCTAACCACCACTATTAACAACAGATCTGGAAACATATTTCTCACTAGAGAAATCTGCAGCTTTCACACATTCAAGGAAATCTCAAATCTTTTCATGGTCATAGGTGTCTTTCCAGGAGCCTGAAGCCAATGTTCAAATTTGTTCAAACACTGTGCCTAAGAAGGTACGCTAATTCAGACTGGCTGTACCACACGCCAGACTATATTTCCTGTAGGAGGTAGTACAGAGTTCTAGTTATTTAGCTAAGAGACTAAACAGATGTTGCATTTAAATAAGCTAAAGTATTAAATTCAGTCCATTATGATTTACATTTGTGAATGGCCCTGACATTTGCAGAAATAGTAGGGGGGTTGTTTTTTCAAAGAGATAAAATGAGTGGCTCAGCTTATTTGCTGTTAGTTTCCATTCAACCCTAATAACAGGTTCTCATTAAATGGCTACATGGTAAGTTTCCACATGGTATGAAGTTTAAGTGAGCAAAGCATAGCTGAATATTATTTTACTCTAAAACGGTATGAATTTAAAACAAAACGATAGAAAACAAAATTATCTTACAAAAAATACATCTTCCTTGGAGATGTGTGCTACATCACTGGAGTGCTGTGGTACAGACTATAAAAATCTGAACACTCACCGACACACCCTTGCCCATCCTGGGGGTCCTGATACCCTTGGTAACAGAGGCAGCGGTAGGAGCCATCTGTATTTTCACAGAACCCATGATTGCCACATACAGTGCTGTTAACACATTCATCAACATCTGAAAATAAGACATTTTGACATCAGAC
>NW_017729034.1:32236156-32236623 GCF_001723915.1 Gavialis gangeticus
TGTGGTACAGACTATAAAAATCTGAACACTCACCGACACACCCTTGCCCATCCTGGGGGTCCTGATACCCTTGGTAACAGAGGCAGCGGTAGGAGCCATCTGTATTTTCACAGAACCCATGATTGCCACATACAGTGCTGTTAACACATTCATCAACATCTGAAAATAAGACATTTTGACATCAGACAGACAGAATACAAAGCAACTTGACAGTCAAAGGCAGGCAGCAATATACAATGTATATGAACAAAGATAGACAATGTCTGTACAAGTAGATAAACTGGGGTATCTGAACATGTTAAAGAAATCAACACAAAGGACAGGAGACAAAAACACTGTATGTTAGATAAATCTTTACATACAATGAATTTATGAAAATTTATAAGAACATTTTATGGATTATAGTTTCATAGCTGGTAGGGTCGGAGGGGACCTGAGCAGATCATTAAGTCCGACCCCCTGCCATG
>NW_017729034.1:32237646-32238875 GCF_001723915.1 Gavialis gangeticus
ACAGGACCTGCCTCTAATGAACCCGTGTTGGTTGTCCCTCAGCATAATCTCCTGTATCAATATATCATCAATAAATAATAATGGTGATGCACATGTATCCTTAAGATTTATGTTACTCTAATACATTCAGAGAGACAAACACTGAGAACAATTTCATATAGTTAATTTTATAGGAACCATATTCTGATGAATTGTTAGTTCTTGGTCATCTCCCATCTGATTAAACAATTTACCAGATTACAGCCTGATCAGACAAATACTGCTACATGAAACTTAATGCATGTTACCAGAATCCTCTGTTTTAGTGCTGTTATCCTTTGCTATAGTACTAAGTAGTCAATAATATAGGTGAAATTCAGCCCTCACCCTTGTAGGGTAGCACAAAACCTAGCATGCATTTAAATCCCATTGATATGAATGTGATTTAAACATGTTTTTAAGTGCTATGCTGAATATGAGCTAGAAAGTTCATTCGGGGAGGTGGGGAGGGTTATGTGGGATGAAAGCATTGGATAGACTTTGTGCTGGCTTTCTGCAGGAGTGTTTCACCACTATGTTAAAAAGTGACAGATATTCTTTAGGGCTGTGCAAAGTTTCAGTCCCTGATTTGATTCGACATAGATTTGGCCCGATTCAGTGGCCGAATCTCTGAATCTAAATTAAATCAGAGGACCCTTTAATCTCTCTGAAGAGAATCAGAACCCTCCGAACCGATTTGGAGAGATTTTGCAATTCAGACGTAGATGCAGCTTTAAATGTTTTTTCTAAATACCTCTACGTAGCAGGGGCTCGTGTGTGCTGTGATACTGGGGTACATGGAGTGTCCCACAGAAGAACGGGGTACTCCCCAGCATGCTTGGCAGCAGACCCAGAATTGGACCAGAAGCACTTCCAGTCCACTTTTGGGTCCACTGGGGAGCATGCAAAGGGGCCCCCCCATGCCCTTCTGGTTCTGAAACTGGTACTTCCTGGGTCTGGGAGGGGTATCCAGGGTCCTCCCAGCGACCAATCGCCAAGCTGGGGGAGCGCAGAGGGCCCCTCAGTGCACTCTCCAGTGGACCCGGAAGGGGACCAGAAGTACTTCTAGTCCACTAGCAGGTTCGCTGCCGAGCACATGGAGGGCTCCCCCTGACCCCTGCACTCCTGTGGGACACTCCATGTGCCCCTGCATCACAGCGATCACAAGCTGCACTCGTACCTCGAGGTATGTAGAAAAAACATTTAAAGTG
>NW_017729034.1:32243875-32258932 GCF_001723915.1 Gavialis gangeticus
AACTGGTACTTCCTGGGTCTGGGAGGGGTATCCAGGGTCCTCCCAGCGACCAATCGCCAAGCTGGGGGAGCGCAGAGGGCCCCTCAGTGCACTCTCCAGTGGACCCGGAAGGGGACCAGAAGTACTTCTAGTCCACTAGCAGGTTCGCTGCCGAGCACATGGAGGGCTCCCCCTGACCCCTGCACTCCTGTGGGACACTCCATGTGCCCCTGCATCACAGCGATCACAAGCTGCACTCGTACCTCGAGGTATGTAGAAAAAACATTTAAAGTGTCTATGGCCAAATCACTGATTCTCTGAATCAGCATCAAATCTTCAAGTTCGGATTTGGCCAAATCGAATCAGGGACAGTGATCAGAATCAACTAATCGAATTATTGTCCCTGATTTGGGCCAAATATGAATCCAAATCGAATGGGGCCCGCTTTGCACACCCCTAATATTCTTCCATATAGGTCTAATATGCAAATGATCTTCCTCATATGCATGCTGGGACTTTACTTTGTAGTTCCTATTTCTGGCTTGTTGGCTTCAGTCATGAACATCACTCTGTACTGTCTTGAGTAGTCTTTGCTCTCTGTGCGACTCAGCTGCCCCATCAGTTTATAAGGAGGTGCTACTACTTGTGGCAGAGAATGGTCTGTTATTCTAAGCATATTAAGAATGCTGTGAATACATTATTTTTATCTCCATTTCAAATAAAACCTAAAACCAAATCCTGACCATTTGTGGTCATTAAAGATCTCCCGGCATGTTTTTCAGCAGTAAGGATGTTAACCCAAATTGGGTTTTAGCCAGGGTACTGGGGTTAGTACATTCTTCCTTCTTAAATTTCCCCTGCAATTTCCAATGTAGAAGTTATTTCCTTCCTAGAGGCTATTGTAAATGTTGAATAGTGATACTGTCCACTCTGAAACAACTTCTGTGTTGTTTCAGAGGCAGCTGTATTTCAAGTGTGCAAAAAGTGATTCATTTATAATTTATAAAATGTGCCAAATACAGGCAATATCTGTACATGCAGGTTAACTATGCACATTAAAACATACTTAATTGGAGAAAAAGAAAATTGGGAGAAGACTCCAAGAAAAACAACAGGTAACACAGACACAACCTCCAACTCCCATTTTTTCTCCTCTTCTTACTGTTGTCACATGCAATCATTTCCACTATGGCCATTAAAAGCCTTATATATTAATTGGTCTGAACAGTTGGCAGGATAGAACTGTTCACCAAGTCATCTAACAGCTCTTTGAGCAGACAAGTATTTATTTTTGATATCTCTCAAAGAAGAAACTATCTTATCATTTCATTTTAACAAAACCTCTTCTGTCCACCCCTAGTATTCTCTGCCACATCAGTGTCACCTTATTTACAATACCGAAGGCCTGAGAAAATCAGCAAGATGTAGCTCCTTCCATCCCCTTCACATAGTCACAACCATGTCAACTTCACCTTCTCATTCACAATGAGCCTCCAATTCAATTTGGAGAGATTCAGAGAGATTCGACGATTCAGACATAGACACAGTTTATATGTTTTTTCTACATACCTCAAGGTACCAGGTGGCTCATGAATGCTGAGATGGTGGGATGGATGGAGCACAGGGGGGTCCCCAGCGCGCTTGGCGGTGGACCTGGAAGTGGACCAGAAGTATTTCTGGTCCACTTCTGGGTCTGCTGGCAAGCACGCAGGGAGCCCCCCACACTCCTGTGGGACACTCCATCTGCCCCACCATCTCAGCATTCACAAGCTGTGCCTGGTACCTCAAGGTACCTAGAAAAAACATTTAAAGCTTTGTCTATGGCTGATTTGTTGATTCGCCGAATCAGAATCGAATCTTGAGATTCAGATTTGGCCGAATTGAATCGGAACAGTGATCTGAATCAGCTAATTGAATTACCATCCCCCAAATCAGGCCAAATCCAAATCAAATACAGCCTGCTTCGCACTCCCCTAGCATAAACATCAAAAAACAGTTACCGAGAACTGTATTCCTATGAGGTTCTATCATTGTGCATTTTTTTTCATTTTTTTGAAAACAGTATGTGTGTTTTTGAAAAATTATCCTCTAATTATGGTGAATGGATGGAACAAACCAAACCAATAAAAGTTACTGTATCTCATGGTGTACAAGTCAACATTTGAAGGCCAATTTTTAACTCTTAAAATTCAACCTCAACTTATACATCATATCACCATCCCCTGTGAGCAGCACTGGGCTTGGTGCTGGGCTGGTGTGGCCCAGGCAGCACTGTGTGCAGGGGATGGGGCCGCATCAGCCTAGAACCGATCCTGACACTGGTTGCAGAGGATGGGGATGAGGATGGGGACAGGTTCAGCTGGCATGGCTCCTTACCTTGCAAGTGGTATAGGGCATGCAGGCAATGGGTTTGTGCCAGCCAAGTGCTGAACTTGGCCCTGACAGCTGAGAGCGGCACTGTCGAGCACCAAGCTGAGCCCATTCCCTGCAAGTGGCACCAAGTCCAGCCCTGTCCCCTGCAAGTGGTGCTTGGTTGGCATGGCCCCATCCCAATGCTGGGCTTGCAGGGGATAGGGCCATGCCAGACAAGCGCCAAGCTGGCCATCTACCATTAGTGGCACTTCCAAGTGCTAAGCCTGGCCCCACCAGCTGAGCACCGAGCCCAGTGCTGCTTGCAGGGAGTGGGGCTGGGCTTGGTGCTCAGCAGTGCTGCTCGCAGGAGATGGGACAGAGTGCTGAGCACTGGTAGGGGATGGGGCCTGTCCCTGTCCCCCTCTTATACATAGTGCTTATGAAAATCCTTATTTTTTGCATCAGAAAACCGGGGTCGACCTATATACCATGTCAACCTATATACCTTGAAATACAGTAATAGAGTAGCAAGAGTAATCAAGTGTATGTGTCTGTGCTAATAGTGGTAAAAAGACAATGTCAAGGTTGAGAGGTCAGAAAATTGTTTTGCATTCAAAATACTTTCCTCTTCCATCCATTCACCATAATTCACCATAATTATTTAAAAACATATGTACTATTTTGAAAAAAATGAAAAAAGTACACAATAATAGAACCAATAAAGACTGTTTGACCACCGCATACATGTATGGGTACTCTTTATATCTCTGCTTGTTCCTAAGATTAGAACTGCAAGATATACTTTTTATTGCATTTTTAACTTTATAGTGTGTTTTTTTGCAGTTTTTCTGGCCACAAATAAAGGTTTCAATGTTATATTCCTTATTTAGAGAAAACTCCCATTTAGGCCAAAGGGAACAAATGTAGGCCTGAGAGCTAGAGTTATAAGACAATAACACAATGTTAAACTATAATTGGCTACTGAAAGAATAAATAACATGGATTTCTGGGTCACAGAACAAAGTTATAATTTAAAAGAGGAGACAAGAAGCTGGGTCTTTAAAATTATTTTAATTATGGTATCTTTTTTTCTCTGTAACTACCAGTTAAAGAAAATAAATGGGGGGGGGGAGGAGGGGGAGGAGGACTGTACAACTCTATTTTCAAAAGACAAAGTAAAATAACTGAATGAAAAGCTGCAGACACAAATGCCACCTTGCAGCAAGCATCCTAATTAAGTATATAACACATACAGAGAAGCTTATTTTATTCCTCTAAAAGTACACACTCTGAACATTACTGACACATTCAGTAAGTGACCAGGAACCTACAGAAAGGGCCCAAGAACCAAAGATTTTTTCCTTGTTTAGACAGTTCACTCAAAGGCCTCCTGTTTTATAGCCGGAAAGGGCATTTGTTTCATTAATTACCCTCTAGGGCATGTGATGGGCAAAGCTCTTGCTACATGGAAACAAAAGTGAGGAAAATAACTAATACACCATATGTCTATGCAATTAAAAAGTAGCTCTCTGTAACTGAATCCAAGTCCTGATGGTTCATTGCTTAATCAAGCTACTATTGATCTGAAATCCATAGGAATTTCACCTATAAAATGAATGCAGGATTGATGCTTTGTTATTTGTAAGCATGTGTTGAAATCCACCCCTATTATGTGGGTGGATGGGTCCCAACTCAGGAAAACCCTGCAGGACAAATGCCTTACTACTGCCTAACTGTAGGCATTGCAGGCAAGCAGTCAGGTGTCTGTCAATCACTTAAACTTTTCATTTCTTTGAGTTTGGCGTTTGTGATAGGCATTTTATCTGTGTGACCACTTTAAAACATGCACACTCTAGTACTTTTGTGTAGGAATCTCCACATTATGTTTTGGTTTTTAGAAAGACCTGTTCTTCAGGAAAAATGCTCAGACATCTTAGAGGGCTGACAGGTACTGAGTGTTGGAGAGAGAGGGAGAAGGCAGCAGAGGAAAGGGGAAAAGAGAGGAAGGAGCAGCTTGGGAAGTTCTGGTGGGCTCAACGGCACGTCATGGCAGCACCTACTGATGTTAGAGGGTATTGGGAGAAGGGGTAAAGTGGGGGCTTTTGGAGCAGGCTGTGGGAAGTGCCAAGGCGAGTATAACAGATGCATGGCTCAGGGACTACAGCCCGGCTGCAGGCAGTTAGAATGCAATAGCCTGTCTGCCTAGGAGGACTAGGCCAGCTGACACAGATGATTGCCTGGCCCAGAGGAAGTTAAAAGCTTCCTGAGAAGGGCGCTGGGAGAGAGAAAGCTGTGGTGCTTAGGGAGGAAGCACAGAGTCCGGGTTGACTTCTCAGGGTCTGAGGAAAGACCATAAGTTGTCATTTAATCATTTATTTGTGCACTTTGTTTATTGTTTATGTTGGTTCTTGTAGGGAGAAGCCCGTCCCAGGGAAAATAAAGACCATTTGAGCAAGCAATAGCAATCTGCTACAGGGAGTTTCTGACAGACATAACAGGGTGGAGATAGAGATAAAAATAGGAGCAGCTAGTAGCAGGATAGAGGAAAGAGTCTCAGGGTATTGTTCCTGCTGCATAGCAGAGAGGACAGTTGCCTCAAGCAATTGCCTGTTCAAGTGACTGAGTCAACTATGGAAGAACTTGCCTTTGCAAGAACCTCAAGAACCCAATAGAAAACTAAGTACCCAAATGTAAGTTCCAAGGGGCCCCTTATGTAATTTTCTTGGGCTTCATCACAGGATTCAGGTTTTGGGAAGGGGACTATGATTAAATGCCACAGCTACTATGAAGGTTTGACTAATCCTTGGACGAACAGATAGTCTCCAAAGCTGTGGAGTTTATATTGGCCACAACCCATAAAGGCTCAAGATCAGGCTTAAACCACACAAGCTCCTTAATCATTTTATGTTGTTGTTGTTTCTAACTTTTCAAAAACCTTTCAAACTTGTAGGAAAACAATCCAGCTATATGGAAAAACTGCTCTCCAGGTACCTAAAGGCAGCTGAGTCCAACAAACTTTCTTCAGGCTCCTACTTTGATGATATAAACAGCTATTCTCACTCATTTAACCAGAAGTAAATTTACAGAGACAGCTAGTGCGAAAAACAGTAGCTTTCACAGCTGGAATCTACATCCTCTCACTGTACCCGGAATTTTATACATTCTTTTTGTTTCTAATCTTTTGTTTTGTTTTGTTCTTATTTGAAACTGAATTCTGAAAATGGTGGAAACACAAATATTAGTATTGAAGAGATAAATATTATTTTTAATGTTTTTTTCAATTTCATACCTTTTTGTTCTTTTTTTTAAAGAAAAATGGAATTAATTGGATAGAGCAGCCAGTTGTGACAGAAAATGATTACAACTAGTTCAGAAGATTATAAATTGCTTTGCTTAGCCCAATTATTAAAATATTTTTCTCATGGATTAATACGTAGTCTGGTCTGTATCCCATACATACAACACATTATGTATGAAGCCTAGTCAATTATTTTTATACATGTTATTTACCCTCTATGGTTTATAAAACCTGAAAATAAATCCTCTTCTGATTTTGTACTTTTTTAGAATGGTAAAAATATGTCTGCCTTCTTGTTTCTTATGAAGATTAACTTTGTGGCACTTCATCCCCCTTCTCCTCATCAATGATGTTAGCACACCTGTGTAGTAGCCAAAAGCTAGTTATTTCGCCAGCACAGATGAAGGGACAGTGGCTTACTGATTTTGGTGGGCTGCCTAAAACCAGAAGTTACTCTTTTTGTTTAGCTGAAGTTTTTGTTTAATGCTGGTATTTCTTGATTTTAGAATGCTTAGCTTTGCAACTATACCAATGTTCCTTTAACTTAGTGGGCTTTAATTTAAAAAAATGTGTTGTGTTGTTTTTTTGTATGGAAAAGAATGCTTGGTTTCAGCTAATAGAACATTCCTCCTTCACTGAGTTCTCTACTAAGCTATATTTTGAGGGAAAACATCTGTGTTTGGCTCACGAATTCAGAGACTTTTAACCCTATCCCTGCTAAACAGTGGCATGGAACCTCTCTATCCTGGTACAGATCTGCATAAGTCATTTTAGAAATCTGATTCTGAAAAAACTTGAAAATATTCTCAGTGTTTGGGATCATAAAAAGCTACCTTTTCAATCACTAGAAGCTTCTCAATTCATTGCTTCTTCCCTTCCTAAAATATTATTTTCATGGCAGTAAGAGAATGACTTTTCAATACATACTATTATTAATTCATGAGCAAAAACAATATATTTGGTACCATAACAAATCTAAACATTAAGATCCCATCTCTTTCTGGTAATACTCTAGTATCCCATTACCAGCAGCTTACTTCACTTTATTAGCAGTTACTAGAACAGTTACTGTATTATAGCTACTATAGTAGAAGCATATTAGACGAAAAAAAATCTTTCATAGTATTGGGAAAGTGAATACAGCACTCATGAAGGAGGTCTCTAAATTGCTTCACTATTGCAGAGACAGTCTTTTACCCTGATTTTGCAAACATGTAGCCCCATGCAAACCAAGCTTTTCTGATTCATTGGCTGGCAACCCCAGATTCTGGGAGTCATAATAGCTTACCTAGGATTTACATCAGGGGTGGGCAAAATGCGGCCTGCAGGCTGGATGCAGCCCATCAGGCCAGTCTATCCGGCCCATGGGACCCCTAAAAAATTTAGAAAATTAATCTTGATCTTCCCCTGGCTGCCTGTCATGCAGCTCTTGATGGCTTGCCAAAACTCAGTAAGCAGCCCTCTGCCCAAAATAATTGCCTGCCTCTGATTTACATGGTTGAAGTCTGTCTCTACTAGTTTCCTGTACTAAGGCCATGTCTACATGGGAAATTTGCCGTGCTCCAGAGTGCAGCCTTCAAGTATGCTAAGCTGTTCTGAGCAAGCTGCCTCCTAAACCTGCAGTAATGTAGCAGGGTCCAAGCAATGGAAGGGATGGTCTAATTAGGCAAGCTAAATGACACTTGCATTTATCAGTGTTAATCACCCACCCTGAACTGCTGTTTGGATGTGGCTACACCACATTTGGTTCAGGAAGCAGCCTGCCCAAAGCAACTCAGCAAGCCTGTGGGTGCCACTCTGAAGCACAGCAAATTTACTATGTAGACATGGCCTAGAGAACGTAGCACTCTGTCTAGTATATTTACTATTCATGCATTCACTAGAGCTCTTTCCAAAGATACCTACTGGGGGGTTTTTCTGCACTTTTTTACTACATTTTTCACAAACTATTGCTTGAACAGCCCATACCATTCTTAATCTGGCTGCTGAAATTAAAACATGTTTCTTACCATCATCAACTGCAACCCCCACCCCCACAACTTATTTCTGTGAACTAGTGATCATAAATCTTCTTTTTTTAAATGTACTTTCAGCACAACACATCAGCACTAGGGCTGTGTGAAGCTTTGGGTGCTGATTCGATTTGGAGGAGATTTGGCCTGATTCAGCGGCTTAATCTCTGAATCTGAATCAAATTGGGAGACCAATAAAAAGGTCCAAATTGATTCGAAGCTGTCCGAATTGATTCAGAAAAGATTTGTAGGGCTTCAGAGATTCAGGCAGTTCCTGCTTGCAGCCGCAGGCAGCGAGACCCAGGCTGTGTGCTGGTAAGTGGGGGGAGGGGTGGAGGGGGCCATAGGGGGACCCCCACCACACCCCATCCCCTGCCTGCTCCCCAGCTCCCCTGAGCAGGCCCTGATCCCTGCCCACTTTCCCAGCCACGTCAATGGCTGCCTCACCCAGCCCCAGTGTCCCGGCTCTTTAAAAAAAAAAGGAAAAGTGCCCTGCACTCACTGGTTCCTGCCAGACTGGGGAGGATCCCCACTGCCCCCCACTTCCCTGCACTGCGTGGGCGGCTCTGCCATGAGCCCCCATCCTCAGCCCATTCTCCCAGCCCCATCAATGGCTGACCCACCTGGCCCCAGCATCCCTGCTCTTTAAAAAAAAAAAAAAGCCCCGTACTCACCAGCTCCTGCAGCAGCCATCGGAGCTTTTGGGGACTTGTGGCAGAGTGCCCCCATGTCGTATGGGGCAGTGGGGGGGCAGCAGGGATTGCCCCCCGCCTGACAGCAACCAGTGAGAGCTGGGAGAGCGAGGAGGGGGTGAGGGTTCATGGCAGAGCCCCCCACACAGCATGGGGCAGTGGGGAGCAGTGGGGATTGCCCCCCCCCACCTGGCAGAAGCCGGTGAATGCAGGGCTTTATTTATTTCTTTTTTTAAAGAGCCAGGACGCTGGGGCTGGGCAGGGCAGCCATTGATGGGGCTGGGAGAGCGGGGGAGGGATGGGGACTGTTTGATTTGGAGATTTGGCCAATTTTGCAGTGGCTGAATCTCCAAATTGGATTTGGCTGAATCAATTTGGGACAATGATTTGAATCACTTAATCAAATCACTGTCCCCCGAATCAGCCGAATGTGAAGCGAATTATTAGCGGCTTCGCACAGGCCTAATCAGCACCACTGGGTAAGTGTATGCTTTCAATCACCAACAAGACACTTTCTCATTCTGATGCCAAATGAAAACCCCATGTACACCTCATTTGCAAATTTTCCAGGCTTGTGGCTGATGTTTCTCACCAGTATTATTACTGGAACTGCTTTTACAGCCATTTATGAAAAAGATCTGCACAAGTGTGTGTGCATGCTTGATGTCTGACTATACTTAAGTAGTCCAAAAAACTAATTTGAAAACTTATTTATTTGTAGTCCTGACAAGAAATTTAGAAGTGGTTAATATGCTGTGATAGGATTTTATAATAACCATACACATACAGAAACTAACCATCAGTTCCTGTTTGATTTAGGTCTATTGCATGGATATTTAATTCACATCTTTATTTTTAAATACATCATAAAGAAGGTTGTATTGTTTCAAAGACAGAAATAAGAATGCTAGACCAGTTAAGATGTAATTGGTAATGACTTTAAAAGGCTCCAGATTAAGGATGCCTAATACCTTACAGCAGTATGGCACAAGTTTAAAATTTGCCAGGAGAACCACACTTTGTCTACATATGTTTTATACCTAGTTCCTTCCTTCCAGCCTCATTATGGGACATTAAAAGAAAGGGGGCATTTTCCATTTATGAATAACGTTTCCTCACATTGCAACTATGTGTCTTTTTACTTCTTAGCCACTTATTTTCATTTGTTTTATTTCATCCTCTCTGTCTCCTTCCACCTCACATTTTCCTTTTTTCCATAAAATCTTCAGACATTTCATTTTAACTTATAAAATATAACACTGTTTTAAGATGGCATAGTTAAAGTCTCCAAAAGTAAAGAAAAGCAAAAATTGACGTTTCTAACAAGCATTTCCCCAGGCATACATTTCATAACATAAACAGTAATACATTAACCTATCAATTTACCAGAAACATGAATAGAAAGCACGATACATTTTATGTGTATTATTGTTGGGTTAATGTTGGTTTTGGAATACTAGGGCTGAATTATGACCAATTTATTTGGCCAACTAGTATCATTGAATGAATGGAAACAAAGGGTGCAGTTTATTTTATTATTGCTTCCAGTACCCATCTCACCTTCACATGTTCGGCCATCTGTAGAAACTGAAAAACCCTGCTCACAAGTGCAGTGGAAAGAACCGCCTGTATTTATGCATTCCCCATGAGGCACACACAGTTGAGATTCTTCACATTCATTGATATCTGAAAAACACAGAGCAAAGCTGTAAAACACTTTAAAACAAACTCTTGAATACTACTTGTGCAACTGATTCAAGTATGCATTAACAGTTACTGCCATTTAGTTCTGGTCTGCAACTTTTTCTGATAAGCTTGTCAAAAAATGTTTCATTTCTAACATCTGTGAGGTGCCCTGATGTAGAAGATGTGTGCTAGAAGTGTGGGACAGTTATCATACCTGACCCATTTCAGCTATGGGGGTAGGTGCTAAATTAGCAGAGAATGATTACTGAAAGTGGAAAGTGGCAGGATTTATGCTGGCCTCTGAGAAGGAAGAACTATCAAGAAGCCAGTAATCATACTGCTTGGCTCTAAGCACAAGTTAGAACAACCTAGGGGCAGCTTAAATTTCCATCAGCTACATAAATGGAACTAACTTCCGCCAGCTAAGGAAGTCCTAAGAAACCACATGATTGCTAAGCATAGGCATACAGCTGCAGTCAAGCTTTCTCCACCTTCCTCCATGCAATGGGGCCAAACAGCAAATACGGAAAGACAGGTGACGCCTGAATAAGGCAAAGCCAGAGAAAGCCTAAGGAATGAGATGAGCACTGCCCTAAAATGGATAGGCAACAGTGAAATTGCTTTTGCCCCATGACCCCTTCAATTTGTTTCCAGCTTAGGTTAGCTATGGGAAGGTGTCCTTGGTGCTCTGTACTAACTCCTGTATCTCCAGGTAGAACAGGAGGAAACACTCTTCCCAACAGGTCACTCCTACTGACAGGAAGGGGAGTACACCCATTAGCTGCTGACCAGAAAATGTGGGTTGGATCTGGACTATATTAATCACATTGAGACAGAAGCCTTCCTGACCACCTCAGCAGGTTTCTCCCTACATGGTGAGGTGGTAGTATCTTAAGGCACATGCCGTATCTTTAAGCCCTATCTAGATGTTTCTGTACCAGTTAAGCCCAACCCCTTTCTTTACTATTGATGGTAACAGTAGCATAGCACTAACAAAGCCATCATCCATTGATCTTGGAGCAATCAGTTTAGTTTATTTCCAATGAGATAATATGAGACAAACCCAAGGGAAGGCTGCCCACAGGAACTGAGGATAGACGTTTTTAGCAGAATATACTTTTACCAGAGGAGTGATCCATCTGGGGACAGCAAATAACATCTGGACATTTCTATCTATAGGTCTTTAGCAAATGGAACTTGGTTAAAAGTAACACATTTTAGAAATTTCTATCTTAACATTATGCATTTCCATTTCTCCAGCTCTGCAGTAAAAATAAGATGTTCAACACAATTTCTTTTTCATCTGAGATAGATTCTGCTTAAGTAAACCAGCAATTCTGTCACCATGCACTACACTCAACTTTTTTAGATTCAGTGCACCCCTTGTTAGGATCAAGGCACCCTTTGGACAATGCTAGCTCTTAGCTTTGACTCATTTCTTGACTATGGAAAAGAAATAGCACAATTATTTTGTTGCAAAGAACTCATGAAGACCACCCTCAGGGAATCTCTGGGACATGTCTTGATAAGCAGAGAAAGTCAGGGTTTCCCTGCTTACAGGGACTGCTCTAGAAGAAAAAAAAAAGCGTGGAAACCAAACTAATTATTTCCAAAGATATTAAAAGTAGAGAATGAAGGGAAGACAGGATTAACAACAATATGGGGAAAAAATTAAAGTTATCTGAATGATCTGACTGCACCCGATCAACTGTGTTTTTGCTGAGTAAAACCTAAACTTTCTTTTATTTTCTTTTGGGAAGACCACATTTTCATAAAAGTATTTTGGCTGAGGGACTAAAAAATTTCAACCTTAACTGTTGGTTGATATTCTTTTGCCTGTGAATATTTATTGTCTAAAGTCTGTAACCTGAAATGATTAATTTAGAAAATAAAATTAATTATATAGTCGTATTTTTCATTTGATTTATCTTTATGTTTTTCTGTTGTATTGTTTAAAACCTGCATTTTATTGCCAAACTACCGTCTTTAGAAAAAAGTATTTATTAAATGGCTAACTGGAATTTTTGGCACAATCTGTCAGTTAATCAAGATTCCTAGATTAAAGGTTCGGAATGGAGCACAATCTACAATTATCTTCATTATTAAAACATTGTGCTCTACTTCTAATCTAAATTTGGCTGGCTTCAAATTCTGGACACTGGATCTTATTATACCATGGTCTGAAAGTTTGAAAAACCTTCTGCTATGAAGTTATGGTTCCCTGTGTAAATATTAAACTATAATTAAGTCACCTTTTAACTTTCTTTTTGTTAAATTAAGATGACTGAGCTCCTTCACTATAAAGCATTTTCCCAAACCTTTGCTTACCCTTGTGTCTGTTTTTTGAATATTTTCCAACTCAACGCCCTTTAAATTGCTAGCACTGGACCTGGACAAAGACAGCTAATAATCATTGCATCAGTGCCAGATAAAAGGTTGATGTAATCTTCCCTAGTTTTACTTAGCATTCCCATGCTCATACATGCAAGGACCACATTAACCCTGTGGCCACAGGGATGCGCTGAAATCTCAGGCTACAAACAGATGTTGCCTTTGTGTCACCATAAACATTTTTCTGGCAATGCAAAACCCAAGCAAACAGTCATCCATGTCCCTTGTCAAGCCACAAATGCCCAACATTGTGCTTAGAGCCAAGCAGCATGATTACTATCTTCTGGATAGTTCTTTCATCTCTGTGAGACCAGCAGAAATCCTGCCACTTTCCACTTCAGTAAATATTCTCAACTATTTCCTGAACCATCATGACTAAAACACTGCAGCCCCATTTAAAGTGCAAGAGTTCTGGAGCTGCTAATTAACATCCTCCTGAAGTACAATAGATACAGAATGCATTTCATCCTCACATCATACAACCTCAGCACCACAACCATTATTTTCTTAAAATACAGAACAAAAGTATACATCGAACTCTTCTGCTTTTTTTTTTTTTTTGGACCACTGACCACTTCCATCTAGTAATAAATGAATGCTGTTCTTTGAGGGAAAGAGGGTGGTTCTCTTTCTCAATCATAGTTAAAATCTTTTTATTGTCCTTCTATCTGCTGCATAGATTCCTCTTTGTGTCCTGTTTTCTTCTCTTTCAGTTTTCTGCAGTTTGTAGCTTTGATTTATATTCATTACTGTTGGCTTCCCCTTTCTTCATTAGCTAACTGCATTCACTTCTCCAGGTTGGTATTTTGACGGGGTGGTGACTTTTTAGACATGTGTCTCCTAACTAACATTCACATCTTTCTGTTTAAATTCTTTCTCCAAAATAATTTGGTTCATCTTTGGGAAGTTTTTCATATTTGGGAAGTTAGTTCATTAAAAAAACAAGTATCTGTTCATGTGTGTATCACCTGTGTGGACTTTATTGTCTTTATATGTAACAAATGTAAACAAGACATTTACATGTACTTAAACTACTACTGATTTTTTGCTTGTGATCAATTATCTGCCAAGATGAGTTTTTACACAGAATTCTCTTGTGTTGGATTCAACACATTTTGAGTTAGGAAATTGTTATCCATAATACTTTGTGATTCAGTGTATCCATAATTTTTAGAGATTTAGTGCATCTGCATATGTCTTTTAGTGTATACCACTCAGATTGAAGCCCCAGTGATAATACATACAATTGCTTAAAGAGCCAGTCACTGTCACCCTGTTTCTTAATATGATTTGGTGGTGTGCAACAGATACCAACATGTACACCATCTTGTGCTTAATCTGTTAGGACATTTGATAACAAGCATGCCAAAGACTACAAAAATCTTTCAAGATTTGGGAAAATGTACTAGCTCCATATGACCACTCTCGTTCCAAGAATTCCTACCTTAAGACAATAAAGCTGGAATGATGCCTGTTGGAACAGTACAACATATGTAAAACCCTAAGGTACAATAGATGATTACAGAGATTAGCATAACAATGAGAGAAGAATAAGAGGGTGCTTGTAATCATACTAAGTTCAGTTTTTCATGATTTATACTTTCCCTGAGGTATTCCACACTTTGCTTATACATTTTTATAGCTAGACTATACCTTGACAACCCCTGCTGGCCATCTGCCGGAAGCCATCTGGACAAATGCACTCATAAGATCCATCAGTATTCATGCAGTTTCCTCCAAGGCAAATATCACTGTCTTGGAAGCATTCATTAACATCTGAAATCAAACCATTGCTAAATATTAGACACTTCCAAAACTGAATAAATTCTTAAAGGCAGCACATTTAATATGCATATATTGATTTGAAGTAAGTGCTTATCCTTACTACATTTAAAGAAATATAATCATTTCATTTTATTAACTATGGTACCATGATCCTTTACATTTCCTCCCATGATATTCGTATCTCAGAAATTTCTTTAATACTTCTATCCAGTCTTAAACCTTGAGTCTGTGTATTGTTCATTCTTAGCAAGAATGCAAAGTATTGAGAGACAATGAGACACTTTGTAAGAGACTTTTACATAAATTTCTCCTCTACTTCCATATTTATTGTAATGTTACCATATTACAGGTAAGTACCATATTTTCACACATACAAGTGCCCGAATAAAACACAAACCTTATTTTTGGAAGGCAGAATGTACACAAAAAAAGATTTTCCAGAGTCATGGCACACAGCAAGTCCTCCTGGGAACAGACTGCATCTAGGAAGCGTGGCATCAGGAACTTCCTGGTGTGGCAAACTATCTTCTGTGAGACCACACTTCCTGGATACTCTACTTCCCCAGGAGGACTTACTCTGTCACACAAGGTTAGGCCCTAAGTAAGCCCTTCCAAAGGGCAGTAGCAAGACTGTTACCTCTTTACTGTAAGCAGTCCTTTATATAAGTTCCTAGAAATAAAGTACAACCTAGAAATAAATACAACCTACACCCCTAGAAATACAGTGTTAGTTTGCATATCACAAGCCTAATCAAGAGGTTCACTTGGTGCTTTGGGCATAAGCTATAGCAGGGGCAGGCACGTGGGGGGGTCCCAATCGTCATAGTGCCCTGTGACCAGTGGGGTCCCCCAAGGCTCTGTC
>NW_017729034.1:32258943-32260372 GCF_001723915.1 Gavialis gangeticus
CTGAGGTCTCTTCCAGCCCTAATGTCTATGAAATCTATGCCCCCACACACAGCTACACCCCCTCACAAATCCCCCACACCCCACCATACACACACTTACCACCTCCCTACTACACCCCCCCACTCACCCTACCACACACACACCCACACCCACTCACCCGAGCATACATGAACTCACCCCACCATACACCCCCCACCCCCATCCACCCCTCACCATACACACACAATATAAAAGAGTAAGACTTTATTTTTGAGTTATTATGCAGTCCCTTTTATGTGCAGTACACAAAAACAAACCATGATGAATATTCTTTGTAACAAAACTTAAGATGTGTTATAGCAGGTTTTTGACTTTTAGTATACGATTTGGTTTTTTTCTGGTCCTAAGATGGCAACCCCCTCCTGCTCCTAAAAGGAGTACGGGGGGTGGGGCAAGGGTAGGGATTTTGGGTGGCAAATGTCAGGGGTCAGGGGATGGGACTTCCAGTCCCAACATGGTGACCACAGGGCAGGGCAACTGTTAAGGGGTGGGGCTACCCACGCAGCCTTCAAGAGCTCGCCAAAGCTTGTTAAGTGGCCCTCCAGTCTAAATAATTGCCCATTCCTGAGCTATAATGATCAGATAATAGCTATGGCTGTGAGAAATTTAATCCAGGACTTCACCCCTTCAGTCTGCTGAGCAGACACAAGCAGAAGCCATTTTGGCACCTGCATGGCATGCACAGTTTCTCCAAGCTTTAAGGGGAGGTCTTTAAGAGGAGGTTAGATGAACACCTTGCTGGGGTTGTTTGACCCCAGTAATCTTTCCTGCCATGGCGGGGGGTCGGACTAGATGATCTACTCAGGTCCCTTCCGACCCTAGAAACTATGAAACTATAACTATGAAACTATAAGCATGCTGCTTTTCCAGCAAAGAAAACAGCCTCTCCATTTAAAACACACCCCAATTCTGCGGACTAATTATGGGGTAAAAGATGCATGTTGTATGTGAGAAAATGCAATACATTAATGTAGGAACCTCAACTCAATGTATTTTTAGAATACAGAAGCACAATGAAAGAGTCAATTAAATCAGATTTCTTATGGTACACCAACAATTTTACTTCCCTGACATGCAAACAAGATACTATAACTGGAATAACATGCTGCAGTCTTACTTAAAGTTGTTTTTATAAATGGATTGTGTATATGTTATGACATCTGCATTTAAGTGAATATACATAATGTTATTCTCAGTGCATAAATGTTAAGAACTATGTTGCCTTACCTCTTTTTGCATATTGTGCTGCATGTATGCTATGGTGCTAATTTAATTTTTTTCTGAATCTGTGTATGTTTTGCAACTATTCTGAAATGGGTGTGGAGGGATGTGGGACAGTGTGTGGGTATGTGTGGGGCGACTATGGATGTGGGGGCTGCTTAGGAGGGGT